>NC_139539.1:5732867-6332867 GCF_965153285.1 Podarcis tiliguerta
GGGGTGATCTCCGCCTCCTGCAAGCCGCTCGCCTCCCCGTACCCCCCTTCCTCCTCCTCCTCCGAGGCAGCCAGCAACGCCGTCTACACGGTGCTGGTGGAAGATCCGGCGTCGATCCGAAGGAGGTCCCGGCGCAGGAGCTGCGAGGACGGCGCCGGCAGGAGCTCCCCGGCCGGCAGCAAAGGCAGGCTGCAGCTTTTGCAAAAGGTAAGAAGCGGCGGCGGCGGCAACTTCGCTCTCCCGCCCCGTCTGGTCCCGTCCCGTGTGGCTGCTGTTCCCGGCCTCGGCCGCGCTGTCGGATCTGGCGAAGGCGAAGCGGGTGGGTGTGTCCCGCCATGGCGCACAGGAGCACGGAGGGCGGGCGAGAGACGCAGGCGACTAGCTGAAGTTGCAAAGACTCGACGGCCGTGGGCTTCGCGGCGCTGCTGCTTCCTTCGTGGACTTTTGGGGCGGGGAAAGAGATACGGCCGTCCTGCGCAGGGGAGGCCAGGAGTGCGGGGCGTGTGTAGGGAATATTATTTTTGCAGAGATCGGAAAAAGGAGAGTCCCCAACGCGTTTGGCAAGAAACTGCTTAGAGCCTTGGAGGCGGATTTCGGTTGAGGGGGGTGCATTATATTTGCAAACGGGGGGAGGGGGAGGGGAACCACCCAGAGCCATGCATGGCAGCTGGAGGGTGGGACCGGGAAGTTGCATAGGGAGGGTGGGCTGGAGGAGCGGCCCTTACACGAAGCCACTGAGAGCCGCCGCGGTTGCTTGCAAAATAAAAAAGTCCCGGGTGGGTTGGAAAGACCCGGCTTCTTTGCAGACGGCACCCGCGCACTCGCAGCCTTTTTGCCTAGGATCGGAGAGCGGAGACTAGCCGCCCAGTGCGATCCTTGGAGTGTTTTCCCGGCCGTCAATTCTAAATAGTAGTTGGGGCTCCGCTAGGCCCCCGAAGCAAAAGGGCCCCTGACAGCGCCGAGTCCCTGCCCCGCTCCGCTTGCAAAGAGAGACAGTGCGCGCCGTCGGGTCCAGCTGGCAAACCCGAGAGGCGCCCGGCTTCCCCGGCCTTGCAGCAACCCCGGCGAAAAGTTTGACTCCCCTTCCCGAAAAGATGGCGCCTCTCTCTGCTTGCTTTGCTTGCGCTGAAAGTTTTTGATCGAGGGGAGGGAATTGCAATGGGCCGGGACGTGGAGCGGAGCTGCAGAGAGCCGCCTTTTCTCTCTCTCTTTTTTCCGCCCGAGCCCATCCCCGCCCCATCGGGTCTCCACCCCTTCATGGCGGGGCGCGAGCTGCTCGGAGGGACGGGCCATCAATCACTCTGCAGAACAGGCACCGCGCTGGGCCAGGAGGGGAGGGCCCAGCCGGCCGGCCGGGGTGGGTGGGCTCGGCCTCGGTTGTGGGTGGGGGAAACAGCAGCGCCCGCCTCCGGAGCGTTTCGCTGGGGATTCACACGTGCGCCGTGCAGGGGGCGGGGAGGCGTTGCTTCTGGATTCTGCTGGGAGTCCGAAAGGGCGAGTTGAGTCGCAAGCGGCGGCGGGCAAAATCTGGAGCTCGTGGGAGTTGGAGGCCAGAACATCTGCAGGGCACCTGCTTGGCAATGTTGGGCCTTCATTATTCCTGCGTTGCGGGAGGGGTGGACTAGATGAGCTTTGGTGGTCCCTTGTAGGAAAAGTTGTGCTGGACCAGGCCGGTGGCCCACTTTGCCCAGCACCTTCTCTCCTCCTGCAGTTTGCAGTGTCCCATTTGGAATAGTAAAGGTAAAGGGACCCCTGACCATTAGGTCCAGTCATGGCCGAATCTGGGGTTGCGACGCTCATCTCGCTTTATTGGCCGAGGGAGCCGGCGTACAGCTTTCGGGTCATGTGGCCAGCATGACTAAACCACTTCTGGTGAACCAGAGCAGCGCACGGAAACGCCGTTTACCTTCCCGCCGCAGTGGTACCTATTTAGCTGCTTGCACTTTGACGTGCTTTCGAACTTCTAGGTTGGCAGGAGCAGGGACCGAGCAACGGGAGCTCACCCCGTCGCAGGGATTCGAACCACTGACCTTCTGATCAGCAAGTCCTAGGCTCTGTGGTTTAACCCACAGTGCCACCCGCATCAATACCTCATCACAAAAGGCCCTACCTGCCCACAGACTGTCTTGCCAGAGTGGTGCATGCTCTAGTTATCTCCCGCTTGGACTACTGCAATGTGCTCTACGTGGGGCTACCTTTAAAGGTGACCCGGAAACTGCAATTAATCCAGAATGTGGCAGCTAGACTGGTGATGGGAGCGGCTGCTGGGACCACATAACACCAGTCCTGAGAGATCTGCATTGGCTCCCAGTATGTTTCCGAGCACAATTCAGAGTGTTGGTGCTGACCTTTAAAGCCCTAAACGGCTTCAGCCCAGTAGACCTGAAGGAGCGTCTCCACCCCTATTGTTGAGCCCAGACACTGAGATCCAGCGCTGAGGGCCTTCTGGCGGTTTCCTCACTGTGAGAAGCGAGGTTACAGGGAACCAGACAGAGGGCCTTCTCGGTAGCGGCTCCTGTCCTGTGGAACATCCTCCCTTCAGATGTCAAAGGAAATAAGCAGCTATTTTATTTTTAAAAGACATCTGAAGGCAGCCCTGTTTAGGGAAGTCTTCAGTATTTAATGCTGTCTTGTTTTTAACACTCGATTGGGAGCCGCCCAGAGTGGCTGGGGAAACTCAGCCAGATGGGTGGGGTATAAATAATAAATTGTTATTATTTTATTATTATTGTTGAGTTGGAAAGGGGCAAGCGAAATGATCGAGCTGGTGGAATGAGAAAAGGTTCCAGTGTCTGGGACTTTTTAGTTTAGAAAAAAGGCAAATAAGAGAGGATATGGTAGGGGTGTGTGGAAGTTATGCACTTCATGTAGAATGTGGAAATAGAAGTTTTTCCTCCATTGTTACACTATACAATCATGGCTATTAAAGGAAGCTGAAGGTTGGAAAATTCAGGACATATAAGACAACCCTCCTTTGAGCAGCGCATTGTTAAACTGTGGAACTCTCTCCCACATGAGGCAGATTGGGCGCCACCACCAAGAAGACCTCTCCTTTGTTTCCAGCCTCTGAACGTCACTTGCAGTATGGGACATACTCAAGTAAAAACAGGCTTGAAAGTGTCTAGGCAAATTTCAAGAGCCAAAGGGGGCTGGGAGGGATTTTCCAGTGAGCTGGGGCTCCATGTTGCTTGGAATCCTTCCTGACCATGTTCCAGGAATCTGTTTTATGCAGAGTCATATCACTCGTCTATTCAGCTGCATGGTGCCTATGCCATGGATGAGGAATCGGTGGCCCTCCAGCTGCTGATAGGCCACACTTGCCCGATTCCTTGACCATTGACCCTGCAGGCTGGGGCTGATGGGAGTTGGAGTCCAGTAACATCTGGAGGGCCAGAGGCTCCCCATTCCTGGTCACGGTGTGCTTGCACCTCTCCAGTGAGAGCCAGTGTGGTGTAGTGGTTAAGAGTGGTAGTCTCGTAATCTGGGGAACCGGGTTCGCTTCCCCGCTCCTCCACATGCAGCTGCTGGGTGACCTTGGGCCAGTCACAGTCTCTCAGCCCCACTCACCTCACAGAGTGTTTGTTGTGGGGGAGGAAGGGAAAGGAGAATGTTAGCCACTTTGAGACTCCTGAAGGGGAGTGATAAAGCGGGATATCAAATCCAAACTCTTCTTCTTCTTCCAGGATTTTGGACTGGAAGTTTATTTATTTTTATTATTTGCATTAATTTATTAAATTTATGTGCCACACTTAACCACAATATCTCAGGGCGGTTCACGGAATAAAATACAAGTTAAAAACAAGTAAATAACTAAACAATTTAGCCCCCCGCCCTTCCCACAGATGCACTGTAGAATATTAATCAGCAAAGGCCTGGTTGAAGAAGAACGTGTTCGTGTGGCGCCTAAAGACGTATAATGTGTGTTTAGGGAAGTTTTTAATGACTGATGTTTTAATGTATTTTTAATGTTTTGTTGGAAGCCACCCAGAGTGGCAGGGGAAACCCAGCCAGATGGATGGGAGAGAAAATAATAATAATAATAAGAAGAAGAAGAAGAAGAAGAAGAAGAAGAAGAAGAAGAATGGTCCCCGGCTAGCCTCCCTGGGGAGAGCATTCCACAGACGGGGAGCCACTGCAGAAAAGGCCCCGTTCTCGTGTTGCCGCCCTCTGGACCTCTCATGGAGGAGGCGCATGAAGAAGGGGCCCAGATGGTGATCGCAATGTCCAGATCGGTGCATATGGGGAGAGGCGGTTCGTGAGGCATTGCGGTCCTGAGCCATTTAAGGCTTTGTAGGTCAAACCCAGCCCTTTGAATTGGGCCCAGAAACGAATTGGCAGCCAGTGCAGTCGGGCCAGGATGGGTGCAAGATGCTCAAACTGTCTTGCTCAACCTGGCCTGCCAAACTCTGCGCCGGCTGAAACTTCCGAACCGTCTTTGGAGGCAGCCCTACGTACAATGCATTGCAGTAGTCTAGAGGTTACCAGTGTGTAGACAGGGTTAGGCCAAGGTGCTCTGCCACTGAGCTCCAGCCCCTCTCTGAATGGTGAGGGTTGCTCACCCCTCCCGGAAGAAGTGAGGGGCAAAGTTCATGGGTCAAATGGCTCTCTTAGGGAACCGTCGTGTCTCAGGGTCTCCAAGCAGAGATGGGAAGCTGGTGGCTCTGGTGTTTTATATAATATTTATTGCTTTTTGAACAATTTAAACATTACAAAACCAAACAAACACAGAAAAATAAAAACCAATACAATACAATATAAAAACACTACATAACACTAAACACATTAAACTAAACCAAACAAAACAGTTTAAAACACTCAAACAATTTCAATATCATATCTTTCATTCACTTGTTTCACCGACCTCCTCACACCTCCCTTTTTGTATTCCACTTCTGTCAAATGTTTCAGCAGTTCCTTTCCATCTTCCTCTGTTATCTGTCGTATAATTATCTTAACACATTCTAACCTTATTTTACTTTTAAAATTCCATTAATCTATTTGTACTTAAATCCTTATAACATTTCTACTAAAGCCATATAACTTCATTCCAACATTTTAACATTCATTAATTTTGCAATATTTCTGTAAATAATCTTTAAACTTTTTCCAGTCTTCTTCCACCGACTCTTCTCCCTGGTCTCAGATTCTGCCAGTCATTTCTGCCAGTTCCATGTAGTCCATCAACTTCATCTGCCATTCCTCCCGGGTGGGTAGATCTTGTGTCTTCCAATACTTCGCAATAAGTATTCTTGCTGCTGTTGTGGCGTACATAAAGAAAGTTCTGTCCTTCTTTAACACCAATTGGCCATGGCTCTGGTGTTTTAACAGGCCCCCAAGGCCAGCCCCCAATGGGATTTGTTGGTGCTTCATGGCTGGGGCTGGGTTCCTGTGATTTAGTGCGATGGAAGCCATGGCCTGTGAGGTTCACCCAAGCCTTGCTATCTTTTGGGTGGAGGCCGGGTGCTCTTGAGAATTAGTAAGGTTTCGTGAAAGAGTGGAGAATCTGCTACCTTTCAGATGCTGTTGGGCTGAAGCTAACAAAAAAGTTACTATAATATCTCTCTCTCTCTCTCTCTCTCTCTCTCTCTCTCTCTCTCACACACACACACACACACACACACACACAAGTGTGTTTATCCTCACACACCTATAAACATAAGCACCCCTATTAAATCCTTAATAGGCCAATGCTAATATGCCAAACATAATAACACTATAAGCCAAACGTTTATTTGGTAGTGCTCTGGTGTGTTGTTGAAAACATTACAATTCTACTAGTTCAAATATTTCAAGGTCAGCCCTTCATCAAAACACCCTTTTTCTGATTCTCTCCATCCGCCCCCAAAGTAATTTGTGGGTTTTTTTTGGGGGGGGGGTCTCTTTTTCAACCTCTTGCCCCCTAACTTCCATCCTCCCTGGTAGGGCTGGGCGATGTTTCTTAGCATCGTGATACATCACCAGCTAAACATCACAATATATCGATATATCACAATGTCTGAAATAAGGATGGAGGCTTCACGGTTTTTCCCGCATTGTGATTTTTGCATAGCATAACACACACACACACACACACACACACACCATGATTCATAATATATATCCAGGTCTAAAATCATGAAACCAATATCACAGTATGGACCAGTTTTGGACAATATAGTGCCCTTGCCTGCTGGTGCAGATAGAAATGGGATTCTAGCTCCTATTTTAGCAGGTCAACAGTACCACTGAATGTCCACTAGATGGACGCTGCTGTGATTCACTCATGGGACACACATTTTCTCCCTGGGCTTTTTTAAAAGTGGGACGATGCTGTGGGATAATTGGCTGTGAGGCTGGAGGCAGAGTCACGCACACTTCATTCGAATATCCTTTATCCAGCCTTAACCTGACATGCAACAGGTTTCGCCAGCTTCGTAGTCATGAGGCCTAGAAACTTGGTGGTGTGCTTTTAATTGTTTTGTTAGAGTAGAGGTTCTTCGAAAGCTGAGGTTCTAGAATTGTACGACTGCCTACATCACCGGTCAGAGCTTTGGAACCGGTACTGAGGGCAGTCCAGAGAGGTCCAGTCTGCTGCAGTGGTCGGATTCTGTAGATAGATGCAGCTGTGCTCAGATCTCCTGTTTTAAAAAAAAGAAAGCTCTGGGAAGCTGACTCCTTGCATCATTGAGTTCATACCAGCAGATGCCCTCTGTCAACAAGCAAGGGGCTCGTCTGAGTTTGAGCTGCAGGGTGACAGCCGAGCGTTGGAGAGTTTTCCACTTTGGTGTCGTCTACAAGTAATCTCTTAGTGTGGAGTGAGATAAGCTATGAAGGAGAGGAATTAAGACCGGGGTGGGGGAGGGAAGGTACATTTATTTTTTGGCTATTTAGAGCATTTGTAACCTGCTCCTCAGCCAATAAGGCTCCCAAAGCAGCTTACATCATCATCATCATCATTTGCAAACTTTATATACCGCCCTTCATCCGAAGATCTTGAGACTGTTCGCAAGATAAAAATACAGGATAGAAGCACAAAATAAATAGTAAAAGCAATTGCCCTGCAGACTTACAATCTTTTAAAAAACCCACGGCACACAAGGAGAGAGGATCAGGGAGGGAAGAGGAAAACAAAAACCCAGGCAACAATTTCTGAACAGTTGTTCCTATAATATCCAGGTGCAGAATGTGCCTGATGGACCTCTTGCAAAGCAGGTGGAAGGAGCCTTGCTTCCCAGCTCTCCCACCCCCAAGTGACGTAGCAATAGTTTCTGCAGGTTACAGGAGGGTGGGGGTGTCCTCCCAGCCCTACTGGGAGACGCTGGGAATGGAACCTGGGACCTTTTTCATCTGAGGTGTGTGCTCTAACATTTTGCTACGGCCCTTGCCCAGATCAGTGTAGCTGGCTTGCCCACTGTGTATCATTTCTCGCAGCCTCGCTCTCAGCCCTGCAATCCAGGGCTTTCCTGTTGACCTGGGTTGGCTGATATCAGGGATGGGGAATCCCTTTCCTCCCGAGGGCCACATTCTCTTCCAGACTATGTCTGAGGGCCACATGGCAGGGTTGAGCAGGGCTTGGGGGGGGGAAGTGGGTGGAGTATCGAAAGTTCTTAACCCGAGGTACTATTTCTGGGTTAGTGGAGTCTGTAACCTGAAGCGTATGTAACCCGAGGTACCACTGTATCACAATATGGACCTCAAACCTGTTTTGCATGATATATTGATCTATCACCCAGGCCTTTCTCCCCCCTGCCCATTGATATGTTGGCTTAATCCTTACTACTTTCTGCAAAAGCAGATTGTCACAGGTTTGCCGGGTTACCCTCTTCTTTCCCCTTGTTCCTTAAAGCTAAGCTGCTCAATATTTGTGGCATTTATTAGATTTGCAAACCAGAACTTAACAGAAAAGCCACAGCAAAGGTAGCACTGGGTAGTTTAGCTGACTCCGGCTTTCCTGGTTAGGCTTCTGCAGAAGTGGATTGGTGTTCTAAAGGATTACTGAGCTCAAAAGCCTATCCACATAAAGATAGATGGATTGATAGACCCCAGAGGTGCGGCTAAACTGCCCGTCCTTGTTTCTGAGCTGTGCTCCTGCTGCCTGGTGTGAGTAGATTTTTAGCGTGAGTGCAGAAGAGGAATCGGCCTCCATGTTAGAACACGCTTATCAGTCCTGAACGGGCTTTGCTGGCTGGGGTAGCCCGGATTTCAGTTGCAATAAGGCCAAGCCAAGCTCCCTCGCTGCTTTTGTCTGCACCTGCTCTGTTTATCTAAGATAAAGCCAAGGGCTCCTGAGCTTTAAGAACAGAGCCAAGCCCTTCCTGGCTGCTCACATGCATGACTTGGGGGGTGGGTTCTTTTTTTAAAAAGAACACCAATACAGTGGTACCTCGGGTTAAGTACTTAATTCGTTCCGGAGGTCCATTCTTAACCTGAAACTGTTCTTAACCTGAAGCACCACTTTAGCTAATGGGGCCTCCTGCTGCCGCTGCGCTGCCGGAGCACAATTTCTGTTCTCATCCTGAAGCAAAGTTCTTAACTTGAAGCACTATTTCTGGGTTAGCAGAGTCTGTAACCTGAAGCATATGTAACCTGACGTGTATGTAACCTGAGATACCACTGTACAAGCAGAACCACAGAAATAATACAAGGCCACGTGTAATAATAAATAATAATAATAATAATTTATTATTTATACCCGCCCATCTGCCTGGGTTTCCCCAGCCACTCTGGGCGGCTTCCAACAGAATATTAAAATACAGAACCTATTAAACATTAAAAGCTTCCCTAAACAGGGCTGCCTTCAGATGTCTTCTAAAAGTCTGGTAGTTGTCGTTCTCTTTGACATCTGGTGGGAGGGTGTTCCACAGGGCGGGTGCCACCACCGAGAAGGCCCTCTGCCTGGTTCCCTGTAACCTTACTTCTTGCAGCGAGGGAGCCGCCAGAAGGCCCTCAAAGCTGGACCTCAGTGTCTGGGCAGAATGATGGGGGTGGAGACACTCCTTCAGGTATACAGGACCGAAGCGGTTTAGGGCTTCAAAGGTCAGCACCAACACTTTGAATTGTAAAAGTAGAGAGAGAAAGAGACATTTTCACCACAGTTATCTTGGGGCCCATGTCAAAATAAGGTAGCAACCTTTCATTACCCCGCTGTGCTGTGTGATGTTGAGCTGCGGAACTCGCCGCCACAGGACAGGATGTGGTGGCAAGCGATTCTGGGCTGAAAGGAACTGGGCAAACTCTCTCAAGGGCTATGGCCAGCTGTTGCTGTTGATTTGCTACCTGCGTCCGGCATCAAACACCTCTGTGTCCTTTTCCAGAGTCCTGCCCACTGCAGTGGGAAGGGGCTTCCGGCGGAAGCGGAGCCGATCAACGGGAGGCCGAGGCACCTGTCCGATCCCTTGGTGCCGAAGCGGCTGGAGGATGAGGCGGCGGCACTCCGACTGCTGGATCAGGGGCCCCTGCATCATTCAGCCTACATCCCAGTGCCCAGGCAAAGGTAGGGTCGTTGGAGAAAAGTTATTTTGGGTTTCTGGAGGGAGCAGTTCCTTTCTGAGTCTTATTTATTGCAAAGCTCATTGAACGGTGGGGATTGGAAGGAAAGTGCACCGGTTTAGTGAAGGGCTGGTATCTTATCCATCTCTCGCAGTGGATTGCGTTGCTGCATTTAGAAAACCTTTGGGCCATGTCGTTGGCCTTGAGCGCTGGGGATTTCCCTGAAAACTAGTTTGGTGGCCGCAGCGGAGGAGCGCAGCTTGTTTTTGCTGCAGGCACTGCTTTCTCCAACTCCGCTGCGAACATATTGACACCTGCTTTTCAGAACGGCTTGCTAAGCATTGCATTCCTCTGGAGGGTTTTGTCACCCTTCTGTTAAACTGTGGGTAGGCAAACTAAGGCACGGGGGCTGGATCCGGCCTAATCGCCTTCTAAATCCTGCGCATGGACGGTCTGGGAATCAGCGTGTTTTTACATGATTAGATTGTGTCCTTTTATTTAAAATGTATCTCTGGGTTATTTGTGGGGCATAGGAATTCGTTCATTCCCCCCCCCCCGCAAAAAAAGAGTCCGGCCCCCCACAAGATCTGAGGGACAGTGGACCGGCCCTCTGCTGAAAATGTTTGCTGACCGCTGTGTAAAACATTGATCAGGATGGGGCCCCGCTGGGCGCAGCTGCCATTGCTTTTGTTCTCAACTTCTTAGTGTCCTTGGTGTTTGCCAGGGCCGCAGCCTCTAATTCAGGGGTCAGCAAACTTTTTCAGCAGTGGCCTGGTCCACTGTCCCTCAGACCTTGTGGGGGGGGCGGACTATATTTTTTGGGGGGAAATGAACGAATTCCTGTGCCCCACAAATAACCCGGAGATGCATTTTAAATAAAAAGACACGTTCTGCTCATGTAAAAACACGCTGATTCCCAGACTGTCTGCGGGCCGGATTTAGAAGGCGATTGGGCCGGATCTGGCCCCTGGGCCTTAGTTTACCTACCCATGCTCTAATTCAGATGTTAGCAAACTTTTTCAGCTGGGGGCCGGTCCACTGTCCCTCAGACCTTGTGGGGGCCGGACTATATTTTTTGGGGGGGAAATGAACGAATCCCTATGCCCCACAAATAACCTAGAGATGCATTTTAAATAAAAGCACACATTCTGCTCATGTAAAAACACCAGGCAGGCCCCACAAATAACCCAGAGGTACATTTTAAATAAAAGGACACATTCTACTCGTGTAAAAACATGCTGATTCCCAGACTGTCTGTGGGCCGGATTGAGAAGGCGATTGGGCTGGATCTGGCCCCCCCGGGCCTTAGTTTGCCTACCCATGCTCTAATTCAACCCCTGGTTGAAGCAGGGACCTGGGAGAGTTTCTTTGCCCTCACACCTGGCAAGAGGTGTTGTGACACCAATTTCTCCATTCCGGAATCCCAGACGGCCTTTTCCAGGACGCCCCCTTACCACCTCTGGTTTTCTATTCCCTCTTCGCACCCCAGCTCACCAGAACCAAACACACTCTGCGGTGTCTGAAAAGGAGTTTTCTCTTTGTATTTGTGGTTAAGGTACATAGACTGTTGCTATAATTTGTTGGAAGGCGGTGGTTTTTAGTCTGATGGAGCGTAGAAGAGTTGTCCTGCCTAGAGGTGGCACCTTAGAATCCTACCTTTGCTTACCTGGAGCAGCTGAGTTTTGCAGAATCGGGGACTGTGGGGATGCTCTCTTCAGCCAGGGTAGGATGAAATTGCTTTCTGGAGACCATACACCTCTGTGTTGAAATTTGCCCCCTTATCAATATCTGCCAGTCTCGTGGCCATGCCAATCGGCTTCATGCCACAGCTGATATTTTTTCCTCCGCTGATGTAATAATATGAAGAAACACCCTCAATGTTCAAAGTGCACCCCACACTTTAACACCTGCGGCTTTTTAAACTTGTAAGGGTGTGTGGGGTGTGTTTGTTTATTATTACATTGCGCAGTTTTGTGCTTTATGTTGTAAACTGCTCTGTGATCCTTTGATTAAGGGTGGTATAGACTTTGAATAAATAAAGTAATAGTAAATAATTAACTTGTTGGGTTCTTAAGAAGCACCCTGGAATGTAGAAGGAGATATATAATATTTCTGGACATATGGAAAAACCCAAGGGGTGGGGTGAGTGGGTGGGTGGGTGGGTTGGAGAATCAGATTTTGGAAGGGAAATTGACTTTATGCAAATATATCCTTTCTTTTCATATCTACATTTCCTCTTAACATTTGGTGTATAGTGAATAACTTGAGTCAGCCGCTACGGTTGTACTGTATGGTATATTTATGGAATTTTTAAACTTGCAAATCCTGCATATTTTTATCTAGAAAGTTTATATCCTGACTATTGATGGAATGATCATCGACACAGCTTGCAATACACTTTAGTACGATACGTAAACTCCAGATGGAAGGAAGTTAGACTTTCTGGGCTCTGGGGGGCTTATTTCTAGGCAGGTATGGAAAGAGTTGCAGCCGTTGTCTTACTGAAACAATAATTCTAAATTTATCACATGTCCGAGATGAAACTGCAGGTTGCTGCCCTAAGTATATCTTAGTTCTTGCCAGTAGGAAAAACAGAAATGATGAATGTTTCGATGAAAATGGGAAAAGAAAGGGTTACCTGGGCTTAGAAACAGTATGCAAGAATGCAGAGATGGAAAATAACTAAGGATGCATTGACACCATATATATATAAACATGGCTTTCCCAAAAGAATTCTGGGAACTGTAGTTTGTTCAGGGTTCTTTGAGTTGTTGGGAGACTTATTCCTCTCCCAAAACTACATTTCCCAGAGTTTGTAGGGAAGAGGGATGGACTGCTAAACCACTATGAGAATTGTATATCTGGGAGAGGAATAACAAACTACATTTCCCAGAATTCTTTGTGAGAGGGGAGCCATGACTGCTTAAAGTGTAATCACAGGGCTATAAATGCATGGTCAGATTGTGGCCTACATTCAGAATAGATGGTTTTTGCTGCAGTTTCCATGTTTACTCGGGAGCAAGTTCCACCAAGTTCAGGCATGTCCAAAGTCCGTTTTGGGGGCCCAATCTGGCCCTCGGCCGGTTTTATGCACCTGCTGTGGCATTTATTGTAGTCAAATCCTAAAAAAAGAAAATTCCCCCCAAAACTCAACAACTTAAACCCTAAAAAAAGCTCAACAACAACTTCTACTTCTTCTTTTTTAATATAATTTTTTTATTGAACAAGCAGAGTCTTAAAATGCATGCAATACCAGCAAACACACATAGAAATTATTGAGAGTATATATACAAAAGAACAAAAATAAAGCAAAATAGAAAAGGGGGGGGGAGAAAAGAAAGAGGAATAAAAGGATGAATAGAGTAAAAACATAGTAATATCTCATATTTCAATCAGCAAAGAAAAGAAACTTCAGACTATCAAAAGCTCAACAACTTTGGTCGGCCCTCACTTCATCAAATCTGGCCCTCTTAAAAGTTTGGGCACCCCTGACCAAGTTCAGTGCAGCTCACTCACAAGTGCAGAGAACTGTCGCCTGTGCGTAACAACGTCAGTGAGATGCAAAACGTTACTAGAAAGCTCAGCTGAATATTCGCAGTGTATTCCTGCTCCTTGGTTATATTACACAACGGTTTTGCTTTGTTTATGTTCTACTCCACCCCGGAAAATAACGCGCTGCGTCCCGGGCTTTGCGAGCGAAGTTCCCCTTGCGGAATGGGACTTCCCCCTCCCCTTATAGACCTCCCCCCCCCAACGCTTTGGGGAAGGTTTTGAGGGTGCACAGATGGGGGAGTTCCGTTGTGCAAGCAGAAGTCCGTTGCACGAGGGGCTCTGGAAAGGCCCAGATTTATCCTTGGAAAATGTGAGCGCAACTCCGTTAGTCAGCGTCCAAAGTATTTTGATTCTGAACTTCCAGGGGACTGGGACTCTACACTTGTATTTGTTCGATTTTGTGGTATGGGGCAGAGTTTGAGAGAGTGTCTTAACACGAAAAACAACAATTTATCTTGTTACAAGGGGTCAAAAAAAAATGGACGTAGCGTGCCATGTTAGAAGCAAAAAAACTTGTTTTGATGAATTGGAAGAGCCGCAAAAAGATCCCATTGAGCATGTGGATTGACAATATGGACAGACTAGTTACATACGAAATTAAAAATGGATAAATACGAAGAAATCTGGAAGGAAGACTTAAGCGATAAGGCGGACAGTGGTGGGAAGTAGGGGGAGGAGGGGTGGGGAAATATTGTTAAAAAGGTGTAGTTATAGGTATAAAGGTAAAGTTATAGGTATATCAGTACTCAAATCTGAATTGTCAAATTGTGTTATTGTGGTTTTTGTTGTATGTGTTTTTTTGTGGTTGCTGTTTGTATTGAAAAAACGATTAAATAAATAAATAAATAACAATTTATCTTGTTACGGAAAAATCTAGGTGTGAGGCTGCTCAGTCACCCAGCTCGTCGGGCAGAGCCCGACGGTCCCTGTGGAATAAAGGAAGGAATTCAGCCACCAACCGGAGCAAATAGCTGTACAGTGGTACCTCGGGATGCGAACGGGATCCGTTCAGGAGCCCCGTTCACATCCTGAACAGAACATGTTTCCGCGCATGCATGTGACGTCATTTTGAGCGTCTGCGCATGTGCGAGCGGCGAAACCCGGAAGTAACGCGCTCCGTTACTTCCGGCTCGCCGCAGATCGCGACCCGAAAGCGCTCAACCTGAAGCACATTCAACCCAAGGTATGACTGTAGACCAAAGTTTATTGCGCAACAGGTTCAAAGAGGAATTTTGAACCCCAAGGATGGGGTGACAAGGACTTTTAAAAGTTTCCCACCATATCCCAGAATACAGTTCGTACAGCATCATTGCTACATCATTGCTACATCACTGACACGATACAAAAGGGGAGGGGTTGACAAGGGTTACACTAGTTTAACCTGGGCAAACAAGTCCAGACAAGTCCTTGGTACAAGATTAGCATAAGCAGACATGTCAGGGCAAGACCCAGGTATCAGATTAGCATAGGCAAACACCTCTGAAGTCCCACCACCCAAAGTACAATAGAACTTCCTTTGCATGTCTGGACCCCTTGGCAAGTCTGGTGATGGGATTAGGCTTTCCTTGGCCAACAATCAGCTCAGCAGTTGTCACCTCTGGGCACTTCCTGGGGTAGGAGGGTGTGTATACATGGAAGAAAAGGGGATGCGGGTGGCGCTGTGGGTTAAACCACAGAGCCTAGGACTCAGAAGGTCAGCAGTTCGAATACCCGCAATGGGGTGAGCTCCCGTTGCTCGGTCCCTGCTCCTGCCAACCTAGCATTCCGAAAGCACACCAGTGCAAGTAGATAAATAGGTACCGCTCCGGCGGGAAGGTAAACGGCGTTTCCGTGCGCTGCTCTGGTTCGCCAGAAGCGGCTTAGTCATGCTGGCCGCATGACCCGGAAACTACGCCGGCTCCCTCGGCCAATAAAGCGAGATGAGCACCGCAACCCCAGAGTCGGTCACGACTGGACCTAATGGTCAGGGGTCCCTTTACATGGAAACTGGCAAAGCAGTTGATTTTATATGATTTTTAAAGCTAGGTAACTTCTCTGAGCTGTCAAGTCGAAAGGATACATTTATGCATAATATTTGTAATATTTAACAACTTTAAAGATGTGCCCCCCCCCCCGTAATTTCCATAACAATCTAGGGCTTGGATATGTTGATTTATGGCTGTGAAGCTGCACTTGAAAGTAAGTGGGTGACATTTTTGTTGAAATCCTGGGCGCCAGAGGGTTTGGCAGCAGTGCCTGTCTCTTCCTAAGACTAATGGGAACAGGGTAAATTTCTCTCTGTCCATCGAAGGCTTGATTGTCTGGGACCTGGGACAGGG
This sequence comes from Podarcis tiliguerta, assembly GCF_965153285.1. NCBI lineage: Eukaryota > Metazoa > Chordata > Lepidosauria > Squamata > Lacertidae > Podarcis > Podarcis tiliguerta. The sequence continues at coordinate 5,748,206 of NC_139539.1, forward strand.
CCTTCACTGCTGTGGCTCCCACGTTGTAGAACTCGCTGCCTCAGTGTGCCCAGCTGGCCCCTGGTCAAATAGCATTCTGGAACATTGTGAAGGCTTTTTCCCCGTTTGCCAAGTGTTTTATGAATATTTCCCCCCCCCCCCCAGACCCCGCCGCTTCATGCTGTGAGTGTGCCTGGCTGTGGTTTCCTCTTATTGCCACGTGGCATTTTGTGTTATCTTGCGATTGTGAGCTGCCTTGAGGAGCTGTAAGGCTGATAAGTGAACATTTTGATTAATTAAATGAAAAGTATACGCAGGAGAAGACGTCTTGCAAACTTGTTCAGCTTGTGTGGTGTTCTGCGGGTTGCAGAATCCCGCTTTTCTGCTTGCAGAATTTGGGTTCCTTAGGGGTGGCCTGCAGACGATCCCCTTTCATCTCCCATGTATGTCCCAGATTATTCTTCACCCTGAGTTCCCTGCCTTCAGAGTTTTCAGTTTAATGGGGGTGGGCTGGCGTAACTGAGTGCTGGAACGATGGAGGGAGCCGAGTTCGAATGCAGACATCTCCCAGGAACAAGGCTGTGCCTGAGACCCTGAAGAACCGCAGGCAATTTGAGCAGAGCTAGGTGGATCGCTCAAGAGCAACGGGCCGCAGTTCATCTGTAGAGCACATGCTCTACAGTGCAGGAAACATCGGCTTCAGTCTTTCGTTGAAAGGATGTTGTTTGAGGCCAGGGTGGATTTGATTTAAATCACGATTTAAATCACTCGTCAGTAAGACTTGATTTAAATTTTTTTTAAAAAAGAAAGACTTATTCTTGCTGGTATAATCTTAATATTTACAACCAGATGAAGATTTCATTTTTGGAATAATAAATTTTTAGAGTAGTTTGTCAGTTACATAAAAAATTACTGATTTGGTTATACTATTAGAAATACATAGACCGATAATTAGGACATTATTGTAAGGTTTAATAAGTTAACTGTTTCTGTTTGGACAACTTTTCTGCTGTTCTTTACTGGAAGGAGAAAAACCATCATTTCCTTAATAACAATGTAAACAATTTATTTAACCGCAGCAATAACATTATAGCATATGTACACATGTTTGTTAGCTGATGTGGTTCAACATTTTTTTTTTTATAAAAAAGAACTTAGACTGAGTTCTTAGCACACATGAAAAACTTAAAGCAAAAAAATTGTAAATATGTCAATTGGAAATTTGTATGATTGGAAATATTTGTGCAAAAATTGAATAAAAAGAGCATGAGTGAAAAACTTAAAGCAAATCCTTATTTCCTGACGAATAGCCTCTGGAGTCTAATGTAACTTAAATAAAAAACCATCTTTAGAAAGATTTAAGGAATTTTAAAAATCTAATTTAAATTAAAAAATATCCAATTTTATTTATTTATTTTTAAAAAATCTTTGATTTTTATCCACCCTGATCTCCACGTTCAGGTTTCCAAGGCCTCCAGGTCTCTGAACCTGCCCTTCCTCTGCCCCTCCTGCATAAGCTGTCAGCCCCACGCTTGTGGCGGGCATTCTCGGCTGCAGCAGGCGTGTGCAGGCCGTGCCCAGCGGTGCCGCTTGTGAGCTTCTTGAGCTGGCAGTGCGGTGCACGCTGGCAGGCCGCGTCACTTTCCGTGCCGGGGGAAGCACCTGGGCTAAAAATAGGCCTTAAAGCAGGCAGCAAATTATGTGTGTGTTTAATCTTCTTGGATTACAGGCAGAGGAGGCGCTGCTTCGCGTTGCTGTCTGCCGGAGCCGAGAGCGGCAGGACGCCACTTCCTCTGCCCGCGGGTGTGTGTGGGGACTGCTGTTAAGCAAGGCGGCCGTGGCTGGAGCGCCACCTGGTGGGATGGTGATGCCCTGCCTCCGCAGCTGGAGATAGGAAAGTTTTGCTGGAGAATTTTGGAACGGCCAACGGCAAGAATGCGCAAACTCCCATGATTTCCAAAAAACAGAAGGGGGGGAGGGACAGATTGTGTAGATGCCGGAGCATATCAAGCTGCAATTGGTAGTTTGCTGTGTTCAACGAATTGCACATGTCCGGATCTTGGCCATATTTTAAGCAGACAGGTTGAAAAGCCAAATTGGCAAGCTGGGAAGTGAGTTTTCAGGCACTTGCGTGGTACGCAAGATTACTGTCTATTATTGCCAGCAACAGGCACCAGTGGTTTAGGTTTATGCTGTTGTGTTTATGGTTTGCTCTTGGCTCCTGCCTTTATTGTCATTGTCCCATGCAGAACAACAAAATTGAAAAGTCTACATAAGACATTCAAAAACCAACAAGCCTGCTATCCCAGCAATCCCAATCTGGTTAGCCCCCTAAAAACTCTGATACCCCATTTTTAAATACAATGGTACCTCGGGCTAAGTACTTAATTCGTTCGAGAGGTCTGTTCTTAATGTGAAACTGTTCTTAACCTGAAGCACCGCTTTAGCTAATGGGGCCTCCTGCTGCTGCTTCTGCTGCGCCGCCGGAGCACGATTTCTGTTCTTATCCTGAAGCAAAGTTCTTAACCTGAAGCACTATTTCTGGTTTAGCACAGTCTGTAACCTGAAGCGTATGTAACCTGAAGCATATGTAACCCGATATACTCCCATGCAGACTCCTTACACTGCGTTTAAAACCAAAATCGCATTTGGGTAGAAACTGTTTCTCAGGCGGCTAGTCCTAGTCTTTATAACCCTGTACCTTCTTCCAGAAGGCAGAAGCTGAAAGAGATCATTTCTGGGTTTCTTATGGCACCCGGAAGCATAGATTTAATCCAAGGTGGGAAGAGTGCACCCAATTATTCTCTCCGCAGTCTTACAACCCTGGACAGCATTGTTTTTCCCCTGGCCGTGCAGCTCCCAAACCACACACAGACCCTAAGTTAATACACTCCCAACAGTACAATGGTAAAATGCCATCAACAGGTCATCAACTCTAACTGAAACTGCATTACACTGTCGCTAAAGCAGCTGTCTCTTCCTACTACAGCTGTTTGGTGTTTCTCTGTTCTTCTGGCACACTCTGCTGGCATCAGGATGGGCGCTCTGCACATGTTGCACTCTGCAGCAAGCAATGCTTCTGAATCGCGGTTGCTGGAAAACACAGGAGGGGAGGGAGGGCGATTGTGACTCGGGTCCCGCTTGCTGGTTCCTGCAGAATGGGTCCGTTGCGAGAACACTTCAGCTTTCAAGTCTTTAAGGAGATGTTTTTAGTTTGCATTACAAGTCAGCTTTATAAAGGGTAGTACAGTGGACGCTCCGGTTGCGAAGGTGGTCTGTGTGGGAGGCACGTTCGCAACCCGCAGTATTTGCAACCCGCAGAGGCGCATCTGTATGCGTGGGTTGCGATTCAACATTTCTGCGCGTGCGCAAAGCGCGTTTTAGCACTTATGCCCATGCGCGACCTCCAAAACCCAGAAGTAACCCGTTCTGGTACTTCCGGGTTTCGGCGCATCCACAACCTGAGAAAACGAAAAACCTAAAGCATCTGTAATCCAAGGTATGACTGTATATGGTAATCCCAGACCTAACTCAAGCTTGTTTCCTCCTGCTCCGGAGGGTAGAACTCGAACCCATGGCTTCCAGTTCCAAGAAAGGAGATTCCGACTAAACATCGGGAAGTAGTTTCTGATGGCAAGAGCTGTTCAGCAGTGGGACGGTCTCCCTCGGAAGGTGGTGGAGCTTTTAAGCAGAGGTTGTGTGTTTGTGCATTTCTCAGCGATGCTTTAGTGCCTTGCGGGCGGGCTGGACTAGATGACCGCTGGGGTCCCCTCTACAGATTCCATGCAAGTGATGCCATTCTTACGTTTTTGTGGAGGGCTTGTTGAACGGTGGAGGCGGTCGAGCTGCGCACCATGCAAGCTTTTGCAGGAAAGAAGCAGCCTCTGGGCCAAAATTACCCGGTTGCAAAACGTCCTCTGTTCCCTTCCCTTTCCACCCCCATCTCGGACTTTGGCTGAGGAGTGCATGTCTGTAGGCTTGTGGAAGATGCTAAGAGAGGGGCACATGCCTCTGTGTGTGTGTGTGTGTACATGTGCCCACCAGTGCAAGGCGGAAGGACTGAACCCTCCCTTCCAAGGACTGGGAAACTTGATACTCGGCCGTCCCGGAGTGCTGTTCATCCCAGAGGGTTGCCTCTGGGCGCCTGCAATGCAGAGCAGCCTAGAGAGACCTGTTAAGGCATTGCTGTGTGGTAGTAAACAGCTCAGCTTGGCCCCTGGCCCACTTGGCTCCCTTCTCTGTCCCGGCTCCCGCCTGGTGCGCTGGGCGTGTTTGCGCACTGGGTGTGCAGGCTCATTTTCCTTTTGTGTGCCTGGAGGGTTTGGGGTGGGGAAGGAAGCAATTTATTCTCTCTCTCTTTCCCTCCACTGCAAATCCCCCCAAAATCCACCTTTTCTTTAAATCCTTAACTCCAAAGTTCCTAAACATATGTGGACCTGCAATGCCACGTGAGCGAGATGAATAAATACCCAGCAATACAAGATAATGGGAAAGGATTTACCCTGGCAAATTATTGGTCAAAATTGGAAATACCCAAATACAGACAGTCATTTACCCTCGCTAGATTCACCGTGCTGCCACCTGCCTTATTGCAGGGCAGATTCGAGGGTAAACCGTACGTGGAACGAGTCTGTGGCTTGATGGAGGTAGAAACTGTCTCTCATGTCTTGTTACGCTGCCGTTACTACGGGGATATACGCTCGGCATTTATCACTCCTGTTATACAAAAATCTCCAAATGAGTCTGGACTTCAATGTCTAATATTCCAGGTAGAGGACAAGGATCTAGAGATCACACTAAGGGTGGACAAATTCTGTGCGACGGCCATAAAACTTAAGGAACAAGCTGTACTACCAAAAAGGTTTTAAATGACAATTTTAGCTTATATTTTAGTGATCAAGATTTTATATATATAAATTAACAGCTATATCTGTATTGTCTCTGTTATCCCAGTTGCAATTCAATGTATTCCTGTTGTGTTTTATGATTTTCCTGATATTGTGAGTGAGTCGGAACTGGTCTGTGACTGTAATAATAAAATTCATTCATTCAGTTCCTAAACATTCGCCAGCTAAGCCTAAGTGCACATAACTTGGAAAGACGAGGGTGTTACGGGTCTGTTTTGTTCTTGTTTTTATTACATATTTTGAGTTTTTATCTTGTATTTTTATGCTGTGAACCACCCTGAGTTCTATGCATGAAGGGTGGTATGCCAATTTATGTCTTCACCCGTGTCGAATGGAAGACTTGTAAGTTCTTCGGGGCAGAGACCTGTGTGTGCCTTCCAGAAAGTGGTGTGTAGTTGGATGGTGCCCTATATCTATCTGTCTATCTATCTATCTATCTATCTATATCTATCTATCTATCTATCTATCTATCTACACACACACACACACACACACACACACACACACACACACTTCTTTCAGGTCAAATAAGGGGTTGGCATTAATCCCATGGATACATACCCAGAGCCTCTAAAAGGAAAGTAGATGTGCGTTATAATCCTGGGAGTTAATAGTTTTAAGAATGCTGAAAGTTGTTAGGGCACTTCATTCCCGGAGCTACAATACAACACAACAACAACAACAACAACAACTACTACTACTACTACTACTACTTATTATTACAATCAAAGACCAGTTCAGGAGCGGCAATTCTCAGAGTGGCTTCACTGTTCATCCCTCTTCCCAGGGAACTCTGGGAACTGTAGTTCTGGGAGGGGAAGGGGGGGGGTCACCTAACAACTCTCAGCACCCATAGTAAGCTACAGCTCCCAGAATTGTTTGGAGCAAGCCCTGACTCTTGAAAGTGCTATGCTGCTGCTTTAAATGTACGGTGCGACTGTGGCCTCGCCTCGGTTCAAATGATTCTCTAGTTTGCAGATTTGGTCCCTCATCCGGCAGAGCTGAATAGTATCACAGGATTGTAAGGGACCCTAAGGGATCCTCTAGTCCACCCCCGGCAATGCAGGAATATGCAGCCGTCCTGTACGGGCCAAATCCTGTGATTTTGGCATTAGATATGGTTAGATAAAGCAGCTGGGGTCTTCCAGCATGCTTGGATAGCAGGGCCGTAACTTATTCTGCAGCCTCCAGTCCTAAATATGGTCTTAAGAGCCGTGGCAAATGGCGCAGGACCCAAAACGAAACGGTTGCAGACGGGCCTCTCTTTTAAAGTGTAAAGCCTGCATGGTTTTCTTTGCAACTTGGTTGCTAAAGGCCTGGAAACAGGACGTTCCATTTCTGGCCTTTGCTTTCTCCAGCTTGGATGTTTGGCAGCCTCTTCCCGCAGCTTGGACGGAAGAGAAATGCATTATTTGTTTGTCCTTTCTGGGATCATGAGCTGCTGCTACAGGAAGTCATGTGGGAGTTGAGAGCAGAGGATCTGCATCGCTGGGATGGAGGGGAGCCCAGATTTCGCACTAGGCTGTCAAATCGCTCAGGCACCGGCTTCCCATTGGCTGGCGCGGCTCAGCCGGAGGGAGGCGATAGGCTGAGAGTTTGGGAGGGAGGAGCCTTTGTGCCGTTGTTTACACTTGTGTACCGGGGAGTCCTTTGACCCCTTATCTGTGCAAATTTCCTGGATCAGGCCTTTCCGCAAGCCCAAGATGGCTTTGACAGCCTCTGCAGCGTGGAATGTGTGAGCAGGGTGTTGCCTGCTTTTTTAAAAAACTAAATTAAAATTTGCACCCTGGCAATCCAGATTTTGTGCAGAGCACAGCCAAATTCTGCAAGTGGCAGAAATTAGTTTAGCATAGCGTCTCCCACTTTGCATAATAGGACCAATTCAGCCAGCTAGCCCTGGGGATTATCTAATGCTTATTTCCCCTAAATTGATTTTTGAATTTTATTGTTATTCATGTTTTTATACTGTATTTTATGCTGCTTTTATAGTTAAGTGTTTTAAATTTGTTGTTAGCCGCCCTGAGCCCAGTTTTTGAACCGGGAAGGGTGAGGTATAAATAAAATTATTAATTATTTATTATTATTATTATTATTATTATTATTATTATTATTATTATTATATATTTTGACGGCTTCTAGGTTCTCTCTCTCCAGAGCAAGTGTGCTGGGGAGTGTGGCAATGGACTAGGCTTCCTTCCCCGCCTCCCCACCCCCACCAAAATTGCACAGTGACACCCCCCCCCTCCACATTTCCTCCTAGCTTTGTGGTTTGGTGGAAGGTCTGGCTGTGTTGTTGCAGAAGCACCTGGAGTGACCTGGCTGCTCAGCAGGCCCACAAGCAAGCCCCCCCCCTCACTGATTTTTCTGCAGGCAAGGTATCCTCCTTGGTTATTCAGCAGCCAAACCAGCAAAGGCAGAAGCCTAGCAACCATGATGTGGTGTCCTCCATTTCCAACATTCAAGCATAAAAGACACCCCGTATAATGTGAGATGCGCATTCTAAGCTGGTGGGGGGTAGAGAGAGGGGGGAGAGAAGCAAAAGGAGCGCTATAATTCAGTTCTGCTGCTTGTATGACCTGCCAAGCCAGCCGTAAAGTCAAACCGGTGAGAGAGAGAAAAGCTTCTGTTTCTCCGGCAAATGTCACAAGACAGGAAACGCTGCAATTGGCTTTGTAACTTCAGCATCTGTCGCTGTACTTTCTGGCCGCAGCAGGGACACACGCTCAAGAGCCGGCCGTGCCATTTGGCAAACCGCTTACCTTGTAGTTCAACTTCATTGGATTCTCTCATTATGAGAGGGGAAAAACCCTCAATCTACTTTCCCCAGATTTCAGGTTAAGAACAGACCTCCAGAATGAATTAAGTTCTTAACCCGATGTAAAGGTAAAGGGGACCCCTGACCATTAGGTCCAGTCGTGGCCGACTCTGGGGTTGCGGCACTCATCTCGCTTTATTGGCCGAGGAAGCTGGCGTACAGCTTCCGGGTCATGTGGCCAGCATGACTAAGCCGCTTCTGGCGAACCAGAGCAGCGCACGGAAACGCCGTTTACCTTCCCGCCGGAGCGGTACCTATTTATCTACTTGCACTTTGAGGTTCTTTCGAACTGCTAGGTTGGCAAGAGCAGGGACCGAGCAACGGGAGCTCAACCCGTCACGGGGATTCGAACTGCCGACCTTCTGATTGGCAAGTCCTAGGCTCTGTGGTTTAACCCACAGCGCCACCTGTGTCCCTAACCCGAGGTACCACTGTACAATGGCCAAACTTAACTCTCTAGTACTGGGACGCGGGTGGCGCTGTGGATAAAACCTCAGCGCCTAGGACTTGCCGATCGCATGGTCGGCGGTTCGAATCCCCGCAGCGGGGTGCGCTCCCGTCGTTTGGTCCCAGCGCCTGCCAACCTAGCAGTTCGAAAGCACATCAAAGTGCAAGTAGATAAATAGGTACCGCTCCGGCGGGAAGGTAAACGGCGTTCCGTGTGCTGCGCTGGCTCGCCAGAGCAGCGATGTCACGCTGGCCACGTGACCCGGAAGTGTCTGCGGACAGCGCTGGCTCCCGGCCTCTAGAGTGAGATGAGCGCACAACCCTAGAGTCTGGCAAGACTGGCCCCTACGGGCAGGGGTACCTTTACCTTTACCTTTACTGACCAACAAAATGCCTCTCATGTTCCCAATGCACCATGTGCTCATGGCTTTCTGCACTTGTTTGTCTTGGAGGAGGTACTGGCAGCAGCGCTAGAAATTTACCAGGTGCATTTTGCACCTGGCTATCGGCCGCTTCCAACCGAGTGAAGATGCCCGGGCGGCAGGATGGCATTTGACACCTCCACCCTCTGGAGGTGCCTGTCTGGGGATCCCTGGATCTTGCCCTTTTTTTCACACGCCCCCTGTTGAATTCTACCTGCGATACACGTTTCTCGCCGCCTGGCCCCCAGATGGCAACTAGACATTCTGTTTTAGCGGCTGTAACCCTGGTTTCAGGAGCCATTTAGTGCCTACCCGAGTTTCCAACACTGAATTGGTGGCGGTTGTATTTTTGATGTGAACTTTCTTGTTCGCGACATGTGTTACAGAAACGATCTTAAAAGCAGGCCAGCCCTGTGCACAGGTGAACCTTCTTGCCCAGGGGTCAGCAAACTTTTTCCAGTCTTCCTCAGACCTTGTGGGGGGGCCGGACTATATTTTGAAGAAAAAATGAACTAATTCCTATACCCCACAATTAACCCAGAGATGCATTTTAAATAAAAGGACACCGTCTACTCATGTAAAAACACGCTGATTCCCGGACCATTTGCGGGTCAGATTTAGAAGGCAATTGGGCCGGATCCGGGCCCCGGGCCTTACTTTGCCTACCCGTGTCCTTGCCCGGCTAGTGATGGGTTCAGCTTCATTTTTTAAAAAAAAATCTTTATTGCAAACACATAGATACAGAAAAAGAATAAAAACAAAAAATAGAGCTAACTTCAAAAAACAAATATTTTCAGTACATAGGGAGTACAAGCCTTCTTTACACAGCTTTGGCGTGACTCCTTAATTCGAACCGTGACTTCCCGCTATCCACGAATGTACTTAGTAAATCATTTTTTCTCCAGATAACTGTATTTAGATGGTAAGTCTTGGAGAAACACTCTGATCGCCAGTGGGATTTAGTCTACGCTAAGCCAAGCGATGCCCTGGAAGCCTTTTTCCCCCGTGTAATTTATAAAGACATCCCGGGTTCAGCTTCGTTTTGTTCTTCAGCCGGGGCTTGTGCCGAACCTTCCCCCCCCCCAAAAAAAAACAAACCCCTCCTGTTGCAGGAGGCATCCTCTCCTTCCGCTTCTCCCCCCTGCCCTGGGGCTGAGTTTATGTGGCTTCCAGCCTGCTGATTCCTCCCGGTCTCTGCAAAAGTTATTTTGGAGTTGCTTTAGGAAGAGCTGCTTGGCTCTGTTGCTGTTTTTGTGGTCACGGTTGGCGGAGTGGGCGCCTCGCCAGCCAATTGGCGTGGCCTTCAGTTAAGCGAGAACGCTGGAGGGTGGAAGGGGGGCTGTGGGCAAATTTGGCCGCGGCTCCTGTTTATGTTATGCTCGGAGCTCCCTGGACTGTTCGCGGAGGAAGTCCGGCTTCTCCAAGGGAACACACACGCCCCGCTCTCGGAAATTGGGTGACATCACTTTAGGGGGTGGGTAACATGCACAAATGTGGGTCTTCCATTTTAAGCCTCATGTGCGCCTCTCCTTCTCTGGAGATGAGATAAATAAAACTTTACTCGCATTAGCCAATGGCCATAGCAACAGTAAAGCATTACAGTATACGCAGAAAAGGAAATTTGATATAACAATTTAAAGTCCTGAATCAGTGGCCCTTACTCTGATTGCCCCTGCTATGAACCTAGCAACCTTTGCTGTTATCTGCTCATTTTGATCTGATAGAAGGAAGCACATTGTGGCAGTGGTTGGGCGCCCTGGGATGGTTAGTACGAGTGGGGTGATGATCTTGTTCCTCAGGTCTTTGTAGAGAGTACAGGACAGGAGGACGTGTGCAGCGGTTTCGGTGCTGCTATCTCCACAGGGGCAAAGACGTTTCTCAGGCGGGATCTTTTGGAATTGACCCTCAAGTACCGCAGATGGCAAAACATCCAGTCTTGCAAGTGTAAAAGCACGTCTGTGTTTTGGGATGGGAGGCGGGTGGCGCTGTGGGTTAAACCACAGAGCCTAGGAATTGCCGATCAGAAGCTCGGCGCTTCGAATCCCCGCGACGGGATGAGCTCCCGTTGCTCGGTCCCTGCTCCTGCCAACCTAGCAGTTCGAAAGCATGTCAAAGTGCAAGTAGATAAATAGGTACCGCTCCGGCGGGAAGGTAAACGGCATTTCTGTGCGCTGCTCTGGTTTGCCAGAAGCGGCTTAGTCATGCTGTCCACATGACCCGGAAGCTGTACGCCGGCTCCCTCGGCCAATAAAGCAAGATGAGCGCCGCAACCCCAGAGTCGGCCATGACTAGACCTAATGGTCAGGGGTTCCTTTACCTTTACCTATTTTGGGATAATAAGTTTGTGCAGATACGGGGCCAGAGAATCAAAATGGAGAGGTGGAAAATGAACATACCAAGGGCAGAATTTCCTTATAGTGGCCAGGTTGTTCTGGTGCTCGATATCTTTTAGACGCTGACCAAATAGTCTGTTTGCTTTAGTGGGGCGCATAGTGAGTAGGTGTTTTGGGGATAGGCCACAAGAGGGAAGTTTTGTATAGACAGTTTTAAGCCAGGCACTTTTATGGGAATCTTGAAGTACTAGGGATAGTAAACCGGGAGGATTTGAGTTTAGGCGGAACCAGAAGTTAAGAGTTCTTTGCCAAATCAGTACTTCTACCGAAGGGAGACTTGCCTCCAGTCTCAATGATGCGTTTGGGACGCAGGGCGGTACAGAAAAAAATCTGCCTTTGATTAAACAGGTTCAAAAGTGCTAAGGTGCCTTCACTGGAGGTGGTGCTTGTTTCTAAAGGCAAATGTGGAATCAGACTGTTTGGGTTCGGTGTTGTGGGAGAGACGTGTTCAGAGGAGGCTTAGTCAAAGCTGGAAGGTCAAGGTTGTGGTGGGGACGGGACATAAAAACAAAGGGATTTTTTTGCGGGGGGGATCTGCAGAGTGCAAAATCTCCTGAGAACGTAATCCACGGGTAGACAAACTAAGGCCCAGGGGCCGGATCCGACCCAATCGCCTTCTCAATCCGGCCCGTGGACAGTCCAGGAATCAGCATGTTTTTACATGAGCAGAATGTGTCCTTTTATTTAAAATGCATCTCTGGGTTGTTTGTGGGGCATAGGAATTCGTTCATTCTCTCCCCCCCCCCCCAAGGTCTGAGGGACAGTGGGCCGGCCCCCTGCTGAAAATGTTTGCTGACCCCTGGGCCTTAATCCCTTTGCCTGTGCTGTTCGCACATCTCAACAGATCAATGTTTTGTTGAATTTCTGTTTTGAAGCAATTGATTTGTAAGCTGAAAGGGGGGACTGGTTGGTTGATAAACCGGAGGATAAATATGTGTTGTGTTATAAACGCCGCGAATTATTTATTTATTTATTTATTTATTTAAAAACCCAAAATATAGAAAACATCATCCTTGAGGGCTAGAAAAGTCTTAATTCCAGGAACAGCAGTTTTTCACTTGCATGAAGGCCACTCCTAGGAGCGTTCATAGATGGCTCTAAGGCAGCGTTTGCCCAGCTGTGGCAAGTTCTGTGCAGGGATTTATGCTGGAAGTTGTTCTTCTTGACAGTGTGTTGTTGTTGTGTTTCCTCCCCTCTGTCCTGCAGAAAGTTGTCTGAAAAGGCGGGGATTGACGAGGTCATAGCGGCTGCAGTCCTCACCAGCCTCTCCACCAGCCCGGTTGTGCTTAACAACCCACCCAACGGTTTCAGCGCAGGTATTGCAAAGACGCTGGGAGGAGAGGGGAGGCTGGGCTTTGAGAATGGCAATGCCTGCTTCCTAATATTGCCCCGGATAATTTTACAAGGTGTCTCTACCCTGTTTGGGTTTCTGCAACATGTCACGTTTACAGTTTGCAGCACATTTGTGGCCAACTTTCTCTTGATCCACTGTGCCGTGTCTGCCAAACGATTTATATTTAAAATACTATAGATATAGAGACATACACACTGCTTGATTGTAAAAAAACAAGCAAACCCTCAAATCAGTTTGCAAAAATGATAAAACAATAAAATGATAACTAAGAAAAGGTAACAAAAGAAGAAAGGTTAAATAGTCTAAAAACACATGAAAAGTCGCATCAACTTTCTGAACATCTAGATAGGTAAAGACCATTAGGTCCAGTCGTGACCAACTCTGGGGTTGCTGCGCTCATCTCGCTTCATTGGCTGAGGGAACCGGCGTACAGCTTCCGGGTCATGTGGCCAGCATGACTAAGCCGCTTCTGGCGAACCAGAGCAGCGCACGGAAATGCCGTTTACCTTCCTGCCGGAGCGGTACCTATTTATCTACTTGCACTGGTGTGCTTTCGAACTGCTAGGTTGGCAGGAGCAGGGACTGAGCAACGGGAGCTCACGGGGATTCAAACTGCCGACCTTCTGATCAGCAATTCCTAGGCTCTGTGGTTTAACCCACAGCGCCACCCGCATCCTTCTGAACATCTAGATAGCAGGTGCCAAAAAGAGTAGTTAGGGAATCCTAAAGTTTAGGTGCTGCCACACCAAAAGACTGAGTTGTTATAAATGCACCTGTGACAGTGCCAACTTCAATATACCGTATTTTTCGCTCCATTGGACGCACCGGACCATAGGACTCACTGGACCATAGGAGGGGGAGAACAGGGAAATTTTTTTTTTCTTGTTTTCCCCCTCTAAAACAAGGTGCGTTCAAGGTACATTCGCCAGAACTTGTGAGGCTGGCGGTGGGGGGAATCGCTGCTTTCCCCCACTACCAGCCTCAAAGATCCCTGAAGCCTTTGGAGCGCAGCGTCCCGCTGCCCTGGAGAGGCTTTGCGCGCAGGCATCCCCAAGCTAGAACAGCGAGACGGAGCCCTCTGTCTCGCTGTTCTGGCTTGGGAATAGCCTTGCTAGCTTCTGCAGGACAGCAGGGTGAAGGCACCCGGCTGCCCTGGAGAGGCTGTGCGCGCAGCGATCCCCAAGCTAGAGCAGCGAGACGGAGCGCTCCGCAGTGCTCCGTCTTCCTGTTCTGGGTTTGGGCTTAGCGGCTCAGCCTGCATTCGCTCTATAGGACGCACACACATTTCCCCTTAATTTTTGGAGGGGAAAATGTGCGTCCTATAGAACGAAAAATACGGTAAGTGGTCAAGTGGGCGCATATGGGCAAGGCGATTTTGTAGGCAAACAAGTTATCACTTGTTGACACCCATCTGTCTTAAGAAACAATGGAGAGCACCTCTGGGGGTGAAGTCAGATTGCTGCTTTAGCAGCACCGAAACGACCTCCCTGGAGCGCACAGCCTGAGCAGTTGCCCTCTTGCCCTTGCTGATGGGGTCCAAAGGAATCGCAACAGTACAGTACAAGACAAGTTGTCAAACAAGGCTTTGTATACCTTGAACCTAGCCTGGTAGCAAATTGGCTAGCAGTACAGATGTCTGAGTCCAAGTGTTATATGCTGACAAGGCCTCACTTCTGTCAGCAATTGGGCTGCAGCATTGCGTAGCAATTTTTTATTTTTATTTTTTACTCTTTAAGCTGCCACAGGAGCATTTGGGGTGCCTGGCAGGAAGCCCTGTTCCATGCCAAGCTCTTTGCACCCCTAGCTTAGCCTTGTTCACCAGGGTCTCCGCTTGCATAATAACAATAATAAATTATTATGCATATCCGCCCATCTGGCCGGGTTTCCCCAGCCACTCTGGGCAGTTCCCAACAGAATATTAAAAAAAGAATAAAACTTCAAACATTAAAAACTTCCCTAAACAGGGCTGCCTTCAGATGTCTTCTAAAAGTGGTTTATTTCCTGGACATCTGTTGGGAGGGCGTTCCACAGGGCGGGTGCCACTACCGAGAAGGCCCTGTGCTTGGTTCCCTGCAACCTCACTTCTTGCAGGGAGGGAACTGCCAGAAGGCCCTCGGAGCTGGACCTCAGCGTCTGGGCTGAATGATGGGGTGGAGACACTCCTTCAGGTATACTAGGCTGTTTAGGGCTTTAAAGGCCAGCACCAACACTTTGAATTGTGCTTGGAAATGTACTGGGATGGAGCATGGAAAGAGGTGTGTGTAGCTCTGACTTTTGCGTGGTTGGAACGAAACCTGCTTCATCGACTGCCCTGCTGGCTCTTCACTCTGGCCCTGCTGGCATCCGGCCCTCGGAAGGTCCCGCACAAGTGGCTGCGGCCCTCAGAATGAAAATGGTTCTGGCACCTGGTTGTTTTTGGTGCTCCAAAGTATTTTATGCACGCTTGGGGTGGTGTGCAGTTCTGACGTCTTTCTTTTCTACCCCGCGGCAGAAACCAACGGTGATGTTTGGAAGGAAGTCCCGGCCATGTCCTCCAGCTGCAGCAGCAGCAGTAACAACAGCGGCGACTGGAGCTGGGACCCTCCCAGTGACCTCTCCACCCCCTCGACGCCGTCTCCACCGCTGTCCACGGAGGCACCTGCCAGCTTCCTTCCCTCGCTGCAGTCGGAGCTGGAGGAGACCGAAGCGACTCACTTCCTGTTTGGTGACCCCATCCCCAGGAAGAGGAAGGTGAGAAAGTGGGGCTAGGGTCCATCTTGGGAAAGAATTGTAGAATTGGAAGGGACCCTAAGGGACTACCATATTTTTCGCTCTATAAGATGCTCCCAACCATAAAATGCACCTAGTTTTTAGAGGAGGAAAAGCAGAAAAAAAATACAGTGGTGCCTCGCAAGACGAAATTAATTCGTTCTGCAAGTCTCTTCGTCTAGCGGTTTTTTCGTCTTGCGAAGCAAGCCCATTAGTGGATTAGCGCTATTAGCGGATTAGCGGCTATTAGCGGCTATTAAAGGCTTAAGGGATTAGCGGATTAGCTGCTAAAAGGCTATTAGCGGTTTAGTGGCTTAGAAAAAGGGGGTGGGGAGCGAAAAAAAATCTCAAGACTCGCAAGACATTTTCGTCTTGCGAAGCAAGCCCATAGGGAAATTCGTCCTGCGAAGCGCATCGAAAAACTGAAAACCCTTTCGTCTAGCGGGTTTTCCGTCTTGCGAGGCATTCGTCTTGCGGGGCACCACTGTACTCTGAATCAAATGTTGTAAGGACAGCCCGTCTGTCCATTCTCCCACCTCAGGGAAAAGCCAGCAAAAGCCGCACACAGGCTCTGCTCAGCGCTCCCTTTAAAGAGTCGCACGGAGTGGGTGTGTGGCTCTTGGGGGCTTTTCCGGGAGGTGGGGAAAAAGGACAAAGGGCAGCCCGTCAGTCCCTTCTCCCTCCTCCCGGAAAAGCCAGCAAGAGCCACACACACGCTCCGCGTGGCTCTTTAAAGGCAGCGCTGAGCAGAGCCTCTCGCCTGCATTCACTCCATAAGACGCACACACATTTCCCCTTACTTTTTAGGAGGGGAAAAGTGCATTTTATGGAGTGAAAAATACGGTACAGTGGTA
Source organism: Podarcis tiliguerta (assembly GCF_965153285.1). Classification (NCBI taxonomy): domain Eukaryota; kingdom Metazoa; phylum Chordata; class Lepidosauria; order Squamata; family Lacertidae; genus Podarcis; species Podarcis tiliguerta. The sequence goes on from NC_139539.1 coordinate 5,764,125, forward strand.
CCTCGGGTTACAGATGCTTCAGGTTACAGACTCCGCTAACCCAGAAATAGTACCTTGGCTTAAGAACTTTGCTTCAGGATGTGAACAGAAATTGGGCAGCGGCAGCGAGAGGCCCCATTAGCTAAAGTGGTGCTTCAGGTTAAGAACAGTTTCAGGTTAAGAACGGACCTCCGGAATGGAGGTACTTGGAACTTGCCGAACAGACTGGGAGACTCCGAGACCAGAGAGAAGAGACGGTGGAAGAAGATTGGAAGAAGTTTAAGGAATGTTTGAAAAAAAAAATGTTAATATTTAGAATAGCTTTGGAAGTGGATATAGGCCGCAGGGTTAGAAGTAGAAGATAGTCTATTTTAAAATAGTATTATTTGTAAGTGATCAAATGTGAAGATTTTTATGGTTAAAGTGAGCGTGATTTAAAAAAAGATTAGAAATTATGATATATGTAAACCGCTAAGGATGAGGTAAAATGAAAATCAGATGGGAGGGACTTGGGGAAGCCCAACTAACAATGTTTAGAAAAAATAAGGATAAAGTCAGAATTTGTTTGTATTGTTTGTTTTTCTGTTTGTGTTGTTTATTTGTGTTATAAAATGAATAAAAAATTTTTTTGGGGAAAAAAGGGGACCCCAGGGGTCATCCAGTCCAGCCCCCTGCAATGCAGGAATCTCAGCTAAAGAGTTTCTGACAGGTGGTCACCCAACATCCACTGAAAGACCTTCAAGGAAGGAGAGTCCACAGTCACCCTCCTGAGGGTGACTGTTCCACCCCTGAACATCTCTTACTGTCAGGCTGGTTGAGCTCAACCACCAGTGGAAAACAATAAACCTTTGAATCTGTGATTCAACAAGTCTCTGATTGCGGCTGCTTGGTAGCCTTTTAGCCCAAATCTTCCAGGGCTGGAACAAGTTCCTGGTCCCCAGGATAGGCGTTGAGACTCCGAGGTGGGCCTGAAAATGGTACTTATCTGCAAGGGTGTTACTGGCACAAAAATGGAAACAACAGGAAATACCGACAATAGAAGATTGGAGATCAAAGTTGTTAGATTATGCTGAATTGGATAAGATGACTGGAAAGATTAGATACCTAAGAGACAAAAAGTTTACAGAAGACTGGGGAAAATTTGTTGAATATCTGGAGAGTATAAGTGACGGTCAAATAACGCTAGAAGGTTTTAAAAGAGCACTGTGAATACGCGAGAGACATTGCTAAAAGGAATTAGAGGGGGGAAAGACTTAAATAATGACAATGTTAAAAAAAGGAAATGCGGAAATTAATAATGACTATAAAAGATTTACAGAAAAGCTGAAGGAAGTCCAAAAGGAAAGATTTGGAAAATTGGAATGTGAAAACAATGTATGTCTTGTTTTGTTTTGTTGTAAATTAATAAAAATTATTTGTAAAAAAAAATAAAAAAGAAGAAGAAAATGGTACTTATCTCCCCGTTTCTTACAGAACTCCACCAAGGTGATGTTCAAGTGCTTGTGGAAGAACTGTGGGAAGGTGTTGAGCAGTTCATCTGGGATGCAGAAACACATCAGGACCATACACCTGGGGTAGGTTTGGGCACCCTGGTCTGGCCTGGGGGGTCGGTTCAGTTGCTGGCACCGTGGGTGGAAGTGGGAAGATGAAGAGGGGAAATGTTATGTGTGTAAAGGTAAAGGGACCCCTGACCATTAGGTCCAGTCGTGACCGACTCTGGCGCTGCGGCGCTCATCTTGCTTTATTGGCCGAGGGAGCCGGCGTACAGCTTCCGGGTCATGTGGCCAGCATGACTAAGCCGCTTCTGGCGAAACCAGAGCAGCACACGGAAACGCTGTGTACCTTCCTGCCGGAGTGGTACCTATTTATCTACTTGCACTTTGACGTGCTTTTGAACTGCTAGGTGTGCAGGAGCTGGGACAGAGCAACGGGAGCTCACCCTGTCCCGGGGATTTGAACCGCCGACCTTCTTATTGGCAAGCCCTAGGCTCTGTGGTTTAACCCATGGGGTCACAAAGAGTCGGACACGACTAAACAACAAGAAGAAGGAGATAATCTTTCTTCAATTCCAGTGGCTGCTGATAGCCCCCCTCCATTTTTATTTTTTTTACTTCCGCCAGGAGGAAAGCTGACCTGGATCAGAGCGATGGGGAGGAAGACTTCTACTACACGGAGCTGGACGTCAATGTGGACTCCTTGACGGACGGCCTGTCCAGCCTCACCCCTGTCTCCCCCACCTCCTCCGTGCCCCCGGCATTTCCCTCCTTGGAGGAGCTGCAGCCAGCGCCGGCGCCTCCTTCGTTCAGTCCAGACATTTCTGCGGCGCCCCACCTGAGCCAGCCGACACACATGACCATCCTCAGCCAATCAGCGCCCACGAGCGTCTGCCACATTCAAGCCGACCATGCGTACCAGGTGGGCTCTCCGCATTGGAGCGCTGGCTGGAGCTTGGGGCAGGGGCGAGGAGCCTTTTTCAGTTTGGGGTCCGCATCAACTCATGCGCAACCTTCCGGGGGCCGCTTGCCCAGAGAGGCAAAGCGGGACAGAGTAATGAATAGGACTCTTAGCGTTGCAGCGTAGATTATGTTCCAGCTGTGCAAAAGTCAGAGGCTTCTATGTGAAACACGTCTCTCTATAATGCTTCCAGGCAAGCAGGATTGCCGTTTTTTTTTGCTCTATAAGACTCACTTTTTCCCTCCTAAAAAGTAAGGGGAAATGTGTGTGCGTCTTATGGAGCGAATGCAGGCTGCGCAGCTATCCCAGAAGCCGGAACAGCAAGAGGGATCGCTGCTTTCACTGCGCAGTGATCCCTCTTGTTGTTCTGGCTTCTGAGATTCAGAATATTGCTTTTCTTGTTTTCCTCCTCCAAAAACTAGGTGCGTCTTATGGTCTGGTGCGTCTTATAGAGCAAAAAATACGGTATTTATTGCAATTGTATCTCACCTTTGCTCAAGGCGGCCTGCATACTCTTCCCACGTTTTACCCTCAAAACAAGAACCCTGCGAGGTAGGCTAGGCTGGGGGTGAGCGAATGGCCCAAGGCCACCCAGCGAGCTTCACGGCTGAGCGGGGATTCGAACCCAGGCCTCCCAGGGTCCTAGGCCAGTACTCTAACCACTACGCTGCCACCACTGGCTGTCAACAATGCATTAAGCACTCAGACAGGTTGTGGCCCCTGGGGAGGGGAAAGGGCTGCAGAGAGAAATCGGGGGTGGGGGGGCAGCAATTGGCCCACCCAGGCCGGATGTGGCCCACCCCTGGTTTAGTGGGGGTGGGATATGAATCGCTGGGGGAAATGCTCACCGAATAAGGATGGCTCCGGAGCCCCGATATGGGGCAGAACCAGGTTTTCCTGTGTCCCCCCCCCCACCCTCAAAATTGGTGACCTGCTGGTTTCTAAAAACAAAACAAGAAATGCCACTTTGCTTTGATTTCCAGGCGACGGGTCCTGCTGGCGTGCTGGCCGATCTGAAAGCGCCACCCACTGGAATGGAAATCAGCATATCATGGCAGCAGCCAACCTTTTTCCCACCTCTGCCCCCTGTCCTTTTTAAAAGCCCCCCGGTAAGTAACCCAGAGGGCCAAGCTTGCCTCCTCCCCTCCCCTCTGCCAGAGTTGTGTAGCGGTTAGAGTGTTGTACTATGATGACTGGGGAGATCAGGGTTCGAATCTCCTGCTCAGCCAGGAAACTCTCGCTGGCCGTTGTTACCTCTCAGCCTAACCTACCTCTTAGGGTCGTCGTTGTGATGGGCGGGGGGAAACCGTGTACCGAAGAACAGGTGGTATATGAAGGTAATAAATATAAAGGGACGGCTACCTGTCCTGGATGCTTTAGCTGAGATTCCTGCATGGCAGGGGGTTGGGCTAGATGACCCTCGGGTGCCCTTCCAACCCCACAATTATTTGAAAGAAATAAATGCGGCTGCTGGCTACAGAGATCCATTGGTGTAGTCACCACCCATCATTGATTGAGGTTGAATCCTGACAAGACAGAAGTACTGTTTTTGGGGGACAGGAGGCAGGCAGGTGTGGAGGATTCCCTGGTCCTGAATGGGGTAACTGTGCTCTTGAAGGACCAGGTGCGCAGCCTGGGAGACATTTTGGACTCACAGCTGTCCATGGAGGCACAGGTCCATTCTGTGTCCAGGACAGCTGTTTACCAGTTCCATCTGGTACGCAGGATGAGACCCTACCTGCCCGCAGACTGTCTTGCCAGAGTGGTGCATGCTCAAGTTATCTCCTGCTTGGACTACTGCAATGCACTCTATGTGGGGCTACCTTAGAAGGGGCCCCGGAAACTACAACTAATCCAGAATGCGGCAGCTAGACTGGTGACTGGGAGTGGCCACCGAGACCACATAACACCGGTCTTGAAAGACCTACATTGGCTCCCAGTACGTTTCCGAGCACAATTCAAAGTGTTGATGCTGACCTTTAAAGCCCTAAATGGCCTCGGTCCAGTATACCTGAAGGAGCGTCTCCACCCCCATCGTTCTGCCCGGACACTGAGGTCCAGCGCCAAGGGCCTTCTGGTGGTTCCCTCCTTGCGAGAAGCCAAGTTGCAGGGAACCAGACAGCGGGCCTTCTCAGTGGTGGCACCCGCCCTGTGGAACGCCCTCCCACCAGATGTCAAACAGAATAACAACTACCAGACTTTTAGAAGATATCTGAAGGCACCCCTCTGTAGGGAAGCTTTTCATGTTTAACAGACTACAGTATTTTAATACTTTGTTGGAAGCCGCCCAGAGTGGCTGGGGAAAACCAGCCAGATGGGTGGGGTATACATAATATATTATTATTATTATTATTATTATTATTATTATTATTATTATTGCCTCTAATTAAGATGCCTCTCGTGGGTGGGTGGGTATGTCTTTGGCAACAGAAGATGCAGCTGTCCCATGTCGCTGCAGGATGAGGCCAGTGGCCCATCAAATCCAGCATCCTCTTCTCACAGTGGCTGACCACAGGCCTGTGGGAAAGCTGCAAGCAGGATTCGAACACAAGCCCTCTCCTCTCCGGTGGTTTCCAGCAACTTTTATTCAGAAGCATTGCTGTCTCTGACTGTGGAGGCAGAGCGTAGCTATCAGGACTAGCAGCCTTCGATAGCTGTCTCCTCTGCTGCTGCTGCTGTTGCTCCCAGGGCCCAGAGTTGTATCGCTGCTGCTCCGATTGCTGCACATAGAATCATAGAGTTGGAAGAGACCACAAGGGCCATCGAGTCCACCCCCCTGCCAAGCAGGAAACACCATCAGAGCACTCCTGACATATGGTAGTCAAGCCTCTGCTTAAAGACCTCCAAAGAAGGAGACTCCACCACACTCCTTGGCAGCAAATTCCACTGTCGAACAGCTCTTACTGTCAGGAAGTTCTTCCTAATGTTTAGGTGGAATCTTCTTTCTTGTAGTTTGGATCCATTGCTCCGTGTCCGCTTCTCTGGAGCAGCAGAAAACAACCTTTCTCCCTCCTCTATGTGACATCCTTTTATATATTTGACATGGCTATCATATCACCCCTTAACCTCCTCTTCTCCAGGCTAAACATGCCCAGCTCCCTTAGCCGTTCCTCATAAGGCATCGTTTCCAGGCCTTTGACCATTTTGGTTGCCCTCCTCTGGACACGTTCCAGTTTGTCAGTGTCCTTCTTGAACTGTGGTGCCCAGAACTGGACACAGTACTCCAGGTGAGGTCTGACCAGAGCAGAATACAGTGGCAATATTACTTCCCTTGATCTAGATGCTATACTCCTATTGATGCAGCCCAGAATTGCATTGGCTTTTTAGGGCATGATGCACAAAAGTAATATTTTTTCTCCTTTCCCTCCCCCCAGGGCTGCCTAACCCCTATCCGGCCTGCTGACATAGGAGAAAAGCGCCCACAGGTCCCTCCTGTGCCCGCTGCCAAGGGGCACCCACCAGTGCCCTCTTCCATGCCAAAGCCTGCCACGGGCACAAGGTGAGTTGGCCAGCTCGTGCTCTTGCTTACGTCTCCACCCACCATTTGGTGTCTCTGTTTTGAAAATAGAACGGAAATTTGCATCTCTCCCCGTAGCCTCTTAAAAGGTTTTGGTTTTCACACTAGTCTGTTCAGGCTCTGCCTCATTTTAAAATCTAGGGTGTGCATGCGTTTATGGGGAATTTGTTTCTCGCATACTGTACATTGAAACTTGCAGGTGTGCCTCTGGAGTAGAACAAGCACCATTTGACAGTTGAGGTGCTTCCAGAGAGAGAAAGTTGAGCTATGCCCAACTGAGGTCTGTTCTGCTTTAAGCAACTTTCCTTCCAGACTTCCTTCCAGACAGGACCCACATAAGCTCCTGTAGGCAGTCCACTTTTTCCTATCCCCAAATGTGCTGGTGATGGTGGGGTCTTCATTGGGGCTTTGGGGTGGGAGGAAAGGGTTAAATACTTCTGGACACCCACCCACCCCAACCTCTCTCACTCCATCCTGTGCTTGTGACCATGCGCCCCGTGATGCAGTTTGGGTGTGCGTGTGTGAGAAGAAACCTGCAATAAAAGCAGTGTTTGGAAAGTGAAGGGTTAAAGTGAGGGAGTCGATTCCTAGAGAGAGGAAACAGGCCACTTGCCATCTTCAGCTGGCGAAAGTGCTCAGCTGTTCCATTATGTGTTTTTTAAACTAGAGAGAGTCGCTGGTGGGGGAAAGGTCTGATTTTCTGCGTTCTGGAGAAAACCAGAAGGCAAAACAGGAGAGGAGTATGCTTTGCTTGCAGATGTCCTGTAAAATAAAATTTAAAAAGTGAACAAAGCCAGTCTCTTCAACTGTAGATGCCCTTTGTAGAAGCAGCCTTGAATGCTTTTCAGTTTTGCTTCTTGCATAGGTAGATCTATAAGGATTACATCTCACCTTGGCCAAACAGAAGAACATTCCCTTCTCTGTTATGTCCCACCATCTGTGTCTCTCTGCTTGCCCTGGGATAGAGAGGTGTTGGGTATGCACAGGCCAGCCAATCTGTCCATTTAGCTCCAACAGCCTTGGCCTGAAGGAGTGTCTCCACCCCCATCATTCAGCCCGGACCCTGAGGTCCAGCTCCGAGGGCCTTCTGGCGGTTCCCTCCTTGCGAGAAGTGAGGTTGCAGGGAAACAGGCAGAGGGCCTTCTTGGTGGTGGCACCCGCCCTGTGGAACGCCCTCCCAGCAGATGTCAAGGAAATAAACAGCTATCTGACTTTTAGAAGACATCTAAAGGCAGCCCTGTTTAGGGAAGTTTTTAATGTTTGATGTTTTATTCTTTTTTTAGTCTGCCCAGAGTGGCTGGGGGAACCCAGTCAGATCGGTGGGGTAGAAATAATAATATATATTGGAGTGTGGCCTTCCTGCATCATTTGCTACCTGATCCTTCCTCTAAGCTGAAGTTGCCTGGGGTCGGCCCTGGGATCTCTTACCTTAGAGAAGTGGGTGTTTTGCCGAGGCTCGACCTCTCCTGCTTCTGTGCTCTGAACCAGTGGCCGTACGACCCAACTTATGGTCTCTGTGTGTGGTTTGGGAGCTGCATGGTCAGGGAAAAAACAATGCTGTCCAGGGTTTTAAAGACTGTGGAGAGAATAATTGGGTGCACTCTTCCCACCTTGGATCAAATCTACGCTTCCAGGTGCCATAAGAAAGCTGCAGAGATAGCGCAGGATAGTGCGCACCCCGGAAATGATCTCTTTCAGCATCTGCCTTCTGGAAGAAGGTACAGGGTTGTAAAGACTAGGACTAGCCGCCTGAGAAACAGTTTCTACCCAAATGCGATTTTGGTTTTACACACAGTGTAAGGTAGTCAGTAAAGGCAAAGGGACCCCTGAGCATTAGGTCCATTCGCAGCCGACTCTGGGGTCGCACTGCTCATCTCGCTTTACTGGCTGAGGGAGCCGCCGTACAGCTTCCGGGTCATGTGGCCAGCATGACTAAGCCGCTTCTGGCAAACCAGAGCAGCGCACAGAAATGCCGTTTACCTTCCCGCCGGAGCGGTACCTATTTATCTACTTGCACTTTTGCCATGCTTTCGAACTGCTAGGTGGGTAGGAGCAGGGACCGAGCAATGGGAGCTCACCCCATCGCGGGGATTTGAACCACCGACCTTCTGATCGGCAAGTCCTAGGCTGTGTGGTTTAACCCACAGTGCCGGACTATATTGTATTTAATTATGGGGTATTTTTTAGGGGGCTAATCAGGCTGGCATAGCAGGCTTGTTGGTTTTGAATGTTGATTTTTTCAATTTTGTTGTTCTGTATGGGGCAATGACAATAAAGAGTATCGTATCGTATCGACCTGTCCGCACACGGAGCTCCTCCTCTCTCCCTCTCCCTCAACGGCCTTTTCTGCTCTGCCTCTTTGCAGGAAGCCTCGCGGCGAGGCCAAGAAGTGCCGCAAGGTGTACGGGATGGAAAACCGCAACATGTGGTGCACAGCCTGTCGCTGGAAGAAGGCCTGCCAGCGGTTTGTCGACTGAGCCGAGTCACCCTGCGGCCCAGCTCCGGGGAGGCCGCCCGCCTGCCAGCCCGCCCGCCTGGGCTCTTCCCCCTCCTCGTCGCGCGATTTGCACTTCTGTGCCTTCCAGCCTGACCTCCCTGGCCGTCCGCCCCCCTTCCTGGCAGCACCTCCCTCTCTCCGCCCCCCTGCCCCCACCCAAGGTGGGGACTCGCATCTGTGCCTTGGCTCAGGAAAAAGGAGAGTCTGCTGCGGACGGTGGCAGTGTAGCACAAGGAAGGAATCCCTGCCTTTCGCAAGATGTGCACAGCCCAGGCAGGCTCTCTCGACCCCCACAATAGGAACACTCTGGTGCTTTCCCCCCCTAACCTTTTTTAAAAAAAAACACCTGCCACCAACCTTTCTCGGCCAAATGGCAGCTTTTTCCACATCCGCACATGTGAAGATCGAGCCTTTTTTTCTGTTTGGGGGGGGGGGGTGTTTCTGTTTGAAATAAGCTATTTCTTTTCCTTCTCCCTGTATCCTTTCCTCCTCCCCTTTGTAGCCTTAAGGTCAGGGATGGGGAGCCTATGGCCTCCCAGAAGATGCTAATTTCAGCTCCCAGCATCCCTGGCTGGGGCTGATGGGAGCTGGAGTCCAGCAGTCCTTGGAGAGGGTCCCCCCACCCCTGCTCTCTAGGGTCTGAGGCGGGGGAAGGGGGGCAGCAGCCATCAGTGCCCTGTGAGAAGGCTGCCGAACCCAAAGAGCCAATTCAAGGCAGGCCGAGCCAGTGGTAGCTCTTCCTGCCCTCAAGAGGAAAGGAGAACAAGTTTTTATCCCATGGCTAACGGAGAACACAGACTTTTGCACCTAGGCTTTCCTCCTCTTCTCCTTGCGCATTTTCTGTTTCATTATTTTGCTCCGGTGAATCAGGCATTCGACAGAAAGGAAAATGCCCCCGTCTCCAGCACCTTCAGCTGTTTTCACGTATCGGTTGCAACACAACTTTCAGAAACAGAAAGGTGTTTTTTGTCTGTTTTTGTATAGGTTTTGAAGGTAGCGAGTCTAATCTAGGACTCTGATGCAGTTGCCGGGGGAGGTGGGGCGATGAATCTGTAGGGTGTCCTTGGAGCCTGAGAAGTTTTATCTCCTCGTCTTCATTCACTACCTGCCTTCTCTCTTCCACCTCCACCCTCCAAGACACGGAGAAGAAGGCTGTATTATAAGAAACGTCCGGACTTTTGCAACCTGGCTTAAGAATGGTCCCATGGTGGATTTGAATACCTTGGTCTCTTGCAAGAAATAAGCTATGCACGGGAAAAGGCAGCCTGCTCTTTCCCCCCCACAAGAGCCGGAATGAATTTGCATTACAAGTTACTCTGACCACACAAAGGAACACTTCAACTGCCATACGTGCAATCCCAGACTCTCTCGAATTTTGTGTGTGCCGGCAGGTAATCAGGAAATGGATCTGCGGCAGGTTTTGACTTGGGTGCCAGATGTGGGTGGCAAAGTTGAAATTTCAGTGATGAGACTCGCAACTCGCTCCCACCCGACAATTCTGGCCCGAATTTGAATTTTGGAATCAGGATTTTCTGCGTTTCGTATTCGGAGGAAACTTGCCAAATGTCGAACATTGAGGTTTCATTTTGGTCTGTTTTTCCATCTCCCTTCCACCTTCTGAACTGCTGCGGCTTATTTTGGGGGGAGTAATTGCCATTTTGTAGCTGTTCTTGGGGTGGGGTGGGGTCCGAACCAAGCAGTGATGAGCTTGCTTGCACTTAAATGCGCCAGATGCCAGAATGTTGTGCTTTAAATGGAATTAGTCCAATTCACCTGTGTCACTGGACACACAGTGCTAAGGCATGACCTTCCCAGAGAAATCTACGCAACCTCCCCACCCACCCACCCACCTCAAGCAGTGTCTTGGGTCTCCCTTTCATTTGGGTGGGGAGGGGTCGCTCTTGTGTAGTGGACGTCCGCATTGCAGCTGTTTCCTAAACCTTTTTTTAATTTGGGAAAGTGAACATTGATTTTTATTTTTTCTCAAGTATCGCACCTGTAAAACATGTTGATATCCTTACCCAAATTTCACCCACCTCCATAAATATTTAGCTAGGCTGTTAGAATTCCCCCCCCTTTTTTTGTTTTAGGAGCCAGGTCTTTATAACCAAAGTAATCCCGTTAAGGTTTTAAATGTTTCGCCCCCTTTTTTTTAATTATTATTATTTCCATGCCACACTTCAACCCCTGAGATGTTTTCTTGTAGCTAAATAGCTACTTGTCTGAAAGACAGACCTTGTAAAGTTTGGTAGCTATTAATGGGAATCCATGGTCCTCAGATAAAATCTGCTTTTAGCCAAAATGTACCCAGAGGGAACCGCGCTGAAACGACAAGCGGCGGCAGGAGTGTGTCTCCATTCTTGCGCCGCTGCCTTGTTTCAGCGGCATTTGCACATTGTGTTGCACATTTCCAAGGTGCCTGCGTCTGTCGTCCTCATGCTTTGAAAATGAGGACGATCAGCTTTGGGAGCCAGACTGCCGGGAAATGCCTCATTCAATCGCCACTCTTTGCACTACACCAAACTGCACAAGGATTTGAGGGTTTTCTTGGGGTATGATGTTCTTTAAGAAATCGAATGGTAGCAAAGTTTGCATTTTTAAGGCCTGCCTCCCCCTAATACACAAGGTGAACGTTAGGTGGTTGGGGAGGTTACCCTGTTAACTTTCCAAAAGTCTGGCTTCCATTTTTGTAGAGGGAACGAACCTCACTCCCCAACCTGCAACTTTCTTTCTCTCTCCCTCTCACTTTAAGCAAAACTGCACTGGCTAGTGAGAGAGGTAGTTTTTCTCTCTCCCCGCCGCCCCCGCCCCCCATTTTTAAAAAAAGCTTTGCTGTGCAGTCTCTTGCCTGCAGTGGAACGGACAAAGTCCTCCCGAGTCGGCCACAATTGTTGTTAACTGTTGGAAGATAATCAGCCCTTTCCCCATCACCCCTATTCAAAGTGGCCTTTTCGAGACGAAGGCTGCAGTCCTTTGTGTGCTTATGTAGCAGGACGCCCTCTTGAGGGACTTGCTTCTGAGTAAGCAGTCAGATTGTGCTGCATGGCAAGCAACTGTGTGTGTGTTTGTGTGTATGTGTGTGTGTGTTCAGGAAGCTTTATTTTATATATAAATATATATAAAAGCAGCTTTGGAATCTGTTAAAAAGTTCAGATTATTTTATTGTATGAAATCTCGGGTGCCCCCACCTTGGAGACATTAGATCCATTGAATGTAGACTTACTTCTGAGTAAGCGTGGGCAGGATTGCGCTCCAAGGGTCTGAGACTTGCTTGGAAGCACTTGCGTGTGAACCCAGCTGAAGTGAATGGGACTTACCTCTGAGTAAACATGGCTAGAACATGAGACCAACCATAGATGTTCAAGAGAGGAACAGCTGTTCCTGGACAATATCCATGCACATGGGAAGTTTTAAAGGCATGGCAGATTAAATTCAAAGTTAGAATCTTCCTCACGTGCTTGTTTTGTATATCCAGGGAATTTTCTAGCGTGGAACAGCAGCAACTTCCACTGCCTGCAGTAGCAAGCCACTATAAGTGCCAGCAGCAGAAGACTGTGAAAACAATCCTAGCCACATGACTTGGCTTGTCAAGGGATGAGTCCCCACCCTTCTCTGTTAAATAGCTGGAGGTCAAGTGGTACTTCGGTCCCAGGCTTCCTCAAACTCGGCCCTCCAGATGTTTTTGGCCTACAACTCCCATGATCCCTAGCTAGCAGGACCAGCAGTCAGGGATGATGGGAGTTGTAGTCTCAAAACATCTGGAGGGCCAAGTTTGAGGAAGCCTGCCCTACAGCAAGCTTTTTCAATGTTGGGTCTCCAGATGTTGGACCGGAACTCCCCATCATCCCTGCCCTCTGGTCCTGCTAGGTAGGATTGATGGGAGTTGTAGTCCAGCAATGTAGCGTAGGGGGACCTAACGTTGAGAAAGGCTGCCTAGAACGTTGCCAAAGGCAAGGAAGTGAAACACAGGATCTGGTTTATACGCCATGCCCTCCAGGTCTCAGAAGCTGCAAAGTGGGCTGTGGAATTTGAATCTTTCCGGTAGAATCGGGGCTTTTGAGGATTCAGATCTGCCTTCCTCCACCTTTCCTCTCTGGCCTGCCCTGCATATTTCCTGACATTTAAAATGCAAACCAAAACTGGATTGAAGCCAGAATGTGCTTTAAGACTGTTGGCTGCCAAGGGGAGAAGTAGACGAGACTGCCCCTTGCAAGCATTTATTTGATCCTCAGTAGGTGAAGCTTTTCCCAGCCTGGAGGGAATACTTGCTACCTGAAGATCAAGCAGCCGCGTCAGGCACAGAAGTAAAGGGAAGATTTCTTCTTTTTAAGTTGGCAACCTTACTCCATTTTCTTCCTCCCCGCCCCACTTCTTTAAACCAGCAAGCCTCTGCTTTAACTTCAAACGGCAAAAGAAAATATTAAAAGAGTATTGACAGCCTAAGAGGCTAGTGTCTTATGGTACTGGGTTAAATCTGTAGTTTCCTTGCAGTTGTTTCTTCCTCAAGAAACCAACTGAGATGAGGGCTTATCTGCACTTCCTCTCCCCCGGTTTCTCCCCTCCCCCTGAAAACCGCTCTCTGGTGTTCAATTGAGCAAACTGCAATTGGGTTTTCTGCAGATTGCTGTTGGTTGTGTTTTTCCCAGGAAAAGGAGAACCGTGCTTCCTAGGCATTTGAGAAGCTCAAGTGTAGACAAGCCCAGGCACAGTCGCATGATATTTGCATATAATAGTTAATATGTATAGGAGCACAGACATGTTGATTTTCAGATTGGGGGATAGATAGGAGTCCCATGGTCAGATGCAAAGGCTCGGGTCTCCTGGGCCACCTTGTCTTAACAACACCCCTGGAGGGAGGGCTTTTTGTCCTCAAAATTTCAGCAGAAGCAAAACACTTTCAAAACGCAGCCGAGGCGCCTCGAGCACCCAGTAGGTCTTTGCACTTCGACTGGGATGTTCACAGTTTGAAATCTTACCTTAACTATTAATCGGTGGCATTTTAGCCCTGTGCTAAAATGCCATTGCTTCTAAATCACCGTAAGCCTTAAAAAAAGAGATAGAAAAACCCATTCAAGTAATCAAAAGTGGGGTGGGAGAGATCAGTGGTTGCCCTTTCCTCAAGTAAAATTTGCAGTGCCCAGCAGTGATAGCCAGTTAACATTGCATCTGTGCAAAGATTTAAACTTGTGCACTAGACTGCCCTCCTCTACACCCCCTCCCGGCACACGATCCTAAATTTTCTCTGGGTGGTTGGTGGTGATGGGAACCCAGAGCATATTTAGGAGAGAGCTTTGGGGGGTTTTTAAACTATTGCACTAGTTTAAATCTGTGTGCTGATGGAACAAGTTCCTTAGTTCTACTTTGTGTACACCCCCTGGGCTGCAGGCAGTTGGAAAATGCAGTCAAACATGCTGGGAGAATAATCTCTGGTTTTTGGCAGTGATGTGACCAACTATCGTTGGTCGGGCTTGTTGCCATTGATTAGATCACTTTCAAGAGAGTTTGCACAAATCTCAAGCCCCCCTTTTTTTGCTGTAAGTGGCCAATATTTGTTGGATCTTGACAATGCCAGATACAGTTGGCAAAGCTCCGTAAATACCTGTTTCCCCACTTGAATTCCCAGAATTAGGTTCTGCCCTGTGCATACCTTTTGGGACATTTTAACGTTTGAGTGGGATTATAGCCATAAACTAAATCCTCAAACATGCAGTGTTTAAGGGTGGTCAGATAAATCAGAATAAAAGGGTCTTGGGGGAGTAGGTTGGAGAAAATACCAGGTTTTTGACTGGCATCCTATCTGTTAAAAACTCCCTGCAGGTAAAAAGCTAGGACAGCATAGAGAAGGGCTGCGTGAGATCCCTTCTCAATGTGCTGAATTTCTATTTCCAGGGTGCATTCAACGCTGGTTTCTACAAGCTGCAGCTGCTGCTTGTGTAAGCTAAGTCTAGCATCCATCCAGGGCTTTTATGATTCTGTAAATGCCATTTTAATGGCCAGACTGGTCTGGCCAAGACTGTGCCAGCCAGAAATGCCCTCTTCTTACTGGTCAAGAGCTGTTGGGTTAGATATTAGGTCCTTAGTGGGGAGAGAAGGAGGGTGGCTGGTAGTTTCCAAATGGAAGTCAATACAGATCTTGCATTGCCCCTACCCTCCTTTTTGTGAGGGGCTGGCTTATTTGAGGAAAGGTTGCTATTCCACAACCTGCCTGAACAGTTTCTTTGCCATTAGCAACTGCAAGCAGCAGAGAATGCATGTAAAAATTCCCCAGCATAAAGATGCTTTTAACTTGATTCATATTTATGGCCTTGTCTGTTCTCTACATTGCTTTGAATATCAATCTAGCATAGCAAGACAACACATTAAAAAGTGGGACAGCTCACTGTTGGCAGGTGCAACAAAATTGGGTCAAATTGCCGGCTGGGCCTTGCATCAGTGGAATGTGGAACATGCCTGTTGGTTCTGGGAATCATCCCTGGCAGGGCTAGACTGTCTGTAAATGAGGATTGGACAGTGTGTCAACTTGATCATAATCTCAGATCAGAGGCAGCCGGCTTCAGAAGCCGTTTGTGGGTGTTAAGCGTTATTGCTCTATTCTGCTTTTCAGAGAATGGCCAGACGGTGAGGAGCTGATTTTGCCACAATATCCCAAAACCTCCTTGGAGGTTGCAAGATTAAATTGGCACTTCCTTTTTGTAGCTGGGGCATCTGCAGTTATGGAGAGCGTGTAGTTTTGACATTGAATGTATCTTCCCCATGTTTTGATGACTGTTTCTTTTAGGGCCACAGGCAGACAAATCCTTTTCTAGATCAATGATCTCCCACCTGTGACAAACAAATCAGCTAGGAGAGCTATGGCGCTATTAGCAAAACACAAACACTTCTTTTTGTGTGTGTATAAAAATAGCAAGCTAAAACATTCCTAAGTGCTGCCACAGCAAGAAATGTATTTTGAAAAGCTTTTTAAAAAACCAAGCCAAGAGAAGAGGAAGAAACCAAACTAGGATTTTTGTTTTGCTACGGTTGGAAGGATATTTACACAGCCCAGAATGCGACAAACAGTTCTCTTCTTTCCCTGCCCGCCCCCCTTTAAGGAACCTTTTCTTTTAGGATGTTCGAAGTGTGGAGGTGGCGCGTGTATGTCTGTATGTGTGTGCTGTGCTGTGCTCAGGTGACCTTTGGTATCAGAGGAAGCGTGCCAATCAAATTGAGACTTTTATCAGATATTCAGTGGGGAAAAAAGTTGTTGTTTTTCAAGAATATGCTTGTGTCTTGGTCTTTCTGGGTTTTGGTGTTATTTATTGCATTTATAGCCTGCCTTTTTCTCCAGAGAGCTCAAGGTGATGTACATGGTTTTCTCCCCTCCTTTGTTTAATCCCCAAAACAAACCTGCGAGGTACGTTAAGCTGAGAGGCAGCACTTGGCCCAAGAGCTGCATGGCCAAGTGGAGATTTGAACCCCAGGCCCTATTCTAGCAGTCCAACCACTAAACCACACTGACCCTTTTGAAGTGGGAGACAACGGGTAGCTTTTATGGGAGGTGGGGCTCTTGGATGTAGATCACTTTCAAAAGTGTTTGCTCGGACCCAGCGACTTCTGCATCATCCTAGCAGCAGCATTGAGGAGAGATCAGTAGATATCTAATGGAAAAAGAATGGAGTCAGCCTCCAGGTTGAGTCTGTAAGGGGTGCTGCCCTCCTTAGAGTTATTAGAGAGCTATTAGGTCTGCTTTGTTTAGTCCCATTAATAATAATTTATTATTTGTTCCCCAGCCACTCTGGGCGACTTCCAACAAAGATTAAAAATATATTAAAATGTCAGACATTAAAAACGTCCCTAAAGAGGGCTGCCTTCAGATGTCTTCTAAATGTCAGGTAGTTGTTTATCTCTTTGACATCTGATGGGAGGGTGTTCCACAGGGCGGGTGCCACCACCAAGAAGGCCCTCTGCCTGGTTCCTTGTATCTTAGCTTCTTGCCGCGAGGGAACCGCCAGAAGGCCCTCGGAGCTGGACCTCAACGTCCGGGCAGAACGGTGGGAGTGGAGACGCTCCTTCAGGTATACTGGACCGAGGCCGTTCCCAGGTGGAAATAGGCTAGACATCCCAATTCAGTTAATTTCAACGTGAGGTTGCTATTATTTATTAAACTTCTGTACCACACTCCATCCAAAGACCACAGGGCGCTTTACAATATAATAATATAAAAAGGTAAAGGACCCCTGGACGGTTAAGTCCAATCACAGGTGACTATGGGGTTGCCGTGCTCATCTTGCTTTCAGGCTGAGGGAGCCGGCATTTGTCCACAGACAGCTTTCTGGGTCATGTGGCCAGCAGGACTAAGCCACTTCTCACACAACAGAACACTGATGGAGACCAGAGCTCATGGAAACGTCATTTACCTTCCTGCCACGGTGGTACCTGTTTATCTACTTGTGCTGGTGTGCATTCGAACTGCAGGGTTGGCAGGAGCTGGGACAGAGCAATGGGAGCTCACCCCGTCGTGGGAATTCAAACTGCCAACCTTCTGATTGGCAAACCTAAGAGGCTCAACGGTTTAGACCACAGCGCCACCCGCGTCCCTTCATAACAATATGTAGCATAGTAACAAACAATAACACACATGCCCCCATGCATAGTTTAAAAAGGCGATGGATCGTTTAACTAGGCAAAGGCCTGGGAGGAGGAGAATGATTTCGCCAGGAGCCTCAAGATATGTAACAAAGGTGCCTGGCGAACCTCCCTTGGGAAGAGCATTCCATAAATGGGGAGCCACCACGGAAAAGGCCCATTTTGGTGTTGCCACCCTTTGGACCTCTTGTGAAGGAGGCACACACACACAAGGCCCTCGCTGATCACAGGTTGGTTCGTATGCAGAGAGGTTGTCCTTGAGGTACTGCAGTCCTGAGCTGCTTTAAGGCTTTTCCCAGGTCAAAACCAGCCTTTGCCAACCTGTTGCCCCTCCAGCCATTTTGGATTGCAGTACCCATTTTGGATTACAGTACCCATTTGCCCCAGGCGGCACATCTGCGTGCCAAGTTAGCGAAGGCTGGTATTGGCCATGCCTCGCTCTCAACAAGGGCCAACTGGGAGAGATTAGCTGTGTACGGTATTGCCAGTACTCCGGCTTCCCTCAATCTGCTTCACCCCTCCTGCGGTTTTGCAGAAGCAAAAAACTGCAGCGCAAGCAGGGCGCACGCTTGCTTACCTTGCACAATCTGCACACGTTGTAGAAGGAAGTTCTGCTGAACATCTGTCTCCCCCTAGCAGCAAAGGGTTAGATGTGCATCTGGAAGCAGACAGAAGGGCTGTGTGCATACAGTCGAGGAGCTGGCAATTGACAGTGGATTAGTGCACTTCTCGCTGACGTAAACATGTACTAGAACTGTTTTAAGAGTATGGGAATGATGGGCTGCGCCTCTGGGTCAACAGTGCTCCCTGCACATAGAAAGCTAGCACGTCAGGAACAAGTGTTCTAGCTTTCTCCCTGACACTTTTCTATATCTAGGTTTGTTTTGTGTAAGGGGGGGGGGGGGCATCTATTCCAGTAGTATAGGATACCTAGGCCCGTGAAGCTGAGGCTCCAATACTTTGGCCACCTCATGAGAAGACTCCCTGGAAAAGACCCTGATGTTGGGAAAAGATGGAGGGCACAAGGAGAAGGGGACGACAGAGGACGAGATGGTTGGACAGTGTTCGCGAAGCTACCAGCATGAGTTTGACCAAACTGCAGGAGGCAGTGGAAGACAGGAGGGCCTGGCATGCTCTGGTCCAGGGGGTCACGAAGCGTCGGACACAACTAAACAACAGGCCTACATTGCACTACCTTACTGAAACCTTGGTGCAGTCAATCCTTCTGAAATTAGGTTCAGCCTTCTAAAATAAGGCTAGTAGAAAGAAAGCGTCATGTATCCTTTACACCCAGGGTGGTGGGGGGGCCATATTTTTAAAAATCAGGTAAATGCCTTACTCTTAAAATATTTTTGACTTTTTCCTAAGGAAATGGGGGGGGAAATGCTTTACAAATCCTTCATAATCAGCAGGCTGCTTTCTGTGCAAGTTCTTTTCACACCACCACCACAGCTTACATAGCAAAATACACTAAAATATCCCACAGTGGGTCTCTCCCTCCCACCCTGTACGTATTGAATATATATCACAGCCATGTTTGATTCTTTGTGCAGGGAGAGAAACTATGGGAAGCAACTTCATGGGCACAGCTCATGAAACATGTCAAGACGGGGTTGTGGACATTCAGCACGGGGCAGGGAATAGCACTGTTACACCCATGTTTTCAGTGCTGCATGTTGAGTTTTCAAACCAAATTCTCCCCAACAGCCAGGGTAGAAAAGGGGGGTTCTAACACTTAAAGAGACTTCAAGGTATTGGGTCTCTGTATTTATTAAATCACTTAGGATCCCTTTGAACATGATCTAGCTCCAGATCCATATTTTGGTGTGCGTATCAAATGTGCTAAAGGTAAAGGTACCCCTGCCCATACAGGCCAGTCTTGACAGACTAGGGTTGTGCGCCCATCTCAAAGAGGCCGAGGGCCAGCGCTGTCCGGAGACACTTCTGGGTCACGTGGCCAGCGTGACATTGCTGCTCTGGCGAGCCAGAGCTGCACATGGAAACACCGTTTACCTTCCCGCTAGTAAGCGGTCCCTATTTATCTACTTGCCCCCGGGGGTGCTTTTGAACTGCTAGGTTGGCAGGCGCTGGGACCAAACAGTGGGAGCGCACCCCACCGCGGGGATTCGAACCACCGACCTTTCAATCGGCAAGCCCTAGACGCTGAGGCTTTTACCCACAGCGCCACCCGCGTCCCCATCAAATGTGCTAGAGACTGCTAAATCGCACAGCAGTTTTCCCATTTTCCACAAATCTACATGGCATACGACAACGTTGATACTGCAGGTTGTATTTTCACCCCTTTTCCAAATGACTTGTAAGATGGAATTCACATTTTTCACAGCAACATGTTAACTGAGTTACCCACTATGACACCAAGATCCTTTTTTTTTTTGGGTTGGTCACCATGAGCTCAAGAACCAGGTGGTCAAGGGATCATGGCTGCAAGCTTCTCCCTGTTGACAGTAGTGGGGGGGATGTATGTGCACACCTCCATCTGTCAGTTTTGGGGCTTGCAGGGGAATCAAGTATTCATTTTGATCACACACACACCACATTTTTTTCTGCTATAGGAGTAGGTCTCCATACACCCCACCTGCCCTATCTGCAAATAGCTCAGGTCAAGAACAGGAAATTGTAAGAAGCGTGTTGAAACTTAAAAATAGAAACTGATACTTTTAGCAGCAATATCCCAATTTATTGAAACAGACTGATTTTTGCAAGTATGTCTGAGTTAATCTCATGACAAAGTAAATGTAATCGGCTTGGCAGCCCTCTGGCACTCGCCTAGACAGACAGGAAAGTGTGAGATCATCTAGAAAATAAGGTCATAGTTACCTGAACTACAATGACAGAAAATCAGTACAAACACACACTCGTTTCCCAACTGACTTCTGGGTTCTAAAATCTCCCCATATCCCACCCTCAAAATATTAAACATCGGCAATACAAACACAGGTTTATAATAATATATAAAGTCAGTATAATATAGAATATTCCCAGCAAAAAAAATAATCAACAATGTTCAAACACTGCCCTTTTTTTGTTTGCTTTAGTTACATTTTAGTAGACAGGTTTAAGCACGCTGAAAAATAAATATATTTATATTTATATATATGAAAGCACACCCCCACACATACACACACACACATGGCATCCCTCCCTATGAAGGAATTCTTTAAAAATAAAAAAGGCAAAAATTCAAACCATACGACAGAGAACCTTAACAAATAAAATAAAAACCCAGTTCAGTATGGCTTAAGAGTTGCCCATGTCACAGAATGAACTAAAAGTAGATTATCTTCAATCATATTGCAAAGTTTCCAGTTACTGAACAACTTTATTAGAGCTTCTCTTTACTTAAAAGGGGGGGGGGGGTTGATGTGTAACATTGGAAGCATAAGCATGATTGTGAAGAGCCTTATCTGAAGGTAGCCAAGCTTTTTGGCCAGATATGCCAAATTCAGAGGGAATCAAAACATACCAATTTTGGGCACAAGTCTCTCCTGTGCTTACCTCATTAAGAAGGATGGGAGTCTCACTCCTGAATAACTCCCATTTAATTCAGACACATGTAGGCAGGAGAGCTTCCGGGTATAAACCCAAAAATAAATAAAAATTCATGTTGCCCAGCCTGCAAGAAATTACACTGCCCATTGAGTCGTACAATCGATGGCCTGAGATGAGAAGAGCCCAGTCAACCTTTTTGCTCCCCCTGCTGTAGGGGGTGTTCTCCTGCACAAGCCCCTTTGAAATGCAGGGCAGCATTCTACAAGGAAGTCAATCCCTGATTAAAATACACATGTGCACAGAACAATTCCATTTCTTCTTTTTTGGTAACACAAAACGCCAATCTTAAAATGAGCAGAGCACTGCATGCATGTTTTGTTTCATAGCTCAGGTTCTATAAATGCTAGAAACTTGCGCTCTCTCTTTTTTTTTAAAAAAAAGAAACTTGGAACCTCAGGATTATGGTTCGGCAGGGATGGGGGAGAAGAATGCCACTCCTTGCTCCCAGTAGATGCATATTTTTTGCTTGCAAAAGTCCTGAGTTCAATTCCTGGTAATGCTAGTTAAACAGAACCAAAGGGAAGACTGCTGCCTGTGGTCTTGTAGAGCTGCTGCCAGCCAGAAACAGTGCTGGACACAGTGGACCAACAGACTGACCAGCTCAACGTCAGCATGAATCAATTTAAAAAGGTACAATCAAAATAATAATAACAAGAAGATGAAATGATTAGGAGCTCAATATGGTTAAAACAATATATATATATATATTGCAACACTGCTCAGATTGTTAATTGCAACGTGCTTCCCACAGAATTTTAAATGCATATGAAATGCTTAAAATCAATGAAATTGATTTCTAGTACTAGGGTGCAAGATCGTTATAGCTGCTTTACAGCTTCCAAGTCACAAACCTACCAAAGTCTAATGTGGGGGAAAGACCATAGAAAAGTAACCAGCCCATCACCTCATCTGAGCCACATCCTCTACAGCAGTCATAGGCAAACTCCGGCCCTCCAGATGTTTTTGGCCTACAACTCCCATGATCCCTAGCTAACAGGACCAGTGGTCAGGGATGATGGGAATTGTAGTCCCAAAGCATCTGGAGGGCCAGAGTTTGGCCATGCCTGCTATAGGCAGTCTAAGAGACACCACCAAACCTATCAATCATCTCCAATCGGCTGATGCTTTGCAGCCTTGCCAGCATCTTCTTCACAGTTTACAGTGGTTGCTAGACCCCAAATGGGCTTGCTGTATTTTCTTGGCAGAACAAAGCACTGATCTAATGCATAGAATCGTAGAATTGGAAGGGATTCTGAGGGTCATCTAGTCCAACCCCCTGAAATGCAGGGATCTCAACGAAAGCATCCCCGACGAATTGCCTCCAGGGAAGGAGAGTCCACCACCTTCTGCAGGAGTCTGTTATGCTCTCAAACAGCTCTTTCCCTCAGAAAGGTCTTCTTGATGTTTAATCACCTACCCAGCATGAAAACAGCCCAGCATGACCTTGATCCTGTTCTAGCAGCCTACAGGTGAGTGCAGAAACGTGGTTTGGTGAATCACAAGCCATGTAGGCTTTGTTTAAAGACAAGCACACAGCAGACACCCATTTGAGTAATCAAAATTAAGTGCCTACCTGCAGGGTTGGAGACAATGTCCACTTCCAGATAAAACTACTTGACTAGTAAAGCGACAGAAGAGGGCACAGACCATCAGGAACAGATCCTGAGCAAAACCCAGTGAAGAGAACCAAACTCGTACGAGAACCCAAACAGCTCAAGCTTCTTTAAAATCGTGTTTAAAAGAAGTTCCCAAGATCTTTGCAGTTTTTCTGAGATCTCAACACACACATACAGTGTACATCTGCAATGTTGTCACTGAGAAAGCTGAAACATTCACATTTCATGCGTCTCATTGCTTCCACTTAGTCAAAATAGCACAGAAATGACACTAATAAAATGTATAAAAAACAAGTGGCTCCTATTTAGAGAGGGGAAGAAAACCATTTTAAATCAAGCAAGCACGGGGGGGGGGGGAATGAATACAAAATCAAGTTTAACCAAGATGAGGGAAAGGCAACACGGAAAGTCAATTCAGGGATGAGTGGTACTTTCATAACTCCCTAGTGTTTTAGAGAATCATCTAAGTATAAATGCACCATCACTGTAGAAGGACGTGTGGGTCCAGAATTGGCCTCCACAGTCACTTATGGACTCATTGTTAAAACCGTGTTTATGGGAGACAATCTTACTCGGCTACGAGTGATCGCCAAAGAAGAAGAAGATGCATGTATGAAGGTCTATCACCACACCACATATGAACCAATGAAGACAGCAACATGGAATTGGCAGTCTACATAATAACCAAAGTTCCCAAGGTAGAGTGGAGAGAAGGAGGGGCCAGGAAGGTTCAAGAGAAAGTGAAAATTACTTCCCACCACCTCACTTTCATGGAAGGTTTCCTGCACTTTTGGTTTAAGTACTAACAAGCCAAACTGAGTACACAGGGAACCACTTTGCAGATATGGCCAGCAAGGGTTGCTTTGTGTGTGATATCCAACTGTCAAGTCAAGGTGGGAGGAAAATGGAATGTCTTCAATTCAGGAGTGTGCCCCCCAAACAAAAAAGCTTTATTCATGCCAAACACTAGGACTCCTCAATTCCTGATGTCCTTGGTTCCATACAAGATGATGGCAATGAAAAGGGAGTCAAGAGAAACTCAAATCTCCAGCATTTTCTAGAACTGCTATTAATCCATTGGGCTTCTGTCATTTGGACAGCCAAGGTCTCCATTGTGCGTAGCTTGTTTTCTGCAGCATTTAGAAAGGTGTTTATGAAAGTCCAGTATTAAAACATTTGTCTTCCAGTTGAAATAAGGTAAGGTAAAGGACCCCTGACCATTAGATCCAGTCGTGGCCGACTCTGGGGTTGCGGCGCTCATCTCGCTTTACTGGCCGAGGGAGCCGGCGTACAGCTTCCGGGTCATGTGGCCAGCATGACTAAGCCGCTTCTGGCGAACCAGAGCAGCACACGGAAACGCCGTTTACCTTCCCGCCGGAGCGGTACCTATTTATCTACTTGCACTTTGAGGTGCTTTCGAACTGCTAGGTTGGCAGGAGCAGGGACTGAGCAACGGGAGCTCACCCCGTCGTGGGGATTCGAACCACCAACCTTCTGATCGGCAAGTCCTAGGCTCTGTGGTTTAACCCACAGCGCCACCCGCGTCCCGCCCTCCAGTTGAAATAGAATGAGGCTTTACAACAAGCTCAAATGCAAGAAGAGTCTTGGATTCTAGCCCCCGCCCTGCAACCTCCCTTGAGAATATTAAGGTATTTGGTTATTGGCCATGTTTCCCTGGCTAAATAAAAACAATTCTGTACCCTTGTCTAGCAGCAGAGCATTCCACATTGACATAATAAAGCTTTTCTTTGAGCTAGTTAAGCACTAAGAACACGGAGTAACTTCAGCAAGACAGCCTAAAACACACCAGTGAATGTGGTGTTGTGAAATGGTGGGGAGTGACAACGGATGGAGAAGAAAAGAAGTGCATAGAAAAATAAAATGAGCGAATTCCCCTCTCAGTTCTCTTTATAAGCCTGACATTTATCCAAGTAAAGGAAGCTGAAACATCAACACAGTGATATGACCCATTAATAAAGCAGTGAAACAAGTGTCAATGAAATGGTGTGGTTTACACCAGCAAAGCTCTTTAAAGGAAGCTGTACATTAGTGCAAGACCAGATGGAAATTCTTGCATTAAACACTTCAGTGAAGGGTAAGTATCTTCAGTGAAAGGCATTTTAACATCGAAAGGTTGTCACCATTGGGGTTTGTCTTCTTTGGATTCAGAAAAGCTGGCTTTGATGTTCTTCCAAAGGAGAAACATGCATGGTGGTGGCTGTTTTTTGTTTGCATGGTGGCAGGGTTTTGTTTTGGGATTATTATTTTTTGCAAGCTCTGTCCTCAGGCTGTGTACAGATGATAGCCCTGAAGAATTTGAAGCCATACTGTACAGGTTTAGCAACTGCTGTCCAGCTATTTTTTTGTTATTCTTTTTTTAAAAAGTTTTCTATGAATATGTTTGCAGATTTCTGTAGTACTTCAAGCAGTGTATGTTTGAAGGTCAAAACGAGCGTTAAGCAGCGTGATTGACAACTGCTGCCATAAAGGCGTGTGACCTTCCTTAGCACCTAGTGTGATAGTGCCCATGACAAGGAACACTAGTGATCATCCGTGGAACAGTTCTGAAATCAATTGCAATGTGTGTGTTTTTAATATATGTACATTAAATAATATGCTTATACACTGTCTTTACAAGAAAAAGGAAAAATAAAAAAACAGGAAGTGGGATCTGCTCCGTCTTTCACAGCAATGGCCTGCTAGTCAAGGTTTCATTTGGGAGTTAACTGATGAAAACCAGGTGCTTTTTCATTCTGATCTAGTCGGTTCCATGCCCTTCATTGTCTTATATGGAGAAGTAGCTGCAATTGGAAGTAAATGCTAGGCATTAGTCAGATTTTGCCCCTCCAGTGCAGAAAAGACACTTCCATTGCTCTTTGGAAATGATCATCTGTACACAATCTCAGAAGCCTGTTGTCCTTACTGCACAAAAAAATAGCAATAATAGCACCTTTTATGTTCAATTTCCTTGCTCTGAAGGCTGCTTCCTGTGGCAGGTTTCAAGCACAATCGGTAGCACACGCATTATTCTGCATAAAAATCTGTTCCAAAGATAAAATGTACAGGCCAGTTTACTATTTCAAGGCTGCGCCAGAAAAGCAGCAGTAGCCAACCATGAAACATACAACTCGCCAGTTCTTAGGATCACGACCCTAGACACTTCTCGGTGGGTGCTGCAGGGTACAAGCCTGCGGCCACAACAAGATGCGGAAGATCTGCTTGGATGCTTAAATACATAGTCCGCTTTTCCAGATTCAGGGACACAGATGCACCCATGACAAACGGTCTGGCACTACACTTGAAGCACAGAAGCAGTAGCCAAAGGAAGAAAGAACTCAGGTCATTTGGGGAGTTTGTGCCATTCTCTTGGGGCTGCCAAAGAAATCTGAAATCTGCCCTTTTCAATGCTCACCCTTCATATTTCTTGTGCAGTTCCTCTCAATTTCAAATGAGGAGGACACAGGGTAACTTCTGGGTGCATTGTGCCACACCTCCTATTTCCCACTCTGCTGTCCTTACTGGCACCCAGAGTTCTGCCACTGGTGATGGACAATTTACCTTTCCACCTGGCAGAGCAATCCCTGATTCTTCTGAGGGAACTATGACACCAACGTGTGGGATAGCAGGGATTGGTACACTTGCCACGAAAAATCAATGCGTCCAAACCTGACAAAAAATACCCAACATGGGTATGTCCTAACAGAGCTCGGCAAAACTTGGCAAAGGAGGTGGTACACTGAATATTGCCATATGTCACTGAACAAGAGAGGAAGACAGCCACACCAGAAGAAAAGTGCATTTACAAGACTTGGCCACTAGGGGACACTTTTGCAGCAAATATTCCTGCACAAATCAAACCTCAGAGAAGGGTATCTTTATATTACAAATGCCAATGGGCAACTGAATCCTTTGCTCAATTGACCTGAGGGCAAGTGTCCCAGTTCTAGTAAAGACTATAGACCTAAAAGGCTATTGATCTCTCTGGCTTACTGAAAGAGTTGCATTATTAAAGGGAAAAGTCCTGAAATGCTCACACTGCTCTGTTTACCATGGGGAAGGTGTAAAAAGGTAAAGGACCCCTGGACGGTTAAGTCCAGTCAAAGGCGTATGGGATTGCGGCGCTCATCTCACTTTCAGGCCAAGGGAGCCGCCGTTTGTCCGCAGACAGCTTTCCGGGTCACGTGGCCAACATGACTAAACCGCTTCCGGCGCAGTGGAACACCGTGACGGAAACCAGAGAGCACGGAAATGGCGTTTACCTTCCCACCGGAGTGGTACCTATTTATCTACTTGCACCAGCATGCTTTCCAATTGCTAGGTTGGCAGGAGCTGGGACAGAGCAACGGGAGCTCACCCCGTTGCGGGAATTCGAACCACAGACCTTCCAATCCAGGCATCCCCAACCTTCGGCCCTCCATATGTTTTGGACTACAGTTCCCATCATCCCTGACCACTGGTCCTGTTAGCTAGGGATCATGGGAACTGTAGGCCAAAACATCTGGAGGGCCACAGGTTGGGGACACCTGTGCCAATTGGCAAGCCCAAGAGGCTCAGGGGTTTAGACCACAGCACCACCCGCGTCCCGGACTTTACCATGGGTACGCTTGTCCCGAATCCCTGGCTGCTGGAAGCAGAGTTGTTTCAAAATGTTTTGTTAATTATTGTTTGAGAAGTAAGAGTCCTCCATATTTCAAGCTGACAGTAGAGGAAAATTTGAGGGGGGAAGCTCCATGGGGCCTGCATACAATCTGGTTGGCTCTCACTGAAAGACAAGGACATGATTCTAAGCATTTCAGGACCACGTGAAGGGCAACAGGTAAGAAAGTGGAAACGTTTCAGGGGAAATGTTTGCTGATACAGTATCTGGAGGGAACAAATAAAGAGCTTGTTTGCTTGAAAAAAAAATGCTCCACACACAAGACATTTTTCTACACAAGGACATTAGCAAGGCTACTTGAGCTTTCCCAACACAACCTTCCTCTTCCCTGCCCCATCCCAAACAGATTGAGCAGAACAAAAATCCCTAAGAAATCCAAGTGAAATCCTTGTCAGTATCCTCAGAGTTTTCATTCTCCTGTGGAGAGTCAATGTCATCTTTGTCATCTTCCAAAATCACGTCGTCTTGTGAAATTTCTATGTCATCTTTCCATTTTATGTCATCGTCACCCCCCATGTCTTCATCTCCTTCTGCTTTGAGGTCGTCAGGATCTTCCATATATGGGCCTTCTTCTGTGCCGTACAATCCGTCAGGGGAGCCATCTCCTCCGCTGGCATCCAAGTGGCTGGCCATGCCTTGGCCAGAACAATCTGTGCAAATGCCATGGCGGCGGGAACCGTGCTTAATCCCCACGCTGGCTGCAGACATAAACACTCGGTTGCACACCTTGCAGACGTATTTTTTGTCTTTGCTGTGGACCTTGATAAGGGGAGCAGGGAGGAAAGACAAAGTTAAGGCAGGTGGGTCTGCAAGTCAGAGACTTTATGGTGCAATGGCAGCTAGGTCACATTGCAACAACTAGTGAAGTTTTTTTGTTTTTCTTTTCAAAGCAGCTGTCTCGAATTTCTTCATTTTGTTCTAACATGATTTCGTCTGCCAGCAATCAGGAATAGATGCAGGAAACCTTGAAAGCATAAAAGCAGAACATGCCACTGTGTTGCCCCTAAACAAGGCTACGAGTTTCAGAAGCTATATTTTAGGTACCCTTGCACAGATTAGGATGGCCAGGCAATGCTCATTTCAACACTGGAAGGTTCATAACAAAAATTCAAAATGGACAATCTCCCGTCTGTGTGCCCCTTTATTGTCATCACTCACACTCATACTGCCAAAAGTGACTAAAAAGTGGAGGTTTGATTTTGTAATTTTGAAGAAGTACCATACCAATGTTTGTTCTGAGCTAGGATTTAGTGTCTAGGGGAGATTATTTTAATTTAATTGTATTTTGTTTTCAAATGTAATGGTTATTATTTGCCCTGAGCCTCGAAAGGCAAGGCAACCTACAAATTAAATAAAATAACATCTGAAACAACACAAATAAAACAGTGCAAGAAGTCCACATTTGTTCCTTGTGCAGGGTTCCTCACCTCCCGCTGTACCAACAAACTACAGGCCTTAAAAGAATAGGCCAGAGAGAGAGAGAGAGAGAGACAGAGAGAGAGAGAGAGAAAGAAAGAAAAAGAAAGAAAGAAAGAAAGAAAGAAAGAAAGAAAGAAAGAAAGAAAGAAAGAGTAGCTGGATGAAGCTCTGGGGCTACTGAGTGGCATATGACTAACTCCAGCCCAAGGATGCAAATCAAGGGGCATCTCGGGGAGCAACCAGTCCCACGACCAGATGGCTGGGCACTCATCCGAATGGACAAGCATTCACGGAAGGAAGGAAGAAGGCAGTGGGGTTTTGGGTACTATGGCAACAGATAACAGGAGCCCCTTCAATATTGCTGCTTCAGCAGTGCAGGCTAGCTGCCCATCTTGTCTATAAATGCTGCCATTTGGCAAACCAAGATGCAGCATTCGTACCTGCCTTAGGCAGGCAGAGGTGTATCAGCTGACTATATAACAAACTTTCCTTTCAAAGGGGAAAAGAAAGTCCTATCAGGAGGCAGCTGGGAGAAAGACAGGTTGTCTGCAGAAAGTACGGCCTGATGTACATTTTGGACACTACACAGAAGGAAGCAGGTTTTTCCCTTCACAACTAAAAGCTTAGTTACTCAAGTACATGGCTTCTATCCTTCAATCCTCCTACCAAAAGGTGTAAAAAATGTTTAAAGACCAGCGCTATCAAAGAGACAGTTCGGTCTGTATTTCTGATAACAAGAGAATCCAAATTTCACTTGGACTTCAGACAACAAATTATGGAACCACCAACTTGACCGGAGCCCATATTAGCCAATGCCTTTCTAGAAGGTGGGGGAATCTGTTGAATCTTAAGGTGGCATTAGTGCAGCTGAGGATAACAGTACAATATATTGCACCCAAATAATATAAGTGGGTGTGTGAGTGTGTTAACTGCAAGTCCTAACACAGGAGATGTGCGGTTCAGCTGTGGGAGTGGCAGGAGCACACATCATTGAAATACCTTAAGAGAAAAATAAGGTCCACACAGAAATATATGAAGTCGCCTTCTTGTTTTTTAGGATATGTGGATGCTCTGGAGCATGCAGCCTCTTAAAAAGCATTTTGATTGCCAGCTGATCGATATGTAGCTTGACAATGACGTTTCTTTACATCCTTACAGACTTTTAACAAACATCACTGTCATCTGTCATGACAATTTCTTGGGCTCAACAGCCCATAAGAAACAGCAGGACAGCATATACATACGCCTCCCTTCAAGCACCTCATAGTGAGAAAATCCATCATGCATTTGGCTCAAGGGTTAACAAGCATAGGGGCAATGTGACGAGAAAGATCTGGCTTACATTTCTATGATTGGTATCAAACTCTTTCATATGGACAGTGTCCAAACACAGAATTGTTGTAAGAGACCCAGTGTCAACTGACTCATCCCATCTCCCTGAATTAAAACATGTCTTCTTCCTTAGAACCATATGGGCTCCCCAAGCAGCTGATTCCTTCTTCCCATGCAACGTCCACAAAATGGGAGGAACAAAGCCTTGAAAGTTCACTTTCACTTTCTCTCCCTTTCACAGGCAGAGAAAGGAACATGTGTACATAAAACATCACCTTTCATGTTCTCAGTCGCAAACCACTCCTGCGTTTTCCAGCTGCCCCCTGCCCTTCGGAGCAACTCCAAAGGCGCCAAACTTACCAAGGTATGCCGTTTCATGTGCTCCCGGCGGGTGAATTTCTTCCCACAAATTTCACAAGGGTAGGGTCGTTCTCCAGTGTGGGATCGCATATGCCTCTTCAGGATGCACTGGTGCATGGCTGAGAAACTGCAGTAGGGGCATTTGAACTTCTTTCTGATCACCGTGAATTCGTTCACTGGAAGAGAAACACAACACAGTGCAGGTTACAACTCTAGCACAGTCCTGTTCTTCAGCAGACACACAACTAACTGCTTATCCAACAGACCAATAGAAGAACTCTGTTCTAATGGGAATCAAGGACACCAAGGGCAAAGCTTCAGAAACTACAGTGGTGCCTCGCAAGACGAAAACAATCCGTTCCGTGAGTCTCTTTGTCTAGCGGTTTTTCGTCTTGCGAAGCAAGCCCATTGGTGGATTAGCGCTATTAGCGGTTTAGCGGCTATTAAAGGTTTAAGGGATTAGCGGATTAGCTGCTAAAAGGCTATTAGCAGCTTAGTGCCTTAGAAAAAGGGGGTGGAGAGCGGAAAAAAACCACCAGGAATCGCAAGGCATTTTCGTCTTGCGAAGCAAGCCCATAGCAAATTCGTCCTGCGAAGCACCTCCAAAACGGAAAACCCTTTCGTCTAGCGGGTTTTCCGTCTTGCGAGGCATTCGTCTTGCGGGGCACCACTGTACTTTTGTAGCAGGGCTTTTAGTATTCTTGCTGTAACCTTATAGACTATCACGCCATTCCCATATTTACAGGCCCATTCCCATATTTATCTAGAATTCCCTTTATTGATTGATTTATAAGATTTCTTACCTACCCTTCACCATAATGTCCCATGGTTGGTTACAACAATAAAATATACAATTATAAACACAGATACAACTATCACAATGATGAATCACAGAAAAACTTCTTCACACGGAACAGAACGATGTGACAGATCAGGAAGTATGCACTGGTCATCTTAATTGTTGTTCCTTTTGTTGTTGTATACCACTGAAGTGTTCTTATAGAGACGTAACCCTTTATAAATAGACTAAGTTAAGGTTCATTGTCTTTCCTCATGGAAAGTTGGCCAACTCTTCTGTTTAATGGGGATGTATTTCATGGGTACAGGAAGGCTCTCACAAATATGGTACTCACAGAATCATAGAAAGGAAGAGTTGGAAGGGATCCCAAGGGTGATCTAGTCCAACCCCCTGCAATACAGGAATCCTGCCCACAACCATCCTTGGGCAGCGTTAGAAACTGAGATATGAAAGCTAGAAGCTAAATGGCACCTTAAACCTAGGTTATGGGCACAGCAATGGAATGTCTAGGTGCGTTTTTTTATAACAAAAGTACAAAGCTGAAAATCAATGAACTGCAGCTAAAATATTATGTTCATTTTTCACATGGTATAGTCCTTCCCCAGCCCATTCCGCTAATATCCTTAAGAGGGTCTCTTTTCTAGTCTTCAGAGAGTAGCTGGAAGTAGGGAGGCAGAAAAAGGTCCTCCTTTCTTTCTACTCTGCAGTTTTAATCTGACATCTTAGGCCCAGTACAGTGCCCAGAGGTCAGAAACTGCTTGCACTAATGAAATTCTCGGTCGCAAAATGCGTCTCTGGATGGGCTCCAACCACCAACCTTCTGGTTAACAGCCAGATGCACTGACCCACTGCGCCACAGAGATTCATCTCAATCAATCTGCACAGTTTCATAACACAATATATTGGGAACCCCAATAAGCTTCCAAGATTTACCAGGGAGAAGACTGTTGGCTTGAAATGATTTACACTAATTCAAAGAGAGGATATACTGTTTTTAAAAATAGGAATAAATGCCAGTGGAAGCAGATGAATTTCCCGGGGGGGGGGGGACCACCCGAATCAATCTTTACCTACACAACTAACAATCCCCTGTAACATACAACCATGGAGAAATACTGGGTGTTCTAGCCTAGGGTTGCACTCTCAGTGCATGCTAGGCTATAGTGAAGCCCAGAAGGCCTGGCCAGTTCCAAGAATGAAGTAAGCATATACCCAATAATATTTTGCTGTGGTGTGTACTAACACCCGATAGTGGGAATGAGCAAAAATTTCTCAACAGCAGGGGAATTAGCAAAAAAATCTCAACAGCAGATGCTTCCTATTAGGACAAGATAGTCTCAAGGTCTGAAATTCTGTACAAGCAAATGTATTGATTTAAGCTGCAACACCTTTGTACTGGTTAGAAAGACCCATACAGCTATCACCGTGTCAGTGCAGAAACAAGAAGTAGCTTCATCAGAAAGGTTTTTCTGGTGGGACTGTAAAATACCGTATTTTTCGCCCTATAGGACGCACCGGCCCATAGGACGCACCTAGGTTTTTTTTGGGGGGGGGGGATAAAGGAAAAAAAATTATTGCCCCCCTCCAGCCACGGCTTCAGCGTGCCCCGCGCTCCAGGCAGCAGGCTGTGGAAGCCCGAAGCTTGGGGCGTGCTGAGCTCAGCGCGCCCCAAGCTTCTGGGTGCAGGCAAGCTCTCTGCTAGCCGTGGGAGAGCTGCGCAACTTCGCGCAGCCCTCCCACAGCTTGCAGAGAGCTGCGCTAAGCTCGAAGCCTGGGGGGGGGGGGGGCGCTGAGCTCAGCACGCCCCAAGCTTCGGGCTTTGCGCAGCTTCCGCATAGCTTGCGGATAGCTTCCTGAAGCCTGGAGAGCGAGAGGAGCCGGTGCGCACCGCCCCCTCTCGCTCTCCAGGCTTCAGCGAAAGCCTGCATTCGCCCCATAGGACACACACACATTTCCCCTTCATTTTTGGAGGGGAAAAAGTGCGTCCTATAGGGCGAAAAACACGGTACTTTGCTGCAGCTGAAAATTGTCAATACTGTATCACCAAGGTCTGACGAAACACCAAGAAAAAGAAGTAACTGTTTGCTAAAGCACATCCTCTGTTACTTGTCCTATGTGCAGGTGTCTGGTGTTCAGGCAGAGCTCGCCTTAGCAACAATGACCTGATGCTTGGAATCAGGCCAAAAATAACTTGCTGTGAGCCAGTGAACCGTAAATGCAACACACCGACAACTGCATGCGGGACCTCATTTTATAATCCTCGACTAGCCCCAAAGCGAAATGGCGCTTGTGGGGTAACATCGCTATTAACCTTTCAAATGCAGAATCGCACGTTGACCAAAAAACAAGAAAAGGGTTGCACACTTATCTAATAGCAGCCACCTATAAATCATCTTCACTGCCACAAAGGGAGAGAGTGTACCAGCAACAGCAAACAGCATCTTGCGTTAAATTATTTTTCTATATACGATATAGCTCACAATCCCAATTAAATATTGGGATTGTAGTACTCCCCTTTGTGACTTTTGGAATATTTTAGATGAAAAATTCATATAATTTTTTGGACTATCAGTAGTGCTTGTTGTCCTGCTTTTAGAGGAGATGAGCACTCAGATAGACTCTAGGGAAACTGCAGTAACGAGAGCCCCGGGGTCTAATTTGCCAACAGACTCTACAGAGCAGCTGGGTAAATGCTCCCCCCCCCCTCCAAATAAGGTTGGAAGTGAAATATGCACTAACTAAACAGGTGAAAACAGCAGCTTGGATCTTATTTATTGAAAGGTAATCATCTATTTAAATTAACAACTTCCAGAGGGATAGCCATGTAAGTCTGCAACAGCAAAAACAACAAAGTCCTTAAAGACTGAAAATTTTATTATGGCATAATGCCGATATCAAAGATATCACAATATTCTTTTTATCTAAATATTCACTCTCTTCTGTACTGCTTTATTTTAAAATATCACATATTAAATCATGATGGTAAACCTTGATTAAACCCAGATGGCCTTCTCCATAATAGCACCCCTGCAGGGGTACATACTCCCCTCTAGAGGTTTAGTTGGAACCAATATTATCCAGCTTTAGGCACCAGCTGAAGACTTGTCTTTTCATCAGGCTTTTTAAGGTAGTGGGACGCTTAAATTCAGGAAAGTGAAAGACTGATTTTATTCTATTATTTGTGTTACTTATGATTTTGTTCTTAACATTTATTACTTTATGAAGTTATTGTTTTAACCTGGAGTCACAGGACAAAGAGCAGAGTGTAAGTTTTTTTAAAAAATAAAAATGATAAATTTTACGAAACCAATTTTGCTAGTACCAAAGATTTGGGTCCTAATGGTCAAGTTTGGGAGTCTGCAGGAAAAATCAAGGTGGCAAACAAAATAATTATAATTATTTATTATTTATACCCCGCCCATCTGGCTGAGTTTCCCCAGCCACTCTGGGCGGCTCCCAATCAAGTGTTAAAAACAATATAGCATTAAATATTAAAAACTTCCCTAATCAGGGCTGCCTTCAGATGTCTTTTAAAAATAGGATAGCTACTTATTTCCTGGACATCTGATGGGACATCTGATGGGCAGGTCGGGTCTCAGCCTGTGTACCTGATGGAGCTGGTAGACAGCCGCCCTGGACACAGAATTGACCTGCGCCTCCATGGACAGCTGTGAGTCCAAAATGACTCCCAGGCTGTGCACCTGGTCCTTCAGGGGCACAGTTACCCCATTCAGGACCAGGGAGTCCCCCACACCCACCCGCCCCCTGTCCCCCCAAAACAGTACTTCTGTCTTGTCAGGATTCAACCCCAAACTGTTAGCCGCCATCCATCCTCCAACCGCCTCCAGGCACTCACACAGGACATTCACCACCTTCACTGGTTCTGATTTAAAAGAGAGGTAGAGCTGGGTGTCATCTGCATACTGATGAACACCCAGCCGAAAACCCCTGATGATCTCTTCCAGCGGCTTCATATAGATATTAAAAAGCATGGGGGAGAGGACAGAACCCTGAGACACCCCCACAAGTGAGAGCCCAGGGGTCTGAACACTCATCCGCCAACACCACTTTCTGGACACAGCCCATAGGATGATTACACTACAGATAATGGGAGGAAAAATGCATTTTACACAGAAGAAACTAACAATATTGTGATCAATACGCAGACTGTATGCATTCTGATGATATCTCCTTTTATAAAAAGCAATCCCAATTAAAGACTTGTACAAAGAATGTAAATTTGCACATAGAATTGCAAATAGTCCACCTTACAAGAGGTGGGAGTTTCTTGGCAAAAGAAGGGAGGCAAGAGAGAATGAAGATAAAGGGATGGAGACTAAGGGGTGAACAGTTACAACAGGGGAACAGAGAACAGTCACCATGGGAGAGTCTCAGGGCTGCTACACACAATACACACTGAATGTCATACAGAGACCATCTTCATTTGGAATACCTTCATGATTGGCACATATACCTACTTCAAATACTGTACTAATGTTCATGTTTTCTTATCTTATGCTCCCAATGGTTTCATTCTATTCAAATAATGTTTGAACAGAGGTGCCATGTGTCAGGAAGGTGGTGTGGTTACTGTTCATGCCAACTCTGTAGACTACAAGGAAGTTCATTAATTAGCATCAAACATGGACCCGAGAGATGTGAGTTCACAGGAGCAACACATTTAATGTCAAATTTCCCCCTAAACCGACCATTTGCTAATTCTCAAATTAAGTGAGTCA
Organism: Podarcis tiliguerta; assembly: GCF_965153285.1. Classification (NCBI taxonomy): domain Eukaryota; kingdom Metazoa; phylum Chordata; class Lepidosauria; order Squamata; family Lacertidae; genus Podarcis; species Podarcis tiliguerta. The sequence goes on from NC_139539.1 coordinate 5,799,689, forward strand.
CCACAAGCTTCAGATGGAAGCTTCAAGTGAAACTAAACTAGGTAGAAACTAAAGAGTCATGATTAAAAAAGAGAGAGAGCAGAACTGATGCTTTTAGCACACTGGCTGTTAAATCTCAAGTAAATTGAATAAAATAATACTGAATAATCATACACTTCCTTTTAGAGGTAGATGCTTGGTTTTTCTTAATTTATATACACTTGGGTACCACTATATTGCAGCCCAGTTGAGTAAATCAGTTTCTGCAACAATAGCCCATTCACACAACAGAGGGAGAATAAAGTTAAGATTGTATTCTTTAATCAAGCAGTACTGCAAGCACAATTTGAAATAGATGTACAATATTATCACACCTAAACGCCTGTTATCAGTCAAAATAAATACTTCAAGGATTTATAATTCTATACCAAAGTTTAAGAGTTAATCTAATTGTGCATTCTAATTCTTAGCCTGCTCTTATTTAATGTTTAAGAGATTCCTCTTGCTTTGACTACACCCAATACAACCTGTCTTCTTAATATCCAAACACCACTGAAATAATTCACTCTTATAAGGTAGTGATCAGCAAACGGGATCAAGTTATAGTGATAGCCCCTTTCCAGTTGCCCCTCTTCACTAGCAGTGGACTAGACAAAATAAATGGCTTGTATTAGATAGGTTCATAATAAACCAGTTACTAAAAAGTCTAGACAAAATGAGCAAACTATAAGCCGTTCAAGTAAAGGTCACCAAGCGTTAACTACAGCCTGCACTTCAACTTCACTATTTTAAAAACTATTCAGACACAGACACAGAACAAGCAACTTTACAAAGAAAGTAACAGCCATGTAATTGGTTAATTTCTCAAAGCTTCATTAAGACAACCGAGAGCAGAAGGTAGTATAGCAGAGCCACGGCTGCTAAGACTGTGGATATCTCATCCAAGTATAATCTCTATTCATAGGATTTTCAGGTTTTTGTAGTTTTTCAAAAAAAACCTGAGAGTGAGTGAGTGAACGCACCATGTGCAAGTGAATCATTCCAATGGCTACTGAAAGCATACCATCTTCAACAACTCTCAAAGCTACTGTTTATATATTTATTTTATTTATTTATTAAATTTGTATACCATCCTTCATTCAAAGATCTCAGGGTGGTTCACAGCATAAAAATACAAAATACTTAATAAAAACAAGAACAAAGCAATAACCACCTTGCTTCCACAACACATTTAAAAGGACACATAATGTTAATCAGGGAAAAGGCCTGGTTGAAGAGGAACATTTTTGCCTGGCGCCTAAAGATGTACAGTGAAGGCGCTAGGTGAACCTCCCTGGGGAGGGCATTCCACTGCAGAAAAGGCCCATTCTAGTGTTGCCACCCTCCCGATTTCTCATGGAGGAGGCACACGACAAAGGGCCTCTGATGGTGATCTCAGGGTCTGGGTCAGTTCATATGGGTAGAGGCAGTCCTTGAGGAATTGAGGTCCTGAGATGTTTAAGGCTTTATAGGTCAAATTCAGCACTTTGAATTGGGCCTGGAAACTAATTGGCAGCCAGTGCAGTTGGGCCAGGATCAGTATAATATACTCAAACTGTCTTGCTCCACTGAGCAACCTGGCCGCTGAATTCTGCAACAGCTGAAGTTTCCGAACCTTCTTCAGAGGCAGCCCTACGCATAACGGAACGCAGTAATCTAACCTAGAGGTCACCAGTGTATAGACGACAGAAGTTAGGCTATCCCTGTCCAGATAGGGGCGCAGCTGGGCCGCCAGCTGAGCTGATGGAAAGCACTCCATGCCGAGGCCACCTGAGCCTCAAGCAACAGCAAAAGATCCAGGAGCACCCCCCAAGCTATATACCCACTCTTTCAGAGGGAGTGTTGCCCCCATCAAGAGCAAGCAAGATCCCACCCATCTGGTCTAGGGAACCACCCACTAACAGTTTGTTGGCTCTCATCCAGTTCATTACTGAAGCAAGACAACGGTCCAACACATCTACTGCCTCACCTGCAGATGTAAAGGAGAAGTAGAGCTGTGTGTTATCAGCATATTGCTGACGACAGTTTAACATCTACAGTTTCCTGTAGATGTTAAACACCAAAGGGGATAACACTGAACCCTGAGGAACTCCACACTGAAGGCTCTAGGGGCCAAAGACCACTTGCCAAGCATCAACCTCTGGAAACGATCATCCAAGTAGGGCAAAGCAGTGTCACCTACCCCTAACTGGGACAGAAGGATAGCATAGTCAGTGGTATCAAAAGCTGTTGAAAGATCAAGGAGAATTAATAGGGACACATTTCCCACTTTGTTTCTGACTGAGGGCAACCAAGGCAGTTTCTGTGCTGAAACTGGGCCAAAATTCTGATTGAAATAGAATCTCTGTGTGCTCACCCTACATTTGTAAAGTCTGGAACAGCTGGAACTGTTTTTTTATATAATTCATGTTGGAACTATGAAGATAGTGCTTGCTTTTAATGCTGCTCATAGCCTCCATATACCACAGAAAAGAGCTTGGTCAGACAGCTTTCTCCCATGGCTGGTTTAATGTTGCAGAGCAGGTGTAGGGAACGTGTGGATCTTTATATTTTGCAGGATTACAACTCCCATCATCCTTAACCACTGGCCTTGTGGGCTGAGGCTGATAGGAGTTGAAGGCCAACAGCACCTGGAGAGAACCATGCTGGCCATCCATGCTAAGCTAGACGTGGTAAAAAGTCACAAGTCAGATGCACCAACTATTACCTATTTACTTACTTACTTACTGTATTTGCATGTCTGTGAGATGGCTCACAGAAAATAGAAATACACAAACATTATATGACATGGGAAGTTAATCTTGCCATTGGGAACGGCTTGCATGCAGTTGCATTTCACATGGGCATTATTAGACATGGTTGTAGTGCAATGCTATACATGTCTGCTCAGAAGTTATAAATGCAATGAGACTTACTGTCAGGTAAGTGTGCATACGACTGCAGCCTTAACTGACTAGTTAAAATCCAAAGCAGAGTTCTCCACAATGCAGCACAGCAGAATCCAGGGAAGAAAGTTCAGTTTGCTGTATTAATTTATTTACAAACCTTGTTTAATCTTTTCTATAAAACACAAGATATGCACAACCAAATGAAAAAAACAATATAGCAATTTACATTTTTGAAAGGCAGATGGGACCAGCAAACTAGACTAGAGAATTCTTTACTATGTACTACTGGTATTTTATTGGTCTAGGTGCTTAAAGTTTTATAATTTGTCAGCAAAAAGAACTTTCCTCCTCAAGCAAACTTTGGCAATGCATTGGTCAAGGAGAGGCAACAGTTAATACATTTTTCAATTAAAATTTTATTTAAAACAATCCCCATTTCAAATATGCACCTTTGTCTAGCTCTGTAAAACTAGAGCACCACTAGAAATTACATTCATTCCACAGCTTACTTCTGAATTTCACAGTAGTGACAATAAACATATCTGGAAGTATTTAATAGTTTAGTAAAGGTGCTATAGTACAGGCATTTACAGCATACTTTTTGTCTAATGAACACAATTAAAATATACAAGAGATTTGCAAGAGAAGCGATCTGTAAACAGCATTGACTGGCTGGTGTCCTTCATGTCACCAAGAAATACCACTTTTATCCCCTGACCATTTTCGTGCTCTAATAAAAGCTATTTTTAAAATGTTTAAGTTGATGGATGGTCAGATGCATCCAGTGCTTTAGAAAATAAAAATGGGGGTCGTCGTGTAAAACAGGAATGAATGGAAGAAGAAGAAAGGTTCACTGTTGAAGCAGTGTTTGATTTGCTAGTAGGTATGTACTTGTCTTTCTAACTGTCAAAAAATAAATTGGGCTCACTCCTCAGCTGAAGGGGGGTATCAAGAACTCCTCCACCCATTGCACCTTTCTTTTATCCATCGTTACTTTTGAAAGCACTGGATTTGTACAAAAGAATAATTCATTTCAATTGGGTTTGCGTTAAGAAAAGATGCTGCTGCACTGCATCCCAATTAGATTATAAGAGTCATTATCAGTGTCACCAAGGACAAAATAATGATAGAGCAACACTCTGTAAATAGCACCATAATAATGAACATTTATTTACAAGTAACGCTGTTAACCTTTAAAAGGTTTCAGAAATCATTCCCTTTGCAAATATATTCATTCATTCATTCACACAAAATGCATACTTTTGCATCTTAAATGTGTTATTGTTATCAAAACATACAGTGTTCTTATAAGTTCAAGTATTGTTTCTGAGGTACTTTTTATGGCTTTACTTTTTAAAAAATAGAAAACCTCTTTGGTAGAATAATTGTAGCACACTAGATTGGAGCTTTATTACAATTTAAAGTACAACCCTAACCACGTATACTCATAAGTAATCACTATTGGGGCCGATTCTCAGCTAAATGGATTAGGACTGAAGCCCTACTTACTACTCACGCAAGTTTCTTACTACCAGTAATAATAAACTTTTACTTCATTTTGCAACATGACCACTCTCAGAAGGTTAAAATTGCCTCCTTTATCCTCAAGAGGGCCTAACAGCACAGCCCTAATCAATTAAATTTGATTTGCACAATCAGGACCATAGCAGAACTAAATGTTAAGATGTTTTAAAATATACATTTATTATAATGTATAATGGAGCAGGAATGTTCACTATGCTGCTGCCCTTAATGCACATCTGCTTAACTGACTGAGCAAAGCATGGAATAAATTTCACTGGATTTACTGCTGTGAAATAGCACTTTCCCCCTATAATCTCAATGATACAGTGGAAACACAAGGAAACAATTCCGGGGTGGTGGTATGCTCAAATTAATTGTACTTGTTCAATGACTCCCCTTAGCTAACTTTTCCAATAGAGCAGGCATAGGCAAACTCGGCCCTCCAGATGTTTTGGGACTACAATTCCCATCATCCCTGACCACTGGTCCTGTTAGCTAGGGATCATAGAAGTTGTAGTCCCAAAACGTCTGGAGGGCCGAGTTTGCCTATGCCTGCAATAGAGTAATCCCTACAATCATATACATCATAAAAATTCACCCAATCTTCTAGTTTAAAATGAACACACCAATCATCAAACATGAATCAGCAAGTCTACTGTAGCAATACACTGTGTGCTATACACTGAATATTTTTCATAAACAGGATTATAAATTCAAGCAATGGATTCCGTTTATAACATGACAGTCTTTAAGAGGAAGCAGGGTGGCTAGTGATTATTTGATTCACTAATAGGCAGAGTTTTATGATACAAGTAAGAACAGGCCTTCAGAATGGTGGGCTCCCCGTTTACAGAATTCTCTCCCCAGGGAGGCATGCCTGGCACCATCATTTTCTCCCAGGCTTTTAAATCTTAATTTCCTGCTTATCTTTTAGTGGGGGAGAGATCGAGATCGCGCATATATAATACTTCTGAACTTAAGATTGTTTTATTGTTTTTATACTTGTTCTTTGGCAGTCACTTGGAGTTCTTTTTTCTGAGAAAAGTGACTAATAAATAAAGACGACAACAAAACCAAGTAGTGTCAATCTAAATGAAACAGTATCATAATACCCTTGTTAGAATTAATGAAAAACTCAGCTAGCTTCTGAATTCCAGCTTTTTACTTCAAGCTTAATGCTTAAAAAAAGACTAGTTGGCTGGGGTGGGTGCGTGGCTGTTAGGGGGTCATAATCCAGTATGTAGCATCTGAATGGTCACCAGTCAGGGCACTGTTAAGACAAGATGGTGTTTGCCACTTTCCAAAAGTTTCTATGTTCTGATGCCACCTGAAGTCTTTTATTCTGGGTAAATACTATCCTGAATCTTTAGGCAGCAACCTGCCATTTCTGTATCTTTGCTTTGTTTAGTATTGTTTAACACTGAACCACAGAAAGCCAGCTCACAGATTTATGATTTTTTTGATGGTGGTGGTCAAATATTACCTCTACTGCTCCTGCCTGGATTGAGTACATGGAATGGCCACCCAGTCTTTTGAGGACACTAAATCCTAGTAGGAACTAACTACCCATTAGGAACATTTTACACACATCCAAGATGTGCTGTATTCAGTGGGACACACGCAGGAGACTTTCATGGGTAGCTATTTGTTTCAGCCACAACACCTTATACTGTACATTGTCTCCTTACTAGCAAAAAATAAGCATCATGCAAGCAAATAAAAAAGAGCTATTCCTTCAGAGACACAGAGCTTTCCCTTTTTCCCCTCTCAACTCCTGTGTGCTGATCTCTGTCTGCCCTGCTGTGCTTTCTTCTCTCATGACCTACTGTTTGTCAAAGAGCAAAGTAAATTATTCAGCAGTTGCCAGACGGTAAAATGGCAGGCTAGTTGTGCTAATTGGAAGAGAAAAAGTATTTGCTTGCACGCTCATGCCCTGCCAAACACAAATTTTTGCTAGTCAAGAAAGAGGTGGCAAGAGAGTTTAGAAGGGTTTTGTTATTCAAAAGGCAAAAGGTCCAAATACAGTTTCCCCCCCAAGTGGTTTTGGATTTTTGCCCCCCACCCCCAGCAAGAAATTGTATTTCTAGTGTCACCCAACATAATCTCTGGACTGGAGAGATTAAGGAAGCTCTAGAAACCAATTTTGAGGAATCAGTAGTAACTTATCTCCTTGGTAGTTTGCACCTGAAGCTAAGACTAAGGTAGGTGAAACCAGAAGTCACTTCTATCAATCACTGGGGCTTCTATGCACATATCACATACTTTTGCTCAATATTCTGTTCTACAAATGATAGGGATTTGGTTCTTATCGTATCTGTAGGTCTGTTCTCCAAGAGGAGAAACAAAAGAGGAAGACATGGGCTGACAGGTAGCAAGAAAGAAAATGACGACTTTCCCCAAGAGCGGGACTTCCTAACAAGACTAGGGTGTGAAAAGTACTTTTAAAATGATTTTACTAGAGGACATTTTTACAGGACCAACAAAAAAATGAAAAGCAAAACCAACACCAACAACAGCAGCAGCATAACAAAAAACAACATTAAGGGGGAGAGGCCTCTACAGTTGTTCAAAGCAAAGTCAGTAAGCTAATAATCAAGCAGAGAACAGGCAAGAATTTTAAGTTAAAAAAATTCCAGAATTGTAATTGGAAATAACATAGCCTAAGGAGGACAGGATTCTTATTATCATGAGAAATGAATGCCTGCCTTCCTTTTGAACACTGAACAAAAAATATCGAAACACCTTGAAATATTTTTATACAGCCCTTAAAGGAGAACTGGTACCAACAATAGACAAAGATGGGAAACTAGTTTAATAAATTCTAAATACTTTTGTCCTGAAGACTAAAAATCTTATATTGTGGAGCAAGTTGTAGTTCTTTTCACAAGGAGAATGGGAATATATAGATAAGTAATGTTCAAAATCATTTTTCCTTTGGGGGCTTCCCTTTTCTACCCACCAGTTATTCACTATTAGTCTTCAGGCCATTTCTGGACACCTCCTCCAAGCTTCTATATAATATTCCTCTCAAGCAGCTATTAATGGGAAACATTTCTCCTTGAATCATAACACCTGCCGGCAAGGTTTCAGTTTTAGGGGTGCTCTAGATGGCCCAAGATTTGTGCTTGTTATCACAAGGTGGTTCGGTACCCAGGTCCATCTTTTAGCTACACCAAAAACAAGTTAGTATTTTCATGGCTGTCTCTCATTTATACTGTCCTGATTTCTAGGATTCAAAAGAAGTGTAGCCTACCCGATAGAAGAAACAACAGATTTTAGAGAAATTGGGTTGTGGTTGTTGTTTTTACATTTTTGAAGTATTTCTATGGGAGCTAACTGTCCAAATCCACTTTCATCTAGCTGTATTACAACACTCATTACAACTGAATACAATTCACAGATGGTGAAGGTATTTGAAAATACTGTGGCCCATTTAGTACAGGGGTGGGGAACCTCTTTTGGCTAGTGGGCCAGATCACTATCTTCTTGACCCCTGGCAGGCCAAAGATGACACCTATCAATCACCTGACATCACAATTAATTTCAGGGGATGCTGGTCTTTGTTTTTGGTCTCCCCACTTTACTCTTTCTAGCATTCCACCCCTCATATACATCCTCATATATACAGGTGTGAAGCTAGGAGTCAAGAAAAGGGATGCTCCTTTAAGTCCTGCTTCTCTAAGTTATGCAAATGAGATAACTGGTTTTTTTTAAAAAAAGGCATAATGCATTCTTAATCTGCTACAATAAACATGAAATTTGCATATCACAAAACATTTACTCTTGATCACTGCATGACACATCATTTGAATGTGATACTCATTTGCCGATATTTGAATTGTGCAACCAATCCAGCAGGCTTCAGCAGCAGGTGACTTCAATCCTGCTTTTTTAAAAAGGCATTTAAAAGATGCCTTTTAAAAACATAGGAAACTGCCTCACATTGTCACATCTTTGGTTCATCTAGCTCAGTGTTGTCTAAACCGACTAGCAGCAATTCTCCAGGATCTCAGGCAGGGGTTTCATCCAGCCCTACCCAGAGATACTGCAGATTGAGCCAGAGGCCTTCTGCATGCAAGACAGATCTTCCACATCTGTGCTGCCAGAACTTTGCTGGTGGTTGATCCAAGTACATTATAACTCTGTCCTACTAATTCAGTTGCATTTTCTCCCTGTATTTTTGAATATATATTTTAATATTGCTGTATACTGCATTCAGATAATGTGGGGAGGAGGTAGAGAAATGTTTTTAATAAATAATGTGCTGAGAAAATGAATGGAAAACCTTTTGATCCTTTGAACCTACTGTTAAAATCTAAAAGTGAATATCTACCCAGAAGACACTGCAACTCAGGCATAACTACCCTGGGACTATAGGATGCTGTCTGTAAGAATAATCTTATTTAGTCTACAAAAATGTTTTCTTTAACATTTTCTCTTAAGATTATTACTGCTGAATAACAAAATTATATTTGTTCTTTAAGTCTGAAGCATCTCCTAGATTTACGTCTGTCTGAATCCTAACCATAGAACCTGGGGATAAAGAGGTTTACAACTTTCTTTCATTACCTGGCCACTGATTCAGCATTCACACTGTACTGAGCACTGAGACTGCTGACAAAGCAGAATGCACTACCCAGTCAAAGTAGCTAAGAAATACACTTCTAAGAGTTTAATCTCACTCTCTCCATTGCCCAACAGTTTTCTTACTCATCATCAGATTCCTGATTTTGATCAATACGATTCAGAAACTCTTCAGATACTGGCTGTGTAGAACCCAGATAGCAAACTTTCATATGAGTACTGAGGTTTTTCTGGGTACCAAAGCCCTTGCCACAAAAAAGACACATAAACGAACGTTCGCTGGAGTGCACAGACATAAGATGCCGGTTTAAGTCTGTCTTGTCTCGGAACAGTTTCAGGCAGCAAGGGCATTGCATCTTCTTCCTGTTGAAGTGGATTGTTTTTTCATGACGATCCATGTTGGATTTTAGTGTGAAGCTAGCAGGACACTTTGGACACTGGAAACGGGCAAATTGCCCTGGAGATATGTGCTCAGAAAGGTTAGCCAGTACTGGCCTAGAGTAGTCCACTACATCAAAAGGGACAATCATGGGGAAAGTGTGTTCCTTAATGTGTTCCTTCAGCTTTTCCACACATTCAAAAAATCTTCTGCAGAAAGCGCAGCTCAGCCTCTTGTGGCCAGAAGAATCCAAGAACAAACCCTCGTGGACTAAGTCCACATCTTCAGATTGTGATGCATTTATATCTAAAAAAAAAAAAGGAAATGCAAAAAATTAAATTTTAAGTTTTATACTTTGAATCATTAATGTACAGTCTTCCTTCTTTCCATTTACCTGTTTCAGAACTATCTAACTGCCACAGTGTTAGAAATCCATCATAGGTGACCTGCAAAAGAAAAGTGCAATCATGTTAATGATCACACAGAGAACATCAAGTACTTTAACACCTGTAAATTACTAAAACTCACTGTAATTCTGCTCCTTCTGCAAATCTTCATTACAAATATTTAGTTACTCAAATCAATGTTTCATTTCATACCTCAATGTATGCTCAAAATATATAACCAATATATACCCAAACTGCTAATAAGAACTGTTAAGTATCTGTATATTTGTTCATTTTGTGATCTCAAAAAATCGGTGTTCAGTAGATTCTGTACAGAAATGAGAGCTTCACAGGTATGCCATGTCATCATCATCATCAATTAAATTTATTGGTTGTTTTTTGTTGCCAAAGGTAACTCAAAGCAATTTACAAAAAAAAACCACTTAGATGCACAAAAAAGCATTAAGACATTTAAAATATATTTAAAACACCCCACCCACCCTAAGAGGCCAAAGATACTTACAGTGGTACCTCGGGATGCGAACGGGATCCGTTCCGGAGCATCTCGAAGCGAATGTAACCCATGTCCGCGCGTGTCACATTTCGGCACTTCTGCGCATGCGCGTTACATCATTTTGACGGTCTGCGCATGTGCGCACGGCGAAACCCAGAAGTAACGCGCTCCGTTACTTCTGGGTCGCTGCGGAGCGCAACCCGAATCTGCCTAACCCAAAGCGTATTCATCCTGAGGTATGACTGTAGAGGCTAAAGACCTGGTTAAAGAGGAAAGTAACTGCTTGGTGCCTAGAATATAGAATGATATAGAATGATATAGAATGATGGTGCAAGGCGAGCATATACTTTTCTATTTTGAAGCACTACCATGAAGGAAAGGCTATGAAGCCAAGAAGTAGGCCATGATATGTTATGAGAGATCTTGTTAAGTGAGACCCAGAAGGGCAATTTGTATACCAACATTAATTGATCCTTAGCACCAAACTGTTAAATTCTGGCATTTAAAAAAAAAAATGTTTAACTATCCCCGACCAGAACGATCTGCTCCAGTTTCCTTTATCCACCCCCACCCTTAACTACATTTTAGTATTGTTTAATTTAAAAGGATTAATTACTGGATATTTTCAAGTTTTGAGTTATTTGCATAATATTACTTGTATGCTACACAGTACTTCCCTATGAGACATAATGGGTGATTTAGTTGAGGTGAGGTGGAGATGTAATTACTACTGAATACTTTCATCAAGTTGTCTGTAATGATGAGTTTTCTTTCATTTTTTTAAAATCAGGGAAACAGTTGTTTAACTAATAATAATATATGATATATTTTACAAGACCAGATACATTTACAGGAAGAATAATTATTCCTGCCATGCTTTTTGATATTTAGAATTATTGCCCAAGTTTTTAAACAGTGGATAAATGGTCCTTAGGAAGCTCTCAATTCTGTACATGCTTGATTCTGGTTGCTAGACTGAAGTATTTTTTCTAGTCCAGCCTTTATGTTTCCTTTAAAAAGTTCAGGAAAGTATTTCTATAATATAGGGATCTGAAGATCAAAACCATTAAGTGTGTTGCAAGAGTTAGTATTACATATTTCCATAAACATACTGCTGTTTGGAACAGAAGGAACAAATTACTCTGTGCATTTTTTGTATTTTGATAGAACTTCACAAAGCAGAAAAGGTAAAGGAGAGTACCACATTACGGACAATACAAATAGCCTAGGTCTGTTACAAATTTGAATAATTCCAAATTCTAAGATACATTAAGAATAGCAAACTGAGCATGATGACACAATTTCAGTTGTAAGTTTTATAACACTTAAAAACTAGCATTACCCCCAGATAACTATAATATTACCTGAGTTGAAGGCATCACTCTTTTCACAGTATCTGGTGATATTTCACCAGAAGAGGGGATGATGGCAGTGGGGCTCTGAGTGGCAAGGTGTGATGAAGGCAGCAGAGGAGGAGTTGATGCTTCCACTTTGCCATCACATTCACCCCTTGAACGATTCAAGTTGGTGCCAGACCCTGAGGAACACAGGAAACGAGTCTCACCCACATGAACTAGCACCAGCTGGTGGTTTTACAAAAGGCAGGGAATGAACAGCTGTAGCTTAATCTTCTGTCAGTGGGAGTGAACGAAGTGCCACAGAGATTCCAGGCCCATTGACTGTTTTAAATAGCCTCCCCACCCAAAAGTGTGGTGGGAATTATATCACACAGCAGCATAATGGTCACTAAAGGAAGTCAAAACAAGAAAAAGAACACAAGGCAGCACAAAAATGAGAACAACTTTCAAAAGATACAATGATCCGTTCTTTGTATGTGACTAATTCATTGCCATTTCTTTAAAACTTCAAAAAATTATTTTCAACATAAAAAGGACAAGGATGTTCTTACTGTCATAACAAGTCATCTCATTAGCAATTATGCAATCAGAAAAGGAATTTATGGAGCTCTGCTGCAGCCAGCAGTGGGAGACCCATGCACACATCAGACTCTAATAATGACAAGCATGTTTAAATTAGTCATAACTAGCATTGTTGCTGTTAGAGAAAGTAATACAAAAACAACACACATCCAGCTTAAACATAGCCCACAAAAATAATGCATTTTGGTACGAAAAGTCTTATTTTGTCTGAGTTAATTCACAGAGTTCTGGGACCACTAATGAAATACAGCCTCAAATATAATCTCACGATCAAATACACAAGGTACAGATACTGTATATTTTTGTGTTGAGGGCACTGTAGTACAATATGCTGGGGACACAAGACATCACTATTCACACAAAACGTGAAGTATGTGTAGCAATTTATTTTCAAATATTTGCAGAATTTAAGTTAAACATACATGATAGAACACTAATTATTACGAAATACTAGACTTAACAGCCTAATTCCAAGACTTGAAATGGTAGCAATAAGGTGAGTAACACAGAGGAACCTATGTTAGGCACACTCTGAACCTGTGTGAGGCTACCAGACCAGTACTACGGTATGATTAACTAGTTAATTGAACTTTTTCTTACCAATAATGTATTTAGAAAACTGTGTATGTATCAAAATAAATTGTGTGATGGTTAAGCTATCAGATAGCATTATACACACACCACAAAACTATTTAAATTCTGATTATACATGGTGGCTATAAAGAACTTTTATCCTGAACTGCAAAAGCAAGAAAGAAGCACAATCCTATTGAAGGCATAGAATGATATAGCAGTATCAGAGCAACAGAATATATATGTTTTAAATCTTGTTAAAATTAATGTGTAGCAAGAAACATGTTCTATAAAAAGTACTTTTGAAAAATGACCACAACACAAACATTTTTTCTTTAGCTTTTGAAGGTTTTTATGCATTGACTGTCACTTGATTTATAAAACCTAAGGTCAAATGTACATGTAACCTGATGCATAAGTTGCTACTATAAATAGTTTGAGGTGACATAAAAAATAACATGAGGTACTAAACTTAAGACATATCAAAAAGCTATCATAAATAATAGAGAAAATGTTTAAGAACACATCTGAGCCAAAGGATTAGCAACAGTGTTTCCATACCACATTCATCCAAACACCCAATTTATATACAGTACAAGATTATTCATTCCATTGAAAAGCCACTCCGCAAGGATGAAGTAACAAAAGTTTCAAGTCTTACACTCTATTCCTTGGGTTCACAGCAGATTATATATATTATTTCAAAAGGTTTCCAGACATGTAATTTCCACATGTTTTAATCTTGAATAGTGTATTGCAAATGCATTGATTTGAAAGCAATTTGACACATTTCACTTTCAGCCTCATATAAAGAACTTATTTTGGTGCTTTTAATTTATTTGCTTATTTTAATAATGCTTTTTTCATGTCATGTTATCAAATACTGGGCCCACTGCTGACTTCCCATAAAGTCCCAATGATATTTTATTATTATTAAAATGATTGATAAATACCTAAATATCATTACACAGATTCCACTATAAAATAAAACAATGACACCATTAAAGTTTAATATTTTGAAGTCCCTCAAGTGTTTAATTGCCCTAGTTTGTAGAAACCTATTCTAAATACAAGCCTTTTGTTTGCAAAAGCCCCAAAACTGTTGGACCTCCTCCTAGAGGAGGTAAGGAAATCTTATTTTAATGTACATACTGCCTTCCAAACAGAATCTGACTTACAAAAAATACACAATACAGCAAAATTAAATGCAGGAGGTAATGGCAGCATCAGATCAAATCAGTTAGGGATGAAATAGTTTTTAAAGCCTGGGAAATTAAACTGACACCAAAAAAGCGTAGGTGCAAGGTAAGTCTCATTCCATCAAGGCGCTATCCCTGAGAAGGCTCTCCCTGGTCGCCACTCACTGTACTTCAGTTGATGGACGCATCTGGAGAGGAGTCTCCAAAGACTACCTCAACTGATAAATAGCAAAGTATTTTTGAAATAGTTCAAAGCCTCTTTTCTGTTGCCCTCTTACAAGAGAAGTTTTTAAAAAATCAGGTTTTGGGGTAGTGGAGGTGTTAATTTACTGTTTCAAAGTTTTGGAATGTTTCTATAAAATACATAAATAAAAATAAATCTAAAAAATACAAGAGATGAGCTTGGATTCACTGCATATGTACTTGGAAGCAAGTTTCACTGAGTTACTCATAGTTACTTATGATTGCAACCTTAATGTGTTCCAGTGGATTAAATTATCAAAATATATACAATTTCAGCATATTAAATTTCAGCAAGTAAGCAAAACTCAAACATTACTCAAGATATCACCCAAAGCTACATTGCGTTAAGTTTTACCTGTTTTCAAGAATATTCAGAGAACCCTGCTAGATCAGGCCAAGGGCCTATCTATCCATTCTAGAAGTCTGTGCTCACAGTAGCCAATCAGATGTCTATAGAAAACCCACATGCAAGACCTGAGTGCAACAGTACTCGTCAGAGACCATTAATCAATAAAATAAAAACTACCCAACACTTTTTCTTCTTCCAATATTAAACAAAAATATCTGCCAAATACCTTCTTAATTTATTTGTGGCACCAATATCAAGAAACCCATATATTTATCCCTTCTACATCAAAGGTTCAAGTTCTACATTTTGCTTTCCATTGTGTCACAAACTAAAGCACTGCCATGGCATCCTTTCCACATCAAGTTCCTGAGTGGTCATATCAAAGCAGCAGGAAACATTTAAAATGTTGGGATTGCAAGAGAAATACAAATAAAAACTTGCTCAGCATACTTGATGAATCTACAATGCAATAAACACTTGAGAAACACTTCAAATGACACGAGATCACAGTGTTATTCTGCCTGCCATACGGTAGTCTCAAAGCTACAAACCAAAAACTGACAGTTTTACCCTATTTGTACTAGGCAACAGTTCCTGCTGAATATATATTGGTGGGGGGCTTAGTAGCTTAGTTGCATTTGATATCCCATTTAGGTTACCTCATCTCTCTCCCCATTCCTCCTGGTAATGGCAGAACATGGTATTCAGTAGAAGTGAAATTCAGGGAGCACAACTATACAATCAATACAGTGAAGTTGTTTCATGACTGAGTGTGACTTAGCTGGATAACAAACACTCTGTGTTTTTGGCCCACACATACTGTCTTCTTTGCCACCTCCAAACTCGTACCATAGTGAAAGAAATTAAATGATGTTTACTTAAGACCTTATGTTTCTGTCATTTAGGAAATACTGAACACACAATAATCTTAATTGTATCTTTAGCCCCATCTGTTAGTTTTTGATCCCATATCAAGAGGATTTATTATGGAACAAGGCTTTAAAAAGGGATGCCTTTTCCTATCTGCTTGGTAAACAAATATGCATTTGATTGGCTAACAAGATGAGCAGCAACACACCAATAAAAACTGCCAGCCATCCTAGATTCATAGCCTAGATTATGGATTCACGTTATTAAGTAAAAACAAATAGTCTTGTGGCACCTTAACCACTACAAATTTATTAAGGCACAAGCTTTAATATATGTCATTTGTTGTCAGCACTGCCCTTCTGCATTCTATATAGATCAGTGGCTACACAAAACAAATAAATGGACATAACTGTGCTCAGAATTTTAATATCCCAAAATTAGTGGAACATTTCAACCAATCAGAGCACTCTAAGTGATCTTAAGGTGGCCATACTTCAACAAGGGAACTAAAGAAAACTCCAGTGGGATGTGTGAATTAGCTTACCAGTTGCCTTATTGTCTGTTCAGCTTTCAGGTTCTGCTTTCAACTGTTCTGCTTTCTATTTCTTCTTCTTGCATTTCACTTTCCTCTCACCTCAACCCTCTATGAATCATGTGTATATATGCTTGCCAATTTAAGATTACCCTTCATGAGGCTGATAGGGAGCAGATTCCAATTATCATCTACTTACAAATGCCACTATCTGACCAGCAACTTTCGACAGACCAAGGGCCACCTGTCACAAATCTGCTGGTAACATAGTAAAAACCTGTGCCTAGCTACCTTTTCAGATCAGGATCTTGCATGACTGAATTACTCTGCCACACATGAAAAAGATACCTAAGAATAGAAAGCTAATATTTCAGGAGGAAGGCAAGGCTATAACTCTTCTACACGCAGGGTATTTTTCTGTATGGAGCAACAGTTAATTGTGCAAGCCCATCATCTGCAATATGAAATGGTATAATTAAGGCATAGGTTTTCCACTTATCTGCTGTTTGTGGGAGCTAGGCCCAAGTATCACCTTGTTAAGGCTCTACATGCATAGCACTCAAAATAATTAAGGTTGCATTACTTTGGGATGCACCATACAAGGATACAAAATAAGAGTGCCTAGGACTGGTTTTTTTAAATAACTCCTTTATGAATGCTTTTAACTTCTAAGTAGTATATAAAGGAACAGCAACTTACAAGACAGTGAATGTGTGCCTTTGGGTAAGTATTCGAACAGCAGAGAACTTTCCTCTCCCAGCATGTCAGCTTTCAGGGACAACAAGCTGTTCTTGCTCATAAGGGCTGCCCGCAGATTAGCAACTGCTACAGCCTGGAGCGCATCTTCCTTCTCTGGAGTAAGAGGCTGAGAGAGATAACCAGCTTCACCTCCTAGGAGTGCTTCCTCGACATTTGCATAAAGGTCCACTCTCTCTATTCGGCTGTCAGAGTTGCTGGATTCTGCCCCTGTCAGATCCACACCTAAGTGGAAGAAAAACCCAACATTAGTAAACATATCACAATAGAGTCCTCTCAGCCATATGTACATTTGTAGCACTTCCTCCATCCATCATTCCACAGCATCAGAATCAATAAGCCTGCTTAAAATGAAGGAGCTGAGATTACTTTGTCTTTTCCCCAGTTTTATGATACCTTCATCTGATGCTATAATACAACTGTTGCTATATTTGTGCAGTACACACTTTTGCAAAGTTATGCGCTCATTTTGCAAAATAAACTCTCTTGCTGTTAAAATAGTAGCAGTAACATCTGGGGAAATGTGGCTGCTGCTGAAGACACTCTATACCACACTCAATAGTGCAATATCATTGTGAACAAACAGAACCTTAATGCCCCCTTTATACTTGCTCAGTTGCAATTATTCCAACAGCATATTGCAACTTCACAACATTATGAATATAGTGGTACCTCGGGTTAAGTACTTAATTCGTTCCGGAGGTCTGTTCTTAACCTGAAACTGTTCTTAACCTGAAGCAACACTTTAGCTAATGGTGCCTTCCGCTGCCGCCGCAGCATAATTCCTGTTTCCATCCTGAAGCAAAGTTCTTAACCCGAGGTACCACTGTACAACGGACTAGTACATGCTTCAAACGGTGTGCATGTCTCAACAAACTATGCACAGAATATAGTGAAGCCTCAGAAAGCTTGTTTTAGACCCATCTTGCCCTATTCATTTATTTTATTTAAATATCTATACACTACTTCTCTCTAGGGCTGAACAACTCCAGGCACGCCTGGAAGAAGCGGACCATTTGGATCCCTTCCAGTCGGGATTCAGGCCTCATCACGGGACTGAAACTGCCTTGGTCGCACTGGTTGATGATCTCCGGCGGGCTAGGGACAAAGGTGAGAGCTGTTTCCTAGTTCTGCTGGATCTCTCAGCGGCGTTTGATACCATCGACCATAACATCCTTCTGGACCGTCTTGAGGGGCTGGGAGCTGGGGGTACTGTCATACAATGGTTCCGCTCCTTCCTCCTGGGCCGTGTTCAGAAAGTTGTGGTGGGGGATGAGTGTTCAGACCCCTGGGCTCTCACTTGTGGGGTGCCTCAGGGTTCTGTCCTCTCCCCCATGCTTTTTAACATCTATATGCAGCCGCTGGGAGAGATCATCAGGAGGTTTGGGCTGGGTGTTCATCAGTATGCGGATGATACCCAGCTCTACCTCTCTTTCAAATCAGAACCAGTGAAGGCGGTGACGGTCCTGTGTGAGTGTCTGGAGGCGGTTGGAGGATGGATGGCGGCAAACAGATTGAGATTGAATCCTGACAAGACAGAAGTACTGTTTCTGGGGGACAGGAGGCGGGCAGGTGTGGAGGATTCCCTGGTCCTGAATGGGGTAACTGTGCCCCTGAAGGACCAGGTGCGCAGCCTGGGAGTCATTTTGGACTCACAGCTGTCCATGGAGGCACAGGTTAAATCCGTGTCCAGGGCAGCTGTGTACCAGCTCCATCTGGTACGTAGGCTGAGACCCTATCTGCCCACGGACTGCCTTGCCAGAGTGGTGCATGCTCTGGTTATCTCCCGCTTGGACTACTGCAATGCGCTCTACGTGGGGCTACCTCTGAAGGTGACCCGGAAACTACAACTAATCCAGAATGCAGCGGCCAGACTGGTGACTGGGAGCAGCCGCCGAGACCATATAACACCAGTCTTGAAAGACCTACATTGGCTCCCAGTACGTTTCCGAGCACAATTCAAAGTGTTGGTGCTGACCTTTAAAGCCCTAAACGGCCTCGGTCCAGTATACCTGAAGGAGCGTCTCCACCCCCATCGTTCTGCCCGGACACTGAGGTCCAGCACCGAGGGCCTTCTGGCGGTTCCCTCACTGCAAGAAGCCAAGTTACAGGGAACCAGGCAGAGGGCCTTCTCGGTAGTGGCACCCTCCCTGTGGAACGCCCTCCCACCAGATGTCAAAGAGAACAACAACTACCAGACTTTTAGAAGACATCTGAAGGCAGCCCTGTTTAGGGAAGCTTTTAATGTTTGATGTATCACATATTTTAATATTCTTTTGGAAGCCGCCCAGAGTGGCTGGGGAAACCCAGCCAGATGGGCGGGGTATAAATAATAAATTATTATTATTATTATTATTATTATTGGAAAAAATAAATCACCACCAAAATAATCTGAAAGAAAAACCAAAAGCAATCTTCTAAACAGTTGTAAGATACCAGAGCAGATATTGATCAGATTCCCCAAGAACCAGTACACCCACACAATTGTTCTAATGCAAAATATACACCCACATAATTGTTTTAGCCTTGCAAATAGAGTGGAGATTAATCAAGACTCCTGGGCAGTTTGAGTGCTGCCACCTACCACTGGTCACACATCAGATATAGAAGGAACAAAAAACAAGTCTCCCCTGATAACTGTGAAGGTGGGTGGGCTCAAATGAGAGGAGGTGATCTTTTAGAAATGTTAGCTTAGCCCCAAACAGCTTCAAGGGCAAAGAAGATAGTACTGCGAACTGGGCCTGGAAACAAACTGCGAGACAGTGAAGTTGTACAATAGTGAGTTTGTAAGATTATACTCTGGATGTAGCCAAAGCTTTGCCTACAATCCTGGCCACAGTCACCTTAGAGATATCCAGGAGTAATGTCAGATTTGGAAGCACTCCCAAGCTACACACACACACATCGTTCAGCACAATCTCATTCAGAAGAGCCTGGATGAGACGTGACAATAGTTCAGTTGGTAGATCATCTGACTCTTAACCTTAGGTTTTTGGGTTTGAGCCCCAAGTTGGGCAAGAGATTCCTGCACTGGAGGGGGTTAAATCAGATGACCCTCATGGTCATCTGATTTTGACAATTTTGACATCATCAAGTTTACAACCAACAG
Organism: Podarcis tiliguerta; assembly: GCF_965153285.1. Lineage (NCBI taxonomy): Eukaryota > Metazoa > Chordata > Lepidosauria > Squamata > Lacertidae > Podarcis > Podarcis tiliguerta. The sequence goes on from NC_139539.1 coordinate 5,819,553, forward strand.
AATACCCATCTCATCCGATTTATGTTTCACTTTATTAGTTTCATAGAATCATAGAATTGTAGAGTTGGAAGGGGCCATGAGGGTCATCTGATTTAACCCCCTCCAGTGCAGGAATCTCTTGCCCAACTTGGGGCTCAAACCCAAAAACCTGAGGTTAAGAGTTGCATGATCTACCAACTGAACTATTGTCAGGTCTCATCCTACAATCACCTAGAAAATGAGTCAGGATCTCAACATCTTTCCTAGAAGCAGAAGAAGCTGGATGTAATCAGCACACCTAATGACTGCCCAGCTCAAATCTCCAGACAAAGTTTCCTAGTGTTTCCATGTAGATTATAACAGCATTGGAACCCTGCAAACTGCATGCCATGGAGACAAGAAGAAGCTTGTCAGCACCACTGTATCCTAAAAAAGAGATCAGAACCAACATAAAACATTGTTGGCAAGCCCTGTATCTATCACACAGACCAGAATAACATCATATTCAATATTACCAAAAGTCACTGAGGTCTAACAAAACTCTTGCCTGCTCTGGTTCCAAGAGGTGACAGTCATTCAGCAGGAAAGCAAGGCCACCTCAGCCCTAGAACCAGGCTGGGAAACAGGGGAGGACTCCAACATCACATCATGGTCTTCTGATTGTTCTGTTAATTAATGCATTTCTACTTGCCAAATGGAACAATTCTGCTCCTCCCTCCAAGCACAGTTCTGAGTCTCCTAACCATCCAGAAAGGATTTGGGGGAGCTGTGGTGGCATAATGGGGGGGGGAGCCCCCCTTGCACTAGCAGGAGTCCTTGTACTGGTTGCCACGAGTGCGCCAGGCTAACTGAATCCAGACCCAGATTTTTTAAAGGATCTAGGTTAGGGAAGCAGAACCTCGTTCAGCCCAAGATCCATATGCTCTCATGGCCTACCTTCTAAGATCCACATAGGAGTGGTAGGCAGGGTCAGATGCAAAAAAGGGCTGAGCAATGGATGAGAATCCTACCTTTTTACAAGAGATTCCATTCCAGCTATGCAAAAGTTTGAGGCTTCTACACATACACATATACCACATACCCACCCTCCTCCCAGGTATCCAAGAGGCATTATCACAGTTCACAAACACACTGAACCAGACAAAAGCACTCAATCAAAGAGTGGCCTATAGAGGGGCATAGCCTAAGGAGAATCCCGAGGGCAAAACAGAGAGGCCTCTAGGCCTGAGATTTCACATTCCAGATCTAAGAAATCAGTTTCATTCAATAATCCCTGAACCACCCCACTACTATTCTCCCAACCTCCTTTCTTAGCAGGTAGAAGGCAAACAGTTTTCAAGTACATAGTAAACAGCAACCTATCATGGTGGTTGGGCAGGAAAATTGTTTTTAGTTATCCTGCCTCAGCATTCTTCTTCCACACCCACATCATGGAGCTGATGAACCAAGAACTGTACTGTCCAAGATTAAATTTACTGCTGCAATATGAAGAAGGGCAAGTCCATGAACTATGATACAATGCTGATAGAAGTTGACACAGATAAATGAAAAACTTAATTAAATTGTGGGAGCTGTACCTGAGACATGGCAGGAATACGAATTGAAAACCCTCCTCCATCTGGTACTGTAAGGAGTCAGGGCAGTTATTAACTGGAAACTCAGATTTAATAACCTTAAAATAAAGCTCTCTTTTTAAGATGGGCCATTCTGAAAATTCTATTTCTGCTTAGTGCCATCAAATTAAAAACAAAAATTAATACTGCAATATAAACTTAAACTAAACTAAAAAGAGAATAGTGTAATATACAAGAGATTTCACTCTGGCCTATGTGTGCAGCGGAGTGGAGGGAGGCAGAATGTTGCTTTGCACATTTGGCTCGGTATGTGGAAGGGACAGCCATGTAGTGGGTTAATAAACCTTTAAATAACATCCGAATCAGCCCCAAGAATGTTCCCTTGATAATATCACCAATGTATCATCCATACGACAAGGGCATTCAGAGGAGCATTCTGTTTGTGTGGTAAGAATTGGCCAACTGCATTATACTAAAATACAGCCCTGTGCAGGGCTTGATTTTTTAAAATAAACTAACAAAATGTTTACTTCAATAAACCTTATTATCTGAAATAAAGTATGTTTTCTGTCCTGACTAGTACGACTACATTTTTGTTTCCTTTAGAGCCCAGTTCACATTACTCTTCCTTGAATACTAACAGTGTGACAGGACAACAAAGTAAAGCCACAATCCCTGCTCAAAAGGAACATCTGCATCCACATTAAAATCTGCCCAGGAAGCCCAGCTAGGAACACAGCGTGTATGTGAACTTCCATCTATGGGCACACCAAAGTAGGGTCTTCCTTTTTGTGGATTAACAATCACAGACTTCCTGGGTGACGTTTAACTAAGTCACATGCTGAACAGGGCATTGAAATCAAGTGACGTCCTCTGATTTCAGTAGATCTGCTCCTGTGATGACTTAGTCAGATACCATCTAATGTCATCTGAAAATCAATATTGCAAAAGCTTATAGATACAAAAACATTTCAAAAAAGGTGCAGGTGGGAGTGTTTGTAGATGTCAATTCCCAAAGCAATCTACTTTCTTTTTAATAATACATAGATTAGGTAATGTTTGAGTATTCAAAGGAAAGGAAAGAAAGGAACATGCCAGAAAAAAGCAGAATAGTTAACACACAACTATATTTAAACTTTCAGGTAGGTAGCTGTTTTGGTCTGACGCAGTTGAAATAAATAAAAAATTGTCCAGTAGCACCTTAGAGACCAACTAAGTTTGTTCTGGGTATAAGCTTTTGTGTGCATGCACACTTCTTCAGATTTCAACTGTTCCCATTCTTCCTGTGAAGGTAATTGACCTCTACAGTGCCAGACTTTAATACCACAAAATCCTACAGCCCAGTGGTTTTGTATTTACTTAATCCTATAAAACTATATCCCTAATATATGTGAATGACCCAATAGGAAAAAAATAATAATGCCACTCTTTCAGCAATTCAAAAAAATCCTTGTTTTCATGCATATCAATAATTTAGAAAGATAGTTTTCTGCCTATATTAGCACTGAAAAGAAGACTGAAAAGATTAAAAATAAGCCAGCTAAATCCTTCATTTGATTCTCAACTACTGATATGAAGAAAATCTGCACTATGCATTGGCTTACAAATATTGTTAAGGAGACCAATGAAAACAATGTATTTTTCCGTGCTTCTTAATTTATGTATATATTTTTATATGGTTGCCTTTTGGGGCCCAGCTCCTTGAAGGAAGCTTACACCATAAGAAAGCACCAATCTAAACTGATATAACAAAGGTAGAACCACCAAAGGTACCCACCAATAAAAAACAAATTAAAAAATATAGGCCAGTTAAAATAATCACGGAGAAGTAACAACAATAACAGCAGCTAACATTATCCTTACTCATATATCCCCAAGAATGATGTTCAGTTGTCTCTATACTAATGCATAGACCACGAGAAATAAGATGAACTTGAGCTCTTAATACAGGATGGTAAAAATGATATAAAAGGCATTGTTGAAATGTGGTGGAATGAGACTCATGACTGGGAAAGCAGTAATTGAGGGGCATAACCTATTCAAAAGCAATAGACCAAACAGGAAGAGAGGAGGAGGAGCATTATATGTAAAAGATGTGTACACCAGTGAGGAAAGCCATGATCTGAAGCATGAAAGGTAGGTTGAGACTATTTGGGTAAGAACTGTATGAGAGGGAAATAGCAGTAACGTCACTGTGGGAGTCTATCACCCACATTTTATGAAATTGTGGTTCATCCTAATTAAGAGATAACCCTTCTGTGGCTTTTAGATTAATCTGTATGAAATCTATTCAAACAGGATCAAAACTGCAAAATGGTAGGATTTTTTATTGAATCTTTAACTGGTGCTCCATATATTGCACCACTTACAGTGCAGACTGTCATTATACAACACAGAGTTCTAGCCCCAAAAGTACGTATGCAGGTAGTCTTCTGTCAACTGCTGGTGTGTGCAATGCTCAGTGTGAATTAGTTTATAGCATGCTACCACATAGGCCTGCCTAACATCTGGTTGCAGTGAAGGACTAAAAGCTAATACACACTGAGCTTGGAAAGAGTCTCATACTGTACTTCCTTAATGTAAACTGCTGCAGCTGACTGGCTGTTTTTCATCAACCACCAACTGAAGGAGGTTGACAGAGACCTAAAATTTGAACTGAGCTGATATTCCAAGGTTAACTGACAACACAGTCAGTAATTCCACTGTAGGTATGCCGTGCTTTGATGTGACTGATTTGGGCAGTAATGCAGGCCCTACACACAACCCTGGACAGTTACCAAAGGGGTTACATCTACCTTCTTCAAAATTCAGACTGGAAGAAAGCATTCCGGTAAGTAATCATTTTATTTTCTAAGAGCCAGTGTAAAGCCACAGGAAAACATTTAACACATAATTTACATGGTTATGCTTCATATTGTATATGAAACAACATTTTTAAGCTTGAAAGTTTCCCAAGATGGCACTGCTGCATAAAAAGACACAAGTACAATACACAGAATTTGAATAAAATCTTCAAGAAACTGAGATGTTGACTATTATATAACAGGAAATGTGTTTGTTATTTTACATAAATGGATTTCCATTTTCAAAGATAATTCGTACCACTGCTACTTTAGAGAACATGTTATGCAGCTTTTAAAAGCATTTTTTCTGGTACAGAAATATTTGTGTTTCTCTTGTTAATTTATCTATTTAGGGCCTAATATAATTATTCTTCACAAGTTTTCATTAATAAATTCAGTTACTGGCATTGAGATATATAGCAGCTTGGGAGGGGCTGCCTTCAGATGTCTTCTAAAAGTAAAATAGTTGTTATCTACTTAGCATCTGATGGGAGAGCATTCCACAGGGCGGGTACGGCTACCGAGAAGGCCCCCGTCTGGTTCCCTGTACTCTCACTTCTTGCAATGAGGGAAATGCCAGAAGGCCCTCGGAGCTGGATCTCAAGTGAAAAGCAAGACATATCCTTTACGCTACTATACAAGTAATCGAACCATTAAAGTTTATGGCCTTTTAACTAGTATGCCACAAATGATTATGCATTCACATGAATGATTATACATATCACATGATATGATTCTACAGAGACAGAAAGAAGAAGAAAATCTTACTTGTTTCACGACTACTGTATGGCCATCCTTGGGCAGATAGAAAAGGTGGTACTGGAGAGCTTGTTCTGCTGTCATCTCCCAGTTGCTGTGTAATATGGCGCACAGTATCTTTGTTTTTTCTGTTCTTTCTGCGCCCAGTAGGCTGCCATCCATCTGCAGCGCCTTGTTCTGAAAAAGTATTCTGCATTGTACTATCTTTGGCAGACTGCAACTCATTTCCTCCATAATGAGATGGAGAGCTCTGTTCCTCTTTGATACGCAAGGATCCATACCCCATATCACTAGACCACAGAGATTGGGATGAAATGTCATCATGACTATCCATTTTTTGTTCTTGATCCTCTTTTCCATATGTGCTTCCTCCTTCATGACAACTAGCAATGGCTGAATCACCAGAGGAGTTTGCAGGACTTGTCCGCCGAGCAAGCCAGGGAGATATGCTCCTACCAGCCACCACTGCCGAAATCAAAGCATCTGTACTACTGCTGGAGGTTGCTCCAAGTTCATAATCAATAAAATCATCTGATGCATCAGACTTAATGCTTATGTCAAGAGCAGCCTTTATGAAATTGTGACAAGCTTGAACAATATCAGTCATCTGGAGATAGCTAGCAGCTGACATCACCTCAATAACATTCCTGCTGGTCAATGCAAGGTGTGCAGAGTACATGAAGTCAATGATTGCTTTAAACCCCTGGGCTGTTACAATATCTAAATGAGTGACCGTTGCCTGGTCAGAAGTCTTCTGCACCTGGCAGTACAGTGTCTTGAAGTAGCGACTGCTCCCAAGTAAAATGTTTTTGTGAGCCTTGAAAATCTTTCCCTCCACTATAATGCAAACATCACAGAGGATGCCATGCTGTCTTTGTTCATTGAGTTCTTGAAGCAGATGACGATAATGGGAGGCAATTTCCATGTCTTCCTTTCGATTATTCATTTAGAAATATTTGTGCTACTGCTTCCACACAGGTCTGTAAGGGAGAAATAGAGAGGCATTATCACATTAAAGGGGCTGTCATACTATTTAAATCACCACAAAAATTCAGAGAGGCATTTAGCTATCTTTCCAAGTTTGAAGACAACAATAATTAAGGCATTATACTTAGAACAGAGAGTTTATTGCTTGACTTTAATATTGGATTTGCATTTAATAGGCAGGTTTTTAGAAATGCTAATGTCAGGTGGGGGGAGTTGGTAATTATTGGGATTACAGCAGCTGGGAGGAATGATTTAACCCATTCTTCCACTGCTGAAATCCTGATGAAAACCCCTCATTTTAGCAGCAATGGGGGGATTTTCTGGCCATGCAAATACCAGCTTCAGATAATGGATTTTCTCAGGCACACAGCAAGGGAATAAAGAGTTAAATTCCCCCTACCAGCTTGCTGTAAACACAATAATTATTACTTCAACTAATGCTATTTGTGCTTTTAAAAACCTGCACATTAAATATAAAGAAGCACTTGAGGTCCTATCTGGCTTGGCCCAAGAGAATAGCCTGCACTGAATATGTAAACTTGGACCATCAATATTCAATAGCTTTGAATATTCTTGAAGCTTTGAAGATAGCATGCCAGGATATTAACCTTTCAAAACTAATCAAGAGAAAGTATGATGTATTTACCACAACTACAGAGAAAAAGAGACTGAGATAAGCTTCCTGTGTTAAGGTATCAAATTTTAAGATCCTAGCAAGCTAGTGTTGATAATTATGTTTGTAGAGGCAAAGCATCCTATAGCAGAAACTCCTCAGGAAAGAAGTTACTAGATCCTGCGCGAGAAACAGCTGAATTCACGTCAACCTCAGCTAGGGCTAAGGGTGGTCAGTGCCCACAGATTACGGTGATTGTTGGGAAGGGAGAGAAAACCAGGCAGATGTCAGAATTAAATGAAGAGTTCAAAACGAAGCAGGGCAAAGGCTAATAGAGTTCTGCCAAGAGAACAAGCTGGTCATCACAAACACTCTTTTCCAACAACACAACAGACGACTCTACACATGGATATCACCAGATGGGCAGCATCGAAATCAGATTGATTGTATTCTCTGCAGCCAAGGATGGAGAAGCTCTATACAGTCAGCAAAAACAAGACCTGGAGCTGACTGTGGCTCAGATCATCAGCTTCTTATAGCAAAATTCAAGCTTAAATTAAAGAAAGTAGGAAAAACCACTGGGCCAGGTAAGATACAATCTAAATCAAATCCCTTATGAATACACAGTGGAAGTGAGGAACAGGTTTAAGGATTTAGATTTGGTGGATAGAGTGCCTGAAGAACTATGGATGGAAGCTCGTAACATTATACAGGAGGCAGCAATGAAAACCATCCCAATGAAAAGGAAATGCAAGAAAGCAAAGTGGCTGATTTGGAGGGGGCTGATGGGAATAGGCCCACTTTTTGTGATCCTATCTCTTTTTCTGCTATTTTAGATGTGGCCGCCATTTTGTGTTGTGCCATGTACTCACAGCTGCCATTTCTGACTGGTGCCCACAGCACTTCAAAATTCCAGATGTGTTCATCAGCCCCAAAAGGCTGGAGTGTACAGATTAATTATAGCTTTATAAGACACTAGTCATTCCATTTTCTTTTAAATTTATCATCAAGTTACTTACAGAACCATTTTATACCATGTACTTTCTGTGCTCAGTTGATATCTGCTGTTTATACTTTTCCATTGTTTTAAAAAGCTACTAAAATGCACCCATTCTAATGAATTTCCTTCAATGAAATTTTACATTCTCCTTTTCCTACCTGTACTATGCCTTGTAGATTTTAAACTTTTGGATAAACTGTCTACAGAAATCTCTAGCCAAAACCATGTCCATAGTAAATAAAAAATAAAAAAATTATGTGGGCCATATTCCAATGCAGCAGCTCCACTGGCGCAACAGACTCCCATGCACGCAACAGAACTTCAGTTCCCACATGCTCTCAAAATCAGCTGAGGAGATATTAGGGGCACAGAGGGGGAGCATAGGAAAAAGAAATTCCAGCACAACAGCAGAACCCCACTGGTGGACCACTGTATAAGAAAGTCTGACTAAAATGCATTATCTGCTGAAGTTATTATCTATTCTGTATACTTCTTAGGAATAAGAGTACATGCACAAGCAGCAAATTGCTGCCAACTTTCCAACACCTAATCACACATGTGAATGCAGTTAAGTAGCTTCCACACAATATGACTTTATGATCCAATTTATTTTTCTATTACACTGTCATGAGTTAAGCTTGTTATTAATTCAGCTTCCATGCGAGAAGTGTCCTTCCAATGTCTTCAGATAATTCTTTGTTGACATTATACTCATTATCTTAGTCTCCCTCTCCTTCCCTAGCACTAGATAATTTCTCTTGGAAACACAAAGTCAGCTAATCACACAATGCAATCACCCACCCCCAGGTATTTACCAGCTTTAACCACATCTGGTTCACAGTTACTGGTAAGCATAATTGAATGTCCTTTAGCTGATAAAGTGTATATCAGTGTGTGTTGGCTGCTTCAGCTATCTATTCGACATTTGGTTATATTTAGTCTTCTATAATAATTATTCCTTTCCCAATTAGCCAACATGAAAAATAAGAGATGAGTCATTGCTAGGTTGACCTACTGAGACTTACAAGTGTCACTGAATTTCCTTGGATTAGGGCCAGGTTCTTTGATTCTATGCTAAAAACTCAATTCTTGCACCAAAGTAGCTCAATATCCGCAAAAAGGAATAATTTATGCAAATGACACAATACTATAAACTTAATTTACATCCTTCACTTTAGTAATAAAAACAATATTTTTGATAACCTGGCTTTTAACTGAATTTAAATAAATGTGTACATTATATTTCATAAATGCCTTCGAGGGTATTCAGGCAACATGAGATCACTTCTATCAATCTATCTATTAACTTTTTAAGTAAACACCCATTAGAAAAATATCAATTTAGTAATCTAATGTATAGAATATTCCCAACTACAATCACTTCACAAAGGAATAAATTCAAATTCCATCAGTACTGTGGACGGTCCAGATTTTACAAACTGTATATACATAGATTACAAACGAGCACAGTTAAATGTGATTCAGGGATGAGGAAGCAAGCATTTCTGTGCAGCTAGAAAGGTGACAGACCTTCCAGAATCCTGAATCCCTGAGTTTTTGCTTAGTGTCAACCCCACAGATTAGGCAACAATTTTTAATCTGCAGACTAAAGCTTAAAATGTCTCCCAATGACATCTTCATAGACAGTAGCAGCACACTGTTCTTCATACTATTGCTTCCCAGACAGATGAAGTCCTAAAGGAAAACATCTAACCATAAATGACCACCATGAATTTTCAGAACTTGGGAGCATCCAAAGAAATGAGGTTCAGCAAATGAGCTTTTCACTATGCTTGGAAACTAAGCACACTTCTCACGGTGAAACCTTAATGAACTGCATGTTATCTGTTTTACAGTGATAATGGAAAGATAGTTGCCTTCAAGTTTAAGTGAATTGTCCCATTTTCTGCAAAACTGCAGAAAAGTGTAAAAATGCAACTGAAAACAAAAGGTATCTCTCACCACAATTAAGAACATAATCTGTGTGGGAATACCAAACAGAAGACTAGACTGCCACCACTTAGCAGAAGTTTCTAAATACTATATGAGAAAAACAGAGGGCCGGTTTAAAAAGAGAAATGTTTTAACAGGTGTTCTGTGTCCCATTCAATAGTATTTGCTGATATCAGTAGCCAAATGTACATCAAGAGTCAGGCTTTTTGTGAAATCAGAATCCACAGCAATGCCTTCCAGTGTGGTAATGAGAGAATGTAGGACTTCCACTTCATCCCAACATTCTATTCAAACACAGCTCATCTTTTTATGAATTCCTTTCTCTTCAATATGCTTCACTCCATGCTACAAAATGCCATAATAACAGAACTACTAAATTGTGCAGTGTGGTGCATGCAAAAGAATGTAGTTCTTTTCAAACGTTTCTCAACGTTTGATTGACTTTTTGTAGGTCAATTAAACGTTGAGAAACAACTTCAACTCTATAGAACTGAAGAGATATAGTTACAATTTAATTACAGTTCTGCAATTAAATTAATGAAGAGAAAGAACAGGTCTTGAAAAATGCAATCCAAAAAATTTCTCAGGCATGGACTATCAACTTCTGCAAAGTTTCTGGTTCTTACCCCTAATATGAAAGAGGCACTTTTAGGACACCTAATCTTAATACTAGCTGATATCACAAGGAGGAACCTTTAACAAGGTACAGTAAAGTTGTTACTCATATAGCTAAAAACACAATTAGGAAACTCCATAGAATTATTTATTATTTCATATTGAAATGTTGTCCGTGATTAACTGCATCACAAACAAAGAACTTAACAATGTAGCTATGGGTTTAAAGTAGATATGCACCTTTATAAGGGGATTATGATGGCAAAAGTATGTGTCATAAAGTGGGTTGTATGAATTTCCTAGAGTGAAGAAGTGTACAATTTAAAACAAGCAAGCATGCAAACAGAAAGAGGATGTCCTGAACCCTTTCAACATATATACTGTACTCACTCCCCTAAAAAAATTGCTTCTTCCCCTACAGGTGGGTGTTAGTTCTCTTCAAAGAACCATACTGTGAGCATGGAGAACAAAACATGAGTGGAAGTTTCAGCACTATTCCCCCACCCATGCTTTACTTTCGACACCCCTACATTTTTAAACAAGGAAATCAGTTACATGGGTTCTGACACAAATGTTAGCTGCAGTAACATCTAGTTTCCCTGCCAAGCTAGCAATAGTTCATCAAAATTTATTTCAAGTTCAATTATTCCATTTTGTATATTCCAGTTTTATAAACACAACTTTTTTTCTCATCACAAATCAAATTTATCTCTAGTAGAAATATGATATGTTTAAACAGATCAATTGGCAGTGTGTGAAACTTTTAAAGCCAGAGCAACAATAGAACATAATATAACTGCAGTATAGGTGTCTGTAGTCAGAAAATTTCTACATCTCTGCTTTGATTATTTTTCATTTTTCTCCATCCACTACAAGTGTACTTTCTACAGTTTCTGGATATGCAAAAAGCAGGCAGAGCCCTGGATGGGTGGATGGATAGGTATCACACAATAAAACTGTAACAGTGAATTTTGTTAACAAATTTATGTGCAAAAGCTATTCTGCAACAGTCTTTCAGAAAGAGAAGTGGGGGGAGAGAAAGAGAGATCACAAGATGTCCAGATACAGTCAACCCACGTCTTCTAAGTTCCATTAGACATCTGGACAAAGCACAACAACATTCAGTTATGGAAGTCAATGCTCCTTTCTTCCCCACCTCCCCCCTGATATTTGAGATGAATTAGATTTGTTAAACCATTACTAAAAATTAAAAATAGAAGCTAGCCAAAGATACTAGCTTACTTTAAGCTATGTGATTATTTGGCAGTATGCACTCCATCAAAGTGAGTGTGGTTAGGTTTGCAGCAGGGGAACTAACATTGCATGCAAAAGCTTCCCAGTACAATCCCTCGTGTCTTCAGATAGGGAAGTACAGTGGTGCCCCGCAAGGCGAATGCCTCGCAAGACGGAAAACCCGCAAGACGAAAGGGTTTTCCATTTTCAGAGGCGCTTCGCAAGACGAATTTCCCTATGGGCTTGCTTCGCAAGACGAAAATGACGAAAATTTTTGAGTTTTTTTTCCGCTCCCCAACCCCTTTTTCTGAAGCGCTAAGCTGCTAAGAGCCTTTTAGCAGCTAAACCGCTAATCCCTTAAGCCTTAAAAAGCCGTTAATAGCCCTTAAACTGCCAAGCCCATTAGCGCTAATCCGCTAATGGGCTTGCTTCGCAAGACGAAAAAACCGCAAGACAAAAAGACTCGCGGAACGGATTCTTTTCGTCTTGCGAGGCACCACTGTATTTGGATTTCTTATCTTCCTTGCACTTTAATAAATATTACCATAAAGCAAAAAAAAAAAAAGTTAAGATACTACAAAACCAGCAAAAGAGTTCTGGTATCATCCCTACTCATTAAATAGCCAGTCCACCTACAACAGGGGTCAGCAAGGTTTATCTTCCTGTGGAGATCCCTCTGTGGGCCGGATCTTGTACGTGCGCCTGTGATTTTCAGTGTCTGCACAGATGTGATTTTTGGAGTCTGCGAGTGCGCAGGCGCGATTTCCGGCACCGCAGAAGTGAGTCCCCGCGCCACACTGGTTTAGCACAGCGCATGAGTGGGCAGCTCAGTTCAGGGGCGGCTCGTGGACCGGTCAAATGACCTCCACGGGCTGCTTCTGGCCCATGGGACTTAGGTTGGTGACCCCTGACCTACAATTCTGGTAAAATTCTGATAGCAGAAGTTTCAGTACTTCATCCTACATTCTTTTGCTGTGAGCTTTTGGTTCATAGAAAGCACAGTCACACAAAGATTATTTCTTTGGCAGTGCAAGAAAAAGTAGATAGCAGTTCATAATGCATGCAGGTCCCAGTGTGTCAACTTCTTTATAGTTGTCTTGCCAATTGCCACACTTATCCGTAGTTGTCTGTATAAGGCACCGCTGATTTCAACACAATTATAGAAATGAAATTTGACGCAAAATGATAGGTGAATGCAAGAGATTAATCACACAGGAAAGGCCCACAAAGCTGTTGGGGGAGAATGGTACTCCAAGCAAATGCAACAGAAAATATTGGAGGACAGAAATGGGAGATACAGTAAATCAAATCTTAAGTTTTGGCATGTAGAGGAATAGAGTCATAGAAGCTGACTTTGTCAGCAAACCTCAGCCACCACATTCTACATTAACTTCCATCACCAGATGTGCATACAAAAAACCATGTTTGCTATTGTAGTAACCATTGAGATGTAGCAATCTGAAAGAGGTCTCGGCCTTCTCACAAAAGTTTTCTGAAAGACTGTGGCTGCTCTAAACTACAATCTGAAGATTAAAATGCCAGGGACATAACCCAAGAATGCATGACCACAGGAGAACCAACTTCAACAGTAACTAGCAAGTTCCTCCTATTCAAAATGGCCTACCAACCAACTATTCTCTGCCTCAGTTAATCTGAGCTTTAACTGATGTCCCCAAGTTCTGCCTCAATCAAGGCCAGAGACTGTAAAGGCCAATAGATCAGGCATGGGTGAGATGAGAATGAAATTAACTACTTATTAAGACTCTCCAAGAACTCTAAAAGGTTAATCACGATGTGCCCTTGTGGAAGCCACACTGGTCCTTATGCAGCAAGGCTTCTTCCTCTATATGCTTCTTTAATAATGTTTTCCACCAAGTTTTATGGAACAGATGTTAAGCTACTTGGCCTGTGATTTCTCAGATCCCCCCGCCCCACGGCCAGGAGTTTCAACAGTCAAGACCAGCTTCTTGCTAATTGCCCAATGTACAATTTGTGTCTCTGTGGAACCCAAGACCACATAAAAGAAAGATGTGTATAAACCTCCAGCAGACATGTCAAACACCAACAATTTTGCCCATGAGTAGATAGCAAATTACTGCAGATCCAAGAATTTATTTATGGCTCCCGATGGAAGCAGCCTGGATTTATCATGCCACACACCAGTCTAAATATTTTTGCTGGACACTTCCATGTGGATATGAAAGTGAATGCTGGAGTTGAGTCAAAAAACCCTGAGTAGAACTCAACATTGCCCTATGACAAACATTCCATCTGCATCAGAATGATCCTTCTACCATGAACTGTTCTGGAGGTTCTCTCGATGTCCCTCCCGAAGCTAATTCTGATGTGGGGGAAAGCACTTTTGTGGAAGTCCTTGCATTGCACTTCCCCAATAAGGCTTGTTAGGAGAATCCTGCCCCTTAATTGTACTTATCTAATAATACTATTTATTTTAAACTTATTCTAACAATATGTAATTTATATACCTCCTTCACTCAAAGATGCCAGAGCAGAATATGTATAAGAAAAAAAAATAGCCCAAAACTTAACATTGTAGAAACAAAATGAAATTCATCAATTAAATTTACAGTAAAAAATTGCAGGCAGCAGCAACAGCAAAAAACAAACAAACAAAAACCCTTATGCCCAGTTCTACAGTGAATCTCAACACTACCCCGCCCCACTAGACAAAGAAGTACCCATACATCTTCAACTACCAGTGGGAAGCAAGTAAGGCTGAGGTATGGAAGGATAGTTCATTCCATTGGTGTGGTTCCACTTCAGAGAATGTCCTGCCACAAGCACCAACACCGTGGACCACATTAGGTTTAGGAACCACCAAAATAATTTGATCTGCAAATCATAGAGCAGGGTATGGGAGGAGGTGTTTTTTCAGATATTTGGGACCCAGGCCATTCAGGGCTTTAAATGTCATCATAAGCACCTGAAAGACAACTGGCAGCTAGTGCAAGTATTTCAAAATAGGTGTGAGCAACCATTGGCACTTCCCAGTTGCAAATTCCAGACCACTGAAGGGTAACTCCACATAAGAATGTATTGTAATATAATAGTCCAATCCGAAAACCATCAGAGCTATCCCTGTCCAGGAAAGGCTATGTCTGGTGAACCATCAATAACTGGGAACAATCACTTCTAATCATGAAGCCACCTGACTTTCAAGTGACAAAGATGACTCCGGAAGTGTACACATACCCAGGCTACAGACCTGTTCCTTAAAGGGACTATCCCATCCAGGACAGGCTGTCTTACCAAACCCCATAAAAGCCCACCCATAGCATCTCCATTATGTCTGGATTCAGTTTACTGACCCATACCTAGCCCATTACCACCTTGAAATATCAGGTCAGCACCTGCACTATTTTTCCTGATTCAGACAGGACTGAATGGGATTGAAATTGGTGGTGCACCACCATCAATTTCTTAAGCACCTTGCCCAAGGAGCGGTATTTATTTAACAACTACAGGTTTAAAGAAAGTGCCTCTTTTAAAGCCACTGGCACCTTCTCAGCCCTCAACATTAGCTTTTATTAGCAAAGGAGACATGCAGTAGGCTGAATCCCTTTAAGCTTGCCCACATCCTCAGGCCATAATAACTGAAACTGATTCAATAAAACTTAACCAGATGGTGTTCTGGACACATCCACAAGACTAGTCCAAACTACAGTATCTAATTCTGTATGGATTCAAGCAATTTTATCTTCAAAGTGCTTAGCAAATTTGTCACAGAATGCCTCCAATCATCTCCTTCATCGGGACAGATACAAATGGCCCCTTCACTGTGTGTATAAGCTTTTGGATGCCTACTGCAAGCTGCAATGGTGGCAGAGCTGAAGCTCTTCACTGCCACATAGTAACCACAACTGTATGCTCATTAGCTGTGTTCAGTCATATGTGTTTCAGGATTTACCCAACTTGTGCTACACCATAGTCCATCCTGTTTCATTGCCCACAACTCCCCAGAAGACTATGGAGATCTGTAAGCTCCATAGTGTCTGTCTGAGAAGGCACTTGGGAACAATTGTGTTGAGATCCCTTTCCACTTCAAATACTGTTTTGCAACCAGCTGTGAATCTGACAGTACCATTGTGCAGTTTTCACTGAACCAATGTGCTAACCAAAATATCACAGAAAACTTTTGTTGAGTGCTTTGCTGAAATCAAGCTAAACTGCATCCACATAATTCCCAGTGTCTGCTAAGTTTCCTAGTAAAGTGATACAAGATAGAGATAATATTAGTTTACCGGGATTTATTATTGGCAAATCCATTATGCTAGCTTCTGTGAATTACTACATACTTTCTTAAGAATTTAATTTTGCATTCTTTCCATTTCGGGGGGGGGGGGGACTGATCAATTGATTGGGAAGCCTACTATGTCTTACCTTTAAACTGCCTAGTTTAAGATAAGACAACAACCATTTGAGTACACAACAAATATTCAGCTAATCCTATTGTGCAGGGTGTCAAAGTTTTCTGGCATAGGTACAAAGCTTCAGAGTTCAGGGAATTATAAGTGTAAAGGATAACTATTTGAATTTCAGGGAGCCTTTTGAGATTTAAACTAAGCCCCTTTTATCCTTTTATTTACCAATTAAATTAAGAATATAGTAACAAGGATTAGTTCACACTACAAATAATGCAGGAAAGCCATGTTGCTAAAAGAAGCAAACAGAACTCAGTTGAAAAAAGGATCACTGCTCAGGAGATGTGGGCTGTTCATGAAAATAATTTTGATTTAAGAAGCTAGAAAGGCAAAAAGTTATGAAACAAAAACTATTCATGCTGTATTTGTATTAATAAAACCTTGAAGTAATGGTGAATATTGCAATGAAAAGCAAAAGCTTTCATGAGGAAGTAAAGGCAAGAAGAAATGTATTTTAGAGTATGTCGAGCCAATATCAAAACAATACCAGACCAAGCAGGCACCTACAGTTTGTAATTAAGGCTGCAATCCTAGCAGTGTCTACTCAAAAGTAAGTCTCATTCAATTCAACGAGGTTTACTCCCAAGTACTCAGGTAAGTAGGTTAGGTTTGAAGCCTCACTTCGCTTAGGCTATCCACCCAATAAAGTATGCCAAGGTTGTTTCTGTAAGCTACTCAGAAAGCTTTTCTAATATACAACCTGGAAGAGAAGGACATAGGCTCTACTGTATGGCTGTCCTAGAAAACACAAGCCATAGGGACAATGTGGCCCATTTCCTCTGTTCTCTGAAATTCCAAAATCTGACCTGTATATTGCCATACATCATTTATTAAAATAGTTATTATGTCTGTTTAATTAGCAAATAATGTCATATGAAAGAGAAGAAACAGATCCAATTAATTTACAATGCATAATTGTATCATTCTCACTTATTTAGATATGGCTTCATGGAGTAAACAGGACATCATAGCCCAATCAAAAGCTGTAACAATATGATTCCAATGAGTAGTCTACTAACAGCAAAATTAGCTTTTCATCATCCATTTAAATAACAATCGACACTAGTATCTCATACCGCAAGCCTAAACACACTTACTAGGGAGTAAGCTTAACTGAACACAGCAAAACTTACTTCCAAGTAAACATGCATTAGGATTTCACTGTCAGATTTGCTCATTATTTTCAGGATAGAGAAATGCAAGTTCTAGTTAATCAAGACCTGGATACTGTTTTGTAGATCCTGTCTGTCCCATAAGGCTCTCCTTTGTTAACTTGTAATACACCAGAGGATAATTTTTCACTATGTGGAAAACTGTCGTTAACAGTAAGCTCTAAAGTCTAAGACTCTAAATGCATACACACACCATATCATGAAAGGACTACAAGACTGAGAACTTGACAAGCAATAGCTGCATTCAACTGCTATTAATTCCGTTCAGCACAGCCAATCAATAAAACAGAATTGGCTGTCAAATGCTAAGAGTGGTTCCCTTTATCCCTGAAATACTACTGTATTTAAAGTGACACAGTATAAACTGCCAAACTTTAGTTCACTGAGCTGGCGGGGGGGGGGGGGATATCGTGCAATTTCCAAAGTTTGTGTAAAACTGCAGCTTTTGTCTGTCTCGTGGCAAGAAAGCCATGTCTAGCTTTCCCTTTTACCAAAATAGAATACTCTTCTCAAAGAAAACCCCTTAAAATAGAAGCAGTAAAAGTAGGGAACCAAGTTACAGTATATGTACTGGTACTTAAAATGCTAGTGTACAACATATATTTAGAAAATGCAACTAAACATTTGAAATGACTCAAGTATTAAAATGCATACAATAACTTCAGTACAGGTGCCTGCAAAACACTGTTTGCAAAACACACTTCCTTATTAGCATATATATAAACACTGCTGATAATAACCTTGTCTCTAATCCAGGCTAAATAAATACCCTGGCTGAATACAGAGAAAGCTAATTTTAAGAAATATCTCCTAGTAAAACTGTCCTTTGTTTCTATATTTCTTGACACATCAAAAATACATTACTGCATACAATAGTTCTATTATATCTATTTCTGGCTCTCCAGCAGTACAGCAAGCAATAAGGAGCTGTCTTTAAATTGAAGGAATCCTCCCACTGTTAACAGTCCAGGAAATCTGGTTCATTCCTTATTTGTCGTCTGGGATTGAGTTATCAGATGCTACTTGCATGACTTTTACAGAACTGACAACCTATTTACAGACACAAAAAGGCAATCTACAACTTAAAAACTTCTACCATCACCTTTAGGTTGTTGTTTTTTAAAGGAAACCTTTTACTCTCCCTACAAATTATTCTTTTGGGGTGTCGACACCCCCTTCATAAAATGTTCCCTACCTGTATGCAACATTTTCAAATCAATTCCCTTACTTATCACAAGCATATTATGTAGTCCTCCAGCTTTAGGCAGGGAAAGCATTATTCTGAAGACTGGGTTTTTAAAAATATACAGGGTCACTACCAATATTTCAGCTTGCAATTAAAATGGAGGAAAGGCCAGCCGATCAGTGCCAGACTTCAGGGGGAGACAATAACCCCAAACAGGCCTGGCTTTAGAGAGGCAGAAAGAGAAAGCAAGCGAAGGAGAAATATACAACATGTTTCACCCGTATTATTACCTCATCCCTTTCTTCCAAGCAGTTTTGAGCCACTCTCTCTTGTCAAGCTCTTGGGTCCAACTTGCACAGATGCTTATTTTTAAACGCTGTGGGGTGGTTTTTGTTTGCTTTTCAAATAAAATGATCAAACCAGAATGGAAAGGCTTGCTATTTCACGAAGTGGAGCTGCTGTTAAAATGCCCCCTTGTCTCCTCTCCACTCCCTTGAGCTGGGTGTTGACGCAGCAGAAATTACCAGCTGGAAAATTCCCCTTTTGGAGGTTAGAGGGAGGGGTGGGGTGGGGGGAGAAGAGGAGGAGAGAGGGGGTGGGAGAGAAGCAGGGAGGGGGGTTAAACCCTGCCAGTCACAGAGCTGTCCCCCATCTATCCACCCACCTAGCCCCAAATAAGGCATCATGTCCCGAGGTGAAGGAAGATCAGAGGCGCTCCATGCCCCTTCCACACACAGGGGGGTGGGAAAGTCATCTCAGCAAACCGCCCCCCAACCACGTCCCACCCTCCAGCTGGGATTTTACCCAGCTGCCCTTCCAGCATATTTCAGGGAACAGGCACAGCGTGCGTGCGCCGCGCGCAAGGAGGACGCGCGGCCCCCACGAACCTCCCATTGGGCGGGCGGGCGAGGGGCGAGCGAGGGGTTTGGGGGGGGGCTAAAATCCATGACAGAGAGGGAGGGGGGCGAAACGAATATGCTTTGCCTTAAATTAGGAGAGGTGGGGCAGGAGGAGGGGGGAGAAGGGAACCCGACGCCCTCATTCAACTGCCCCCAAAGGTCAATTTCTCTTCTCTGCTGTCCCCCAAAGGAAACCCCATCCATAGTGTGTGTGTGTGTGTGTGTGTGTGTGTGTGTATCACTCACCCCGCACTATCTAGAGAGAAGGGGTGTGTGGTAGTGGGGGGACAAGTTCCCTCCCCAACCAAGAAAAACGCAAAAATCTCCCTACAGGGAACTAGGTTAATGGGAGACTTTGAAAACGCGCTGCTGCGCGCCATAAATAAATACACACAGAGACCCGAGTTGCCAGGTCTTTCAAAACATACTTTTCCTAGAAATAAAGAGAAGGAGGAAAAAGTATCGCGAGCGGGAGCGCAACCCAATGCGGTTCAGAAGTGGGGACGGCGCGTTTTTTAAAAGAAAGCATAAAATAAAAAAGCAAGTTTTTGCAGAGCGCTTAAGGCTATTAGGAAACAACAGCCACCTATTTCGCCCCCCGCCCCATTACAGACACCATCGCCTCAGGGCACAGAAAGCGGTCGCCGTCGACCGCGGGGGAAGAAGGAAATAAAGGGGTGGTGATATTATTGTTAACCTTGTAAGATGTATAAATGGTTTTTTTATTTTTTTAAAAAATTGTTTTGTTCGTTTATTTATTCTGCCTGCCTGCCCATCTCTCTCTCTCTCTCTCTTACCTGCGCTTCATGAGGAGCGCGGCCGGAGCGCTGGCTCCACACGGTCACACTCCGCGTCTTTCTCTTCATGAGTTGTGTGAAAGGGGTGGGGGGGTCGGGCGAAGAGAAAGAGAGAGAGAGGGGACGATGGTTGGGGGGGGGGAGAGAAATGTGGGGAGGGAAAGAGAGCGAGCTGGTGCGCGCTCCCGCCTCGCTTTCTTCCCTGCCCCCCCCCCTTGAGGGAAAGGAGGCGCGCGCGCTCCACTTCCCCTCACAACTTGGCCCTCGAAGGGGAGGGGGAGGGGCCGGCGCGCTCGAGCCGGCAAAAAACCCCCCACAACTGGAGGTGGGCGTGGCCAAGCCAAGGGTGGGCGGGGCTCCTGTGGAAAAGGGGAAGGCGAAGTACAGCAGCCGCGTCGCTGATTGGGTGTAGCTGAGCACAGGCCTCCCTAAGCCACACCCACGCGGAGTCTTTTTTTTTATTTTCCTCTCTTTCTTTCTGTCGGTTGAGGCCCCGCCCACCCGGCCTCCCCTCGCGCCGGCAGGGGATTGAGAGAACGCGCGAGGTGGGAGCGCAACTGTCAAGCTTGCCGGACACGAGGGTTGGTTGCGCGCGGGCGGGCGGAGGGGGGGGGGGAAGGAGGCCGCTGAGCATCATGGGACGAAGCCGAGCCTGACAAGACTGTTGCCAAGGGCAAGTTGGGGCTTCTGTCTCCCTGGCAACGGTCAGGGCCTTTCCTCCCCTCCTGCTCCCGCTGTCCTTCACGCCCTCTAACATTGCGGCGAGGGCTTAATGTAGGGGGACAGTTAAGCGAAGTGAGGGGGGGATTCGCACACGTAGCTGCTTTCCTCCTCGCCGTGAGGGGCTTGGCGAAATTAAAAGGAAATGCATCATGCCGTGGTGTGGAAACGCACCTTGTAAGAACAGACGCTCAGTAACTCACAAGCCACCGCAAAAATCAAAGGCAGAGCGAGAAGAGATGATCTGGATATATAGCAAATGCCTGTTTAACAATAATTTGGAAGCCAGCTGAGTTTCATAGAATTCACCCATCCAAGCAAATGTACATGTGATTTATTTAACAAACAAATAAATAAATTGGGGGAAATCCCGCCCCCAATAACGTGAGTTCTTCAAAGCTGTCTAATAACTTGTGCACATAAATTCCACAACATGGCAGAAATACCTCACATGTCGCAAAACAATATAATTTTCAGCTTTATATTAACCGCCGAGAAGTTCAGAACTGATATATATCAAAGTATTCCAAGGAGCACCAACTCTCAGCCTCTCTTAACTTCAAAAAAAGAAAAAAAACTGTCTTTGCGACTTTGAAAACTTCCTGATCTATAAAGTGTTTGTTTGCCGAATAAAATAATTTTGGTATCCCCCAGATCCTAGCTGTGTTTTGTTTTTTAATTTCAAAATTCAGTCCATGATGAGCCGAAATGCTGAAGTCAAACAGCTGGCCTGATAAAAGCCAAACTTACACCCTCAAGAACTCAATATGCTGAGATGGCTAAAACACCTGCCTACAGGAGGGCAAATCAAGTTTTGGATTTTAAAAAGAAGTGCAAAAAGTAATAATGGCTTTCTGTCTATGCAAATACATCAGAGAATAAGCATATAATAGAATTCTGAAGTTTAATAAAATATGCTCCAGTCTTTCCATTACCTCTTTTTTAATCATGTTCACCTTTCACATCTGTACGCTAATTTATGCCGCTGTGGTTAAGAGTGTCAGGAATGGAAAAGTGGATATACTGGTGCCAAATCCCACTACAGCTACACCACCCCTAAAACCAGCCACAAGAAATAATTGTTCCTGCTCTTTCTAACTTAGTTCTAACTTTCTAGCTCACTATAAACCTGCTGCAGCAAATTCTAAAACAAATGCAGTTTATTGTCCAAACTGCAGGGTGGAGGAGTCTGTGGGTTGCAGAAAAGGTCAATTTACTCAAATTGCCTCATCAGACTTCCTCCAAATTACGCAGCCCAGTTGCATTCAGAAGCCTCGTGCTCATTTGACATGCATGCAGTTAGTTTTAAAATGTTCAGAAACTAAATTTCACGCATGAAGTTAAAGCCTAGACTCCTGTCATTCATGCTGACTAAGCCCCTCAGCCACAGGGCTCAGGTAATACTGTATAATACATGCACATCAGGGATGCACAGCAACATTTTGTTACAGGGCACACTTGTTTATGCCAATAGTGATCTCAGTTCTCTGAGTGCCAGCCCTTACATAGCCAAAACAGTACCATCCGTGCAGAAGAGGGAGATACCAGCATGCTTTGCAAAAGTTCTCTCTCTCTCTCTCTCTCTCTCTCTCTCTCTCACACACACACACACACACACTATAGAGGAAAATAAACTAATGGGATGACACCCCAGAAACTGCCAATAAAAATGGCATGGGGAAATCCTGAGCGAAAGTCTGGGGAATTGGTTGAAAACTGGGGTGGTGGCAGTATGGGATATTCTGGAAAAGGCTGGCTGGAACTCTGACCAGGAACATATTTTGTTGCAGGTTCTACTTCTGTTTCAGTCCATAGCTCAGTCAGTACTAGAGCATAAGGCACTTAATCTCAGGGTTGGGGGTTTGAGCCCCATGTTGGGAAAATATTTACTGCATTGCACAGAGTGGAATAGAATAGATGGTCCCTGTGTTCCCTTCCAATTCTATGATTCTATGGACCTGAGCCGTTCACTTAAAGCATTTTCTTTTTTAAATCTGAAAGCATATTCTTATGCTAGGCCCTGATACCAAATCCTGGTGTTACTCTGCCTGGATGAGTAGAGCCATTCGCTGTCCGTGCCATCCATATGTACAGATTGTATCTTTCGGCAGGCATGGCCCCAGTGAAAACAGACATTGGATCAATATCTGTGCAAGAGTGAAGAAACATCGTTTCACGCATGCAAAAGCCGCCGCAGCTCCACTTGAAAGCCTGAGTGAATTTTGTTAACCGTCCTTCAGATCCGCTCATTCATTGCACTCTGAACGTCTTTATTTTAAGAAAAGAAGATCAATACAAATTGATTAATGCAACAAAGCTGTCTTTCAAGGCTGACATAGTTTTTTCTCAGCAGCCTTTTCTGTCGGGTGGCTGAAGGCAAAGCTTGCTAGGAAGAGTTCTGTTGCCAGTCAGATAAATCATGGTTTGCCCGTTGCAATAGCCCGTGTACTTGTGCAAATCTAAAAGCGCAATTGAGGACAAGAAAAAGCCAATTTATCACTTCATGGCATTTCAGCCAACAGCTCTTTGAAGTCGCCCAGTATCAAGAGCTGTGATGTGGTCTGGATCAATTGCTTGCTTCATTGTAAGACTATTTAGGATGCATGTTATGGCCCAGCTTCGAACACTGACTGAGTGCAGGGTGCAGGGCCCATGTTCTGCCATGCTTCTGCCCAGTGGCTGCTGCTGCCACCAAACATTTATTCACACAAAAGTCCTGTCCATCCAAACTGTTCCATCACACTCCCTCCTCTCTCTTCCCTTCCCTGCCTCCTGCTTGCACGCTTTGCGATTGGTCAGCAGCCGGCAATGTAGCAGTGAAGCTGGAAATCATTTGTTCCCCAAGTATGATTCATGCAGATCAGCCTTCTCCAACCTGCTGCCCTCCAGGTGTTGTTGGACTACAACTCCCATCAGCTGGCTGATAGGGAGTTGTAGTTCAACACAGTGGCGTAGCGTGGGGGGTGCAAGGGGGGGGGCGGCCGCACCGGGCGCAACATCGGGGGGGGGGGGGCGCACTCGCACTCGCAGCTCTCTGCCCCTACCTGGCTCACTCACTCTCTCTCACTGCAGTGCTGGCTGTGCAAATCGGATCCAAGCCGCCGGGTCACCACCCACTGTGGAGGGGAGGGTGCCAGGCGTGCGGTGCGGTGCGGAGAGAGAGCGAGGAACTATCTGGGGGAGGGACAGTGCAGCGGGGGGGGGGGGGAGCAAATTACTTGCCTTGCCCCGGGTGCTGACAACCCACGCTACGCCACTAGTTCAACAACACCTGGAGGGCACCAAGCTGGAGAAGGCTGGTGCAGATGAAGTGTGATTTCTATCCAAAAAATAAAATATTACAAATTATGATGAATAATATAATTTTACCAACCCAAGCATAGCTTCAGTGAGAACACTTGCAAGTAAGTGGTTTACGAACTGCATTCTTAAGGTTTTCTCATTCCAGCTGCTTATGACTGTATTTTCTCTGTAGACTCCTCCACTGAATTCCTCCATCGCCCTTGCGTGTCTTTGATTTCAGGCATGCAGGCCCTAGTTCCCACCCTACAACCCCCAGAATTTTTTACTCCTCCCCTCCCCCTTCTCTGCTGGAAGAAGGTATGTATTTATTTAGCTCTGTGTGTCAAGCAAGCATCATTCCCTTGTGAGCTGCAGCAGCTGCAACCTGACTTTTGCCTTGGGGAGGGTGCTCAGAGATAGGAAGGGGAGTTCCGGGAAGAATCTCCCTCAAAGGGTCTAGGAAAAGCTGGAAGGGTCAAGTCCCCTGTTCCCCAGCCCAGTTCTTCTAGGTTGTTCCAAATTTGCTCATCGTTTATTTTCATTCTGGCTCTTTTAAATTTGGGTATTGCTGACTTTTGAACAGATCGCTTTTGCAAATAACAGCAGGGGAGCAAAGAGTTGTGCATTGTGCCCTTGGCATATGTGATCTACATTCAAGGCCTCTCCTGGCATGACTTTCAGCTCTTTCAGGGTTATGATGAATTGATTAATGAATTAACTGTAAGTTTGGGGAGGAAGAACTAGGCTCAAAGGTATGGCCTCCTCCAAAACCCAACCCCACGATTCATGGAATGTCAAAGGGTAAGTCCCCCTCAGTGCTGAAACGATCTTTTGGAAGGGAGAAATTATTCTCCAAGCAAATCCTTTAAAGCTGCAAAGTGTTTGTCTTCTTGCCACTTGGAGGATTGACAAGCAGTCTGTGTGCATCCTCCAAGCTTTTTGAGCCCTAGGCTTAACGCAGGAGAGTAAAGGCCTATGCTTCTTCTCATCATCTGTACTCCTACCAAAGATTCGCAACCACACATTGGCTTCTATTGCCAGGAGTGTGCTCTAGCAGCAACAAGGGTGTGGTGCGCAATCAACCTGTGGCTAGTGCAAGTTGTAGAGATTTGACGGAAGACAGTACTGTCCATCCATTATTTTCCTGCAAGGACAGGACGTCTCAGCTGTTCCCAGTTGTACACACAGTTAGTATAAGGAGATATTTATGTATCAGCCCTGAGTGCTCACTGGAAGGACAGATCCTGAAGCTGAGGCTCCAATACCCTGATGTTGGGAAAGATGGAGGGCACAAGGAGAAGGGGACGGCAGAGGACGAGATGGTTGGATAATGCTCTCGAAGCTACTAGCATGAGTTTGACCAAACTGCGGGAGGCAGTGGAAGACAGGAAGACCTGGTGTGCTCTGGTCCATGGGGTTACGAAGAGTCGGACATGACTAAACAACTAAACAACAACAAACAAAAACTTTTGGTGTAAAGGGACGCGGGTGGCGCTGTGGTCTAAACCACTGAGCCTCCTGGGCTTGCCAATCAGAAGGTCGGCGGTTCAAATCCCCACAATGGGGTGAGCTCCCGTCACTCAGTCCCAGCTCCTGCTAACCTAGCAGTTCGAAAGCACGTCAAAGTGCAAGTAGATAAATAGGTACCGCTCCGGCGGGAACGTAAATGGTGTTTCTGTGCACTGCTCTGGTTTCGGTGTCCTGTTGCGCCAGAAGCGGCTTAGTCATGCTGGCCACATGACCCAGAAAAACTGTCTGTGGACAAACGTCAGCTTCCTCAGCCTGTAAAGCAAGATGAGCACCGCAACCCCAGAGTCTTCTGCGACTTGACTTAACTGTCAGGGTCCTTTACCTTTTTACTTTTGGTGTGTGGCAACAACCACCTAGTTTCAAGTAATCCCCTTTTGGGGGAAAGTGATTGAGAGTGTTGTGTCAGGGACAATTGCAAGTTCTCTTGGATGAAATTGATTACAGTGGTACCTTGGGTTATATACGCTTCAGGTTACAGACTCTGCTAACCCAGAAATATTACCTCGGGTTAAGAACTTTGCTTCAGGATGAGAACAGAAATTGCGTGGCCCCATTAGCTAAAGTGGTGCTTCAGTTTAAGAACAGTTTCAGGTTAAGAACAGAATAGGAAGGAACTATTGTTTAAGCTTTTGTGACACAACACTATAAGATTTTGCCTTCTGCGGCCCCATTCTATGCAAGAAGCTGACATCAACTGCAAGAGTTAAGGACTCCACATTCCTAATTCGTATTACACTGGGGCAAAGGTCATCTGGTGTCTTTATCAGGCCCTCCTGGAGGGGAGAGAGGAGGAAGGAAGGGGGTGCTGATGGGGAACCACTGAAGTCGGTGAATTATAATACTTTCAATGGTGGGAGTTGACAAGTTGACTGTAACTTTTTCCATGATGTGAAACAAGGCATTTGTTGGTTTGTGGGAGGAACCTCTCAAGGGAATTCTCTCCTGAGATGTCTCCAGGAGAAGAAAATAAATGTGGCTATATATGTGTGTGCGTGCGCGCTTGCTTGCTTTGCAGCCAAATCCTAAACCTGTGTATTCTGGAGTAAATCGCACTGACTTCAATGGAACTTTTATCCCAGTAAGTATTCTTAAAACAGGAGCCGTTGTGAGCTTCCCATGCCATTTTGTGAAAGAAAAAAATACCGTATTTTTTGCTCTATAAGACTCACATTTTCACTCCTAAAAAGTAAGGGGAAATGTGTGTGCGTCTTATGGAGCGAATGCAGGCTGCGCAGCTATCCCAGAAGCCAGAACAGCAAGAGGGATTGCTGCTTTCACTGCGCAGTGATCCCTCTTGCTGTTCTGGCTTCTGAGATTCAGAATATTTTTTTTCTTTTCTCCCTCCAAAAACTAGGTGCGTCTTGTAGTCTGGTGCGCCCTATAGAGCGAAAAGTACGGTACTTTGCATTGCATTACTAAGCTCATCACATTGCTGCACAGCAGCTCTCTTGAGGGCCAAAATGTGGTATCTCCAGATGTCCCTTTTAGTGTGCATTCACGATTATTATGCTCATGATGGTTATATGCAATCCTGCTTTCAGTTCAGTTTGGGGGCAAACATACTGCTCTTTCCCTGGTCGTTGCATGACCTGGAGTTTCCTGCTGAAATCCTGTAACCTTTCATAATGTTCCACAAGACGAAGGATCATCCCCCTTGAGATGGCAACACTGAGGAAGCTAATACTGTATGGCAGAATAATTTGTGGAGGGTCCACTATATTCAGAAGTAATGTGCTATTATGATGTCACGACATGTTGCAGAAGACACCTGCAAAGAAAACCACCACAAACCCACCTGAAATATACTCAGAGCCGAGTGTGAATTTCATGCTCTTCATTCAGCTTGTAGTGGCAATGAATGAATCTTTCCCCAAAACGTCTGCTATATATACATTATTTACACAATGGGCCCCGAGTGATTGGCTAATTCCGGGCTGCTCTTGTAGGCCAATCAGGTTGCGGATTCACTTCCTCCAGGAGCCTGATTGGCTGCTCCTGCAGGCCAATCAGGTCGCTGATTCCCTTCCACCTGGAGCTGGATTGCGTGGCTCCTGCAGACCAATCAGACTGCTGTGTTCTGGATCCTATTGATCTAGGATTCAGCTCAGGACATAACACCACCAGTGTGGAGGGGGCCTGCAGTAGATGAGAGAATGATAACTAATGCCTGACATATTCAGAGTAAACCCATAGAAATGGATGAAGTAACTTAAATGCATTCATTTCGGTGGGTCAACTCTTGAGTACAGTTTAGTTGGATACTACCCTCTGATGGGACGCGGGTGGTGCTGTGGGTAAAAGCCTCAGCACCTAGGGCTTGCCAATAGAAAGGTTGGCTGTTCGAATCCCCGCAGCGGGGTGCGCTCCCGTTGTTCGGTCCCAGCGCCTGCCAACCTAGCAGTTCGAAAGCACTCCCGGGTGCAAGTAGATAAATAGGGACCGCTTACTAGCGGGAAGGTAAACGGCGTTTCCGTGTGCGGCTCTGGCTCGCCAGAGCAGCGATGTCACGCTGGCCATGTGACCCGGAAGTGTCTCCGGACAGCGCTGGCCCCCGGCCTCTTGAGTGAGATGGGCGCACAACCCTAGAGTCTGTCAAGACTGGCCCGTACGGGCAGGGGTACCTTTACCTTTACCCTCAGTTCATTCACCTGCTATTAAGTTCTCATGGGAAAGAGGATGCAATAACACCGTGGAAGTATCACAGGACAACTAATAATGCAGAATGGTGTGTGAACAGACCAGTATAAATCTAGAACGAATGCGCTCTTATTGTGTAGGTGACATGTCTCAGAACACACCTGCCAAAAAACAGCAACCCACCAGAGGCCCCAACTCACACCAGACGCTGTTCATCTGGTTTTTGAATGCAACCAGCATACAGTATCTTTAACCCTGAGGGCCAGCAGGAATACTCTCCCAATTGGTAAATGTCACTAGAGGTGGAGGAGCGATAATGGGATTTGTGAAATTGCTTCATGCTCTAAAGACAAGCAGGAAGTTCCAGGGCAACTTACAGAGTTGCAACTTACAGAGGGCAACTTACAAACTTACAGAGTTTGTTTCATTTTGGAGGAAAGCGGAGTTTGGGACTTGCAGGGGACTTTTAACAATTGGCACCAGGCCTCACCCTGCTTACCAAATTTGGACACTGCCCAAATGTTCCTTATCAACCAATAAGGATTGTATACCCTGCTTTTGTATTGTCCTAGAATCAGCAGTCATAAACCCCAAAGCTTTGGAATGAGATTGGCAGAGAGCGGACAAACTCTTAGGACAGAACATAGCTGTCAACCGTCCCTTATTTGGCGGGAAACTCCCTTATCCCAGTGCTGTGTCCCGCTGCTGTCCCTTGTTGATGATGTCCCTTAAATTTCCTAGGTTTCAAAGGAAGCAGCTCCTCTCCCTCCCTCCCTGCTGGCCAGGGAGGAGGGAGGCTCCAACTGTGTTGCTTGGCTGCCCGGCCTGCCCCCTTCCGGCCTCCTCTCACCAGCCTCGCCCCCGGGAGCCCCTCCCCGCCGGGACTGGCGGAGCCTCGGGCCCTTCCGCCGCCATCCTCCTCGTGGCCGCTGAACTGAGCGTCTCTGCTTGGGGCCTCCCCTCTGCCCGTCACCGCCGCTCCCACTCCCGCTAGGTCGTACTGTGGCTGTGCCGCCGAAGGACCCGAATGAGATGGGCAGCCTGGCATGGTCTATGAATTGATGAGGAGCCTTGAGAGGAGAGCGAGGGCAACCATAGAGAAAGCAGTTCAGAGAGAGGAGGCGGAGGCACGGGCAGGTGTTCCAAGGGCTAACCATAGAGGGGGGAAACGGAGGAAGGACCGCAAGCGCTTCTCCCATAGATTTGTAGTGGTAGACTAGCATAGATGGTCTGATCTGCGGGTTTACTTCGGGCGCTATTCCCCCCCCTTCCTCCCGCCCCGCCTGATGGAACTGAGAGCTGCAGATGGAGCACGAGAGAAAAGATACAGAACTGCAGCAGCATCTTCGTAGCTTGGACTTCGTTTTGTGCGAAAAGTGGTTGCTGCTTGTAGTTATTTAATTGCAGTGTTTCATCAGCTGGTGTCTTGAGCAGCAACCTCTGGAAACGTAGGGCTAAAAACCAGTGCTGCTCTCCAAAATTATCTGGTCCCTTTTAACTTCGTATTTCAGATGGTTGACTAAAATCCCTTATTTTGGCTGCTGATCCCTTATTTTTTAGCCTGCTAGTCCCTTATTTTCAAATCTGTAAGTTGACAGCTATGGGATGGAAGTGTTCTTGCATATTTAAAGTGCAGTTCTAAGATTCCAGTAATTGTGGGGAAAATGGCCTATCTGGGAAATCCTTGGGTCACTGCTTGCCACTCTGCTGCAACTTGTGGCTGCAGCCGCAAGGGGAAAGAATATCTTGGCCCCATTTCTGGCCCAAAGATCAAGCACCACCAATTGCTATTCAAGCAAGGAAACCAGCAAGGGGAGATCAGCCTGGCCTAAACAGGATATAACTTCTGACTTAGAGCTCATCACACCATTCTCACCTTTTCCCTCCACTTCCCTTGTGGGTTTTTGTAAGCCAGGGGACAGGTGCCTCTTTCTCTCTGCTTTTAAAACTGATGTGAGCTGCATTGAAAGGCAGCCCTTGTCTGAAAAGAGAGACAACAATATTGTATGTAAATCTATGGACAGTATTTCCAAAACTCATATTTCGCACACCATCTTAAAGGGGGCATTAGCCCATCTTTCAAATCCTGGAAGAATGATTCTGTTACGATGATGCATGCTGCCGCAGTTGCGTACATCGTCTACCGGGGGGGGAAATCCTTGCACTACAATTCTTGGTATTAGCTCTGTGTATAAAGGGTGGCGGGTGGCGCTGTGGGTTAAACCACAGAACCTAGGACTTGCCGATCAGAAGGTCGGCGGTTTGAATCTCCAGGACAGGGTGAGCTCCCGTTGCTCAGTCCCTGCTCCTGCCAACCTAGCAGTTCGAAAGCACATCAAAGTGCAAGTAGATAAATAGGTACCGCTCTGGAGGGAAGGTAAATGGCATTTCCGTGCGCTGCTCTGGTTCGCCAGAAGCGGCTTAGTCATGCTGGCCACATGACCCGGAAGCTGTACGCTGGCTCCCTCGGCCAGTAAAGCGAGATGAGCGCCGCAACCCCAGAGTCGGCCACAACTGGACCTAATGGTCAGGGGTCCCTTTACCTTTACCTTACATGCTGGCAAATTTAATCATCGAATGAACTGGCTTGGAGTTTTTTAACCAAGCAACAGCCCCACTGAAGCCCTGACCCTGTAATGAGAGAAGGGAGGAGGAGGAGGAGCACCCAGAAACTGAACTGGTGATCACGAAATGACTAGTTTTTCATCTCCTACATTTCAGTGCATTGACAAGTTAAACTTCTAACAAGGGCTCTCTTTGACCAGACGTCAAACAAGAGCAGCATCAGTGTTATCTCTGTGTTTTGAGATTGCGGGCAAAGCACGTTCCCCCTCCCAACCTCATCAAACCTTTTCCTCTCTGAGGTTTTTATTTCATGTGCACTCAGTACATCTGGAGAGAACAAGTGCCTTGGGCAATTTTTTTCCTTCCCTAAGCCTCTCAGTGAAATGTTGACATGCTCAGAATAAATTTCTGATCCCTCGTTTCTTTCTACCCCCATGAAGACTTTAAAAATCTGGTTGGCTTTGACGGAGTTGCCTATGTTGGCTGCAATTCTATACAGGCTTGCTTGGAAGAAAGCACCAAGGAAATAATAAAGAAGACTTGTTGTTGATGTTGTTGTTGTTGTTTAGTCGTTTAGTCGTGTCCGACTCTTTGTGACCCCATGGACCAGAGCACGCCAGGCACTCCTGTCTTCCACTGCCTCCTGGAGTTTGGTCAAACTCATGTTGGTAGCTTCGAGAACACTGACCAACCATCTCGTCCTCCGCCATCCCCTTCTCCTTGTGCCCTCCATCTTTCTCAACATCAGGGTCTTTTCCAGGGAGTCTTCTCTTCTCATGAGGTGGCCATAGTCTTGGAGCCTCAGCTTCACGATCTGTCCTTCCAGTGAGCACTCAGGGTTGATTTCCTTCAGAATGGGTAGGTTTGATCTTCTTGCAGTCCATGGGACTCTCAAGAGTCTCCTCCAGCACCATAATTCAAAAGCATCAATTCTTCGGCGATCAGCCTTCTTTATGGTCCAGCTCTCACTTCCATAAGAAGACTTAGTTTTTGAATAAATATATTTAGGATCAGCATGATCAAAATTTAGGGAGTGTTCAAATATACAAATCATTTCTGGTGATCATGTGTTGAGTGTCATTGCTTATGTGGTCAAATCTGGCACCATTCACATGCGCAAAAGGAATGTTATCAGCAGAGTCAGGGGAACACTAAATTTTGAAGAAGTATTCTTCCCCAAAAAAGATCTTTAGGGGGGAAACCTCTAAAGGCAGGGCCAGATCAAGGCCTTTAGGTGCCCTAAGCACTTAAAAGATTTTGGTGCCCCATATATAATTCTAAAATATGAACAGCAGCATGGGTGGCGCTGTGGTGTAAACCACTGAGCCTCTGGGCTTGCTGATCGGAAGGTCGGTGGTTGGAATCCCCACAATGGGGTGAGCTGCCGTTGCTCGGTCCCTGCTCCTGCCAACCTAGCAGTTCGAAAGCACGTCAAAGTGCAAGTAGATAAATAGGTACCACTCCGGTGGGAAGTTAAACGGTGTTTCCGTGTGCTGCTCTGGTTTCACCAGAAACGGCTTAGTCATGCTGGCCACATGACCCGGAAAAACTGTCTGCGGACAAAAGTCGGTTCCCTCGGCCTGTAAAGCGAGATGAGTGCAACAACCCAAGTTGTCCGCAACTGGACTTAATTGTCAGGGGTCCTTTACCTTTTAATAAACTATAAAATAAAAATATATTTTTCAAAATGAAACGAAACCTACAGTAAGATGGAAATTGTGCCATGCATAATTCCATAAGCTTCTAACATGTCACCTCTTACTCTGCTTTTTAAAAAATTAAATAGTCCCAGAAGCAGCGACCTTTCTTTGTAACGGAGTGACTCCACCCCTTTGATCTCCCTGGCTGCCCTTTTTTGAACCCCATAATATCCAGAACTGCATGCGGTATTCCAAAGGCAGTTGCGCCATCATTACGATATCCATGGTTTCATTTTCAGTTCCTTTCCCAATGACACCTAGCATAGAATTTCTCTTTTTCACAGCTGCCACACACAGAGTCGACAGCTTCATGAGGACTCGCTGTTGTCGGTGGAGGGGGGGGGGAGCAGAAAAAACAGGTGGGAGAAGGAATGGAATTGAATATTTGGAGAAGGACATGGTTGGCTGGCTGCCTGGCTTCCTGCCTGGAAGAGTGAGTAGGAGTATTCCATAATGCAACACTTTTCTTGCAAATCCCACTCGTGGATTGGTGCCTTTCTGCACTAATCAGGGAACCCACAGGAACTGAGTTCCGGCACCTCTCAGATGGGTGCCATTGCTATTCCAAAAAGAACGAGGGAGGTGTTCACGGTGAGTTCCAGCACCTCTTTTTCCAGAAAAATAGCAGTAAGGCTGTTGAAATGAAAAAATGAAGGTCTTATATATATAATAAATGTTCTTGGCTGTGCCAGCAAACATGTACATAAATGTATGGGCCACATGTCTGAGGCAGCAGAGGAAGGCAACCCTGGAGCCATTTTGGCTCCACAGACTGACCAAATGTTTCCTCTGCAAGGTCAAAGGAAAATGGAAAAGCCTCCCCATTGTCTTTTCATTCACAAAACCTGTCTTAAGGGTATATCTGTGTATGAATAGGGCGAGCCTCTGACCTGGCTCAGAAACTAAGTATTTGTCACTACAAAAGATTGGTCAGGCTCCCCAGGGTATCCAATCAAGTAAGCATAAACAGGTAACCTGCCAGACAGGAGATAAACAACGCTCTCAGATTTCTGTTGTAGACCGCCTTTTCTGTGATGTAGGTATGATGTATCTGGGGGGTGGTCTTGAGCTACACCCCTTCTGTGATGTATGTATGATGTTTCTGTGGGTGGTCTTGAACTCCAGGGCGGGCAATTTAAAATGTCTATATAAGGGCGGGCACACCTGGGTTCGGGGTCCTCCTCCTTCTGCGTGTGAAGGGGACACCCTGTTTCAACAGTTCAGTGAAGATCAGCCTTACTAGCTGCTTTGCGTCTCAATATTCTCTGGTTGGCCTCTGTTATTTTCTCCGACCGATGGAGAACCTGCAAAGGACTTTATAAGGGCTCTTGTGTCCCCCAGAAGGGAATAAGGGCAGATTTGCGTTTATTACACCGCACTGGGGTTTTCCATGGGGTCTCAATGCTCTTTCTCACAGGGGTTTCATTGTGGGGTCTGGGCCCCACAGGATCCTGACCACACAAAGTCCCGGCTGGATTTTCCCAGGAGTTTCCTTTTAAACAGCTCAAAGTCAAGGCTGGTTTGCATCGGATAACCGAGCCACATGCCTCTGTTGAAAACCACCCCACCCAACAGCCATGTGTTCAGAGACCCAAGTCCGTACAATGGCGAGAGCCCACACTTCCTGGCTTGTACGCCCTTGGCAAGCAGACTCTGACCTCCCTCCCTTCCTCTTTCCTGCCTGCGTTGATCCTCACTTCAGGCTACAACCCCGAATTCACCTGCAATGCTTCTTCTGGGAGGGGAGAGATAGGAAATGCATCTTTCAGAGGCACATAATGAGGTCAGGCAGGGATTTTCCTGCTGCCTCTTTGATGGATGTGTATGGGGAAAACCTCCCGGCTCAGGTGAAGCGTGGGGCAAACTGAAATCCCATCACTTGGATCCCTGGGACGGTTCTTCGCTCTGAACGTCTGTGGGCGGAAACGTCTGCCCACGAGGGCCTGGTCTCAGACGCAGGCCTGCATCCGCCTCCTGTTTCCATCAGGACATCGGCTGACATCTCTTTCCACACACACACACACACACCCCGGTCGTTCCACCCATGCACATTGCCGCCAATGTGGGAGTCAGCATTTCCTGTGCAAATGCCTCTCTGCACCGCCCCCACCGCTTGTGTGAGTTGACAGGGAGTTCAGATACAGGGCTGGGTTCGAATCTCGGGGTAGCTGGAGGGAAAGTGACACAGAGGAGCCTGTCTGGGTAGCTCTGGACGGCCCCCAAAATAAGGAGAGAGGTTTCTTAGTGGTGTTGAGGCTGCGTAGGAAATAGGTCTCTTGCCCCTGTTTCCCCCGTCTCCTAATCTATTTTTTAAAAATGCTTTACTGACATTAAAAAGAAGTAACAAACATAAAAATTTAATAATAATAATAATAATAATAATAATAATAATAATAATAGGATGCTGAAGCAAAAAAATTGCATTTATTAATTGCATATTAATATAATTGCATATTAATAAAAAGTAGAGACACCGCCTTGCCAACAAAGGTCCGTATAGTAAAAGCTATGGTTTTCCCAGTAGTGATGTTTGGAAGTGAGAGCTGGACCATAAAGAAGGCTGATCGCCGAAGAATTGATGCTTTTGAATTATGGTGCTGGAGGAAACTCTTGAGAGTCCCATGGACTGCAAGAAGATCAAATGCATCCATTCTTAAGGAAATTAGCCCTGAGTGCTCACTGGAAGGACAGATCCTGAAGCTCTAATACTTTGGCCACCTCATGAGAAGAGAAGACTCACTGGAAAAGACCCTGATGCTGGGAAAGATGGAGGGCACAAGGAGAAGGGGATGACGGAGGACGAGATGGTTGGACAGTGTTCTCGAAGCTACAAACATGAATCTGACCAAACTGTGGGGTGGCAGTGGAAGACAGGAGTGCCTGGCATGCTCTGGTCCATGGGGTCACGAAGAGTCGGACACGACTGAACGACTAAACAACAACATAGGGATGTGGGTGGTGCAGTGGGTTAAACCACAGAGCCCAGGGCTTGCCGATCAGAAGGTCGGCGGTTTGAATCCCCGCAACTGGGTGAGCTCCTGTTGCTCGGTCCCTGCTCCTGCCAACCTAGCAGTTCGAAAGCACCTCAAAGTGCAAGTAGATAAATAGGTACCGCTCTGGCGGGAAGGTAAACGGCGTTTCCATGCGCTGCTCTGGTTCGCCAGAAGCGGCTTAGTCATGCTGGCCACATGACCCGGAAGCTGTACGCCGGCTCCCTCAGCCAGTAAAGCTAGATGAGCGCTGCAACCCCAGAGTCAGCCACAACTGGACCTAATTGTCAGGAAGAGTTTGGATTTGATATCCCGCCTTTCACTCCCTTTAAGGAGTCTCAAAGCGGCTAATATTCTCCTTTCCCTTCCTCCCCCACAACAAACACTGTGTGAGGTGAGTGGGGCTGAGAGACTTCACAGAAGTGTGACTAGCCCAACGTCACCCAGCAGCTGCATGCGGAGGAGCGGGGAAGCGAACCCGGTTCCCCAGATTACAAGACTACCGCTCTTAACCACTACACCACACTGGCTCTCACCAGTCCCTTTAGTCCCTTTACCTTTACCCTGCCCTTTCACCAAACCCAAAGCAGCAAACATGGCCTAACTCCCCACATTTTAACCTCTGAACAACCCTGCAGGGTAGAAGTTCTATAACTGTGAGCTGTTTCTTGTACCCCTGAGACAAAGCAAGGAGGCAGGCCAGTGGCTTTAGCACCATGGAAAGCTCCAGGTGAGCACCTGGTTCCAGGAAGACCTGGAAGTGCCTTGAAACCTGCTGAGCCTCTGGCTCCCGCCCATCCAGCCATTTGCCCAAAGAATGGAGACTCTTAAAGGGCCAAAGTCCTGGCCTGGAGATGAGCACTTCTTCAGATAGCATCATCTGGACCTTAGTTTTCAAAGGTCTGTCTGAACAGGAAGGTCTAAGGCAGAAATTAACAAAGAAGGAGCCAAGCGAAGTTCCACAAATTCCACAATTTAGGGTTATACCAAAAATTCTAAGATAATTTGCATGTTATCCGTTCTTTTTATAAGAAGCCAGCTTGTGTTATTACTCACATGGCGCAGCAATAAAACCGTTGGCGCGTTTGGAAAGCTAAGCAAGGTCTGGCATGGTTTCAGATTGGATGGGAGCTGCATGTTGCGGTTCCTGCATTGCAAGGGGTTGGGCTAGATGACCCTCAGAGTCCCAACTCTACATTATGTGCTTCTATGTGCTCTGATAAACTGGCTGCCTAAAAGAGGTGCTTTGTTTTTGCCATGCATACCATGTGTGCCCCAGTACCTAGCAGAACAGAGAGGCTCAGGCCAGGTGCCATAAGAAAGCTGCAGAGATAGCGCAGGATAGTGCGCACCCCGGAAATGATCTCTTTCAGCTTCTGCCTTCTGGAAGAAGGTACAGGGTTATAAAGACTAGGACTAGCCGCCTGAGAAACAGTTTCTACCCAAATGCGATTTTGGTTTTAAACGCAGTGTAAGGAGTCCGTATGGGAGTATATTGTTTTTAAAAATGGGGTATCAGAGTTTTTAGGCGGCTAACCAGGCTGGGATAGCTGGGATAGTAGGCTTGTTGGGTTTCGAATGTCTTGTGTAGATTTTTCAATTTCGTTGTTCTGTATGGGACAATGACAATAAAGATTATCGTATCGTATCGTTCAATCTCCCAACTCTGAAAGCCTTCAGGCAGAACCCTGCCTTTGTTTTCTCTTCATCGTCCAGCACCTCAGGACCTACTGGCGCTTAATAAACACCGGCAACACTAATATGCAAAGGGGAGAATTTCACCAACTGCTGCCTTGTGAAGGGAGAAGCTGCAGCTGCCAAGAACCCCCCGCCCCCACAGCTGCTGGGGGCAAAGGAGTCCAGCTCCCTGTGGAATTTGGCAATGTGACTCAGGAACACCCTGAAGAGTACAGCAGAGACGTTCCTGTGGATGCAGGCCGCTCCCTGACCCCCTGAGAAGTCCGGGGTTGTTTAAAAACAATCCCCCCCCCCCAGCAAAAGGGCCAGAGATTCCTCTGCAGAAGTGTTTGGCTAAGGAGTGTCCCCCAGTGAACATTTTTCCAGTGTGAGATCAGCCAGTGGGAGCAGCCTTGAACAATTGGGCTGGGCTGGAGGAAGCCAAAGATAACGTTTTTTGTTCTCTGGTCATCTATGCATTCAGTGTCCGCCTGATGCATCCATGTGTGCTAACCTGCCACCCAGGAGTGATGGGTGACCGATATCAGTAATCTCATTAAACAACCCTTGTAGGGTTAAGCCAGGGGTCAGCAACCTAAGGCCCATGGGCCACAAGCAGCCCATGAGGGTCATTTAACTGGCCCATGGACCCCCCCTGCCTGCTCAGTCGGCTCCCGTGCGCTGCACTAAACTTGGAGGGTCTGCATAATGTCTATTCCACATTTTAGTGGAACTATGGAACTCCTTGCCTATTGATCTCAGGCTGGCACCTTCACAGTACAGTAGTCATTTTGATGCCTGCTAGAAATATTTTTGTTTAGGCAACTCTAAACAAAAATTTAGAAAGTTGATGCGAGTTTTAATCTGCTCTTGGTCTGTTGCTAATTTTGACATTCCCAAAGTCTTAAGTTACTGGTGTTCGTTTTTCTTATTATTCTATTGTTTTATCTTTCTTGTAAGTCGCTTTTTGTAAGCCGCTGCATATAAATTTTATGGAACAAACAAACAAAGAAGCAAACAAACACATAGTCCGGTAGCCTGAGGTTCCCCATCTCATGAATGGAGACTGACAGAGACTGTCACATGAGACGGCCAAGTTGAGATATATCGCTCCTGAACATGGAGACTCTATTCTCAGCTGGCCTTCAAAACACAGGATTGATTAGCCAGTGTGAGAACAGAGTGCAGTGCTGCCTTGGTTCTCAATCGCCTTGGTACTCAAACAACTTGGAACCCAAACACTGCAAACCTGGAAGTAAGTGTTCCGGTTTACGAACACTTTTCGGAAGCTGAACATGCTCTGTTTTGAGTGTTACACTTCCGATTTGAGTGCCACACTTCCATTTTGAGTATTATGCTGAGTTCTGTCTGTTTTTGCTATTTATTTTGCGTTTTTGTGGCTCTTTTGTTTTTTGTAACTGTGACTGTGTGGAACCCAGTTCAGCTACTGATTGGTTGGTTGGTTGGTTGGTTGTGTGACTGCAGTACATTGTTTATTGCTTTCATTTTATGGATCAAGGGTCTCTTTAGATCGTAAAATTCATGTTAAATTGCTGCTTTGGGGGTTGTTTTTAAAAGTCTGACATGGATTAATCCATTTTGCATTACTTTCTGTGGGAAAGGGCGCCTTGGTTTTGGAACGCTTTGGTTTTGGAACGGACTTCTGGAATGGATTAAGTTTGAGAACCAAGGTACCACTGTACTGGACTAGATGGGCCTGATCCAATAGGACTCTGCCTATGTTCATATCACTTCAGCCTCATTGCAATGCCAAGTAGATGAAGGTTTTCCTTTTTCTTGGGCTGGAGAGCATGGTTAGATTTCTCTATTGGCATGAAGCATGTATTCAGCGGTGCATGACTGGCGTAGCCCGCAAACGTTACATCATGTGCCAGATTTGGCTGTCACAAGCTCTTGTTTTTTAGGAAGCCCTCGAGGTCTCGTAAGGAGGCAATGAGGAACTGTGTGCCTTGCGCCTGGTGGGACGACGAAGGAAGAAACACCACGCAAGCCGCAGCCACTTTCAGAAGCCAAGGTGGGCAAGGACCCCCCTCCCACTCAAAACTCTCCGCCAAAGAGCAGACGAGACTGTGGCTAGCAGAGCTTCCTCTTTCAGAGCCAGTGGGAGAGGCTGGTTCTCCTCAGAGCAGAAATGGAACCAGGCAAAGCAGAAGCATCTGGTCCTGACAGTCATATGACCAGATGCAAAGGAGGCTGTGTTTTTAAGGAAAGCCAACATGGCGCCGTCTAATACAGTGGTACCTCTGGTTGCGAACGGGATCTGTTCCGCAGGCCCGTTAGCAACATGAAGAGCCCTCAACCTGAAGCGCCATATCTGCGCAGGTGCGCGGTGCGATTTGGCGCTTGTGCGCATGCACGAAGCATGATTTAGCACTTTTGCACATGCGCAAGCGGCGAAACCCGGAAGTAACCCTTTCTGGTACTTCTGGGTTGCCGTGGGACACAACCTGAAAAAACGTAACATGAAGCAAACGTAACATGAGGTGCGACTGTAATAATAATAATAATAATAAATTTTATTATTTATGCTCCACCTGTCTGGCTGTGTTTCCCCAGCTACTCTGGGTGGCTTCTAGCAAAATATAAAAACATGATAAAATGTCAAATATTAAAAATGTCACAATATAGGGCACCACTATTTTCAGGTGAAATTCGACGAGAAAGCCGAGGAAAATGAGGCTGCAGCAACACAGCAAACACTTTCGTTTTTCATTTTTTTGCAAAATGAAGAGGGAAGTTGAAACGCCGACCTCCACAACAAAAGGTTGCTTCTACACGACTTGTTTATCAAGGATCCATCAAGGATTTGTTTCTGCAAAGTTTGTTAGGTGGTTATACAATGCCGGCTATTTACTAACAGTTTGTTCCGATACATTTGCGGGGAGGTTAGACAAAGTTGTGCCAAAGTTATCCCACACTTTACAGCACGTTTTCCCAACATAGAATCATAGAATAGAATCATAGAGTTGGAAGAGCCCACAAGGGCCATTGAGTCCAACCCCCTGCCAAGCAGGAAACACCATCAGAGCACTCCTGACATATGGTTGTCAAGCCTCTGCTTAAAGACCTCCAAAGAAGGAGACTCCACCACACTCCTTGGCAGCAAATTCCACTGTCGAACAGCTCATATTGTCAGGAAGTTCTTCCTAATGTTTAGGTGGAATCTTCTTTCTTGTAGTTGGGATCCATTG
This sequence comes from Podarcis tiliguerta, assembly GCF_965153285.1. Lineage (NCBI taxonomy): Eukaryota > Metazoa > Chordata > Lepidosauria > Squamata > Lacertidae > Podarcis > Podarcis tiliguerta. The sequence continues at coordinate 5,859,918 of NC_139539.1, forward strand.
CTCTGTGTCCGCTTCTCTGGAGCAGCAGAAAACAACCTTTCTCCCTCCTCTATATGACATCCTTTTATATATTTGAACATGGCTATCATTTCACCCCTTAACCTCCTCTTCTCCAGGCTAAACATGCCCAGCTCCCTTAGCCGTTCCTCATAAGGCATTGTTTCCAGGCCTTTGACCATTTTGGTTGCCCTCCTCTGGACACGTTCCAGTTTGTCAGTGTCCTTCTTGAACTGTGGTGCCCAGAACTGGACACAGTACTCCAGGTGAGGTCTGACCAGAGCAGAATACAGTGGCACTATTACTTCCCTTGATCTAGATGCTAGACTCCTATTGATGAAGCCCAGAATTGCATTGGCTTTTTTAGCTGCCGCGTCACACTGTTGGCTCGACAGTACTTACAGATGTCGCTCAACAGTACTTACTCAAGCGCTATGTTGGTATCCTGTCCTTCCTCCAAGAATCATAGAATTGTAAGGGATCCCAAGGGTCATCTAGTCCAACCCCATATAGAAGCAGCATGTATGTATGTTTTTTCCCCGTTGGAAAACAGGTTTGTTGCACCAGAGTGTGAAAGCAACTTGAATTGTGCAACCTGAGTTTGTAGGTCTGTGGTCGAATTCCACTCCAAAATAGGTACAGTCTGGAACTTCCCTTAGGCCTGTGAACTTTGCTGTGTATCTCCCCTAGTTCCTGCAACTGAAATCCAATCCTGGTCCTTTTGTTCTGTGATAGGTAAATTATGCGCAAAATTGCTCCTTAGCACATTCAAAGCACATTCCTTGTCTCCAGTGGCGTAGCGTGGGTTGTCAGCACCTGGGGCAAGGCAAGTAATTTGCACCCCCCCCCCGCTGCACTGTCCCTCCCCCAGATAGTCCCTCGCTCTCTCTCCGCACCGCACCACACGCCTAGCACCCTCCCCTCCACAGTGGGCGGCGACCCGGCGGCTCGGATCGTATTCGCACAGCCAGCACTGCAGTGAGAGAGAGTGAGTGAGCCAGGTAGGGGCAGAGAGCTGCGAGTGCGCGGGCGTCCCCCCCCCCCCAGATGTTGCAACCGGTGCGACCGGCCCCCCCTGCACCCCCCACGCTACGCCACTGCTTGTCTCAAAGAATTCTGGACCCTGTAGTTTATCCTTCACAGTTACAAGTCCCAGTAACCCTTAACAAACTACAGCTCCCATAATTCTTTTGGGGGAAGAAGGGTATGCTTTGAATGTGACTTTCAAGGTACAGTGATACCTCGGGTTAAGTACTTAATTCGTTCCGGAGGTCTGTTCTTAACCTGAAACTGTTCTTAACCTGAAGCACCACTTTAGTTAATGGGGCCTCCTGCTGCTGCCGCACCACCAGAGCACGATTTCTGTTCTCATCCTGAAGCAACGTTCTTAACCTGAAGCACTATTTCTGGGTTAGCGGAGTCTGTAACCTGAAGCGTATGTAACCTGAAGCGTATGTAACCTGAGGTACCACTGTATAGTACGTGTTTGTAGCCTTGAAACGGCTTTTTGGACCTTAGTGTCTGAAAGGGAAGTCATGCGTGGGAAATACAGAGGGGAATTTGTGCAGGGAAAGCTATAAGCACCCCTGAAGTTTACCCATCTTCTCTTAAAAATGCGACATCCCTTTGGCTATGGCAGTGGCGTCGCAACATGCAGGGAAGCCACAGGCCTCCTGCTGTTAGGCAACGCTACCTTTCATGTCCGAAGCCACTCCTGAGCCTTCACTCCATTCATTTGGCAAGACCTTCTCCCTTTCCTTATGTCAGACAATGCTTGCATTTTGCACTGCTCGCTGCTCCTAGCAGATAGCTTTCGTGGCTTTTATCAGATCACAGGTTTTCCAGAGGAAGGAAGGGTGAGTCCCTGCGATGGGGAGATTTCTTCCCTCAGTATGACAAGCTGGGTGGATCGTCCGGTGATGCTATGAGAATCCAGTGTCTACATTCCTTTTTTTAAAAAAAAGATATTTATTGAAATTTCAACATATTACAAAAATAAAAAAGGAATAAAAAGAAAAAAATACAAAGTAAAAACAGTTAAAAACAGATCAGTCTTTCCATATCTTACCTTTCATTTGCTTGTTTCCCTGACCTCCTCACACCTCCCTTTCTTGTATTCCAGTTCAATTAGTTAATTCAGCAAATCCTTTCCCTCTTTGATTTTATCTTAATCTTTTATCTTAATATATTATAGCTTTAGATTATCACCTGTTAACAATCCATTTTTACATATTCCTTTATAACATTGCAGCTAAAAACCACTTAACTTCAATCCAACATCATTCTAACATTCATTCCAGTGTCTACATTCCAATCCAAGAAGCACTCAGTACAGGACCCTAGTCTTCTTCCTTCAGTTCCCTGCCCAGGGTGATAGGGAGCACGGAGGTCAGTTGAGATGGAAGTGCAAAGCTTATCCAGACACTGTTGTGGCCTGGGAAGCCATTTCAGACATGCAAGGTTATCTGTGAGTAGCCAGATCTTCTGCATGCATGCTTGGTAGTAAGTGGAGCCAAGGATTTCCTGGGTCAAATCCTGCCTCAGCCATTAACTCCCGAGGCAGTCTGCAGAAAACCAATCTGCCTTAACCTCCGCAGCCCCCAATTTGCAATCTGGGGATAGTAATACATACTCACCAGCCTTTCAGGTAAACTGCTGTTGAAAATGGAGGCTCCACTGACATTCCAAAAACACTATAACATACTAACTTGCGGTATTCAGCCTGCATCAGTCTTCCTTGGCTCACCAGCGTGGTCAGAAACTGAGTTTTCTGGGCCCGGTCCCCAATTTATATTCTGCTTCATCTCCTTATTAATATCGATTAGAAATGATATTATAACTTTTGGAGGTGATTTACCCAACGATATGATTAGCCATCGCTTGGTAACTCAGCATTCGATGATCTGCAGCCAGATGACGGCACTGAAAAGTATTTTGGCAGAGTTCCCTGGGAAGATGGACTGGTTGTTCAGCCACTCTGGGAATTGTAGTTCTGGGAGGGGAACATGGGTCTCCCATCCATTTTCAGCACCCTTAACAAACTACAGCTCCCGGAATCCCAGGAGCGCTTTAAAGGTCTGGTGTGAATGTGGCCTGAGACTGTATTCAACATTCACTGTGAGAAGGAGAGGGTGAAATGAACCGTGGTTGGCAATCTTCCAGGCTGTGAGAAGCCATCTCAGCTGCTTCTTAGGTTTTGAGAGTTCAATGTGATGTACTGTAGTGCAGGGGTGGGGAAATTCACGGCTGGGGAGTTCAAGATTTCCCATCTCGGGACTCTCCTAAGGCCATCCTGCTTGCAGTTCCACTCTGCACATTTCTTCGGGGGCTTTTGACTTGATGAAATGTGTCCTCGTACTGCAACAGAGCTTCTTGCATGCTGGATGGAGGGTAGAGAACTGCCTCTCTCCACATGAACCGACCTAGACCCTGAGATCATCCTCTGAGGCCCTTCTTTGTGTGCCTCCTTTGCAAGAGGTCCAGAGGGTGGCAGCCTGGGAGTCAATTTGGACTCACAGCTGTCCGTGGAGGCGCAGGTCAATTCTGTGTCCAGGGCAGCTGTTTACCAGCTCCATCTGGTATGCAGGCTGAGACCCTACCTGCCTGCAGACTGTCTCACCAGAGTGGTGCATGTTCTGGTTATCTCCTGCTTGGACTACTGCAATGCAATCTACGTGGGGCTACCTTTGAAGGTGTCCTGGAAACTACAACTAATCCGGAATGTGGCAACTAGACTGGTGACTGGGGGCGGCCACCGAGACCACACTGGTCTTGAAAGACCGACATTGGCTCCCAGTATATTTCCAAGCAAAATTCAAAGTGTTGGTTCTGACCTTTAAAGCCCTAAACAGTCTTGGCCCAGGATACCTGAAGGAGCATCTCCACCCCCATCATTCTGCCCAGACACTGAGGTCCAGCTCCAAGGGCCTTCTGGCGGTTCCCTCACTGAGAGAAGTGAGGTTACAGGGAACCAGGCAGAAGGCCTTTTCTGTAGTGACACCCGCCCTGTGGAACACCCTTCTATCACATGTCAAGAAATAAACAACTACAGTGGTGCCCCGCAAGACGAATGCCTCGCAAGACGGAAAACCCGCTAGACGAAAGGGTTTTCCGTTTTGGAGGTGCTTTGCAAAACGAATTTCCTATGGGCTTGCTTCACAAGACGAAAATGTCTTGCGAGTTCCTGCAATTTTTTTCCGCTCCCCACCCCCTTTTTCTAAGGCACTAAGCTGCTAATAGCCTTTTAGCAGCCAATCCGTTAATCCCTTAAGCCTTTAATATCCGCTAAACCGCTAATAGCGCTAATCCGCTAATACGCTAATGGGGTTGCTTCGCAAGACGAAAAAACCGCTAGACGAAGAGACTCGCGGAATGGATTCTTTTCGTCTTGCGAGACAGCACTGTATCTGACTTTTAGAAGACATCTGAAGCCAGCCCTGTTTAGGGAAGTTTTTAATGTTTCATTTTTTATAGTGTTTTTAATATTTTGTTGGGAGCTGCCCAGAGTGGCTGGGGAAACCCAGCCAGATGGGCGGGGTATAAATGCTGCTGTTGTTGTTGTTACACAAGAACAGGGCCTTTTCTGCAGTGGCTCCCCGTTTTTGGAATGCTCTCCCCAGGGAGGCTTGCCTGGCACCTTCACTATACACCTTTATGTGCCAGGTGAAAATGTTCCTCTTCAACCAGGCATTTGGCTGATGAAGATGTCCTTTTAAATGTGTTGTGGAAGCAGGGTAGTTCTACTATGTATTGTTATAGATTTGGGGGATGACGACTCCCCCTAAACCTTAGAAATTAATAAATGGTAGGATTTTGATTAATGGGGATATGGATAAAAGTACAAGCTGCACAACTGTGCCAGACAAGGAATCCCTGAGCTGGCTTATGCAAACCAGCCTGGCTTGCCTAGTGAAGAGCAAATGTGTTAATATGACCAAAAGGAATCTGAGAGGAATCTTTAGGCCTGGGGAGACAAAAGTTGCCCAGGTGGTGTGTGTCTAAGGTGACAGGAAAAGAGTGGTTTTGAGCAAGGTGTTCTGGAATGAAGAAAAGACTGGGATCCATCTTGGGCAGGTTGGCTGAAGGCTGGCCACACATGCTGTAGGGGATAAGCCCCTCTTGAAATGATCATGCTGTAATATCTGGACTCACTCCATGCAGACTGAACGTATAAATAGGTGAATAAACCATATTTCTTAAAGCCATGACAGTTTCTGCTGTGTCTTAATTCTCCAAAAGGACACAGAACCTGAATGAGTGCCTGGAACCCTCCTGGAATCGTTCTACTAGGCAGAAACAGTGAGAGGCAACCAACTTTGGTAACAGCATTTTGTGTTACTTATACAGTCTTACCTTGGACGTCGAACGGAATCCGTTCCGGAAGTCTGTTTGACTTCCAAAACGTTTGGAAACCAAAGCACGGCTTCTGATTGGCTGCAGCAATCTCCTGCAGCCAATCAGAAGCCGTGGAAGCCCCGTCGGATGTTTGTCTTCCAAAAATAGTTCACAAACCGGAACAGTCACTTCCAGGTGTGCGGTGTTTGGGAGCCAAAACGTTCGAGAACTAAGCTGTTTGAAAACCAAGGTATTGTAATTTGATGTTGTGAGCTACCCTGAAATCTACGGAGGAAGGGCGGTATACAGATTTAACAAATGATAATAATACTCTCCAGTCCCCAATTCCCCACACCATGGATTGTCCAGGCTCTTAATAAAGAAACTCAAAGCACTCAGACATTTTCAGACAAGGGGGTCGTCACCATCAACCCAGAAACGAAAGAGCAACCTTTTGGTCCGAGGCTACCAAGCTGTTCCAAAGCTGGCGAGGCTCGAAGTGTTGACTTGAATTATTCACAAGGAAGCTGCGCGGTCTAGCAGGAGAAGCCTGGGGCTGAGAAGCAGAAGAGATGAGCCTGTGTCTGTCTGAGGGTGAGGTGGGGGCGGGAGACCTCCGGTTCTCACTGCGCATCCTCAGCGTGGAATGAGACGGCTGCAAAATGATGGGAGGCCAGGCATCCGCTGTGCAAGATCTGGGCAGCTCAGCGGTAAAAGTGGATGGATACAATTTAGAATACAGTGGTACCTCGGGTTAAGAACTTAATTCGTTCTGGAGGTCCGTTCTTAACCTGAAACTGTTCTTAACCTGAGGTACCACTTTAGCTAATGGGGCCTTCTGCTGCCGCTGCACGATTTCTGTTCTCATCCTGAAGCAAAGTTCTTAACCCAAGGTACTATTTCTGGGTTAGCGGAGTCTGTAACCTGAAGCGTCTGTAACCTCAAGCATCTGTGAACCGAGGTACCACTGTACAGTCATACAGTCATACCTCGTGTTACAGCCACTTCAGGTTGCGTCTTTTTTGGATTGTGGACCGCCGAAACCCAGAAGTACCGGAATGGGTTATTTCCGGGTTTTGGCGGTCGCACATGCACAGAAGAGCCAAATCGCAACCTGTGTGTGCACAGACGTGGGTTGCGAATGCTGCGGGTTGCGAATGTGCATCCTGCACGGATCACGTTCGCAGCCCGAGCGTCAACTGTACTGAAATATACTCAGAGTCGCAAAGTGATTTCATGCTCTTTATTCAGCTCATAGTGGTGAGGAGGAATGAATGAATGTCCCCTCAAAGTATCTGCCTTATATACATTATTTACACAATGGGCTGCACATGATTGGCTAATTCCGGAATTCTACTGTAAGCCAATCAGGTTGTGGATTCACTTCTATCTGGAGCATGATTGGGTGGTTCCTGCCAACCAATCATACTGCTGCATTGTTCTAGGACCAATCAGACTGCTGCATTCTGAATCCTATTGTTCTAGGACCAATCAGACTGCTGCCTTTTGGATCCTATTGTTCTAGGACCAATCAGACTGCTGCAGTTTGGATCCTATTCAACTCAGTACATAACATGTACCTTGGTTTTTTAACAGCTTAGTTCTCGAACTTTTTAGCTCCCAAATGCCACAAACCCGGAAGTGAGTGTTCTGGTTTGCGAACTGTTTTTGGAAGCCGAACGTCCGACGGGGCTTCAGTGGCTTCCCATTGGCTGCAGGAGGTTCCTGCAAAATGCTTGTAGGACTTCACAATTTGTCCTCCTGCTTCTTTTTTCTCTCTCTCTCTCTCTCTCTCTCCTTTCTTCCTTGGCTAGTCATGTGGTTACAAGACGCAGGCCTTTTTCTGAGCCCTCGGAGCTTCAGAACTGACCCCGGATTCCATGCATCAAGCAGTCCCTCGACAAACAAGAAGTTGGCCTCTTCCACCACCCCCACCGCCATCCCCAGCCTCCAGTCCAAAGAGACAAAGCGAGGAAATAAAGAAATCTCTACATGAGAGCTAAACTGAGTTATATTGCAAGAGAAGCCTTGTGGGGGAGGCAGGCTGAGGGCTCAACCCTGAACTCCCCCCCAGGGCAGTGAACTGACTAATGGAATGTGACCAGGCCTGCCCCTTTCATTAAGAGCTTGGAGCTCTTCAAAATTACTTTCTCCCACCACCAAATGGGAGGAGGAATGGGGGAATCTGTTCTCTCTCTCCCTGTGATGAAGGCCAGCAGGTGTGGGAGATTTGCAGTGACAATCCTGGATCATAAAACGCAGCCTTACCTGCTCTGAGTCTCCTCCGTCCCCCGCAACCTTGGAGACATTAGGAACAGCCAGAAGGAGAGACGAGGGTTTCTGTGGCATGGCTCAATGGGTTGGGTCCAGAGTAGGGTCTAAAAGAGATGCAGCCTGATTCTTAAAAAATGTAGTATAAACACCGACAACTGGGAAACACTGGCCTGCGAGCGCTCCAGTTAGAGAACAGCTTTTACCAAAGGTGTCATGGACTTTGAAGACACTCGAACTCAGGGCGCAAGGGAGAAACGTGCTAGGAGGAAGGCACGCTTGGCAAATCCACACCGTGATCAACTCCCGCCCGGGAACCAATGTCCCCACTGTGGAAGGACGTGTGGGTCCAGAATTGGCCTTCACAGTCACTTACGGACTCACTGTTAAAACCGTGTTTATGGAAGACAATCTTTCTTGGCTACGAGGGATTGCCAAAAAAGAAGATACATGTTTGCTTGGAAGTAAGACCTGCTGATGCCAATGAGAGCCGGGCTATTTTGGGGAAAACAATCAAATGCACATAGGACTGTAGCTTTGCAGCACAATGCTATCACATGTTGACCCAGGAACATCCCAGACTTTCTCCCAGGAAACTATGCATAGGCCTGCAATGCTGATCATTTCGACAGTTAAACAGTTTCAAACTTTAACTGGTAGATTAATCATAGATTCATAGAATGGTTGAGTTGGAAGGGATCACAAGGGTTAGTCCAATCCCCCGCAATGCAGGAATCTCTTGCCTAACATGGGGCTTGAACCCACAACCTTGAGATTAAGAGTTTCATGTTGCACTGACTGAGCTATCCCAGCTTTAGTGTAAAGTTAGGATTTAAGTGAAGCTCACCTGCTTTCCAAAAGGGCTCTCCCAGTGTCTAGTCTTGGAGCATGCAGACTTTGGGACTTGTGGGCATGCGCATGATTGCAACGCTCCCTGGAAATTGACGCTTATAGCTCAGGCATTCCCGAGGCTCCTTCACAGCACATGGCAAAGTATGGAGTGCTGTTGTTTACTCGTTTAGTCATGTCCGACTCTTCGTGACCCCATGGACCAGAGCACGCCAGGCACTCCTGTCTTCCACTGCCTCCCAGTTTGGTCAAACTCATGCTGGTAGCTTCGAGAACACTGTCCAACCATCACGTCCTCTGTCATCCCCTTCTCCTTGTGCCCTCCATCTTTCCCAGCATCAGGGTCTTTTCCAGGGAGTCTTCTCTTCTCATGAGGTAGCCAAAGTATTGGAGCCTCAGCTTCAGGATCTGTCCTTCCAGTGAGCACTCAGGGCTGATTTCCTTCAGAATGGAGAGGTTTGATCTTCTTGCAGTCCATGGACCTCTCAAGAGTCTCCTCCAGCACCAGAATTCAAAAGCATCAATTCTTTGGCAGCCATATGGAGTGCTATATTTCTAGAAAAAATGGGGTGCCGGAACTCACCATGAATGCCTCCCTTGTTCTCTTAGAATAGCTATGGCACCCACCTTAGAAGTACCAGAACTGAGGTCGGGCTGAAAAAAATGCCCTGACGGTATGGTTTTATAAATGAGATGCCCATTTTAAAACGCTCATGTAGTTTTCACAGCAATCAGTGAGAGTGTGTCATTGAGGGTACAGATAAAAGAACATTAAATAATGTCAGCGATGTGCTTGCCTAGTAATCAACTCTGGACGCCTGGCTTGCCCAACGCAGAGACTGCATGTGCACAGAATCTCATATTAACATTTGCTTGCTACTGTTTATGCGGCCGGTGTGTTGTTCTTGTTTTTCCATAAGTTGTATGTTATACAAAACAGTGATGTGTTACATTATCCCACCCCCCCCCCTTTTACTTTAATATAGGTTACTTCAAGACCTTTGGGTAACAAGTAACAAATAAGTTTAATAAAATAAATAAAATAATATTTTGAGCTGGAGACAAAGGACCCCTCCAGACTGGTGCTTTATTGTGGTCGTATTCTGCAAAACACTGTGATTCCGGCATTGCTGGGGGTTGGACTAGATTTTTCTTGGGGTCCCCAACTCTCTAATTCTATGCTCTTGACACAAAAAAGTGCATTTGTAGTGGATTTATTCTGCTTTAGTAGTTTTTCTATGATGCTTCCCCACATTATTGCTGTCCGGCAAAGCAACAAAGGTGGACAGCCCCCACAAAGGTGGACAGCCTGGAGAAGAGGAGGTTAAGGGGTGAAATGATAGCCATGTTCAAATATATAAAAGGATGTCACATAGAGGAGGGAGAAAGGTTGTTTTCTGCTGCTCCAGAGAAGCGGACACGGAGCAATGGATCCAAACTACAAGAAAGAAGATTCCACCTAAACATTAGGAAGAACTTCCTGACAGTAAGAGCCGTTCGACAGTGGAATTTGCTGCCAAGGAGTGTGGTGGAGTCTCCTTCTTTGGAGGTCTTTAAGCAGAGGCTTGACAACCATATGTCAGGAGTGCTATGATGGTGTTTCCTGCTTGTCAGGGGGTTGGACTCGATGGCCCTTGTGGTCTCTTCCAACTCTATGATTCTATGATTCAAGGCCGGGACCTGGAAGACCAGACTTCATATTCCCATTCAGCTGTGAAGCTTACTGGGTGACCATGGGCCAATCGCTGCCTCTCAGCCTAACCTACCTCAAAGGGTTGTTGTGGGGGTTAAATGAGGAGGGTATGAACCACGTGTACTGCCTTTAGCTCCTTGCTTTCTCCTGTTCTGGAGGGTAGGACTCGAACCAATGGCTTCATCTTACAAGAAAGCAGATTCCAGAATCCAGGCTGTCGCTGTTTTTGAGTGGGATGGCAGCAGATTCAAGTCATACAGATATAGCTGATTGGAAGGTCTTGTGCAATAAACCGGCTCCCCCCCCCCCAAAAAAAATTATCTTTTTGCGGAATGGGAAGGGAAAAGGGAAAACACATTGGAAAAGCAATGGATAATAATAATAATAATAATAATAATAATAATAATAATAATAATAATAATAATAATTTATTTATACCCCGTCCATCTGGCTGGGTTTCCCCAGCCACTCTGGGCAGCTTCCAACAAAATATTAAAATACAATAGTCTATTAAACATTAAAAGCTTCCCTAAAGAGGGCTGCCTTCAGATCTCTTCTAAAAGTCTGGTAGTTGTTTTTCTCTTTGACATCTGCTGGGAGCCTATTCCAGCGGGCGGGTACCACTACCAAGGCGGCCCTCTGCCTAGTTCCCTGTAACTTGGCTTCTCGCAGCGAGAACACTTGCTTTGATGCCAGTTTGTCTAACCTCCCTGCAAACAAATCGGGAAAATGCTCCTTATAGAGTTAACATCATCTAATTTCCCTGCAAACCAATCAGGATGAATGCTAAATTCAAGCTGCCTGGAAGTGCCCACTTAAGTTGCCTTTGCACCAAAATTACACCAGCCAAACTCTCATGGCTTCTCCCAAAGAATCCTGATCATTATATTTTGATGAGTGAATGGATATGTTAGAAGCAACCAAGCATCCACACAGTTTCCAGAGTTCCATAGATTGATGCCAGAATGTACACAGTTAATTTTGTTGGATCTGCAGGCAACCCCAGTGTTATGTACTGAGTTGAATAGGATCCAAACTGCAGCAGTCTGATTGGTCCTAGAACAATAGGATTCAGAATGCAGCAGTCTGATTGGTCCTAGAACAATGCAGCAGTATGATTGGTTGGCAGGAACCACCCAATCATGCTCCAGATAGAAGTGAATCCACAACCTGATTGCCTTACAGTAGAATTCCGGAATTAGCCAGTCATGTGCAGCCCATTGTGTAAATAATGTATATAAAGCAGATACTTTGAGGGGACATTCATTCATTCCTCCTCACCACTATGAGCTGAATAAAGAGCATGAAATCACTTTGCGACTCTGAGTATATTTCACCCAGCCTGAGAGATTAGACCAGCCTTCACCACTTGGTGCCCGCCAACGTTTTGGACTACAATTCCCATCAGGCCGAGCAAGCATGGCCAATGGGCACGCACAGTGGGAATTGTAGTTCACAACATCTGGAGGGCATCACCATGTCCAGTGGCTGCCACACCACTGCATTTGTGTCTTGAGTGGGGCTTATGCTCAACACGTTTGTGATTCACATAGGTGAACAATACTTTTAAGAGGAGAAGAAGGTTAAACCAACGTCATCCCCAACAGCATGAAAACACTGCATCAATGCACATTAACTCCTTGTATTTTGGGAGTCTGGAGCTGTTAGCTCCCCTGCGCTTTCAACTCGGAGAGACGGATAGCTATGGAAATATTCCTGATATCTTCCTTTCTTTTGTCTGTTGTTGGGGGTTAGGAGGGCACCGAGCGCGATGCCTTGACCCTTGAGACTCGAGTACAGATTGTAATTTAAGTGTGGGTTTGACCCTCTTTCGAGATTGATGTGGCAGCTTCTCCTCCCACAGCTGGCTCCCTTTGCCCATTTGCTCATAACACACACACACACACACACACACACACACACACAGGCACACAGACACACACCCTCCAGGCAAAGGAGTTGTTCCCCCCAGTGACAACAGCTGTTTTTTTATTCCAGTGTTATGGTTCACCACCCTTTAGATCTGCCCCCCAGACCCCCTCTAACTGGCAAGGGAAATCTTCTTTCTCAGTGGGCGTTCCAGCAACATTTAAAAGTAAAGGTAAAGGACCCCTGATAGTTAAGTCCAGTCGCAAACAACTCCGGGGTTGCGACACTCATCTTGTTTTACAGGCTGAGGGAGCTGGCGTTTGTCCGCAGACAGTTTTTCTGGGTCATGTTGCCAGCATGACTAAGCCGCTTCTGGCGAACCAGAGCAGCGCACAGAAATGCTGTTTACCTTCCCGCTGGAGCGGTACCTATTTATCTACTTGCACTTTTCTGGCGTGCTTTCGAACTGCTAGGTTGGCCGGAGCAAGGACCGAGCAACGGGAGCTCACACCGTCACGGGGGTTCGAACCACCAACCTTCCGATCGGCAAGCCCAAGAGGCTCAGTGGTTTAGACCACCGCGCCACCCGCGGCCAGGACCAATATAGGGTTGACCAACAGCCTGATTTGCTGCAAGGTACTCTCCCATTTTATTTTATTTTGTTTATTGCATTTACAACCCGTGGCAAAGCTGCTGGTGAATGAAATGGCCATTGGTCTGCTAGAAAGGAACCGGTGACAACTTCGCCACAGAACACATAGGATGCACATGTGCCCAGCTTGCTTCCAATATTCAGCTGTGTCAGAAACTGAAGGGCATTTCTTCCCAAAGTTAAGGATCCTGTGGACATCCTTCGTATTGCACATCCATGATTATTTATGCTCGAGGTGCCCTCAGAACAGTCCTATGCGGATCCTGCTTTCAGTGCTATTTGCTCCTGCAAAAGTTTGGGGCAACCATACTGCTCCATTTCTATTCAGAGCACCTCCTGAAATCCTGTAACTTTTCATACTACAATTGTTTCATAGAATTATAGAATCATAGAGTTGGAAGAGACCACGAGGGCCATCGAGTCCAACCCCCTGCCAAGCAGGAAACACCATCAGAGCACTCCTGACATATGGTTGTCAAGCCTCTGCTTAAAGACCTCCACAGAAGGAGACTCCACCACACTTCTTGGCAGCAAATTCCACTGTCAAACAGCTCTTACTGTCAGGAAGTTCTTCCTAATGTTCAGGTGGAATCTTCTTTCTTGTAGTTTGGATCCATTGCACAACTTCCTCTTCTCCAGGCTAAACGTGCCCAGCTCCCTTAAGCCGTTGACACTCTAACCACTATGCCACACTGCATCCTTTTCTCACAGTGACCAGCCACTTGCCTCAAAATGGAACTGCAATTTGTCCTGTACTAATGGTGCATGCCTTTACTGCAGGGCATAGGGAAGGGCTTCTTCTGGAAAGTACAGGAATCTCGAGATGCTGTGAAAACAAAACCTGATCCTCGCAAATGGAAGCTTGGCGGTCTCAGCTTGTCTGGTAGTCAGCGAGCTCTGCAGTTCCTCATCATGACTGCAGGCAGACTCGAGAGGGTCAAGCCAAGTGTATTCTGGAGGCAGGAAGACAGCTAAATTAAGCGAGTGGCTGAACAATAAGGCTTAAAGCTGGTGAAACTGAGACTTGGGGGTGGGCAAGAGTGAGGGGGGGGGATGCATCTGGTGGGGGAAATGCGACCTTGGTAGGAAATAGGAATAAGCAACCCTGAAAAACAACAAGAAGAACTGTTGCGCGCAGGGGCAATACCCTTGGCAGCGCAGGAGCAAAGGTGAAGGGGAGAAGGGAGTTGAATCTCGAATCTGGGCTGGGGGTGGTTGGTGGGGGGTGAGTGGGAGAGAGAGAGAGAGAGAATGAGAGAAGCCAAGGGGCCTGGGTTGAAACAGCCAGACAAATGACCTCTTGCAGAAGCAAATGATGAATGTTCTGCAGTTCACTATGTATGCGCTGTGGGCATAAAATGTCAATCCTGGCTTGACAATTAGTTCCCAGGCCTAATTCAAAGTGCTGGTTTTGACAAAATGAAGAGGAGGAGAACTGTGTAAGCTACAGACCGTATTTTGCAGGGACATCCCTGATTTAATGAAGCCATCCCGGTTTCTGATTTGATCTCGGAATGTCCCACTTTTCCTTAAAGGTAAAGGGACCCCTGATCTTTAGGTCCAGTCGTGGCCAACTCTGGGGTTGCGGCGCTGATCTCGCTTTACAGGCCAAGGGAGCCGGTGTACAGCTTCCGGGTCATGTGGCCTTCTGGTGAACCAAAGCAGCGCACGGAAACGCCCTTTACCTTCCCGCCGGAGTGGTACCTATTTATCTACTTGCACTTTTCCTTAGGATGTCCCTATTTTCATTGGAGAAATGTTGAAGAGGATGGAATTTTCTGACCCCCAAGACATCTGAAGGCAATCCTGTACAGTGGTACCTGTAGATATGAACGGGGTCCATTCCGGAGCCCCGTTTGCATCTAGAAGCAAACGTAAATAGCGACAGCACGTCTGCACATGCATGTGTCGCTTTTCGCTGCTTATGCGCATGCGCATGACGTCATTTTGAGCGTCTGCACATGCGCAAGCGACGAAACCCGGAAGTAACGCACTCTGTTACTTCCAGGTTGCCGCAGAGTGCAACTCAAACGCGCTCAACCCGAAGCGCATTCAACCCGAGGTATGACTGTATAGGGGAGTTTTAAAAAATGTTTAATGTTTTATTACGTTTTTATATATGTTGGAAGCTGCCCAGAGTGGCTTGGGCAACGCAGTAAGATGTGTGGGGTATAAATAGTAAAATTTTCGTTATGGAATGGGACGTCCCTATTTTCATTGGAGAAATGTTGGAGGGTATGAAGCTACCTTGAACTCCTTGGAAGAAAGGTGGCATACAAATGTAATAAATTTTCTTCTTCTTTGGCAATCCCTCGTAGCCGAGTAAGATTGTCTTCCTCGAACACCGTCTTAGCAGTGAGTCCGTAAGTGACTATGGAGCCAATTCTGGATCCACACATCCTTCCACAGCAGGGACATAGGTTTCTGGGCAGAAGTTGATAATGATGAGGGCTTGCCAAATGTGTTTTCCTCTTAGTACGTTTCTCCCTTTTGTCCTGAGTTCAAGTATCTTCAAAGCTCATGATACCTTTGGTAAAGGCTGTTCTCCAACTGGAGCACTTGCATGCCAGTGTTTTCCAGTTGTCAGTGTTTATACAGCATTTTTTAAGATTTGCCTTGAGAGAGTCTGTGAACCTCTTTTGTTGACCACCAGCATTACGCTTTCCATTTTTAAGTTCGGAATAG
Organism: Podarcis tiliguerta; assembly: GCF_965153285.1. Taxonomy (NCBI): domain Eukaryota; kingdom Metazoa; phylum Chordata; class Lepidosauria; order Squamata; family Lacertidae; genus Podarcis; species Podarcis tiliguerta. The sequence continues at coordinate 5,875,268 of NC_139539.1, forward strand.
CGTAGTTGCTTTGGAAGACGATCATCAGGCATCCAAAGAACATGACCAGTCCAACGAAGTTGATGTTGAAGAATTGCTGCTTCAACACTGGTGATCTTTGCTTCTTCCAGTACACTCATATTAGTTCTATCTTCATTGTCATGGTCCTACACATTGTCGAAGGGAAACTCCCCACCGGAGTAGATATCATATATCAAACAGATGGAAAGCTCTTTAATCTGAGTAGGCTGAAAGCAAAGAGTAAGGTTACCATAACTTCCATCACAGAGCTGCAGTATGCTGATGGCAACGTCGTGTGTGCACACTCAGAGGATGACCTCCAAACCATCCTAAATATCTTCGCCAAAGCTTACGTAATAAATAGCAACAACAGCAACAACAAACCCACCCGCCCCCTCCCCAAAATAGACATTTTGCCATCAGGAAAGCAACAGAAAAATGTACGGGAAAGTTTGTGGGAGGAACTCTGGGTGCAATGCCATCTCACCTCCCTGCAAATTTTGGTGCTTCCAGATGACCTGTTTATTGAGCACCTATCCTTATCACTTGCAGGGAGCTCAGATGATGTCGGCTGCTTAATGAGTATTCACCCTGAATTGTTTGTGCCAGGTTAGACGGCGTTGCATCAAAACAGTTGTTCTGCCCATCATTCTGCTGGATATTCTCTCTCTCCGTGTGAGAATCATTTGTTCCAGAAACAGAAAAACAGAGAAGAAGTTTCAAGAAGCAGCGGAAGGCTGAGCTTGTTGTGTCTATGCAAGGCCATTTTCTGTGGGAACTGTTCTTTGACAAGCGCAGTGTGACAGGAAGTACTGATAACAACGGTTCTGCGTAACTTGTTGTAACTTGTTGTGAGTCTCTTGCTTGCGCCTTGAGGTGAGAGAAGCAGAGAGAGTTTTGGACTGTTGTTGGACTCTGAGCATACCTTGACCATGGCAGTGGTGAATGTCTGTACAGTGGTACAGTCATACCTCAGGTTACAGACACTTCAGGTTGTGCATTTTCGGGTTGTGTGCTGCGCCAAACCCAGAAGTACCAGAACAGATTACTTCTGGGTTTCGGCACTCGTGCATGCACAGAACCGCTAAATCGCGCTTTGCACATGCACAGAAGCACCGAATCATGACCCACGTGTGTGCAGCCGTGACGCTGTGGGTTGTGAACGCTGCGGGTTGCAAATGTGCCTCCCGCACAGATCATGTTCGCAACCTGAGCGTCCACCGTATCTCGGAAGTCAAAGGGAATCCGTTCCGGAAGTCCATTCGACTTCCAAAATGTTCAGAAACCAAGGTGCGGCTTCCGATTGGCTGCAGGAAGCTCCTTCAGCCAATCTGTTGTTTTTTTTATAAATATTTTATTCGATTTTGCATAAAAGACGACAAAGCAAAACAAAAGCAACGAACAATACACCAAAAACATACAGAATTACACAAACATAACATACTACAAACAACAGAAATAAAAACAATCTTATCTTCATATTGATCTTGCATTAACTTGTTTCTCTGACTTCCCCGAGTCTCCCTTCCCTGTATTCCAATTCATACAATTAAACAACAAATCCCTTCCCTCTGTCATAATTAACCTCCTTTCTGATTTGAATGTCTTAATATAGCTTATTCAATGCTTAGAACTTAAGATGTTGGGTCTTCTGATCCTTAAAATTTTACTCCAATAACCTTATACATTCAATCTGATGTTATTTTAACATTCATTAATCTTGTAGTGTTTCTGTAAATAGTCTTTAAATTTCTTCCAATCTTCCTCCACCGTCTCTTCTCCCTGGTCTCTGATTCTGCCAGTCATTTCTGCGGATTCCATATAGTCCATGACTTTCATCTGCCATTCCTCCAGCGTGGGTAATTCTTGTGTCTTCCAATACTTTGCAATAAGTATTCTTGCTGCTGTTGTGGCGTACATAAAAAATATCCTGTCTTTCATACGTACCTCTTGATTGACCATGCCCAGGAGAAAGGCCTCCGGTTTCTTCGGGAATGTGTATTTAAATACTTTCTTCAGTTCATTATAGATCATCTCCCAAAAGGTCTTAATCCTTGGGCATGTCCACCAGAGGTGAAAAAAGGTACCTTCAGTTTCTTTACATTTCCAACATTTGTTATCGGGCATATGGTAAATTTTTGCCAGTTTGACTGGTGTTATGTACCATCTGTATATCATTTTCATAATATTTTCTCTTAGGGCATTACATGCCGTAAACTTTAGCCCAGTGGTCCATAACCGTTCCCAGTCGGCTAGCATTATGTTGTGACCCACATCTTGTGCCCATTTAATCATTACTGATTTCACTTCCTCATCCTGTGTATTCCATTTCAGCAGCAGATTATACATTCTTGACAATATCTTAGTTTTGGGTTCTAGCAATTCTGTTTCCAATTTTGATTTTTCCACCTGGAAGCCAATTTTTCTATCCAATTTATATGCCTCCATTATCTGATGATAATGGAGCCAATCACGGACTTTACTTTTTAATTTGTCAAAACTCTGCAGTTTCAATTTATCTCCATCTTGTTCTAGTATCTCCCAATATTTTGGCCAATTGGCCTCCATATTGAGTTTTTTTACTGCTTTTGCTTCCATCGGAGATAACCACCTTGGAGTCTTGTTTTCAAAGAAATCCTTATATCTAATCCATACATTAAACAATGCTTTCCTGACAATGTGAATCTTAAACATTCTGTGAACTTTAACCTTGTCATACCATAAGTAAGCATGCCACCCAAACGCATTATTGAATCCTTCTAAATCCAGTATATCTGTATTTTCAAGAAGTAGCCATTCTTTCAGCCAGCAAAAAGCTGCTGCTTCATAGTAGAGTTTCAAGTCTGGCAGGGTAAAGCCTCCTCTTTCCTTTGCATCTGTTAGTATTTTAAATTTTATTCTTGGCTTTTTGCCCTGCCAGACAAATCTGGATATATCTTTCTGCCACTTCTTGAAACAGTCCATTTTATCAATAATCTGCAGTGTCTGGAACAAAAATAACATTTTTGGCAATACATTCATCTTTATCACAGCAATACGACCTAACAGTGAGAGTTTTAAATTAGACCATATATCTAGATCTTTTTTTATCTCCATCCAACATTTTTCGTAGTTATCCTTATATAAGTTCCCATTTTTTGAAGTCATAATAATTCCCAAATATTTCACTTTTTTCACCACTGTCAAACCTGTCTCATTCTGAAACCTTTCTTTCTCTTTTTCTGTTAGATTCTTTGTCAAAACCTTAGTTTTTGTTTTGTTGAGTTTAAAACCTGCTAATCGACCAAACTCTTGAATCAGTTCTAAAACCCTCTTCACACTGGACTCTGGCTCCTGCAATGTCAAAACCAAGTCATCTGCAAATGCTCTTAATTTAAATTGTTTAACTCCGACCTGTATCCCTCTTACCATCTGGTCCTTTCTAATCATATTCAGCAACACCTCCAGGACCGATATAAAAAGCAGAGGGGAAATAGGACAACCTTGTCGTGTTCCTTTTTCTATTCTGAACTCTTCAGTCAAAACATTGTTAACAATTAATTTTGCTTTTTGTTCAGAGTAGATTGCACCTATACCATTTTCGAACTCTTGGCCTACCCCCATACTATGGAGATTCTTTTTCATAAAACCCCAAGAAATGTTATCAAAGGCTTTCTCCGCGTCCACAAATACCAAAGCTGCTTTTGTGTTTATTCTTTCCTGTAAAAGTTCCAAAATGTCAATTATATTCCTTACATTATCAGATAGGTGCCTTCCTGGGAGAAAGCCTGCTTGGTCCTTCAGCCAATCTGAAGCCGCAGAAGGTGCATCGGACGTTCGGGTTCCGAAGAACGTTCGCAAACCAGAACACTCACTTCTGGGTCTGTGGCGTTCAGGAGCCAAAACGCTAGACTTGCAAGGCGTTTGCGATCCAAGGTACGACTGTATATATTTGCTACCAATATGCTTTTATGCCTGTCAAGCAAACTTCTACACTTGACCAAATCTTTATGGAATCCATGGGTGTTTATTGCCTACTGTGTGTGTACCTTCAACCCTGAAGACACTTCCAAGAAAGGAACTGCATCAAAATGTAACTCTGCTGTGTATGGATACTGGCAAACACACACACACACACACACACACACACAGAGCGAGAGAGAGAGAGAGAGAGAGAGAGAGCGCAAAAGCGATGCCAGACCCAAACCTTCTATTTTTATTTTTATTTAACATAATTGTTACAAACTATAAGCAAAACACTGCAAATACATACACACATATACACTTCAAATAAGCACATATACATGAAAAAATGAACAAAAGAGAAGAAAAGGAAAAAGGAAAAATAAAGAGAAAGGAAGAAGAAAAGTTGGAAGAATTTCTTCCAAATTTATTCTACTAATATCTCAATATGAAAATAATAATAAAATTTCATTGACTGACTTCCATCGCTTACCCTGCACTTCCTATATACATTTTAAGCAAGATTGTATCTGTTATTCTGTATTTCCCCCATGCAATCTCACACAAATATTCTAATCAATAAGTTTTCTAAATCTTTCATAAACCTATTCTAAACACAGCCAATACCTTACATTTAATCCCTGTCTACATAAATAATCATTTAGACATTTCCATTGTTTCTGGATTATATTTTTTGGACCCAATCCTTCTAAAACATCCACCAGAGGTTGATGGATTGATCCAGCACCCTCTCCTTCAAGCCTGATCTTTAGGGGAAAGCAGATTTGTTTCAGCTATCATTGGGCAGCTTAAATTTCTCTGCATGTGACTGGATCCTACCCCAAAATAGTGACAGTCTGGAATCGCCCTTTGTGCAAACAAACTTGGGTGTCTGCTCAGTAAAGAGGGTTGTCTTGAAGCAACCTAAACAAAGTAGTTTGGAATATGGGGAACGTAAGGCAGGGGGTGAAGACAACTTCCTGAGCAGAAACAGTCTAGTCCTGCCCTCTCTTTCAGCCGGCATCTGGCCAGCTGCAATAAGAAGCAGGATGTTGACCTGGGCAATGCAGACATCATTCTGACCTGTTGAGGCTTTCTTCTGCGCTGGAGGGCAAGGGAAGGGAACGCTGTGGGGGTGCCGCATGGTGTCAGAAGGCTGAATCCGACTCAGGAGGGATTTTAAAAATGGGGTCAATGATGGCTGGCCGGCCGGCCTGCGATGAAGTAACTATGGCAACAACAAGCTGCTTCCAGGTGGCAAATCTCCTTGCTCCACTGTTAGATCTGACACAGCCCTAATTAATTCATTAATTAACTCACCAGGGAAGGAAATGCATCACCTGCCTTTTGATTTAAAAACCTCCCAAGGTGGCTAGAGAATACATCCCTCCCGCAACACAAATTCAAACAGCATCAGTCCCCTTCGGAGATCCCTTTTTATGTCACCTTCTTCAGGATTTGTGCTCAAGGTGGAGTTGGGAGGCTATAAGCTTGTAGCTCACAGATGATTCGTGCTGAGTTCCTGTAACTTTTTGCAGCACAAATGCTCCAGGGGAGTTGCTGCACTTTTGTGTGGGATGTAATCCATTGGAGCAGTCAAGTACAACATTCTTTGTTTCCCTAGAGTGGACACAGACAGGGGATGTTACTCCAGCCAAGGTAGAACTTCCTGTTACACCTCGTCTGGAGCGCCCTCCCCCTGAGAAATGCGCTAAGAGGAAGGCACACTTGGCAAACCTTCACCGTGGCCAACTCCTCCCCTGAAACCTATGTCCCCACTGTGGAAGGACGTGTGGGTCCAGAATTGGCCTCCACAGTCACTTACGGACTCATTGTTAAGTCCGTGTTCATGGAAGACAATCTTAGTAGGCTATGAGGGATCACCGAAGAAGAACAACATTCCCACAGAGTGCCCCACCCAATGGCAATACAGTGGTACCTTAGGTTAAGTACTTAATTCGTTCCAGAGGTCCGTTCTTAACCTGAAACTGTTCTTAATCTGAAACACCGCTTTAGCTAATGGGGCCTCCTGCTGCTGCTGCGCCGCCGGAGCACGATTTCTGTTCTTATCCTGAAGCAAAGTTCTTAGCCTGAAGCACTATTTCTGGGTTCGCAGAGTGTGTAACCCGAAGCATATGTAACCTGAAGCGTATGTAACCCGAGGTACCACTGTAATGCAGTAACATCAGGGAAGCAGCATCTCTGTGGCAACAGGGCAACTTCTTTGGACATGTAAATGGCGGTACTTAACTGGACATCTTAGGTTGTTATCTTACAGAGAAGCTAATCTGATCAGTTCAGTAAGTTTCCTCCTATAGAGTCACATAAGCAGGATCACAGGCTTGGAAGGGACCCACATTGATCATCCAGACTGACCCATCAAACCTGGAAGATGAATAAAGTCGAATGGTGTTTGGATGGTCCAGTATAAATGCACCACAAATGCACTATTATTGCATCAATGACATGTTGCAAAATCAGGGCTGTCAAGCATATGCGGCACTGGGGTGCAAAGATCCGCCCGAAGCCGCCCTCTCCAGGTTGCCCCGTCCCAGGCACGCAGGAGGGTTGAGCCAGCTGGCCTCCTCACTGTCTTGCTGACTCGGTTGCCCCCAAACTCGTGGTGCAGAGCTGCCCACAGCAGAAGAGCCCACCACAGTGCTCCAACCGATGGGCAGGCTCTTCTGGAGCCAGTGTGGTGTAGTGGTTAAGAGCGGTAGATTTGTAATCTGGGGAACCGGGTTTGTGTCCCCGCTCCTCCACATGCAGCTGCTGGGTGACCTTGGGCCAGTCACACTTCTCTGAAGTCTCTCAGCCCCACTCACCTCACAGAGTGTTTGTTGTGGGGGAGGAAGGGAAAGGAGAATGTTAGCCGCTTTGAGACTCTTTCGGATAGTGATAAAGCGGGATATCAAATCCAAACCCTTCTTCTTCTTCTGCTTCCCCGGACTCAACTCTCGGGGCCCGGACTCTCGGCCTGGCACCCCTGAGAGCCCGCGCCCGGGTGCCCCGCACCCCTAGCGCCTATGGGTAAGACAGCCCTGTGCAAAATACATTTGTGAAGCAACCACCAGCCTGGAGGTGCTTATATAGCAAAACTGTCCTTGTCCAGAGATGGAAAGAAGATATAACTCCAACCAAGGAAAAGGGGCAGCTAAAAATTGATGCGCTACACAGAGATGGAGAAACTTACCAGGAGAATAAGAAATCAAGAAGGAGAATTTTTTTTAGTAAAGAATGGGGGAAACTTGTGGACTACAGTCGTACCTTGGTTCTCAAACAGAATCCGTTCCAGAAGTCCATTCGACTTCCGAAAACCAAGGCACGGCTTCCAATTGGCTGCAGGAGCTTCCTGCACTCTATCGGAAGCCGTGTCAGATGTAATAATAATAATAATAATAATAATAAAATAATAATAATTATTTATTACTTATACCCCGCCCATCTGGTTGGGTTTCCCCAGCCACTCTGGGCGGCTTCCAACTGAATATTAAAAACAATACAGCAATGTTCAGCTTCTGAAAGATGTTCGCAAACTGGAACCCTCACTTCTGGGTTTGCGGCATCTGGGAGCCAAAATGTTCGAGTCACAAGGCGTTCCAGAACAAAGGTACAATTGTATTCGAAAAACCATTGTAAACAACTGAACTCATTAGCAGGATTAACGTAAAACGAGCAGTGAAGAAATAATTCAAAGGGAGTTTTAAGGAGAATGAATAAATAGTATGAATCTGGATATGCAGTAGCAAGGATAAAACAGAAACCGGCGGGGGTGGGGGGTGGAGTCGGTTTGATGAGTGGTGTTTTTTAATTGAATTTGTATTGGTACATTTGTTGTAAAATTGAAAAATGATAAATAAAATTATAAAAGGGGAAAAAACTGCCCAGACCAACTGAATTATAACATTTCAGCTAGCGAACAGGAGCAGAATTCAATTGTAATAGAGAAAAGACTTGGAGCTGAGTTTGCCAGGTGTCCTGGTTGGTTGGGTTTCTGCCTAGATTTTACTCATGCCACCCGCTGCCCATTTGGCCCATTGACTGGCCTGTATTCCCAGTTTGTCTAGTCTTAATATCTCAGGTGAAAATATGCCAGGTTCTGATGCCGGCGCTGATCTCAGCCTGCAGGGAGGTTCCTATGGGAGCAGGCCTGACCTTGAAGTTTCCTGGACCCAAAGACTTTCCAGCTTCAAAGGTTAAAAACAACAACAACAGGCCAGTCTTGCAAACTGGGTACAGGAACCAACCGGGTGCCTTCAGTGCAGCACGGTCAGTGTTTTGTTTCCCTTAGACCCTTGCCAGTCTCAGCACCCTCCTGGCTGTGTCTAGAGCACATTGCAGCCTCCTCCCAGAGCAAGATGTTTCAGCGGTTGTGGTCAGTGGAGGGAAGGCTGGCTCTGGTGAGGTTATTATGGGATATGCTAACATGCAGGAAGACTGGAACTCAGGAAGCTGTCTTACGCTGCGTCAGAAAATTAGTCCACCTGGTTAAATGCTATCAAAATGATTGACCATAGCTTCCTGTCTGGGTTTGCAGGGTGTTATGTACTGAGTTGAATAGGATCCAAATGCAGCAGTCTGATTGGTCCTAGAACAATAGGATTCAGAATGCAGCAGTGTGATTGGTCCACAGGAGCCACCCAATCCAGCTCCAGGTGGACGTCAATCCGCAACCTGATTGGCCTAGAGGAGAATCCCAGAATTAGCCAATCACGTGGGGCCCATTGTGTAAATAATGTATATAAAGCAGACACTCTGGGGGAATTTCCATTCCTCCTCACCACTATGAGCTGAATATATAGCTTGAAATCCACTCTCGACTCTGAGTATATTTCACAGGGCATCACAGAATCATAGAATTATACACCAATTATAATTATACACCAACAACTCAACATTCTAAGTTTAAGGGGTTATGTTAAGTTTTAATGTTGGAATGTGTTTGAACGTTGAATGTGTAAGTGTATGTCTAGAGACAACGGGTAAAACAAGTGTTTAATGGTTATTGTATTTGTTTCAAAACCAATAACAATTTATTTTAAAAAAGAATCAGAATTATAGAGTTGGAAGGGACCCTGAGGGTCATCTAGTCCAACCCTCTGCAATACAGGAATCTCAACTAGATCTAGGTTGCAGGTTTGATCCCTGTGTGGGAGATCGGCATATTCCTGCACTGACAGATGGATCAGATCTGGGGCTGGGGGCCTCGTGATATGGGTATTGTTTCGCTGATGCCAGACAGAGGCTAGTTGCAGGAGAGCGCTATTAAACCCAGCATGGCTTAACTCTGGAAACTTTCTTCTTCATATCATGACAAAACAGTCCCAAACCTCCACGTGGGTTTATGTAGCCAAGAGGACGGAAGTGGCACACAGGCCTTTTTATATGCGTGTGATTCTCTGAGTACATTAATTCCCCAAAACACTGACGACATAACGTTCTCGGAAACTCACAACAATAGACAGCGAAAGGAGGAAGGACAAAGGTAAAGGAGGTAGACGAGAGAGGAAAACAGGGGTGGAAAACAGAGTTGCTGCCTTTCTTTCTGACAGAAGTCCCAGCCCCTTTACGCAGCGGCGAAACAGCCAGAAATCCAACAGGTGCAGTCCCCACCAGCACTGGAGTGCTGGTGGGAGCATTACCTGCTATGTTTGCACCTCTTGCGCATCCACTGCTTTTCTCTCCCTAACTTTGACAATTCCCCCCTCCCCTCCCGCCCCGGCAAAGTTCCTGTCTCTGCAACGCGGCAGAAATCCAACAGGTGCTGAGGATGGAGAAAACGTCCCCCTGGTGCACGTCCCTTGCTGCTGTTCAAAAGTGGAAGAGCCCCAGCAGGTCAAGGAAAGCCGGCAACCCCAAAAGGAAGCTCAAAGGCAACGTGGGCAAGTCCCAGCATGCCTTGCTCGCAGGGTTGGCGTGCCAGGAATCCGTGGCCTGGGCTGGCACCATACTGGCAGGCTAATGCAACCCACTTTTCACATAATGCTGGATCTGTGGGAAGTCACACACACACACACACAAGCACTAGACTTTTTACCTTTCCCGCCCCGACCTGACCACAGTGATCCATGCGATGGTCACTGTAAGACAGAGTTGTTCCGCCTGGCCTTTGGCTTGGAGCCAATTTGATTCCCTCCCCCTCTTTCTTTTTTCTTCTTCCTTTCTCCTGTGATGAGGCTGCATTTTAATATGTTAATGTTTCAATATTTTAATTGTATTTTAATCTTATTTTTAAGTTGTATTCATTCAACTTGTTTTTATTATTGCTTGTTAGCCGCCCTGAGCCCGGCCTTGGCTGGGGAGGGCAGGGTATAAATAAAAATTATTATTATTATTATTATTGACAGAGGCCAGTGTTATAAGAATTCTAAGGTCCCTAATATAAAATAAGTGTTCATAAATGTACAAGGCAAACACATACATAAGTATATAAATCACGTGTCTGAAATAAAAAAATTCCTTCCAGTAGCACCTTAGAGACCAACTAAGTTTGTTATTGGTATTACTCAGAATAATTATTTTTAGCCATCTCACCCCTTGCTTTTTCCTGTAAGACCAACTGCACTCCTTAACAGTCATCAACAGGTTTACTACACCTATCAGCCAATCACCTATTCCCACCACCCTTCTGAGCAATACCCCTCCCCACCCTCTCACTATATAGAAGGGTCTGGGGACTTCTGTTTCAGTGCATCTGAAGAAGTGTGCATGTGCACGAAAGCTTGTACCAATAACAAAATGTGTTGGCCTCTAAGGTGCTACTGGAAGGAATTTTTTAATTTTGTTTCGACTACGGCAGACCAACACGGCTGCCTACCTGTGTCTGAAATAGTACAGGAGAACAATCCTGAAACCATTTTGATTCTCCCAGTGACCTCAAAATACTCCTCTGCTTGTAAGGGAGGCAAATGGGAAAGGCTCCCCATTGTCTCTTTGCTCACAACGCCTGTCTTAAGGGCATATTTGTGTATGAATAGGGTGAGCCTGTGACCTGGATCCAGGAACTAAGTACCCTATTTTTTGCTCTATAAGACTCACTTTTTCCCTCCTAAAAAGTAAGGGGAAATGTGTGTGTGTCTTATGGAGCGAATGCAGGCTGCGCAGCTATCCCAGAAGCCAGAACAGCAAGAGGGATTGCTGCTTTCACTGTGCAGCGATCCCTCTTGCTGTTCTGGCTTCTGAGATTCAGAATATTTTTTTTCTTGTTTTCCTCCTCCAAAAACTAGGTGCGTCTTGTGGTCTGGTGCGTCTTATAGGGCGAAAAATACGGTATTTAGCATCTCAGAAGGAATGCGACCAGTGACCATTATCAGGTATCCTGACAAACAGGATTTCTGTTGGAGACCTCCTCCTTCAGTGATGTATGCATGATGTTTTGGGGGGCGGTCTTGAGCTACAGGGTGGGCAATTTCAAAAGTCTATGTAAGGGCTTGCGCACCATTGTTCTGGGTCCCTCCTGCGTGTGGCAAGTGAGCACCCTGTTGCAACAGTTAATAAAGATCAGGCTTACTAGCTGCCTTGCTTCTCAATATTCTCTGGTTGGCCTCTATTTTCTCCTACTGATAGGGAACCTACATAAAGACTCTATACAGTGGATGGTCGGGTTGCCAACATGATCCGTGCAGGGTGCACGTTCCCAACCTGCAGTGTTCCCAACCCACAGCTGTGCATCTGTGATTCGGCACTTCTGCGCATGCGCGACCGCCAAAATCCAGAAGTAACCCATTCCAGTACTTGCGGGTTTCGGCAGTCTGTAACCCGAAAAAAAGCAACCTGAAGCGTCTGTAACCGGAGGTATGACTGTACAGTGGTACCTCGGGTTACATACGCTTCAGGTTACAGACTCCGCTAACCCAGAAATAGTGCTTCAGGTTAAGAACTTTGCTTCAGGGTGAGAACAGAAATTGTGCTCCGGCGGTGCGGCAGCAGAAGGAGGCCCCATTACCTAAAGTGGTGCTTCAGGTTAAGAACAGTTTCAGGTTAAGTACGGACCTCCGGAACGAATTAAGTACTTAACCACTGTATGGGCTTTGAAGACGCTCAAACTCAGGTTGCAAGGGAGAAACATGCTACGAGGAAGGCACGCTTGGCAAATCCACACCGTGATCAACTCCTGCCCAGAAACCAATGTCCCCACTGTGGAAGGACGTGTGGGTCCAGAATTGGCCTCCACAGTCACTTACGGACTCATTGTTAAAGCCGTGTTCATGGAAGACAATCTTACTTGGCTACGAGGGATTGCCAAAGAAGAAGAATATGGGCTCTTGGATACTCCATAAGGGAAAAGGAGCAGTTTTTTCCTTAAAATACCTGTGAGCTGGTTAGATCAGGGCCAGGTGGGCACAGCGCTGGCAGAAGCCCCTTCGGTTCTGCCCCTCTCCCCACCCCATCTGGGCACAGGCCACAAAGGAGGCGCCCACTCCGGGAACAGACAATGCCCCTGTTGTCTCTGGCCTGGGAGTTTCCACCCTAACCGCATGCTGTTTGCATTTTGAGCCTGTTCCCCTCCTCAGGGCTGTTGGAGAGCCAGCGGGGTGGTTTCCTGGCCTTTTCATCCCTCTCCCCTTCTTCCTCCCCTCACAGCTCCCCCACTACCTTCCCCCGGCTTTCAGAAGCCTGTCTGCTTCCTCCCTTACACCCCCCGGGGGCTTTCCATGCTGCCAGAAAATAAATCTCAAGCTATTTTTAAAATGGGGTGGGGGGGTGAGGAGAGAGGGAAATGACGGAGGTCCCCTTCTGCTTCGAGGCTGGCTCAGGAGACAGATCAGCAGACCAAGAAGAAGGCAGGCTCCCTGGGTGAGGGGGAAGAAGGAAGGAAGGGGAGTTTGCAAAGGATGGAGGGGGGACTTTCATCTCTCCCCCTCCGGGCTGGATGCCCTGGGGGAGTGAGGGGCAGAAAAGGAGGGGAGGTGGGTGGGGGTCTTCTTCTCACGCTTTGGCAGGGGTGGGGGAGCAGAGACGGGAGCAAGCCTCCAATTTCAGCAGTTCTCTCCCCCATCACTCCAGCACTCTGGTCATTGCCAAGAATGTGAATTTCCCACAATGCCCCTCTGCCAATGCAGCATCACTCCAGGGCACTATGGGAAGTTAAAGCACTGGCTCATCGCCCGGCAGTGACCAGAATGCTGTTGTTGCTGTCTGCCTGCCCTCCTTTCTTGCCCCTCTTCCCCCCCTGGGCATCCAGCCCAGAGTGGCAGAGGTGAAGAAAGGACAATGCCACATGCATAAGGGGGTGTTAAACAAGGCACAAGGGGTTCATGATCGATCTGCATTAAACCAAGGTATGAGGGCCCTTTATTGATGGTGCTGTCTTCCCTAAATCCCAATATTCCCTGGGCTTTGAAAGTCTGAATAGGAGAGATGCATTTAGGGAGGAGGAGGTGTGGACAAGGGAGAATTCAAGAATGTTGCAGAGCAGTGGCGTAGCGTGAGGGGTGCAGGGAGGGCCGGCCGCACCGGGCGCAACATCTGGGGGGGGGCGCGCTCGCACTCGCAGCTCTCTGCCCCTACCTGGCTCACTCACTCTCTCTCACTGCAGTGCTGGCTGTGCGAATCCGATCCGAGCCGCCGGGTCGCCGCCCACTGTGGAGGGGAGGGTGCCAGGCGTGTGGTGTGGTGCGGAGAGAGAGCGAGGGACTATCTGGGGGAGGGACAGTGCAGCGGGGGGGGGGCGCAAATTACTTGCCTTGCCCTGGGTTAGGGGGCGCAAATTACTTGCCTTGCCCCGGGTGCTGACAACCCACGCTACGCCACTGTTGCAGAGTAAAACTGCAACAATAAAAATAAATTCAAGGGCCCCCCAAACCACCTTCTCTCTCCATCCTTAACAGCACTTGCATGTGTGTTCATAAATCTACAATTTAGCAAAGCTGTTTTCTCAGTCGAAATAAATTTAAAAATTGTCCAGTGGCACCTTAGAGACCAACTATGTTTATTCTGGATATAAGCTTCCGTGTGCAGGCACACTTCTTCAGGTACACTGAAGATCCAGAACAAACTTAGTTGGCCTCTAAGGTGCTACTGGACAATTTTTAAAATTTATTTCGACTGCGTCAGACCAACACGGCTACCTACCCGAATCTATTTTCTCATCGTAAGAGCTCACGGGCAGCGGAATTAAGTTTATTTGCAGTGCGTGTTGTGGGAAGGTTTGAATGAAGTCCTGTATTGGAACAGTTTTTAAAAACAATGGAATAAACATGCATTTGGGGGAGGGATGTTTTAGGTCAGAGCTGCTGCTGCTGCTTTCCTGCCCTCCCAACCCCCCCCCCTCATTCTTTACCTCCATCTCCCCCATTCCTGAAGCCCCCAGGGAGGAGATGATAAGGGTGAGACTTTCTTGACCTTTTGCTCCCAACTCCCTCTTTGGGAGGAAAAAAACCTGATAAGGCTCAGATTAAAATAGCCCCCTTATCTCTGCTCTCTCCCCCCCCCACTGTGTGTATGCAGTGGGGCTCCCTGGGTCTCACCAGAACCCATTTAGTGCCTGAGAACAGAGAAGCCTTGTAAGGAGGGCTCAGGAAGGGAGCTTTAAATGGGGTCTCCTGGGGTCAGGGCTGGGACATTGGCTTGCTGGTTTTAATCTGCGTAAGTGACTTAGAGGCTGGAAACGAGATCGGCTTCTTAACAGCAGTCTGGATGAAAGCGGGTTGTTGGGTGGGGGCCGGTTGCTCGCCCGCTCCAGCTGGCTCTGCAAGGGCTTGAGTCCCCAAGGGTATTTGGGGGTGTGCTTGGAGGGCAGAGGAGGAGGGGGGGGATGCAGAGGCGGAGGAAATGACAGCCGCAGCCTGTACTCTGCAGTCAACCATCCAGTTGCCTCCGTTCCCCTTGGGCCGGAAAGCACCTTGGCTTCTGGAAGGCAAGGTGACGTAAATTCGGAGGAGAAATTGTTGAGTGGGCAAAAGGGTCGCAGCAAGGCTGGGAAGCAGCTTTGAGCGACGCCGAAGCAGGACCCGTGAGACTAATAATACAGTGGTACCTCGGGTTACATACGCTTCAAGTTACATACACTTCAGGTTACACACTCCGCTAACCCAGAAATAGTGCTTCAGGTTAAGAACTTTGCTTCAGGATGAGAACAGAAATCGTGCTCCGGCAGCACAGCAGCAGCAGGAGGCCCCATTAGCTAAAGTGGTGCTTCAGGTTAAGAACAATTTCAGGTTAAGAACGGACCTCCAGAACGAATTAAGTACTTAACCCGAGGTACCACTGTAATAATAATTGTACCCCGCCCATCTGCCCTAGCCACTCTGGGCAGCTACCAACAGATATAAAAATACAGTGGTACTTCGGGTTAAGAACTTAATTCGTTCTGGAGGTCCGTTCTTAACCTGAAACTGTTCTTAACCTGAAGCACCACTTTAGCTAATGGGGCCTCCTGCTGCTACCGCACCACCGGAGCACGATTTCTGTTCTCATCCTGAAGCAAAGTTCTTAACCCGAGGTACTATTTCTGGGTGAGCGGAGTATGTAACCTGAAGCGTATGTAGCCTGAAGCGCATGTAATCCAAGGTACTACTGTATAACAAAACATCAAGCATTAAAAACTTCCCTACGCAGGGCTGCTTTCAGGTGTCTTCTAAAAGTTGCATAGTTATTTATCTCCTTGAAATCTGGTGGAGGGTGTTGCACAGGGCTGGCGCCACCACCAAGAAGGCCCTCTGCCTGATTCCCTGTACAACAACAACAACAATTTAATATTTACATGCCACCTATCTGACTGGGTTGCCCTAGCCATTCTGTGTGGCTTCCAGCAAATTATAAAACCACAAATGATGACACTCACAATTAGGGAAGCAGCGAGAAGGCCCTCGGAGCTGGACCTCAGTGCCCATGCTGAACGATGCTGATGGAGACACTCCTTCAGGTATACATAAGGACCTCAGGGGAGGCTGCTGGATTAGGCCAAGGACCCACCTAGTCCAGCATCCTGCTCTCACAATGGCCATCAGGATGCCTATTTGAAACCACCAAGCAGGATTTGAGCAAAGGATCCCTCTCTCCTCCTGTGTTTTCCAGCAACGGCGTACAGTGGTGCCTCGCAAGACGAAATTAATTCGTTCTGGGAGTTTTTTCGTTCTGCGAGTTTTTTCGTCTTGCGAAGCACCGCTGTGTATTGACGGTTTCCCATAGGAATGCATTGCTGGTTTTAAAAAAAAGGCGCAAGACATTTCGTCTTGCGAAGCAAGCCCGTAGGGAAATCCGTCTTGCGAAGCAACTCAGAAAACGAAAAACTCTTTTGTCTTGCGAGTTTTTCGTCTTGCGAGGTACCACTGTATTGGGTAAAATTGCTTCCTCCAACTGTGGAGACAGAACAAAGCTGTCCTGGCTTATAGCCATCGATAGCTCTCTACTCCAGGGGTCGGCAAAGTTTTTGTGGCTTGGGCCAGTTCATGGTCCCGCAGACCCACGGTGAGCCGGAGTCCGTGTGCACATGCATGCGCAAATGCTATTTCTGGTGCTCCTTCGCAGAGGAGGCGTGAGCAGCTTCCCATTGGCTGCAGGAGCTTCCTGCAGCCAATGGGAAGCTGGCCAGAGTTGTGGAAGGCGGTCCCTGCTCTGCTCTGCACAGTTTTAGCGGGTGGTAGAGGTCCCCAAGCGGGCGACATGGGCCCATGGGCTGGTTAAACGACCTCCATGGGCTGCTTGTGGCCCATGGGCCTTAGGTTGCCAACCCCTGCTCTCCTCCATGAGAAAGCCACTGAGCAAGGCAGAGCCAAAGTAGGAATTATTATTATTATTATTATTATTATTATTATTATTATTATTATTTATTTGTACCCCGCCCATCTGGCTGGGTTTCCCCAGCCACTCTGCGCGGCTTCCACAGAGACCAAAAATACACTAAAATGTCACACATTAAAAACTTCCCTGAATCAGAACCAAATGAGATCTCCTTCGGATAACCTGCCTATTGAGCATTCATCTTGATTTGCTTGCACAGAGCTTACGTGGAGGTGAGACTGCATCAGCTCTTGACTGAGCAGAAGTTCTGATTTGTTTTCGGGGAGGTTATACAGCGCAGAGCAGTGTTCATCCTGCATTCGTCTTGATTTGACTGCAAGGTGTTCACAGGTCTTCCCAGCAATCACTTCTTTATCCCAGCCTTTTCAATGCATTTCCGCATCCCTTTCCAAACTGCAAAAGAAAAAGTCTGGAGTGTGTTTTTTTACTGCTGATTTGTTGTACCAGGATGACTTCAATCCACTTAAATTGCACAAATCTAAATTGCCCAGTTCTAGAATCCTGTCTCCTCAGAATACTGGCAGTCTGGAGATGCCCCAACTCAGGAATAATCCACGAATATGCTGGAGCTCTGGAAAGCGCAGAGGAAAATCATTATTTATTTATTAAATTTCTATTAGTGTGGACGAGATCTCCAAAGTCCAAAAGTCCAAAAGTCTCTTCCTTGAGAAGCTGTAACGAGGCTGCTTGCCAAATGGGGCAGTGGCATAGCTGTCAACGTTTCCCTTTTTTAAAGGGAAATTCCCTTATTCCGAATAGGATTCCTCGCAAGAAAAGGGAAAAGTTGACAGGTATGGGCAGTGGTGAGCAGTACCTAACCAGAGAAGAAGTCACAACCCTTCATGGTCTGCAGCTTGGGCTCTGGGCAGGAGTTGCTTAATTTGAATCCTTCTGATATGGAAAAATCCCTGCACCCAGAAAACTAGCATGTCAGGGATGAGAGCAGGAGCGCTGGAGACTGTATCTGTTTATTCATTCATTTACAAATGGGCACAGTGGAAGCAAGCATACTCTAAACTCCAAACATACTGCCAAATGCAGCTAAAAATTCCCCAGGGTTTCCTCCGACTCTCTCTCTCTCTGCCTGAATTAAATGTGCTACATATTATTTCGTGCCACTTGCAGGACTGTTCCCAGATATTTTCACCCAGTAAGGAAAACTCATGACGTTAGCGGGACAAAATCAAAGGCCTGTGCACTATCATCTGTTGTTGTTGACATCTGTCGGTCTTGAGAGACAATAGAGTGTGCGTCTAGGGGTCAAACCCCTCCCTGGGGTGCAAGCCTGAGCAGTGTGTAGAGGTGGGTTATGGGGAGTGCGACCGGTTTGCCCACATGGGGCGCTGAGGCGAGAGGGGGCCACAGGGGGTGCCACAACAATGATGACCAATGCTGAAGGCAAGAGGTGGCCCATCTGTTAGGATATTGATGTTCTGTTCCACCTTAAGAGGAACAGACATGTGGATTGTTGTATGTCACATGTTTGTTTACATTCCAGCACAGCTTGCTGGGAACTTCCGTTGTGTATAGCTTTTGCTTATGCTGCTTGCTTGGACACGAAGGGGAGAAGACATGTTTTTCCCTTCGTCCTGATGCTGAATAAAATGCCGTAAATACACTTTACACAGCCTCTATCTGCCACTTCTGTTGCATGTTATTCACTCTGCTGATTAGAGCGTGCTCAAGCTTCTGAAGCTGTGAGTCGCTGTTTGATGCTGAGACAAGGGCCGGAGCTTGCCCGGCTGCTGGTCTGTGGCTGGAGCCAGCTGGGGGCTTGCGAATTGCCCCCGTTCCCTTGGACGCATCCCAACACCATCTTCTCCTTCCCAGGCTGACGAGCCCCACTTGCCCCTCACTTCCCTCTGCAGCACATGCAGAAACCGCCTTCTTGACTGCAGGACCCACTATTGATCTTGCCCACTCAGTCCGTCAGAGCCTGTCTTCGCATGCAGAGGAAGACCTTAAGTCACTGAGGGTTTAGCCAGCGAGTTGAAACCCTTCCCAGAGTGTGGCTGCTGACCCTAACGGACAGCTTCTGGGAGCCACAGGTGGGAGCTGAGTGCAGTGTTGAGGCCAAAAGTGGACTAACTACCCTAGGAGGAGCCTGACGAGTCTCCCACCAGATGTGCTACCCCTCTTCTAGCACCCCAAATACCCCCATGATCATCTAGATTGATAGGAATAGTATAAGGCAGCCTGCCCCAGCAACACTCATGCTGGAATCTGCTTGCAAGGCTTCCCACAGGCATCTGGTTGGCCGCTGTGAGAACAGGATGTTGAATTAGATGGGCCCTTTGGTTGAGCTTTTCTTACGTTCTTCACCTGTCCTCCTGCAGATGCTTTGTGAGTTCCCACGAGGCAAGACAGTGATAACAGCAATAACCTGTATTGAACTACATAACTGGGAAACATGGGCAAAGCAACTGCTTATATTGTTGTTGTTTAGTCATTTAGTCGTGTCCTACTTTTCGTGACCCCATGGACCAGAGCACACCAGGCACTCCTGTCTTCCACTGCCTCCCACAGTTTGGTCAAACTCATGCTGGTCGCTTCGAGAACACTGTCCAACCATCTCGTCCTCTGTCATCCCCTTCTCCTTGTGCCCTCCATCTTTCCCAACATCAGGGTCTTTTCCAGGGAGTCTTCTCTTCTCATGAGGTTGCCAAAGTCTTGGAGCCTCAGCCTCAGGATCTGTCCTTCCAGGGAGCACTCAGGGTTGATTTCCTTCAGAATGGAGAGGTTTCACCTTCTTGCAGTCCATGGGACTCTCAAGAGTCTCCTCCAGCACCATAATTCAAAAGCATCAATTCTTCGGTGATCAGCCTTCTTTATGGTCCAGCTCTCACTTCCATACATCACTACTGGGAAAACCATAGCTTTAACTAGACGGACCTTTGTCAGCAAGGTGATGTCTCTGTTTTTTAAGATGCTAACAGCTTATATATGTTTCTGAAAACCTGGACCACTCCCACTCCCAATGTGATTGGCTGTCTAAACTTCCAAGCTGCAAATCACAACTCAGAGTCCAAGGGCCAATGGCAGAGGCCCAAATCCTGAAATGTTCTATGATTGGACATCGTGTATCGAATCGGAACACAGGAGCTCATATTCCTTAGTCCAGACTCAAGTTCAGGCAAACACAGAACACTGAAGACATAACGCCTTGGACTACAACTCCCAGCAGCCCTTGGGAGCGCATGTGGTTGGGGATGGCTGGGCTAGACACATCAAAGATTAAGGCTGCGCCAAGCATCCTGGGAGGAAGGAGAACTAAAGCAGTCAAATCTTAAAGGATACAGGTTAAAGGCCCTGTGAAAATCCCCCAGTTTCTGTTCTTTCTGCCGCCTCCAGTGTGCCAGGATTAAGAGCTGAGCTCTGACGCAGCAACTCGGTCCTTTCTGCAATTCACCAGCCAAGAAATCCAGCACGGATCAGGACATAGGTGTGTGTGTTCAGCCCTCTGGCTTTCTTCTGTCACATCTCTGGGATTAGGGATATCTAGTACTTTTTGTGTGTGTGTGTATTTTTCCATTTGTTCCGCACTCAGTTCCTCTCCTTCGTTTCATCCTGAGCCTCTGAGTGTCATGCAGGTTCCCTCTGTGTCCATGAAAACAGACTTTGCAGAGCTGCTTAGGAGTGGAGCCAATTCACCCCAGGGCCAGGTGGTGGCTGTTAAAAATAGGTTGTGCCACATTTCCAGAGCCCAACTCATGCACGTCCCGGGAAAATTAGGGTCACATTCACACCGTACATTTCAGGCACTATGATACCACTCGAAACCACAGTGGCTTCCTGCAAAGAATTCAGAGAACTGTAGTTTGTTAACTGCAGATGGTGACAGCAGTCACGAAATTAAAAGACGCCTGCTTCTTGGGAGAAAAGCAATGACAAACCTAGACAGCATCTTAAAAAGCAGGGACATCACCTTGCCAACAAAGGTCTGTATAGTTAAAGCTATGGTTTTCCCAGCAGTGATGTACGGAAGTGAGAGCTGGACCATAAAGAAGGCTGATTGCCAAAGAATTGATGCTTTTGATGCTTTTGAATTATGGTGCTGGAGGAGACTCTTGAGAGTCCCATGGACTGCAAGAAGATCAAACCTCTCCATTCTGAAGGAAATCAGCCCTGAGTGCTCACTGGAAGGACAGATCGTGAAGCTGAGGCTCCAAAATTTTGGCCACCTCATGAGAAGAGAAGACTCCCTGGAGAAGACCCTGATGTTGGGAAAGATTGAGACCACAAGGAGAAGGGGACGACAGAGGATGAGATGGTTGGACAGTGTTCTCGAAGCTACCAGCATGAGTTTGACCAAACTACGGGAGGCAGTGGAAGACAGGAGTGCCTGGCGTGCTCTGGTCCATGGGGTCATGAAGAGTCGGACATGACTAAACGACTAAACAACAACACAACAAGTTTGTTAATGGCACTGAGAGTTGTTAGGAGGCCTCTATTGCCCTCCCAGAGCTGCAGTTCTCGGAATAGTCTAACCATCAATCCTTCTTTCCAAGAGAACTCTGGGGATTGTAGCTGTGTCAGGAGGCTGTATTGGGCGTTGGGGAGGAATAGTACCTCTGGTGGGGGACATGTCATGCTCCTTCTGGGGTCATTTGTCCACCTTTGGTCCACCCTACCCTCAGCTCTCGCCTGCGGCTCCTAGAAGCTGTCAGCATGTGACAGTGACCGCACACTGGGAATGGCTTTGACAGGCTATTTGAACCAGGTGAGGGTACCTGGTGGGTCTCAAAGTGTTGGTGAGTTGGGGACAAGCTCTGGTGGATTGAACGGATGAGACCAGCAGTAGGGTTTTGTTTTTTTTTTTTAAAAAAAAAACTTTATTAATTTAAAATAAATACATTTATGAAAAATAGACGTACATACAAGTAAACAAACATACAATCAAACAAACAAATAACAGAAAAATAATACAAACCACCACACTATAAGATATAAGAAGATTAATATAATTATAATCATATATACTCCTGGTATTGAACACAATTGTAAAATTTATAGAAAAGAAATTTAAAACTGACTTCCAATTAATCTCACTGTACTTCGTCTATCCATTACTTTATACCACGCAGTTACATATTTCTTATATAATTTCTTTTTACCGCCCTACAAACTTACATTTATACAATACAGGGATCAGTCTAATTCAGCCAAGATGTTTCTTTTTATTCCATAGTTTTCTAAATATTCTTTAAAGATTCTCCAGTCCTTATAGACTTTTTGTTTTGGTTGGCCTCTTACTCTTCCTGTCGCTTTCGCTAGCTGCAGATATTCTACGATTAGGATTTGCCAATCTTCCGTGTTGGGTATTCTTGTGTTTTTCCAATTTCTTGCTACTAAAATTCTGGCCGCCGTTATTCTGTACATGAACAATGTTCTTTTCGATTTCCCTATTTCTTAGTCCAATCTTCTTTGAAAGCCAACTAAGCTGCTGGTCCTCACTGCCTCCTGTGGAAGAGAGTTCCACAGACTTGAGTTTGCAATGCTTTTTCTTTTAACTTACCCTTCTCTCTGGAAGGGCCCTGAGTCTCGGTGAACTGTGCTTTAAAAATGAATAATCCATGTGCAGAACTAAAAGGGAAAAGGGGGAGCTAGAGTTCCTTGCACTGGTGACCTTGTAGAATAAAACCCACTGAACAACCCTGCAGGCTCTTGGAAAGGGTTAAGGTAACGACCTGTAATGGTTCTAAGGGTTGCTCGTGCGTAAGTTGCCGCCACTCCTGACTAGGTTACCTGGTTAAACCCTTTCTGTCTGGACAGCCTCAAGTTTCGTGGCTGCCTCAGTCGCTGGCAGAATCCGTCAGTGGGCGTTTCTTGAACCTCTTCCAGCATAAAAGCTGTTTGACGCCCAGTCTTCTCCTACTCTCCCTGCGTGGAAGTCTTCTGCGCAGGGAGGGTGTGGGCAGCGGAGTACTCGTCCCCTCTCCGCTGGTCTCCTGCGAAGAGTCCTGGAGCCACCTCTCCGATTCCCCCATCTGCCCCCCTTCTCCACTGGTGTTACGCTGATTTCCTTCCCCAGCGGATGGGCTGCTTCTCTCCCTACTGGGACCCTCTCCGACATCCCTCTGGAGCCTCCTCTCCGCCTCCAGCTCCGATGGCAGTTCCCTGACAGGACCCATCATCATCCTGTTCTTCCCTTTAGAGGGTAGTTGGAGAGGAGTATTGTCTTCCAGATCCTGGAAAGATATGGGATGGCCCCTGGGGGTTTGTTCTAAGAGGGGAGCAATGAGAAGGAGTGTGCTTTAAAGGCCATCTGGAGTTGACATTAGTCAGAGTCCTCAAACAGACAACCATCTGGGCTGTCTGGAATGAATTCTTGCCCTTTTTCATGTTTGGTTGAGGAGGTGAAGAAAATACAAATACTGAATAAACAAGATTTATTTATTTTTTAAGGGGAGGTGCTGGTTTTGACTCTGGGCTCAGCTATACAGCTACATATAAAATGTTTCCGGTGTGCTGTAAAGTGCATTACACAAATGCGACACTGGATGGCGATGGCGAGCTATGGCCAATTCCATATCTTTTTCGAAACTTCTTTTTAAAAAGCATTTTCGCAACTTTTTTTATATGTGTCTAGATCCCACCTCCCTTGTACATTCAGAGTTTGCACCATCCCAACATTCAGACCACAGAACAGACCTCAAGGCAAGGTGAAAAGCTGGTTCGATCCCCAGCGCCTCCAGCATTTCTGCCTGAAATTCTGGAGAGGTGCTGCTAGGCCGGGTAGACAATACTAAGCTAGATTATCATTATTATTCATTTCAATACCGCTTTATATCGGACCAAAGGTCTCCCTGGTTATGAAGCAGTATCTATGTTGAACTTAAAAATGGAAAGCGTAATGCTGGTGGTCAACAAAAGAGGCTTAAATACTGTCTCAGGGCAAATCTAAAAAAATGTAGTATAAACACTGACAACTGGGAAACACTGGCCTGCAAGCACTCAAGTTGGACAGCAGCCTTTACCAAAGGTGTCATGGGTTTTGAAGATGCTTGAACTCAGGACGGAAGGGAGAAAGGTGCTAAGAGGAAGGCACGCTTGGCAAACCCACACCGTGATCAACTCCCGCCCGGGAACCAATGTCCCCAATATGGAAGGATGCGTGGGTCCAGAATTGGCCACCACAGTCACTTACGGACTCATTGTTAAAAGTGTGTTTATGGACGACAATCTTATTCGGCTACAAGGGATCGCCAAAGAAGAAGAAGAATGTACTACAATCCTCCCAATGAAGGTCCATCTGTGTCCCAAAACACACTTCACTTTTGCTGCCTTTGGAATAAATCTTACAGGCCATTTCTGAGCTGTGCTCATCCTGGGAGCTTCGTTTGTTGTTGGATTGCATTGGGGGGGTGGGCAGTGAGCAGAGGAAAATAGATGAGGCCAGGACACATCTGGTAAGCAAAAGGCTGTGCAGGAAACAGAGAGCTGGTTGTGAATGCTGATCTTTGCCAGTTATAGACTGTCTTCTGGGGTTCCCAAGACTGCATTCCCAGCTGCCAGATGTGCAGCATCTGCCTTGGCGACATACACCCCTCGCCTCCAGGAAGATCCACTGAGTTTCCTCAAGTGGTCAAGCTGCACCCGCCTGCCCCCCCTCGCCTGTATCCTTTCCATTAAGTCACCATCTCGCAAATTCTGTTCTCTCTCTCTCTCTCCCTCACACACACGCACCCCCCCCATAATATTTCTTTCTTTTCTTTGAGCTTTGTTTCAGTCCCTCAGAAGTAGGCAAATAAATGCTGCAGGGTCTGATCTCAGACAGGATCTGTTTCAAGGCCAAAGGCAGGAGAGGAACAGGTCAAGGCCAGGGAGATAGTCAAAGCATGATCCATGTGGATCCGTGCTTTGTAACCATGTTTTTGCGCCATTGCGGCCCCAGAAAACAGTGGATGCGTGATTTTTTGGTGCAGGCTATAGCCATGGACATGCCATGTGATCTGATGGTGAATTTGGGGTGACCCAGTGCAAAAATCCTGAGGATCCATGTGCTTTTACCTCCCCCCTCTCAGGCAGCCTCCTTTATCGCTAGAGTCCCTTATCTCTCTCCCGATTGCTTGCCGATCAGCTGCTCAGTGGCTTTGTTTCAACACCCACTTCCCTCTTTCTAAAAAAAAAAAAAAAGCATGATCTGCTTTTTGGCCCTGGGCAATTCGGCTCCAGGGACCACGCATTTGCTCCATAAGACTCACAGACATTTCCCCTTACTTTTTAGAAGGAAAAAATGTGTCTTATGGAGCAAAAAATACGGTATTCCCATGACCGCCTTAGAGGGCAGTGAAATTCACAGTGCAAAATTCACTGTCCCAAACCGTCCAACATTCAGCTTCACTGGATGTCTACGAGTCCCGGTATTGTGAATTTTCCCCCTTTCTATCCACTTTCTCCTTTCCTTGGATGATTTTATAAGCCTCTATCATGTCAACTGTTACTTGCCTTATAAAATTTCTGCCCCACCTTTCCTCTAAAGAGCTCCAGGTGGCCTTCCTCCCCCCCCCATTTCATCATCGCAACAACCCTGTGAGGTAGGCACTGGCTTGTGGTCACCAAGTGAGCCTCATCGCATAAGCGGGGATTTGAACCCTGTCCTCCCGGGCCCTAGTCCAACACCCTAACCACTATGCCACACTGGAGGTAGAATGCACACTGGCTTGATGGGTGTATGTTTGTGCTGCTCTATGCGGGGCTGCCCTTGAAGCTGACCCAGAAACTCCAGCGGGTGCAGAATGCTGTGGCAAGGCTCCTCACGGGGTCCTTGCCGTGGGATCACATTCATCCAGTGCTTTACCAGCTGCACTGGCTCCTGGTGGAGTACAGGGTCAGGTTTAAGGTGCTGGTTTTGACCTTTAAAGCCCTATGCAGCCTAGGACCCTCGTACCTACAGGACCGCCTCTCCTGGTATGCCCTGCGGAGGACCTTAAGGTCCACAAATGACAACATTTTGGAGGTCCCAGGTCGCAAGGTAGTTAGATTGGTCTCAACTAGGGCCAGGGCCTTTTCAGTACTGGCCCCGACTTGGTGGAATGCTCTGTCACAAGAGACTAGGGCCCTGAGGGACTTGACATCTTTCCGCAGGGCCTGCAAGATGGAACTGTTCTGCCTGGCCTTTGGTTTGGACTCAGTCTGACCCTTATATTTCCCTCCCCTTATGGTCTTGATTTATCGGCTACTTTGAAATGAGGCTGCGTTTTAAATTGAATTTTAACCTGTATTTTAAATTGGTTTCTCTCTCTCTCTCTTTTCCCCCTATTATGTTTTTACTGTGATTTTATTGGTGTTAGCTGCCCTGAGCCCGGCTCTGGCCGGGGAGGGCGGAGTATAAATAAAATTTATTATTATTACTCCTGGGAATCCTATTTTGTTTCATTCTTCCCATCCCTTTTCTTTTACCCTTTGTCTTTCTCTCTCTCCCTCTTCCATTGCCTTCCATTCCCATGTATTTCTGCAACCTAGAATTGCTCCAGGAGGACTGGAGAGGGTGGCCCTGATCGCAAGCTCTTTGACGGCATCTTTTTTGCAGAGAGTGCACCCTTCCCTTTCTGTGCCCTGGGAAAGTGGGCATGCGGCTGGCAAGCAGCTTTGCAAACCCACTGTTGGAAACAGACGAGACGGGGGGAGAAGAGGGGAAATGGGGCAGAGGATGTGGTGGGGGAGCGGGCTGGTAATCTGATATTTATGATGGACTCCCACTGAACTGGGATGCTGTGCAGACAGACACTTCACTTCAAAGCCAGCCTTGTCAGAGGCAAAGGTTTTCCTGGGGTGGGTGGGATGGAAGTAGGGGGTTCATCTGGCAAGGGGGAAGGAGCCGTCCATATGTCTGAACAATCAGGGGGTCGTTAGGGGATTAGAAGTCATGTTAATAAGCCCTGGCTGTTTGGAATCGGAGGCTCAGCTGCCGGCAGAGAGATGGTCTTGGCAAGAAAAGGTCACAATTAACACAGCCCAATGCAAGTGTCTCTCTCATCCAGGTCAGATTATTGCGGGTGCAGGGAGCCCCCCCAGAATGGCAGGCTGTATTGGGGAAACGCAATCTACATGCCTTTGTCTCTGCCCGCCTTTGGCGAGAAACAAAGCGGGCATTTGGGGTGAGTGGGGGGGGGGGGAGAGAGGATGGTTGGGTTAATTGCAAATCCGCCTGACAGCATGAATCCATTTTGGAGGGTGTCAAATCCCCTTCGAAACCTTGCAAGACCCGATCTGCGTTCCTCCTAGGAGGGCACGATTAGGAGGTTGTGCCGTGGCTGCAGCAGCCCTGAGGGACATCTGCCAGCCAATCTGCATGGAGGGGGGGCAGGCTGGAAGAGCAAAGGGTCAGCAGCGAGGCATGCGGGGGAAACAGGCCTAGTGGTCATATAAACACCAGCAAGCTGTTGGGCAAGCTGGTGTGACAATTGCCAATCGTAGGATCATAGATTCGTAATGTTGGAAGGGACCCTGAAGGTCCTCCAGCCCAACCCCCGGCAATGCAGGAATCTCAACGGAAGCATCCATGGCAGATGGCCATCTGACCTCAGCTTAAAAACCTACAAGGAAAGAGAGTCCTTCAAAAAAGACCCTCATCCCCCTCTCTCTTTGCTTGAGCAAAGGGCAGTTGGTCAGCCAAAAGAGAGAGGATGAGGCCTCAGTCCTATTGACTGAACTTGGTGGGTTTTTAAAGCAACTTAGTGGACTCTTATCAGCACAAAAACGCTGCTGTAACGGGTCTGGTGCTGAAATGCCACAATAAAAGGAATCTCCTAGGCATGCCTTCTGAGGAGCCTGGCACTCTGAAATGGGGTGGAGATTCTAGACCAGGGGTCAGCAAACGTTTTCAGCAGGGGGCCGGTCCACTGTCCCTCAGACTATATTTTTGGAGGGAAAATAAAAATGAACGAATTCATATGCCACGCAAATAACCCAGAGATGCATTTTAAATAAAAGCACACATTCTACACATGTAAAAACACCAGGCAGGCCTCACAAATAATCCAGAGATGCATTTTAAATAAAAGGACACATTCTCCTCATGTGAAAACACACTGATTCCCAGACCGTCCACGGGCCGGATTTAGAAGGCGATTGGGCCAGATCCAGCCCACAGGCCTTAGTTTGCCTACCCATGCTCTAGACACCACGTCCATCTTAGCTGAGGCTGATGGGTGCCATTGTCCAAAACATCTGGAGGGCATAATAATAATAATAATAATAATAATAATAATAATAATAATAAATTTATACCCCGCCCATCTGGCTGGGGTTCCCCAGCCACTCTGGGCAGCTCCCAACATAATATTAAAAACACAATAAAACATCAAACATCAAAAACTTACCTAAACAGGGCTGCCTTCAATTGAGTTCTAAAAGTCAGATAATTGTTTATTTCCTTGACATCTGATGGGAGGGCATTCCACAGGGCGGGCGCCACTACTGAGAAGCCCCTCTGCCTAGTTCCCTGTAACCTCACTTCTCACAGTGAGGGAACCGTCAGAAGGCCCACGGCGCTGGACCTCAGTGTCCGGGCTGAATGATGGGGGTGGAGACACTCCTTCAGGTATACTGGACCGAGGCCGCTTAGGGCTTCAAAGGTCAGCACCAACTTTGAATTGTGCTTGGAAACATACTGGGAGCCAATGTATGTCTTTCAGGACCGGTGTTATATGGTCTCGGCGGCCGCTCCCAGTCACCAGTCTAGCTGCCACATTCTGGATTAGTTGTAGTTTCCGGGTCACCTTCAAAGGTAGCCCCATGTAGAGCACATTGCAGTAGTCCAAGTGGGAGATAACCAGAGCATGCACCACTCTGGCGAGACAGTCTGTGGGCAGGGAGGGTCTCATCCTATGTACCAGATGGAGCTGGTAGACAGCTGCCCTGGACACCAGATTGGGGGATGCTATGCCAACCTGACGGCGAAGAATTGATGCTTTTGAATTATGGTGCTGGAGGAGACTCTTTAGAGTCCCATGGACTGCAAGAAGATCAAACGCATCCATTCTTAAGGAAATTAGCCCTGAGTGCTCACTGGAAGGACAGATCGTGAAGCTGAGGCTCCAATACTTTGGCCACCTCATGAGAAGAGAAGACTCTCTGGAAAAGACCCTGATTGTTATGTACTGAGTTGAATAGGATCCAAACTGCAGCAGTCTGATTGGTCCTAGAACAATAGGATCCAAATTGCAGCAGTCTGATTGGTCCTAGAACAATAGGATTCAGAATGCATCAGTCTGATTGGTCCTAGAGCAATGCAGCAGTCTGATTGGTTGGCTGGAACCACCCAATCATGCTCCAGATATAAGTGAATCCACAACCTGATTGGCTTACAGTAGAATTCCAGAATTAGCCAATCATGTGCAGCCCATTGTGTAAATAATGTATATAAAGCAGATACTTTGAGGGGACATTCATTCATTCCTCCTCACCACTATGAGCTGAATAAAGAGCATGAAATCACTTTGCGACTCTGAGTATATTTCACTGATGTTAGGAAAGATGGAGGGCACAAGAAGAAGGGGACGACCGAGGACGAGATGGTTGGACAGTGTTCTCGAAGCTACAAACATGAGTCTGACCAAACTGCGGGAGGCAGTGGAAGACAGGAGTGGCTGGCATGCTCTGGTCCATGGGGTCACGAAGAGTCGGACACGACTAAACGACTAAACAACAACAAATGCCAACCTGACTGGATGCTTTGAAAGCACTGTGCTTGGTCTTACCCTGTTCTGGATGATTTAGGTAGTTTGAGTCGGTGTTATATAGCTGCCACCCTGCCAAAAATGAAAACAGAAACATTTGTGGATGTAGCACAGTGTTATTATGCCAAGGGGTTGCCCCACGGAAGGCAGACACGTGTTCTGCCCAGGAACCACAGGGCTGCCTGCCTCTCTCTCACTGAGCCAACGTGCTGGTCTCCCGCTGACTGGTGGAACAAAGGCACAGATCCAATTGACAGAGATTAAAGAAGATTAGCCTTCAGGGTGGGAGATTTTTTCCCCCCTTCCCCAAGCAAGCAGATGGCCTCAGGCGGATTCGGGTGAAGGAAGCCAACTGGGGTTAAGACCTAGCCTCCTGGCCTGCCCTGACTCATCCGTGGTGGGTATTAATGTCCTTCAGTTTACTTTGCAGAGGAACAAAGTAAGGTGGCGGAAAGGCGGACCTCTACCTCAAGGACTTTGCAAAAGAGAGGCAAGTGGATCATAGAAACACAGAACTGTAGAGTTGGAGGGAAGGGGGTGTGATACTTTCATCAAGGAATTTCCTTTTTGCTGTACAGGGAACCAGGCAGAGGGCCTTCTCGGTAGTGGCACCCGCCCTGTGGAACGCCCTCCCACCAGATGTCAAAGAGAACAACAACTACCAGACTTCTTGAAGACATCTGAATGCAGCCCTGTTCAGGGAAGCTTTTAATGTTTGATGCATTATTGTTGTTGTTGTTGTTGTTGTTGTTATTATTATTATTATTATTATTATTATTATTCTAGAACCAGTGTGTTTTCCTCCACTGTAAAGAAGAAGAAGAAGAAGAAGAAGAAGAAGAAGAAGAAGAAGAAGAAGAAGAAGAGTTTGGATTTGATATCCCGCTTTATCACACCCTTTTAAACATATATGGTGGTCATGTAAAGTTATACAGTAGTACCTCAGGTTTACAGAAACTTCAGGTTACAGATGCTTCAGGTTACAGACTCCGCTAACACAGAAATATTACCTCGGGTTAAGAACTTTGCTTCAGGATGAGAACAGAAATTGTGCTCCGGCAGCGTGGCGGCAGTGGGAGGCCCCATCAGCTAAAGTGGTGCTTCAGGTTAAGAACAGTTTCAGGTTAAGAACGGACCTCCGGAACGAATTAAGTACTTAACCCGAGGTACCACTGTAAAGGCTTTCTGGGAAGTGATATATAATTGGGAAAAAATGTTTAAAACAATTTTTGTAAAAAAAAAAACAGAAGCCTTTTTATTAGGAATTGTAGGTACCGACATCCCAAAGGAACAGAAAAGACTTTTCATGTATGTGACAAGAGCAGCACGAATGCTATTAGCCCAGAGATGGAAAGAAGACAAGTCCCTACCAGAGAGAAATGGCAAATCAGGCTGTTAGAATATGCCAAAATGGCAAAACTGACCAGAAAGCTCAGGGACCAAGAAGACAAAAATTTCAAGAAAGAATGGAGGAAATTTATAATTTACTTAGGAGACCACTGTAAGCAGATGAAAACATTAGCAGCATTTTAATCTCACTTGTAATGTTGCAATTACTATGGATAATATGGATAGATATAAAATATAGACTGTGACATAATATGCAGTTGAAAAGTTGACATTAGGAGCCATGGAGGGGAAGTCTCGAGATTCAGAGAAATCTCTCTACTGTATATGCATATGTGTTTGGTTTCGTTATAAATTTATATTTGTAAAATCAAATAAAAACGATTTTTTAAAAAAGAAGACACACCCCAGACAGCAGCCATAACATCTGTTGCAGAACATATACAGGCTGTGTACGTGTTACTGCTTATTCCGGGGTGTTCCCAGCGCTCGTGTTCTCTCTGTCGCAAAGGGAAATTGAGGCAAGATTGCTGCGGATAGACCAGGATGAGCTGTGCGCTGCTGGGATTTCAAATTTCTGTGTGCATCTCGAATCCCAGCATAGCCTGCAGCCACCCCCCCAAAAAAACCCCTCTCAAATAAAACGACCCTGTCCCTCCTTGCCACTCCTCACAATTCAGCCATATTTCAAGGGAGGGGTTTTGTTTTTCTTTGAGACATCCAGAGTCACCCTGGACCCTCCTCTGCTACCTCAGCTGCCCTCTTCCTCCCCTCTCGGTGATGAATGTGACCTTTCACTTGCCAATGTAGCCCTTGATCCCATTTTCTCCAGCCTGCTCCTCTCCGCACCCCCCCCCCAATCCATCCTTGCAGAGGAGATCAGCCCAAGGACTTTGTTCAGCTCCAGGGGAATTTTTGCTGATTCCAAAACAGGGATGTTTTACGGCCGGAGTTAGAGCAGCAGCAAATTCTTCCCCGCCTGACCTGGTCAGCAGCCAGGACGCCTTTGCGAACTGTTGCGATGGTGGTGTAATGGTTTGAGTGTTGGAATGGGACCTGAAAGACCTGGGTTCATATCCCCACTTAGCCACGAAGCTCATTGGGTGACCTTGGGCCAGTCGCTGCCTCTCAGCCTAACCTAACCTACCTCACAAGGTTGTTGTGGGGATTAAATGGGGGGGGGGGAGAACAATGCGTGCCACCTTCTGCTCATTGGAGAAAAAGGTGAGATATAAACACAGTCAGTCAGTCAATCAACCAATCAATTTTGCTAGACTCCCATTTTCCCCCAGCCAGCACCACCAAGGTGATAGGACCTATAAAGGTTAAAAAAAAGGTAGAAGAAGAAGAGTTTGGATTTGATATCCAGCTTTATCACTACCCAAAGGAGTCTCAAAGCGGCTAACAATCTCTTTTCCCTTCCCTACAACAAACACTCTGTGAGGTGAGTGAGGCTGGGAGACTTCAGAGAAGTGTGACTAGCCCAAGGTCACCCAGCAGCTGCATGTGGAGGAGCGGAGACGCGAACCCGGTTCCCCAGATTACGAGTCTGCCGCTCTTAACCACTACACCACGCTGGCTTTGGACCCCTGGACAGTTAAGTCCAGTCAAAGGCGACTTTGGGGTTGTGGCACTCATCTCGCTTTCAGGCCGAGGGAGCCGGCGTTTGTCCACAGATAGCTTTCTGGGTCATGTGGCCAGCATGACTAAACCTCTTCTGGCACAACGGGACACAATGGAAACCAGAGCGCACGGAAACACCATTTACCTTCCCACTGCAGTGGTACCTCTTTATCTGCTTGTACTGACATGCTTTTGAACTGCTAGTTTGGCAGGAGCTGGGACAAAGCAATGGCAGATCACCCCGTTGCAGGGATTCGAACCACCAACCTTCTGATCAGCAAGCCCAAGAGGCTCAGTGGTTTAGACCACATACCTGGAAAGCCACAGATTCGCTTACACCTGTTGTAAGAGTTCACAGAATCACAGAATTCTAGAGCTAGAAAGGACCACGAGGGTCATCTAGTCCAGCCCCCTGCAATGCAGGAATTCCCCCCCCCCCCCCTAAGTGGGGCTCAAACCGATAACCCTCAGATTAGGAGTCTCACGCTGTACCGACTGAGCAACTCCTCAGTATTAAATAACACTCCTTTGTTGGGGACTCCTGTTTGCATCATTCAAGAAGCAAATATTATGTCTGGAATAGACACTATTATTTATTTACTCATTTGCTTGCATCATTAAAAACCTTGTTGTTTACTCGTTTAGTCGTGTCTGACTCTTCGTGACCCCCTGGACCAGAGCACGCCAGGCACTCCTGTCTTCCACTGCCTCCTGCAGTTTGGTCAAACTCATGCTGGTAGCTTCGAGAGCACTGTCTAACCATCTCGTCCTCTGTTGTCCCCTTCTCCTTGTGCCCTCCATCTTTCCCAACATCAGGGTCTTTTCCAGGAAGTCTTCTCTTCTCATGAGGTGGCCAAAGTCTTGGAGCCTCAGCTTCAGGATCTGTCCTTCCAGTGAGCACTCAGGGCTGATTTCCTTGAGAATGGATAGGCTTGATCTTCTTGCAGTCCATGGGACTCTCAAGAGTCTCCTCCAGCGCCAGAATTCAAAAGCATCCATTCTTCGGCGATCACCCTTCTTTATGGTCCAGCTCTCACTTCCATACATCACTACTGCGAAAACCATAGCTTTAACTATACGGATCTTTGTCAGCAAGGTCTACTTTTTAAGATGCTGTCTAGGTTTGTCGTTGATTTTCTCCCAAGAAGCAGGCGTCTTTTAATTTTGTGACTGCTGTCCCCATCTGCAGTGATCATGGAGCCCAAGAAAGTAAAATCTCTCACTGCCTCCATTTCTTCTCATTCTATTTGCCAGAGGTGATGGGACCAGTGGCCATGTCTTTAGCAAAAAACAAAAAGGGGTGGGGGGTGGCTTTCAGAATGCCTTCACAAAAACCAATTCTTAGGTGATCTCTGTCTCCAGGCTTATGATATAAAAAGATTCAATATGCAAGTGAAAAGGATCAGGGTGGTGGGTAGGAAAAAGAAAGCACAAATTCTTAAAGTTACACTTTTAAATGTTATGGTCCCATCCACACTCTTCATTTAAAACAATAACATACCACTTTAGAACTGTGAGAGAACTATTGCACACCACCGTGAGTTTCTTGGAAGGCAGGTGGGATATGGATGTAATAGAGAAATAAGTTTTGGGGTGGAATTCAGTTGCATACTGGGGAATCCAGGCCGTGCAATTAGAACTGATCTCCTGCGGAACATTCATCCATTCATTTTATCTTATATGCAGCTTTTTCACGCAAAGAAAAAGAGAGGCTCAAAACGGCTTACAAAAAAAGAAGAAGAAGAAGAGCTTGGATTTGATATCCCGCCTTTCACACCCCTTCAGGAGTCTCAAAGCGGCTAACATTCTCCTTTCCCTTCCTCCCCCACAACAAACACTCTGTGAGGTGAGTGGGGCTGAGAGACTTCAAAGAAGTGTGACTTGCCCAAGGTCACCCAGCAGCTGCATGTGGAGGAGCGGAGACGCGAACCCGGTTCACCAGATTAGAATCATAGAATCATAGAGTTGGAAGAGACCACAAGGGCCATCGAGTCCAACCCCCTGCCAAGCAGGAAACACCATCAGAGCACTCCTGACATATGGTTGTCAAGCCTCTGCTTAAAGACCTCCAAAGAAGGAGACTCCACCACACTTCTTGGCAGCAAATTCCACTGTCGAACAGCTCTTACTGTCAGACTACCGCTCTTAACCACTACACCACACTGGCTCCCAGAAAAGAAAACAGGAGTACATTTCAAACGAACACTTCTAAAGCAGTTTTATAACAACAGCAAAACAATAGCAAACAAAAAACCCCACATTTTGGTACTAAAAACATTGCAAGATTACTTAAACAACATGTAGCATCTAAGAAGAGCAAAAATAACAAGGGAGCGTCACAGTTTCGCCCGAGTCTTAGAAACACCCCTCCCAAAAAACACTTCCTCCCCCCTCGGAAAAAACCCCCACAGACTTTTCTTGATAAGAAATAAATAAAGACATAAAGAAATAAATGACAAGCCAATGTCACCTGAACTTTAAGAAACTCTGTGCAAACAGATCAGCAAGAAAGCTTAATGAACAGGTTATCTGATCTGAAAGCAGCCCAGGCACGACCAACATTGGTCATGTTATTTAGACGCCTGAGGCAGAATATCCCACAAGCACCGCTCTGTTTCTCTGGGAGTTAAACAACAACAACAACCCACACACAGCAAGAAAATAAGTTGTTGCCCTTTCCTGACACCCAGCTCATCCTCTTCCCTGAGCTCCGTGATGGCAGCACTGGCGGGGGAAATAGGGACCTTTCAGGATGAAATCAAAAGCCGGGATGGCTTTCAGAATTCCAGGACTGTCCCTGGAGAATAGGGACCTTGGGGGGGGGGGTATGTGGTGCAAGCAGCCTTCGATCTCTTAAAGACATGGGACCCCCCTCTCTAATGCCAACCTGCAACTATGCAGAAATGGCAACAGCACCAGTCTGGCTGGTTTTTGACCCCCAGGCCAGTTGCCAGAATATTTTGCACATAAAAAATCTGGAAATTGGGGCAGTTGCTAGATGCTTTTCAGTAAAGGCAGGATTCTTCCCTCCTTCCCTGCCCCCCCCCCCCAGTTGAAGGCAACAGCTGCATGTTCTATTTCTCTTTTAAAAAAGTATTAATTACATTTTTAGGTCACTTTTCTACCAATTTACCAATTCAATGCAGTTCACAGTTTTCAAAATACGTTAATGGTTTACTCATATAATAGAACTGGGGAAAGGGCCAGAGAGGGAGGAGGAAGATAAGGATGTCCAGGAGCTAAGGCCCCTACTCTCCTTCTCATGCAGCCAGGTGGAATGGCAGCTGATGAGGCACTAAGGCTGTGTTGCATAGTGGTTAGGGCAGGGATCAGCAAACTTTTTCATCAGGGAGCTGGTCCACTGTCCCTCAGACCTTGTGGGGGGCTGGACTATATTTTTTGGGGGAAATATGAACAAATTCCTATGCTCCACAAATAACCCGGAGATGAATTTTAAATGAAATGACACATTCTACTCATGTAAAAACACGCTGGTTCCCGGACCGTCTACGGGCCAGATTTAGAAGGTGATTGCGCCGGATCTGGCCCCCAGGCCTTAGTTTGCCTACCCATGGGTTAGAGTGTCAGACTGGGACCTGGGAGTAAGGTAAAGGTAAAGGGACACCTGACCATTAGGTCCAGTCGTGACCTACTCTGGGGTTGCGGCGCTCATCTCGCTTTATTGGCCGAGGGAGCCAGCGTGCAGCTTCCGGGTCATGTGGCCAGGATGACTAAGCTGCTTCTGGAGAACCAGAGCAGTGCACGGAAATGCCGTTTACCTTCCCGCCGGAGTGGTACCTATTTATCTACTTGCACTTTGACGTGCTTTTGAACTGCTAGGTTGGCAGAAGCACACCCCGTCGCGGGGATTCGAACCGCTGACCTTCTGATCGGCAAGTCCTAGGCTCTGTGATTTAGCCCACTGTGCCACCCGTGTCCCTTAGGACCTGGGAGACCTGGGTTAAAATCCCCACTGGATGACCTAGGGCCAGTCATTTACTCTCAACCTGACCTACCTCACAGGGTTGTTCCGAGGATAAAATGGGGAGGAGGAGAATGATGTGTGTCCCTTCAAGCTCCTTGGAGGGAAGGTGATATACAAATGTGATATAGAGCAACGATTACATTCACTCTGGTTCCAATGTGCTCCCACCGCTGGTGTTTGACACCAAGTGCCCACTATTTAACAATATTTGCATACTGCTTCACTGTAAAGAAAACCTCTAAGCAGTTTATGAGGAATATAAAAGAGGCATCGATTTTAAAAAATCATCGTGAAAAAGCAAGTTTATAAAACATGCAGAACGATTAAAAGCATACATTGCAAGATAAAACTGCAGATTAAAGTACGTACATGTCTGTGTACAGTACAGTGGTACCTCGCAAGACGAATGCCTCGGAAGACGAAAAACTTGCAAGACGATTTTCCCTATGGGCTTGCTTCGCAAGACGAAACGTCTTGCGCCTTTTTTTAAAAACCACCAATGCATTCCTATGGGAAACCATCAATACACAGTGGTGCTTCGCAAGACGAAAAAACTCGTAGAACAAAAAAACTCGCAGAACGAATTAATTTCGTCTTGTGAGGCACCACTGTATATGTAAAGTTATTGACACAGAAGTAACTGAGAAGCTGATTAGAGACAGAGTTTGTTTCCTGTGCTGTGTGTGTGTGTGTGTGTGTGTGTGTGTGTGTCCTATTTTCACTTTTGTTCAAACTGCACCCAGAGACTTGTTCTCCCAGTGATGAAAACGGGGATGATGGATTTGTACCAAAACCAGGCTCCCCCTTTCTTTCAACACCCCCTGCTAGCTCTCTGGGGATTGAAAAGAGCATCATCGCTGCTCTTTCCTCCTTCCTCAAAGAGTGCCACAGGCAGGAACCCCCCCCCCACAACCGTCGCCGCCTCCAACTCTCCAGCAGTCAGCTGTCTCCAGCAGGGGCTTTTGCAACCATCCTGCCCCCTCTTCCCTCTTCCTAGGAAAGAGGAATCGAGGAAATGCCGTCTGGCCCCCACAACGCCGTCTGCCTCCTGGCGCATGGGGGATATTGTAGGGTTTTTCAAGACTGTGGGCTGAGATTACACATCATTCTGAGAGCTGCGTTTGTGGTGAAGAGGAAAGCGATGTCTCTGTGGTCAACGCTGTGGGTGGGGGGAGTTTGGCGAGCAAAAAGAGAGACGGCTTCTCCCACTGGCTGGTCACACTTCCCTTTCAACTTGAGCTCCAAACTGCACGTGGCATAAAACGCATCTAATGTGCAGCTTTTGAAAAATGCTTTTTGCATCACTTGGGCTGATAGTTCACAGCAAGCACGGAGGGGGAATTTAAACCTTTAGGAGGAATTTAAACCCCCGCAGATGCCTAGATGACAATGGTTCCTCTCAAGCTGGAATTTCCACCAGGAACTTCCCCCCCCCCAGTGGCGTAGCGTGGGGGGTGCAGGGGGGGCTGGCCGCACCGGGCGCAACATCTGGGGGGTAGGGTTAGGGGACGCAAATCCACGGGTTAGGGGGCGCAAATTACTTGCCTTGCCCCGGGTGCTGACAACCCACGCTACGCCACTGTTCCCCCCCAATGCAAACTGAGTACCAGTTGCTGGAAACCACAGGGTCCTGTGTTCAGATCCTGCTTGCTGCTTTCCCACAGGCATCCGTCTGGCCACTGTGAGAACAGGTGGGCCATTGCCTGATCCAACAGGCTCTTCTTACCTTCTTACCTTGTTGCCTGACCTGGTACCTTAGAG
This sequence comes from Podarcis tiliguerta, assembly GCF_965153285.1. Classification (NCBI taxonomy): domain Eukaryota; kingdom Metazoa; phylum Chordata; class Lepidosauria; order Squamata; family Lacertidae; genus Podarcis; species Podarcis tiliguerta. Next base: position 5,913,353 of record NC_139539.1, read on the forward strand.
TGGAGGATGGGTAATGAATTAAACAAGTGTTAATAATGTTACTGATGGAAGAAGGTGTCTAACCTTTGATGAGGCCCACTTCCCGGTCCCCGAGATATAGGTGCACTCTGGCCCGCAAGAAAGCCTTTTGTTCCATGGGACCGATGGACGAGGCTGGGATCGATGCAGCTAAGTGGTGCTCTACCACCCCAGAGAAGAATTTGCAATGTCCACCTCCAGACCCCCCTGGCAGCTGATGGGCCTCCCAGCCAAGTCCTCAGAGGAGTAATTGCTCACAAAGGGGGCTGACATGGCTTATTATTACCTTTGCTTTGAGTGACTGGCCTGTAGGGGCTCTTGGAGGAAGTGCCCGGTTGCCCTTTGCAGGATATGACCCTCCCAACACCAGCCAAGGGCAGGTGGGCAGCAGCCATCTCAAGACATTCTAGTGCTGCTCCACATCCACTTCTGGGCTGAACCCGAATCAAAAGTTGCTAACTTCCAGCCTGCCTGACTCTAGAAATATCTCTTTGGCCTTCTCTTCTTTGTGTTCCCCTTCCTTTAGCTGATCCAGCTTGCTGAAAGGCGCTGTTGTTTGATCCTGTGAACGTTACCCCCCTAAAGAGCTCCAACATGTGTTACAAAATGAAAACCTACTTGATGATCAAAGACAGCTGTGTGTTCAAGAAGTGCCCAGTGGAATATCGCTGGGATGAGGCCGGGACCAGCACCGTCGCCAATGGACACAGCAGCAGCAGCATCACCATCAACAACCAGAACCCACAAGGGATGCTTACGGTCCCCCAGGAGGGTGCCGTGGCGGAGAGCTCCAGATCCAGCGTCTTCCACTCCTTCAAGCATTGCTCCAGCAAGTTCGCCAGGTATGCCATTGCTCACTCCATCGGCCGCTGGCTGCTCTACCCGGGTTCCGTTTGCCTCTTGAACAAAGTCCCGCCCAATATACTGGTGAACGCCCGAACTCGCCTCATTGAGGATTTCCATGGGAAACGGGCCAAACTGATTGCCCGCGATGGGAACGAAATCGACACTATGTTTGTGGACAGGAGGAAGAGGAAAAGTCCAGAGAAACGGGGGATGCAGCTGGTGATCTGCTGCGAAGGGAATGGCAGTTTCTATGAGGTCGGATGCTTTTTCACCCCACTGAAGGCCGGGTACTCTGTCCTGGGGTGGAACCACCCCGGTTTCGGCAGGAGCACGGGCAAACCCTATCCGGCGAATGATGTCAACGCTATGGATGTGGTCATCCAATATGCCATACGCCGCCTGGGTTTTGCCCTGCCGGACATTGCCATCTACGGCTACTCCTTAGGGAGCTACACAGCCACCTGGGCTGCGAAGACTTATCCGGAGCTAGGCGGGTTGGTACTGGATGCCTCCTTTGACAGCTTGCTCCCTTTGGCCATGAAGGTGATGGCAAAGAGCTGGAAGAAGCTGGTGGTCAAGACCGTGACGGAGCACTTCAACCTCAACGTGGCGGAGATGCTGTGCCAGTACCCCGGCCCAGTGCTGCTCATCAGGAGGACGTTGGACGAAATCACCAGCACCCACTTCCACTCGGAGAGCAAGCTGCCTGTCATCAAGACCAACCGAGCCAATGAGCTGCTCCTGCAGCTCTTGAGGTGCCGTTACCCCGACCTTATATCCGAGGAGGAGGAAGTGGTGCGCAGCTGGCTGGCGGCCGACTGTCCTCAGATGGACGACCTCATCTACAGCTTCTTCTACAAAGTGGATGAGGACTGGTGCCTTCAAACACTCCGCGGCTACAAAGCCAGCCTTGGCTCCAACTGCAGCTTCCCGTGGAACGTCGGGAAGAACCTTCCCCCCGCGAAGAAGAAGCAGATGGCCTTGTTTTTGGCCAAGAAGCACCTGAAGAACGTGGAGACCACCCATGGAAGAACTTTGCCACCAAACGAATTTCAGATGCCCTGGAAGCTCTAGCTCGGCTGGGGAGGTGGCGGCTTGACTGTAGAGAAAGAGAGAGAAATAAAAACTAGCATTCATCATTGCGGTTTGTTTGTGCAGGCGGTGGTGAGGTCTTTTGGTTCAGATTCTACCTTCTGCTGTTCCGGAGGGCAGGACCCAAACCACTGGATTCAAATGACAAGAAAGGAGATTCCAGCTAAACATTAGGAAGAGCTTTCTTACAATAAGAGCTGCTTGTTGAATGGACTGCCTCGGAAGGTGGTCAACTCTCCTTCACCTGAGGTTTTTAAACAGGGGTTGTATGGCCATCTAGGGACATGGGTGGCGCTGTGGGTTAAACCACAGAGCCTAGGGCTTGCTGATCAGAAGGTCGGCGGTTCAAATCCCCACAACAGGGTGAGCTCATGTTGCTCGGTTCCAGCTCCTGCCAACCTAGCAGTTCGAAAGCACGTTAAAGTGCAAGTAGATAAATAGGTACTGCTCCAGCGGGGAGGTAAACGCCATTTCCGTGAGCTGCTCTGGTTCGCCAGAAGTGGCTTAGTCATGCTGGCCACATGACCCAGAAGCTGTACGCCGGCTCCCTCAGCCAATACAGCGAGATGAGTGCCACACCCCCAGAGTCGTCCGCGACTGGACCTAACGGTCAGGGGGCCCTTTACCTTTACCTTTTATGGCCATCTATCAAGGATTTCTTAGCAGTGATTCCTGTATTGCAGGAATCTAAGTAATCTAAGATTCTATAGCTTTTGAAGTTTGGTTCTTGTGACTCCCAGCTGGGCAGAGATGCCCTGGAAGCATAGCTTTTGCTGCTGAATATTTCTTTGATTCTGAAGATCTGGGACCCATTATGCATTATGGTCCCAGAGTGCCCAGGGCAAATAATTCCTACTCTAGATATAATATTTGGGAGTATGTAGGAATAAGTATAAGGGATGCGGGTGGCGCTTTGGGTTAAAACACAGAGCCTAGGACTTGCCGATCAGAAGGTCAGTGGTTCAAATCCCCGCAACGGGGTGAGCTCCCGTTGCTCAGTCCCTGCTCCTGCCAACCTAGCAGTTCAAAAGCACCTCAAAGTGCAAGTAGATAAATGGGTACCGCTCCGGCGGGAAGGTAAATGGCGTTTCCGTGTGCTGCTCTGGTTCGCCAGAAACGGCTTAGTCATGCTGGCCACATGACCTGGAAGCTGTATGCAGGCTCCCTCGGCCAATAAAGCGAGATGAGCGCCGCAACCCCAGAGTCGGCCACAACTGGACCTAATGGTCAGGGGTCCCTTTACCTTTACCTTTAGGAATACATTTGGAGAATCAATGTGGCATAGTGGTTAGAGTCTTGGACTAAGACCTTGGAGACCTGGGTTCAAATCCCCACTCAGCTATGAAGCTCACTGGGGGACCATGGGCCAATCACTGCCTCTCAGCCTAACCTAACTCACACGGTTGTTGTGGGGAGGGTTAGAACCATGTACTCCTTGAACCCCTTGAAGGAAAAGGTGGGTTGTAAATGCAATAAATAAAATAAAATGGGAGAGTACATTGTAGCAAATCAGGCTGTTGGTCAACCCTATATTGGTACTGGCCGTGGGTGGCGCTGTGGTCTAAACCACAGAGCCTAGGGCTTGCCAATCGGAAGGTTGGCAGTTCGAATCCCCGCAATGGGGTGAGCTCCCGTTGCTCGGTCCCTGCTCCTGCCCACCTAGCAGTTCAAAAGCACGTCAAAGTGCAAGTAGATAAATAGGTACCACTCTGGCAGGAAGGTAAACGGCATTTCCATGTGCTGCTCTGGTTTTGCCAGAATTGGCTTAGTCATGCTGGCCACATGACCTGGAAAAACTGTGGACAAACGCCTACTCCCTCGGCCAGTAAAGCGAGATGAGCGCCGCAACCCCAGAGTCGTTCACCACTGGACTTAATTGTCAGGGATCCTTTACCTTTACCTTTAGACTAATACAGTGGTATCTCAGGTTAAGAACTTAATTCATTCTGGAGGTCTGTTCTTAACCTGAAACTGTTCATAACCTAAAGCACCACTTTAGCTAATGGGGCCTCCTGCTGCTGGAGCACGATTTCTGTTCTCATCGTGAAGCAAAGTTCTTAACCCGAGGTACTATTTCTGGGTTAGCGGAGTCTGTAACCTGAAGCGTATGTAGCCTGAAGCGTATGTAACCTGAGGTACCACTGTAGTGGGGCACCTCCTCCCATCATTTCTGACCATTGGCTATGCCGGTGTAATGGTTCTAGGGGTTGCTCATGCATAAGCCGGTGCAAACACCTGGCTGGATTGCCTGAGTGAACCTTTTCTGTCCGGACAGCCACTCACCCGTGGCTGTCTCAATCGCTGGCAGAATCCGTCAGTGGGCGTTTCTTGAACTTCTTCCAGCAAAGAAGCTCTTTGACGCCTAGTCTTCTCCTACTCTCTCTGCGCGAAAGCCTTCTGCGCAAGGAGGGCGTAGGCAGTGGAGGACCTCTACTCTCCTCGCTGGTCCCCGGCAAGGAGTCATGGGACCGCCTCGCCGCTTCCCCCATCTGCCCCCCTTCTCCACTGGTGCTACGCTGATTCTCTTCCCCAGAAGATGGGCTGCCTCTCCCAATCCCGGGACGCTCTCTGGAATCCCTCTGGATTTTGCTCTCTCCCTCCGACACTGATGGCAGTTCCCTGACAGCCGGCTACAGATGATGGGAGTCCGACAAAATTGGGATGGCCCCCACAGATTTCCTCAACCCCTTGCCCACACAGACCAGCAGTGGTTCTCCAGAATTTCAGACCGGACTTTCCCCTAGCTCTGCCTGGAGATGATGGAGGTTCAACAAGCGACCTCCTGCATCACCTAGGAGCTTTGACCCTAAGCTGTGGCTCCATAGGCAGTAGAGGGAAGGGTAAGTAGAGTGTGTGACATATGGCCTGAGCCTCTGCTACCAGTAGAGCCAACCTATCTGGAAAAACAGAGAGGGTGGATTGATTACATTGGCTGCCTGGGTGAGGGGATGGGCTATTGGTCAATGCAGCGCTGCTCCTAATTGGCCGAGTGTCCCGAGAGTGGGAGCCCCTCCTCCTTCCCTCAGTGTCCCATTGTGCCTGGATTTGAACCAGGAAAATATGAGCTGCACGTTCCTGGGATCGATAATTGGGGGCTGGGCCAGTGGAGATGTCTCAATTGGGGTGAACTCAGCCTGCCTTCTTACTTGCAACAACAAGTAAGGTAGGCTCTCAGCTTCCTGTTCCTCCTTAATCTCAGGGCTGCCTTTGCAAGACGCTGCAGGAAGGAGGATGGATGGGGGGAAAGATAGAATGAGTGCCACCTACTGTTAGCCTCCCTGTTAGTCGTTTAGTTGTGTCCAACTCTTTGTGACCCCATGGACCAGAGCATGTCAGGCACTCCTGTCCTCCACTGCCTCCTGCAGTTTGGTCAGACTCATGCTGGTAGCTTCCAGAACACTGTCCAACCATCTCGTCCTCTGTCGTCCCCTTCTCCTTGTGCCCTCCATCTTTCCCAAAATCAGGGTCTTTTCCAGGGAGTCTTCTCTTCTCATGAGGTGGCCAAAGTATTGGAGCCTCAGCTTCAGGATCTGTCCTTCCAGTGAGCACTCAGGGCTGATTTCCTTCAGAATGGATAGGTTTGATCTTCTTGCAGTCCATGGGACTCTCAAGAGTCTCCGCCAGCACCATAATTTAAAAGCATCCATTCTTCAGCGATCAGCCCTCTTTATGGTCCAGCTCTCACTTCCATACATCACTTCTGGAAAAACCATGGCTTTAACTATTCGGACCTTTGTTGGCAAGGTGACATCTCTGCTTTTTAAGATGCTGTCTAGGTTTGTCATTGCTTTTCTCCCAAGAAGCAGGCGTCTTTTAATTTCGTGACTTCTGTCACCATCTGCAGTGATCATGGAGTCCAAGAAAGTAGAATCTCCCACTGCCTCCATTTCTTCCCCTTCTATTTGCCAGGAGGTGATGGGACCAGTGGCCATGATCTTGTTTTTTTTTTGATGTTGCGCTCTCCTCTTTCACCCTCATTAAAAGGTTCTTTACTTCCTCCTCACTTTCTGCCATCAAGGTTGTGGGAGGAGGATGGATGGGGACAAAGATAGAATGAGTTGGCTCGGCCTCTCTGGCGCCACCTACTGTTAGCCTCCCAGCCTACTCCTTACCAATCCCAATGGCCACCAGCCACCACTGGCCTAGGGCTGGAGCAGGGAGAGAGACAATTGTCCCTACCGCATGGCTGGTTCCAGTCTACTGCTGTAGCTGAGCGGCTAGGGAGCTGCTTTGTGGAGCTCGCAGGGCAGGGTCAAGTCCTTTGTCTCTCTCTGATATGATGGGGATACACGCACAGTATTGGAAGACGCAAGAACTACCCACGCTGGAAGAATGGCAGATGAAAGTCATCGACTATATGGAATTGGCAGAAATGACTGGCAGAATCAGAGACCAGGGAGAAGAGACGGTGAAGGAAGATTGGAGGAAGTTCAAAGATTATTTACAGAAACACTATAAGATAATGAATGTCTGATGACACCAGACAGAATGTAAAAGGTTATTAGTAAAAAAATGTAAAGATTAAAGATCTAATATTTTAAGATATAAGGAAATGTAATTATATTAAGATATTAAGATTATGATAAAATCAAAGTATGACAGAGGGAAGGAATTTGCTGACAGAATATATGATCTGGAATACAGAGAAGGGAGGTCTGGGGAGGTCGGAGAAACAAGTTAATGCAAAGAATACAAGGAGATAAAAATTGTTTTTATTCTTTTTATTTTTATTTTTTACATTTTCTGCTGTTTTGTGTTTGTATGTTGTTGTTTTTGCTTATTTTTTGTCGTGTTGTGTTTTATTTTTTGTTGCTTTATACTTATTGTAAAATCCAATAAAATATTATATATATAAAAAAAATGATATGATGGGGATACGCATGCAGAAGGTAAGTGGGGGTATGTTCCCCTCCATCCGCCCTGGTAGGACTTGATTTCCTGCATACCAGCCCTGTTTCCTATGCATCGAACCAGTGGAAGCAGCTGCTCTCTGTGCATGCCTGGGGTTGCCCTGGTTGAGTGTTCTCGTGCCACCCCTTGGCTTCTCAGCAAAAGGCTTTCCCTTGCAGGAGGGTCTTGAACTCTTGTTCCAGGGAGATTCGAACTCCCAGCCTATAGGGACAGTCTGACCCCCTCCTTCTGTAATCCTCATAGAACCCTAGCCTAATGGTTGCCATTAATTGACTCTGAACTGATTTTAGAATGAATTGATTTTAGAGTGTATTCCACTTAATTTATTATGATTTTATGTAAACTGTGTTATTTTTACTGTTGTTAGCCCCTCTGAGCCCAGCTTCAGCTGGGGAGGGCGGGATATAAATAAAATTTTTTTATTATTGTTGTTATTCTTATTATTAGGGGTGAAGAGCGAAGACTGACAGTAGCAGAGTAATTGCTGGCTGGACCACTGGTGCTGATGCTCTGGTGACCTCTCACATGTTGCATGTTTTCTGATGCAATGGGGGGGCGTGTCCTCATTGTCACGAGTTCATTGGCTGATTCTCTGTGTGGGCGTGATTCGCAGCACACACCCTGATTGGTGGGCATTGGCTTCCAGGATCTATGTGGGCCTGTCTGTTGCTTTGACACTGGGTATCTTGGCTGTTCCACCAGCATAGCGCGAGCATTTCTCTGTGTATGTGCCAGCAGTGTGGCGTAGTGGTTAGAGTGTTGGATTGAAACCTGGAAGACCTGGGTTCAAATCCTCACTCAGCCATGAAACTCACTTGCTGACCTTGGGCCAGTTGCGAGCTCTCAGCTTAGCCTACCTCACAGGGTTGCTGTGAAGATAAAATGGGGTGGAGGAGAACTGTGTGTGCCTGCTTGAGATTCTTGGAGGAAAGATGGGGAATAATTGTAAAAATAGAGGAATAAAAATACAGTCATACCTCGGGTTGTGAACGTGATCCGTGCGGGAGGCACGTTCGCAACCCACAGCTCTGCGTCTGCGCAGGCGTGTGATGCAATCCGGAGCTTCCGTGCATGCGCAAAGTGTGATTCAGCGCTTCTGCGCATGCGCAAGCACCAAAACCCGGAAGTAACCCGTTCCGGTACTTCCGGGTTCGGCGCGGTCCGTAACCCTAAAATGCGCAACCCGCAGCGTTTGCAACTTGAGGTATGGCTGTAACATTTGCTCCCACACCCACCATGGAGATGTATTTATTATTCATTTTTAGAATTAGCCTGCTTCTAATTGACCAAGCTTCTCAATGTGGCAAACAGCATGACTTAAAACAGCAAAGTATGTTTTACAAATACGTATTATTAATAATTAACTTATTAATTAATTCAATTAATATACCACCTTTTATCAAAAGATTTCAGGGTGGTGTACAACACTAGAAACACATTGCAAAACATCAACGACAAAAACACAATAAAAACATAGTAAGAAGCATACTGACAGACAGCCTAATAGTGAAATCATCATCTTAATAACAGTCTGTCCTGCCACATGATCACAGGCCATATAATATTTAATAGCAGATATGAACAATGGAAGAATGTAGAAAATGGATTTTGGGGGTTTAGAAAATAAATGTAGATGTGTTTTAATGCAGCTATTAAGGGGGCATATCAATCAGGGAAAGAGACAGGAAGTCAAGAAGAAAATGTGTAAAAAAGACAGAGTTATGTAATAATTTGGAAGATTTAATAAAAATTGGGGGGGGGGGATTATTTAATAGCCATAGGCCTGGTTAAAGAGGAATGTTTTTTCCTGGTGTCTAAAAACATGCAATGTTGGCGCCAAGCCAGCCTCTCTGGAGAAAGCATCCACAATTGGGGAGTCACCACAGGAAAGACACAGCAGGATTATTGACCGACATAAAAGTCCCCAGGCAAATACAGTGGTGCCTCGCAAGATGAAAAGAATCCGTTCCGCGAGTCTCTTCGTCTAGCGGTTTTTTCGTCTTGCGAAGCAACCACATTAGCGGATTAGCGGATTAGCGCTATTAGCGGTTTAGCGGCTATTAGCAGCTATTAAAGGCTTAAGGGATTAGCGGATTAGCTGCTAAAAGGCTATTAGCAGCTTAGTGCCTTAGAAAAAGGGGGTGGGGAGCGGAAAAAAAACCCCAGGAATCGCAAGACATTTTTGTCTTGCGAAGCAAGCCCATAGGAAATTTGTTTTGCGAAGCACCTCCAAAACGGAAAACCCTTTCGTCTAGCGGGTTTTCCGTCTTGCGAGGCATTCGTCTTGCGGGGCACCACTGTAAAGAGAATTTCACCTGGTCTTAGAAAGACATCTGGCTCAGCACCAGATGAGCCTTTCTGTGGAGAGATTTCCAGAGCCAGGATATTCTCCCTGCCATCTCTGAGGGGTTCCAATCCACTGGATTTTGGAAAGCAAAATTGGCCTGAAGTAGGATTTCCAAGGAGGCCATGCCACGGCTCTGCCCAAGGTCTCCAATGAGGACAACAAGGGGAAGGAAGAGACCCCGGGTCTCAACTGTCCTGCTCAAGCTGGACCCTCCACTGAGATTCTCCCTCTGGAAGTTTCACGGTCCGGTTCTCCTCTGGCTTGGTTCAGAGTGAGGAGTCTGGGTCTTCAAAGGCCAGAAATGCCATTTCTCTGTCAGATGATGTGGTGGAGAAGCTGTATCGCACAGAGTGAGCCATCAGGGGAGCAGGAAAGCTGGACTTTGTCTCCAAGTCCACAGAGATGCATCAAGAGGCAGGAGCAGACCCAGACCCAGGAAGGATCACACCTGGCTTTAGGTGAGGGGTTTTTGATGTGACTGTTGCAGATATTAGTGTTATGCAGTTTGAAGTGACTGGATGGATAAGAACTGACTCCTTTTGGAAGAAATCATTGTCCAGACCCATAAATATTCAAATTTTTACTAGCAGAACTCTTCAGAATAAAACAGAAACATCAAATGATACATCCAAAATGTTATGCAATGTCTTGTGCTGTCTAGCACAGGCTCAGCAACCTACAAAATATGACATGGTTCCATTTTTAGTTTGGAGTTGTTTTCTCTCTCTTAGTCAGAGAGGGTCTTTTACATGTCCTTGCTTCCCAGAGCCTTGAGACAAAAGATTTGCAACTCAATACCATCATCGCATGATCTAAGGTTACAACACTCACATGTTCGCTACCAGAGAACAGCAAACAGTTAGATAATTATCAACTCAGGGAGAGCTCAGAGTGCTCTCCTTGGCTTTAATATAGCCCCCACGTTAAACCTTTTCATCAATACACATTTAGATATTCTCATTTCATTGTCTATTAAACTATTATACTTAACAGGGACAGGCTCCCAAATAGCTGGATAATATGTCTTGATCCATGCATTAGTCCAGGAGGTGCAGATGAGGCCAGTTCACACCGAAACCCAACGAAATCGACTTCCTCATGCACCCCTAGGGGAGGAGACTTAACCCAATGGGATGACATGCACATTGTTTACAGAATGGCCCAGAACCGATCCCAGAGTCTTGCAGGATGATCAGCTCAGGTAGCAGAGCTGGAAAAGAGCTCTGCAAGAACTCTGAGGAAATGCCAACAATGTGAACCTCAATCGAGCCCTCCAGATATCCTGTAGCCCTCCAGATATCGCTGGACTCCCATATCCATCAGCTCCAGCCAGTGCGGCAAGTAGAGATGATGGGAGTTGTAGTCTAGCAATATCTGGAGGGCCACAGACTCCCCCATCCCTAACCTTGATGGACCATTAAAATGCCTGAGGGTTGCAGCTCCTCACGTGCTTCTTTGCTTACAGGACTCGCAGAAAGGCAATGCATAATGTCATCACACTTAAGTGTTCCACGGCAATGACATCACTGGGACTGAACTGTGATGTCACGAGGGTCAGGCTGATAATGGGAAATCTAATCTTCTCCCTCCCTCCTTCCTCTGCATTTCTACCTTTGGGATACACATAAGGTATCTTATCCTTCTAACAACATTACGATGAGCCTTGCTGGATCAGAGCAAATAGTCCATCTAGTCTGACACCCTGTTCTCACAGAGGCCAGCCAGAAGTCTGTGGGAAATCCTCTATTTTTTCCTTAAACTGTTATTAGTAGTGGTTTCCACAGAGAAAGTTTGTGCTTGAAGCTGGCTGCTAGGTGTTTGCTTCATGAGGGCCACTTAACCAGTGGCGTAGCGTGGGTTGTCAGCACCCGGGGCAAGGCAAGTAATTTGCGCCCCCCCGCTGCACTGTCCCTCCCCCAGATAGTCCCTCGCTCTCTCTCCGCACCGCACCGCACGCCTGGCACCCTCCCCTCCACAGTGGGCGGCGATCCGGTGGCTCGGATCGGATTCGCACAGCCAGCACTGCAGTGAGAGAGAGAGAGTGAGCCAGGTAGGGGCAGAGAGCTGAGAGTGTGAGCGCCCCCCCCAATGTTGCGCCCGGTGCGGCCGGCCCCCCCTGCACCCCCCACGCTACGCCACTGCACTTAACACAATCCTTTCCTAACAGTGTCATTCGTTTAATGACACGTTTTCGAAAACGTTTTTTTTTTTTTTTTTTTTTTATAAATAATTTTTATTAATTTACAACAAAATATAACAAACAAATAAAATATATTTCACATTTCATGTTTCAATCTCTTAATTCTTAATTTAGACTTCCTTCAGCTTTTCCGCAAATCTTTCGTAGCCGTAATTAAGTTTTCGCATTTCTTTTTTTACCCATTGCCATTAGATATATTTGTCCTTCACCTTCCATTAGACAATGTCTCTCAAATATTCACAGTGCTCATTTAAAACCTTCTAGCGTTATTTGTCCATCACTTAGGCTCTCCAGATAATTAACAAATTTCCCCCAGTTTTCTGTAAACCTTTGGTCTCTTATGTACCTAATCTTTCCAGTCATCTTATCCAATTCAGCATAGTCTAGCAACTTAAACCTCCATTCTTCGAGTGTCGGTATTTCTTGTTGTTTCCACTTCTGCGCCAGTAGCATTCTTGCTGCAGTCACTGCATATTGAACAAATTTACTGTCCTTTCTCTTAATTTCTTTTCCTAAAATACCGAGCAGAAAGATCTCTGGTTTCTTTATAAAAGTGTACTTCAAAATCTTCTTCAATTCATTATATATCAGTTCCCAGAATTCTTTCACTCTCTTACATTCCCACCACATATGGTAGAAGGAACCCACATTTTCTTTGCATTTCCAACACTTATTACAGGTTTTATACATTTTTGCCAGTTTTACCGGTGTTATGTACCACCTGTAAAACATTTTCATCACATTCTCTTTCAATGACATACATGCAGTGAATTTTAAATTCTCTTTCCATAATTTTTCCCACTCTACCAATTGTATATTATAGCCAAAGTCTCTGGCCCAGTGAATCATAACCGACTTTACCTCTTCATCTTTCAAATTCCATTCTAACAGCAAATTATACATTTTTGAGAGGGTTTTTACCTCTTTGTTGACTATTTCGGACTGAAATGTCGAGTCTTTATCTATATAACCCCCTTCTCTTACATCTTTCCTAAACATTTCATTTACCTGATAATAATGCAACCAATCATAAACATATTTTTTGACTTGTTCATATGGTTTCATCTTCCATTTTCCTCCTTCTTTCACTAGCAATTGGCTATATGTCGCCCAATCGCCTCTCATATTAGTTCTTTTAACGCTCATAACCTCTAATGGTGATAACCAGTGTGGTGTTTTAGGTTCTAATAGGTTTTTATACCTATCCCAGACTTCTATTAATGGGCCTCGGAAGATGTGGTCTCCAAATCCTTTATGTACTTTTTTCTTATCCTTCCACATATACGCATGCCAACCAAATCTATTATCGTATCCTTCTAGATCTAACAGTTCCTTATTCTCTAATTTTATCCATTCTTTCAACCAGCAAAGACATGATGCCTCATAATATAGTTTCAGATCCGGCAGGGCAAAGCCTCCTCTTTGTCTTATATCTGTTAGAAGTTTATATTGTATTCTAGGCTTTTTGCCCTGCCATATATATCTTGAAATCATTCTTTGCCATTCTTTAAATAGACTAATCCCCTTAATTATGGGAATCGTCTGGAACAAAAATAACATTCTTGGCAACACGTTCATTTTAATTACGGAGATTCTTCCCCATAATGAGAATTTCATTCTTCCCCACACTTCCAGGTCCTTCTTGATTGCATTCCACACTGGTACATAGTTATTTTGGAATAAGTCGATATTTTTCGGAGTTAGCCATATTCCCAAATATTTCACTTTTTTGACCGCCTCTATCTCCAATTGTTGTTGCATTATTTCAATTTCACTTTGGTCCATATTCTTTACGATCATTTTGGTTTTTTTCTTATTTAATTTGAACCCTGCCACTTCTCCAAACTTGTCCATCTCCTCTACCACCTCCTTGGCCGTAGTTGCTGGCTCTTCTATTGTAACCACCAGGTCATCTGCAAATGCTTTGATTTTATATTCATTTTGCCCAATCGTTACCCCTTTTATGTTTCCATTTTGTCTTATCGAGTTCAAAAGAACTTCCAACACCGTTATAAATAATAATGGCGAAAGTGGGCATCCTTGTCTTGTTCCTTTAGAGATTTTCAATTCTTCTGTAATGACATTATTTATTATAAGCTTAGCTCTTTGTTCTGTGTAAATTGCCTTTATTCCATTGAAAAAATCTTCACCTATTTCCATATATTCCAAGTTTTTCAACATAAAATCCCAAGTTATATTATCAAAAGCTTTCTCTGCATCCACAAACATCATCATTGCTTGCTTATCAATCCTGACAGACAGATATTCCATTAAATTGATTACATTTCTTATATTATCTTTCATCTGTCTGCCTGGAAGGAAACCAGCTTGATCTTTGTGTATATAATCTCGTAATATTCTTTTCAGTCTTTTCGCAAGTATCCCTGCAAATATCTTATAGTCTGTGTTCAACAATGATATCGGTCTGTAATTTTTAACTTGGGTTAAGTCTGAGTCCGGTTTTGGTAAAAATGTAATAAATGCTTCTTTCCAGGTTTCCGGGATGTCTCTTTCTTTTAATATATTATTCATAACTTCCCTCAACGGCGATAGTATAATAGATTTCATTTCTTTGTAATATCCTGCGGTGAATCCATCTGGCCCAGGAGCTTTCCCCCTTTTCAAATCTTTTATAGCTTCCTTTATTTCCTCTTCTTCTATTGGGGTATTTAACCACTGTTTTTTCTCAGTCGGGATCTTCTGCACCTTTTTATCTTTTAAATATCTCTCAATTTTTCTCAAATTATTTTTTTCTTTCTTCTTGTACAATCCTCTATAATAATCCAAAAATCCCTTTCTAATCTCTTTCGGATTGGCTGTCTCTTCTCCTTCTACCGTAATTTTATTTATTGTACTTTGTTCTTTCCTTTTTTTAATTTGCCATGCCAACCATTTGCCGGATTTATTCGCATGTTCAAAGTTATTTTGTCTCAGTCTTTTAATATTCCATTCCACCTCTTTGTTTATTATCATTGCAAATTGGCTTTGTAGTATTTTAATATTTTCTCTTGCCTTTATGTTGTTCGGGTGTCTAATTAATTTCTGTTCGTTATCCATTATTTGCTTCAAAATTTCTTTTTTCTTCTTTTCTTTGTTTTTGTTCTTGATTGAGTTCTGTTGAATGAAAAATCCTCTCATTACTGCCTTACTTGCGTCCCAGACGACATTTATTTTTGTCCCTTTATTACAATTGTCCACAAAATATTCCGTCAATTTCTTCTGTGCTTTTTCTATTACTTCTTGGTCGTCCAGTAAATAATCATTCATCCTCCATCTGAAAGATCTTTCTTCATAGCCTTTCAATTCAAATTTTATTGGACTGTGGTCGGAAATCACCTTCGGTTGAATTTCAATTTGTTGGGTTCTTGGGGTAAGTTCTGTTGAGATCCAAATTTGATCGATTCTGGACATCGACTGGTTCGGTTCCGAATAATAAGTGAATTGCTTGTCTAGTGGGTGTCTAAGTCTCCAAATGTCTATCAAATTCAAATTTTTAATCATCGAGAAAAAAGATTTTGGTAGTTTCCCCTCTTTGCTTACTCCTTCTCTATGTCTATCCATTTCTAGTGAAACCACTCCATTCATGTCTCCCATTATTATTATTTTTTGATCCATATATTCAAATAGTTTTTCTTCCAGAATTTTATAGAACTCAGTCTTGTTACCATTAGGTGCATAGATCCCGACTATGATTAAATTTTCTCCTTGCCATTTGATTCTAACCGCAATTATCCTTCCGTCTTCATCCTTAAATATTTGTTGGGCTTCAATTTTGTTATTGATGTAGATGACCACTCCTCTTTTCTTTTGTTTATCTGAAGATATAAATTCATTTCCCAATCTTTTATTAATCAATATCTTTTTCTGTCTTCTTGCCACATGTGTTTCTTGTAAGCAAATTATATCTAAATGTTTCTTCTTCAAAAATTGTTCAATTCTGTTCCTCTTTTTTTTTTCGTTCATTCCGTTGATGTTCCAATTCCATATTTTCAGCGCCATGTCTTCCAAATTTTTAATTTTAATAATTTTTTATTGATTTTACAATTTGGCTTCCTCTTCCTCTTCCTCCTCTTCTTCATCTGTCTTCTTCTCCTTTTCTCCTTCTTCCTCCTCTTCTGAATCGCCTGTTGCTCCTTCATCCACTCCTTTATCCTCTTCTTTCTCTGGTTTCAGCTCTTTATATTTTCTCAGGAATTTTCCCATCTCTTCTACACTTGTCAGTCTGTGTCTTTTACCTTTATATGCAAATGTTATCCCTTCTGGGAATTCCCATCTGAAATCGATCTTGTTCTTTTTCAGTGTCTGAACCAATGATTTATAGATATCTCTTCGTTTGAGTAGTCTAATCGGGACATCTTTGAATATAATTATGTAGTTCCCATTTATGTTCAGTCTTTTTTCTCTGTTCTTTTGCAGAATTGTGTTCCTCATATCTCTGTCTTTAAATGTGATTAAACAATCTCCTACAAATCTTCTTGCTTTTGTTGATTTTACTCTCATTCTGAATGCATTTTGCACCGTTTTTGCCATTTCTTCCTCTGGAATCTCTAACCACTGTGCCAGCTCTGAAATCAGTTTATCTTTTATATTCTCTCCCTGTGTTTCAGGTACCGATCTCAATCTTAAATTCACTTCTCTCTGTCTTAATTCATTCATAGCAATTAGGTCTTTCATGTCTTCTTGTGCTTTACTTAATTCTCTCATTTCCATTTTAATTTTCTCTTCTTCCTTTCTAACATCCTTCATTTCCATCTTTGTCTTCTTCATTCCTTCCTCCAATGATTGCGTCCTTTTCACCACCTCTTTCAGTTGTCCTTTCAATTCCTTTACTGTTTCATCTATTTTTTTATCCACATTTCCAATTTTATTATCTACGTTTTCTAATTTTGTTTCCAAATTATTCTGACTTTGTTTAATGTCCGCAAACATTTTTAAAATCTCTGTCTTAAACTCTGTTTCCTGTTTAGACCCCTTTCTGTCCGATGGAGTCCCCTCCACCCCCTTCTTCCCCGGATTTGACATTGTCTCAGATTATATCCCAAAATAACAATAAATATTTCAGCACATTAAATTTGAATCCGATGTGAGGGCGATCTGGCTGCGACATCTGTCACCCCATTGATCGCCAGGGTCGAAAACGTTTTGATACAACTTTCCCTCCCTCTTTAGGGCTTATTGAGTGCTGTGCTCCCCCTCTTTCCAATTATTTATCTCTTAGTCACAACTGGGACAGGGGTCCGGGGGCGACTGAGTGGCGGCTGGCAGCAGAATCCGAGGCCGGCAGAAGAAAAAGATTTTGGCCTTGAAACATCAGACACGTCTCTGTCGAAAATAATAGGGGGAAAGATAATTGAGCTAGGCACATATGTCTATTTTGCTAAGAGTTTCTTGAGACAGGGGGGGAAAATAGAGTTCAGGCTTTGTTACCTTTTTATATAAGTGATGTTTATGGCAATTTATAGAGCTACAGGCAAGGAGAGAGAAGTCTCTGCCCCAAGGAGCTTGCAGTCTAACATTTGGCAAAGGGGAGGTAGGAGAAGGAAGAAGAAGGGTGTTGAAGAGAACCAAGATACAAATGTGTGACCAGCTTTAGTCTGGGTAGCAGGGAGAGGTGAGGATTTGCACCTGAGGGCCACACTCAGCCTGAGGGCCACTTATGAACAGCTTCCTGAGGGCCACTTCTAAGTGGTGGGCGGGGCAACAAATGTAAAATTTACCTTCGTGTGATAGGTTCGCTTCCACACATATGTATTTCTTTCCTCCACCCGGACAAGCAGTTGCAATGGGTCTACTCTGAGTAGAATTTAGTTGGCTACAGCCCCAAGTTCACATAGAGTCATCCCTTATAAAACTGCCAGTATGTATTAATATCATTATAACTGCATACAGGGCCCTGCAGGATTTAACTTCCTTCCGCAGGGCCTGTAAGGCAGAGCTATTCCGCCTGGCTTTCCATTTGAACTTAGCCTGATCTTTTATTCCCCTTCCTTTCCTCCCCCTCCCCTTTTTATGAAGATTACCTGCTCTGGGATCCCACAGCTAATTCTCCCCTGGTCTCCTCGCTGGCCCAAATAGGACTAATTTAGCCAGCTAGCCCTGGTGATCATCTAAAGTTTATTGGATGGATTTCCCCCCTAAGTTGATTTTTGAATTCTGAATTTATCGTTATCCACGTTTTATACTCTATTTTATGCTGTGTTTTGTTGCATCAATTAAGTGTTTTAAATTTGTTCTTAGCTGCCCTGAGACCGGTGTTCTGAACCGGGAAGGGCAGGGTATAAATAAAAAATTATAATTGTTATTATTTATTATTCATAGCTCACCCTGTCTCATGGACTCAAGGCAGACAACTGCGATTTCACCTGACGCCCACCTGATGAATGTGAACACGCAGGTTTTCAGAAAGCAAGGTTGGTCATTCAGTCGCTCTCTCTCTCTCTTCAATGAAAACTACAGTGGGGAACCGCAGGTAAAGGGGCCAAACCCAGCCCCTCCAGGTCTATGTGGCTGGAAATGTCCCCAGGTCATGCCACAGGTGTCAATAACCTCAGGTGTTTTTGCCAGACTGGAATCATAGAACTGTGAGGGGACACAAGGATCTTCTAGCCCATAGATGTCAACTTTTCCCTTTTCTTGTGAGGAATCCGATTCGAAATAAGGGAATTTCCCTTAAAAAAAGGGAAACGTTGACAGCCATGATCTAGCCCAACCCCCTTGTAGTGCAGTAATCTTTTGCCCAACATAGGGCTCGAACCCTCGAAGCTGAGATTAAGAGTCTCATGCTCTACAACCATCATTAAATCCCAAAGCATCTTTAAAACAGTCTTATTTCGACAAAGGTTTAGTTGATGCGAGTATTCATCTGTTTTTAGTCTATTGTTATTTGAACTCTTTGAACATTTAAAATCACAGTGGCTAACTTTTCTTATTGATGTTTTATTGCTTTGTCTTGTTTGTACTGCGGTACCTCAGGTTATAAACACCCTGGGTTACAAACACTTCAGGTTACAGACTCCGCTAACCCAGAAATAGTACCTCGGGTTAAGAACTTTGCTTCAGGATGAGAACAGAAATTGTGCTCCGGCGGCGTGGCAGCAGCAGGAGGCCCCATTAGCTAAAGTGGTAGCTCAGGTTAAGAACGATTTCAGGTTAAGAACGGACCTCCAGAATGAATTAAATTTGTAACCAGAGGTACCACTGTAAACCACTTTTGAGGCTTTGCAAGCAAATAGTGTATACATTATTAAATAAATGAATGAATGAATGAATGAATGAATGATATTTTGGCATGAGGGGCTGGGATTGTGTTTCCATGTGGGCATACAGTAACCTTACAGAAGTAAATGAGAGTGCATAAGAATGTGCATTAAACAAGCAAACAACCTAATTGCTGTCATCTGGATGTAACCCCCCCATGTTTCTTCCTTGGCTTCTCCAGCCCAAGGCAACAATAGCCAGGTTCTTATAATTTGCACCAGAACCCTGGCTGTTCACAGCCCTGATTGGCCGCTGTTTTATGATGTCACAAACCCCACCCCCATCTCCTCTTGCAGAGCATCCCTGCAGTGTTTTAAAGCTTGATCATACAAGTGTGTGGGGGGGGGGTTTAAAATAAAGCACATCCACACCCGTACAGCCTGATTCCCCCTCCTTGCTCCGAAAGAAGGCGGGAATGAACTTCCGGTTGCCGAAATATCCACGGAGGGTTTGGGGAGGGTGGACTGACTACCTGAAGACTGGGGGAGAATGTGGCAAATGAGTTGATGTGATTCATCTGCTAAAAGCGAGGGAGGTGTGGGCAGTAAAAGTGTGGAAGGACCACAGCCAGTCATCTTTTCAGCGTTCATCTGGGGGCACCAGGACTGGTTGGTTTGGCTACTTCTGAGTGCTGGCCTCTGCTGCAATGTTCACAAAGGAGGCACGACCTCACTGATTGTGACACTTCCCTGTGGACTAGGGATACTGAGGCCCCTGATGGGCAGGCGCCAATGACCACTTCACCATGGCCAAAGGGGTGAGCTCCAATCAGTTCCAAAGCCCGCATCATGTACCTATGAAGTAATCTATCCGTCAACGGGAAAGCTCTGGAGACGTCAGAAATATCTGCCGTGGGGCAACCTTCCTTGCCCACACCTCTTTTTATGTAATTTATGCCTCTCCTAGAAGTTAACCATTATCTCTCTCCATGTGCGTCTTCTGTTTTCCAAAGGCTCTGGCCCAAATATTCAAAACCTATTTTACGGCCAGCTACGACTTTGAGTTCAGCAACTGGCCTGTTGACTTCCGGTGGGACGAGGCCGGCGTCAACGGCAGCTCCCCCAGCCACGGTGGCAGCAACAGAGGCCACGGTGGCTGCCCGATCCTGGTCAAAGCAGCGGCGAGAGCATGTCCGCTGGCATCGGCCTTGATAAAAGGCCCTAGCAGAGACCGGGTCTCGCGCTGGCACTTCCTCCGCCACTTCAAGCAAATGCCCGGCCAGTTGGCCAGCTATATCATGGCACACTCTTTGGGCCGCTGGCTGATCTACCCCGGCTCTGTCTTCCTCCTGAACCAAGCACTGTTGCCCGTCCTGGCCAAGGGCCAAGCTCGCCTCTTGAGGGATTACAACGGGAAGCGGGCCAAGCTGGTAGCTCGCGACGGGAACAAGATTGACACCATGTTTGTGGACCGGAGGGACAAGGTGAAAGGACAAGGGGAGCAGCGGGGAAACCGGCTGGTGGTTTGCTGCGAGGGGAACGTCAGCTTCTACCAGTGGGGCTGCCTCTTCACCCCCTTGAGGACCGGGTATTCCGTGCTGGGTTGGAACCACCCTGGTTTTGCCGGGAGCACCGGCCAGCCCTACCCGGAGAACGACGCCAACGCGGTGGACGTCGTGATCCGGTATGCCACCTGCCGCCTGGGCTTCAACATACAAGACATTGTTGTGTACGGGTGGTCCTTAGGGGGCTACTCGGCCACGTGGGCTGCCATGACGTACCCGTCTCTGGGAGCCTTGGTGCTGGATGCCACTTTCGACGACCTGCTCCCCTTGGCCCTCAACATCATGCCCAAGAGCTGGAAGAAGCTGGTGGTTCGGACGGTGAAGGAGCACTTCAACCTCAACGTGGGGGAGCAGCTGTGCCGCTACCAGGGACCCGTCTTGCTGATCCGCAGGACCAAAGACGAGGTCATCACCACCTGCCCGTTTGGCCTGGAGGACCAGATCACCAACCTCAGGTGCAACCGAGCCAACGAGCTGCTCGTGCAGCTGCTGGAGTATCGCTACCCCGAAATCATGTCCCAGGACGGGTTGGAAGCTGTCCAGGTCTGGCTCAGGGCTGCCAACCCCAAACAGGAGGAGTCTGTTTACAAGCGCTACAGGATAAATGACGAGTGGTGTGTCAAGGAGCTTCAGAAGTACAAAGACAGCCTTGAGGACGGGAGCCCCTCTTTCCCTTGGAGGGTGGGGAAGCACCTCGCCCGCCGAGGGAAGCAGCTGATGGCCCTGTTCCTGGCCAAGAAGCACATGAGGAACGTGGACGCCACACACTGGTCTCTCCTCAAGCCGGATGACTTTCAGATGCCCTGGAAGTTGTAGCAGGAGATGGGGAGAGGGATCAGGAGGAGAGAGAAAGACGCATAAAGAAAGAATGAGAAAGAGACAGGCTTGGGAAAGTTCATTGGGTGCCCCCAGATTTATCCTCCCCCGACAACAATGCTATGCTCTGTCAGTTCCTTTTGAGTTGTGGGGGGAGGAGAGGGAGGGAGAAAAGAGACGGACAGAGAACCATAGAGATGGAAAAGACCCTAATAATAATAATAATAATAATAATAATAATAATTTTTTATTTATATCCCGCCCTCCCCAGCCAAAGCCGGGCTCAGAGTGGCTAACAAGGGTAAAATAATACAGCATTCTAAAATCAATTCATTGTAAAATCAGTTCAAATCAAATTAATGGCAACCATTGGGCTAGAGTTCTGTGAGGATAACCAAAGGAGGGGGTCAGATTGTGCCCTGGCCAAAGGCCTGGTGGAACAGCTCCGTCTTGCAGGCCCTGCGGAAGGATGTCAAGTCCCGCAGGGCCCTAGTCTCTTGTGACAGAGCGTTCCACCAGATCGGAGCCACAGCCAAAAAAGCCATGGCTCTGGTCGAGGCCAGCCTAACCTCTCTGTGTCCCGGGACTTCCAAGATGTTTTTATTTGAAGACCGTAAGGTCCTCTGTGGGAGGTCCCATAGGTACGAGGGTCCTAGAGTATTCTAGTCAACCCCATGCAATGTGGGAATCAAATGCACACCGTTGTGAAATGCAGAGAGTTGCCAACGGACAGCTCTTCCTTGCTAATACAGTGGTACCTCAGGTTAAGAACTTAATTCGTTCTGGAGGTCCATTCTTAACCTGAAACTGTTCTTAACCTGAAGCACCACTTTAGCTAACGGGGCCTCCCGCTGCTGCCGCGCCGCCAGAGCACAATTTCTGTTCTCATCCTGAAGCAAAGTTCTTAACCTGAGATACTATTTCTGGGTTAGCGGAGTCTGTAACCTGAAGCGTCTGTAACCTGAAGCGTCTGTAACCCGAGGTACCACTGTAGTGCTTTTGAGGGCGGGCTTAGGGTGGAGGTCGTAAGCTTCGTTTGGCCCCATCCACGGTTGTTTGTTTTATTACCCTGCTGCGATGGGATGGTCAAGGGCCTTGTTTGCTTCCAAAGGGAGACCAAAAAGCTCAGCGTTCTCTCTGCCACAGCTGAGGGAAGCAAGCTAGGTCAGGGAGCAGACGGTAACCCACCCAGGGCACATACAGCTCCGTCTTCACACAACTCCCTGTCCTCCAGTTTTTGCCACCCGAGGCAGCCCCTTCACTCCACCCAATGATAGAGCCGGCCCTGGTGTGTGGAGGAGCTGCAGTAAAGAACAAACAGCAGGAAGCTATTTGCCCTATTTTGGGACTTGTCCTAAAATTAGAATATATTGGGAGCAAATGTTCACATCACCCCTGCTTCATTCGTGTCAGATTCATTCCTGCTTGTGTACACACCAGGGGGTGTTGAAAGCGGCGGGGATGTCTTTATGCCACCAAAGTTGCTCACACCTTGGCTAGACGTGAATTAGGAAGGGCTTAAGGATCCCGATTAGTGCGAAGCTGGTTTGAGAAGCAACACATCAAACAGTAGTATTTTATAGCAAAGTACAGGATACACCTGCATTTTGGATGACGGTATGTGAACATGGATTGTTCCCCGCACTGGAAAGGCAAGGAGTGCTTGGTAGATGGGAATATAAACAAATCCTAAGGGGAAAAAAGAGATTGATTGTCCCAAAGTCACCAGTGAGCTTTGTGGCTCGAATAGAGATTTGAACCCAGGTCTCCGTAGCCCTGGCTCGACCCACTAACCATCCCCTTTATTTTTGTGACATGCAAACACTGGTGCTTTTAGAAGCTTGTGCATTTTGATGCAGAAGGGTGCTTGAAATCTAAGGCTGGTATTTGAAGAAGTTTATTCTGTGTAGACCTACTGAAATAAATGGACCTGTGGGTTAACCCACAGAGCCTAGGACTTGCCGATCAGAAGGTCAGCAGTTCAAATCCCCGCGACGGGGTGAGCTCCCGTTGCTCGGTCCCTGCTCCTGCCAACCTAGCAGTTTGAAAGCACGCCAAAAGTGCAAGTAGATTAATAGGTACCACTCTGGCGGGAAGGTAAACGGCGTTTCTGTGCACTGCTCTGGTTTGCCAGAAGCGGCTTAGTCATGCTGGCCACATGACCTGGAAGCTGTACGTCGGCTCCCTCGGCCAGTAAAGCGAGATGAGCGCCGCAACCCCAGATTCGGTCACAACTGGACCTAACGGTCAGGGGTCCCTTTACCTTTACCTTTTCTTTTAACTTGTTCATTAATTTCAGTGGGTCTTACTCTGAGCAGAGTTTAGTTGAATATCACCCTGTGGGGGCTGATATGCAGAGGGAGGACAATTCTGCAAATGGAGAGCCTTTGGTGTCCACTCTCATTTTTGTGATTCACAGACATTTATTTATACAAGTATTTACATACCACCAATCCATACAGCATAACATGGCAGTGCGCAACAATATTTTATTGTACGTATTCACTGTGTTTCATTGAAGACAATCTTGCTCGGCTACAAGTGATTGCCAAAGAAGAAGACGACAATATGTACAATAAAACAGAAAACACCATTAATCAGTATATAATTATAATTGTAAGGTTATAATTAAAATCACTAATTGAAAAAAGCAGCTGCATAGGCCTATCCGCATTCAAAGGGTCTGCCAGAGACGTCTGAAAAATAGAAAGAGTGCCTGCAAATCTCTGCTGGATGAGTAGTCCCAGTGCTGGATTTACATACAGTGGTACCTCGGGTTAAGAATTTGTTCCGGAGGTCCGTTCTTAACCTGAAACTGTTCTTAACCTGAAGCACCACTTTAGCTAATGGGGCCTCCCGCTGCCGCGACAAAATTTCTGTTCTCATCCTGAAGCAAAGTTCTTAACCTGAGGTACAATTTCTGGATTAGCGGAGTCTGTAACCTGAAGCGTCTGTAACCTGAAGCGTCTGTAACTCGAGGTACCACTGTATAAGCTAAACAAGCTAAAGCTTAGGGCCCAACTCTCTTGAGGGCCATTCCAAAATTTCACTATTAATATAAAGGTAAAAGGACCCCTGACCATTAGGTCCAGTCGTGGCCGACTCTGGGGTTGTGGCGCTCATTTCGCTTTACTGGCCGAGGGAGCCAGTGTACAGCTTCCGGGTCATGTGGCCAGCATGACTAAGCCGCTTCTGGCGAATCAGAGCAGTGCACGGAAACGCCGTTTACATTCCCGCCGGAGCGGTACCCATTTATCTACTTGCACTTTGACGTGCTTTCAAACTGCTAGGTTGGCAGGAGCAGGGACCGAGCAACGGGAGCTAACCCCGTCACGGGGATTTGAACCACTGACCTTCTGATCGGCAAGTCCTAGGCTCTGTGGTTTAACCCACAGTGTCACCCGCGTCCCTCTTCTTCTTAATTGTATTTCATTTCAGCAATTACTTTGATAAAATACACATTTTGTTATGTGCAAATGGCTTTAGATAACTATTAGGTCCATAAATTATCATATAGCACATATTCAACACAAAAAAACTAAAGTGGTGCTTCAGGATAAGAACAGTTTCAGGTTAAAAACAGACCTCTGGAACGAATTAAGTACTTAACCCAAGGTACCACTGTACCACTTCAGTAGTTTAGGGCCTCATCAAACCTGATTGGTCCACAGCATGGGACCAGTGACCCTAAATGCTCAACTTCTAGTTGAGTCCAGTTGAATCTCTCTAACATTGAGGACAGCGGAGCAATGCATTTCTTAGGAACGACTGCAACGTCAAAAAAGGATGCCTGCTATTTTGCAACATTTTGAGTTCGACTGAAAAATGGGTTTAACCATATCGTTTACATTTGGGTGCTTTCTAACAGCCAACGCTGCTACCTGCAATGTAGGGGTCTGTTGTAGGGGTCACTATAAAGCAGTGAACCTGCTGCCCCTGCCGGATGTTGTTCTGCTGATGGCGCTGATGGGATTTGTAGTCCAAAACAAATGGAGGGCACCAGGTTGTCAGAGGCTGCTATAAGGGATGGGCCAATCAGTCTAGTCTTGACATTTCTGTTTGCACTTGTTTCCCATAAATCCACCCTGCCCTGTTTCAACATTAACCAGAAATTTTAAAAAAGAAAATATTATTATGAAAATGCAAATATTTTTTGAAAACATTTCCTCTCAAAATTTGGATTTCCGTGCAGTTCTTTTGACCAGAGAACAATTGCCAGAACATTTGGGAAGAACAAAAGGTGGTGAATAATTGGAGCTGCAATCCTAATCCCCTTTACCTGGGAGTAAGCCCCACTGAATTCAATTCTGAGTAGAAGATTTCGTTGTGAATTCTTCACTGCTTACAGTGGTGCCTCGCAAGACGAAATTAATTCGTTCCGCGAGTCTCTTCGTCTAGCAGTTTTTTCGTCTTGCGAAGCAACCCTATTAGCGGCTTAGCGCTATTAGCGGTTTAGCGGCTATTAGCGGCTATTAAAGGCTTAAGGGATTAGCGGATTAGCTGCTAAAAGGCTATTAGTGGTTTAGCGGCTTAGAAAAAGGGGGTGGGGAGCGAAAAAAAATCTCAAGAATCGCAAGACATTTTCGTCTTGCGAAGCAAGCCCATAGGGAAATTCGTCCTGCGAAGCGCATCGAAAAACGGAAAACCCTTTCGTCTAGCAGGTTTTCTGTCTTGCGAGGCATTCGTCTTGCGGGGTACCACTGTATTTGATTGGATTGTGCAGATCAGATCAGTTATTATGAGACTCCACAAATACTGAATTCCTCAAGCATCCGTCACTACTATAAAACTTTTTAAAACTGTCCTTCATCATTGTAAGGACCAGAGTGAATTGTTCCATAATGATGCGATTTCCCCCAAAATGGTGGCTTAACAACGAGCGATGTCAGAGTACAGATAAAGCATAGAGCTGTGAGAGAGCCTTATCAGCAGATTTCGGGGAAGGTGTCCGGGAGTACACAGATTTGCTACTGTCACAAAGACAAACTGTTGTGTCTTCATGTACCTGCAATGGAAACAGACCAGAAAGTGTCCCTCTCCGGACTGTACATTTATAGCGGTATCATACCACTTTAAACACTCTCAGAGCTGTGGTTCTCAGAGTGGTTTAAAAATCAATCCCTCTGGGTAGGGAACTCTAAAAATTGTAGCTCTGTGAAGCAAATAGGAGTACCCTAACAAATCTCAGCTAGGGTTGCCATACGTCCAGGAAAACCAGGACATGTCCTCTTTTGGGGGGCCAACATGCCTATCTGGGAGGATTTTTACATTTTTTTAAAAATATTTATTGCATTTTTAAAATTTACAAAACAAGAAAATAAATTAATCCTTACACCCACATATACTGAAAAGAAAACAATACATAAACAAACATATGAAAAGAAAAAGATTAAAAAAGGAAAGGGGGGAAATTGTCAAATACACAAAATTATTTAAGGAGTACAAACCATTGTTTGAATATTCTATATCCAAAGTTCCTAGAAAGACATTACCTTCATGTTTTATCTTTTATTTTTTCCTTTACCATCACTTTCATTCTATTCCACTCAACTGGTTTGAGTCCCTTCTATGTTAATTGACTTCCCTCTATCTCTTTACGGTTTCCATATTTCTCCTACATTTGAGTAATCTGTATTCTATTATTTTTTAAAAATTCCCTTATTTTTACATTTGTTTACATTTTAAAGGAAATTCCTGGGTTTTTTATTTTGGGGGGTGGGTGGGGTTTTTGGGGGGGCGCATGGGCATGCTCAAGAGGGTTCTGTGCCCCAGAAGTGCCGCAGCAGAGTGAAGCCGCCGCA
This sequence comes from Podarcis tiliguerta, assembly GCF_965153285.1. Lineage (NCBI taxonomy): Eukaryota > Metazoa > Chordata > Lepidosauria > Squamata > Lacertidae > Podarcis > Podarcis tiliguerta. The sequence continues at coordinate 5,940,145 of NC_139539.1, forward strand.
GCGAAGATCAGATATGAACTGGGGTCCTACCACCGCTTGGGCTGTCAGTGGCTCAGGCTTGGGCTGCTCTGCACACTGCAGCTGCTGCCAGCCCGAGCTGGGGGGAAAGGCATGCACCTCTTTCCCCGGCTTGGGCTGGCAGTGACTCGGGCTGTCTTCTTTTTTGCCCTTCAAGACATGGCAGCCCTACTCTCGGTGCACTTAACAAACTACAGCTCCCAGGATTCTTTGGGGCAAGGGAATCCATGACTTCGAAGTGGTATCATACTGCTTTAACTGCATAGTGCAGATGGGGCCAGCCAGGCAGTTCTGGTGTCAGAATGAGGCATCTGATCAAGGTCTGTATTTTAAAATGAGCTTAAAAATATATTTGCAAATGTTTGTATGTTTCATGCCAGGCAGAAAAGCAGCTGGCTAAGTACTTTGGCAGTTGTTTATCCTCCTGAACAGGACCCCCCTGATTTATAGCAGTAGCAGGAGGCAAGTTTCTCAAAGTTGTAAAAGGGAATTACAGGCTGGGAGCAAAGGTTATACTGACCCTACATATTACAGAATACAATCAAGCTGCAAAAACACTAATTAAGAGTTGGTAAATAGTAAGATTTATTGTTTAACAGAAAATAATACCATGTGCCTCCCATCAGACTCTAGTCATATTTTCCTAAGGTTAAAGAGCTAATGGGAAAAGCAGCTGGCTGGGAAAGGGGAGTGGAAATTGAAGAGGCTTCCTTTTGCAGCTGTTTTTTCTGAGTTCCTTTTTTCTTTGCAAAGGCCTTTTCTTCTAAAAAGCTATCTATGTTATGTATGAGATTTATTGGCTTAATGTAATGATGCAAAGGATTTAGAAAGTAAGAAATGTTAGATTCTTATGTTAGATTCTTATTTCATCGATGGTGGGTGAGAATGTGAACCCAAGATCTCTGTTTAGATAGAATTTAATACCATGAGCCATTTGTTTTAGTCCTTTGTTTTGGAATGCAGGGGCAACAGGGGCAAAAGGTGATCTGGTAATTAAGGTGCCTTGTCGAGGCAAATGTAAGATATATGGCTACTTGTCTGCCATTTACGGATAGAAGGAAATATAGCTCTTTGTCTCCCATAAAAGGTAATAGGAAATGGGTGTATCTTTTATGATTGGTTCTAGCAAACAGCCAATAGGAATTTCAACCAGGCTGATTGGACAGAGGCAGCCAAAGGAGGAGCAAGGGGGCTGGGCTGAGGAAATATAAGTGCTGGCCACCAGGGCTGGAGTGGGCAGAGCTTTGGTAACCATATACCACTGTGCCTATCATTTATTTGTCTGACAAATAAATTATTATTTTAATTTCTCTATTGCTGCGTTGAATATTTCATTCCAGCTAAGTGTTAACCACAAGCAGGGTGCTACAAGAAGAAGGAGGGCCCATTTCTTTTGCTTACTGCTGGGATGTCACAAGTCAAGGCTGTCAGCCCAGAACCTCTTATCTGTCTCTCCCCCCAGGTGCAGGGTGCACGTGGACCCTCAGGCCTATGACCCTTGGAGGGACTATCAGACGGTCTCTCTCTCTTTCCAAAAGCACCAGCATGATCAGTAAGTATGCACAGCCATAGAATCCTAGAACTGCACACTGGGGAGAGACCTCGTGGGTCATCTAGCCCAACCCCCTGCAATGCAGGGCTCTTTTGCTCAATGTATGCTTCTGAGCACAATTCAGAGTGTTGGTGCTGACCTTTAAACCCCTAAATGGCCTTGGCTCACTATACTTGAGGGAGCGTCTCCACCCCCATTGTCCATCCCGGACGCTGAGGTCCAGCTCTGAGGGCCTTCTGGCAGTTCCCTCACTGCGAGAAGCCAAGTTACAGGGAACCAGGCAGAGGGCCTTCTCGGTGGTGGCGCCCGCCCTGTGGAACGCCCTCCCACCATCAAAGAGAACTATCTGACTTTTAGAAGACATCTGAAGGCAGCCAATCCCTTTTCCCAGGGAACTCTGGGAACAGGGATCTCCTAACAGCACTTTTAACAAACTATAATGCCCAGAATTATTTGGGACTCTGAAAGTGGTATTAAAGTGTTTTAAACATATGGTGCGGATGCTGAAAATGTCAAGGATTTAACTTGGGACCAGGCCAAACTTCGGGAAGGCTGAAAGTTCAGCCTGGGTATTTTTGTTTTTTAAGGGGACAGGGCAGAACTGAACGAAACGTGGTGTATCAAACCAGATCCTTTATTTTGCCTTTGGGATGCTGGTGGGTGAATTTTGTAGGAGCGTGAGAGTCATGACAGCCAGGGCTCTTACAGCCTCCATGCTGCTGACAGCTGCCATTTTAATACCCCCACCCAAGACTTACCCCAGAAGGGCAATACTTTGTGATGTTTCTGTAATTTATTTATTTATTTGTTAGATCCCTTATTCAAGATCCAGGGTGGGTTACAACAATAAAATATATACTGGTAAAACAGATAAAGCATCGTAAGCATCAAAAACTGTAAAAAAAACAGTTCCATTTATAAAGGAATTCCATATATAGCAACAATGTGGACATTTTGAAACAATTCCACATATGAAAACAGGTATAACAAAAAAAAATAAAAAATAGTTCCACTACAGAAGCAGACAAGTGGGATAACTGAAGAAGAAAGTATTCAATTCATGTAGAAAAGACAATAGAGGTGTCTGTCTAATCTGTAAGGGTGTTCCCAAAGGGTAGTTGCCACCACAATAAAGGCCCAGTTCCTGAGAAGAAAGACCTCTTCACTGCATAATGCGGCATGCAGATGTCCCTGAAAGCAGAAATGGTTAAGTCGGAATGATTTCCCCAGAAATCCCTTTAAAGTGGTTAAGCTAGATTGCCTCAGCTAAGCTGTAACATGAGAGCTTATTTTCCCAGTGACTCACCACTTGCCCCTCGCTTGCGGAACATCTTTCTGCCAGGATGCTAAACCAAGGTGCGTGGATTTAGAGATATTAATTTAGAGATGTGAAGGCAACAAGCCTGGGGCAGAAGGGATACCTGGGCTGATACCGCCACCTACAGACCAAAGGGAGACATGACAGACTGAAGGAAGGACAAGAGAAGGGAAGACTCCCCTACTAATCAAACCCACCAGAGCAGCCTTTTCCAACCTAGTACCCTACAAATGATTGTCAACCAAAACTTCCATCAGTCCCAGGCTTAATGGAGTTATGAGTCCCATTAAACTCAGCAAGGCTTGTTGTTGTTTAGTCGTTTAGTCGTGTCCGACTCTTCGTGACCCCATGGACCAGAGCACGCCAGGCACTCCTGTCTTCCACTGCCTCCCGCAGTTTGGTCAGACTCATGTTTGTAGCTTCGAGAACACTGTCCTACCATCTCGTCCTCTGTTGTCCCCTTCTCCTTGTGCCCTCCATCTTTCCCAACATCAGGGTCTTTTCCAGGGAGTCTTCTCTTCTCATGAGGTGGCCAAAGTATTGGAGCCTCAGCTAAACGATCTGTCCTTCCAGTGAGCACTCAGGGCTGATTTCCTTCAGAATGGAGAGGTTTGATCTTCTTGCAGCCCGTGGGACTCTCAAGAGTCTCCTCCAGCACCAGAATTCAAAAGCATCAATTCTTCAGTGATCAGCCTTCTTCATGGTCCAGCTCTCACTTCCATACATCACTACTGGGAAAACCATAGCTTTAACTATAGGGACCTTTGTCGGCAAGGTGATGTCTCTGCCTTTTTAAGATGCTGTCTAGGTTTGTCACTGCTTTTCCCCCCAAGAAGCAGGAGTCTTTTAATTTCGTGACTGCTGTCACCATCTGCAGTGATCATGGAGCCCAAGAAAGTAAAATCTCTCACTGCCTCCATTTCTTAGCAAGGCTTAGTCCTGAGCAAACATCACCCTGCCTGGTCGCCCTCAGCCCCTGTGTTGTGTAACATCCTACCCACTGAAGAACTCGAAAGCTTGCCACACCTTTTGTGACATTGTGGTTGGACCCAATCAAAGTATTGCTTAGCTGTTGATCTGGGGGGCTGGCTGATTGAAATTGGTTGGGCCCAAAGGTGCCCGTGAACAATTCAAATCGAAATGTGTTGGGTTAAATTTTAGCATATTTTAGCATATTTTAGCATATCAATAGGAGTATAACATCTAGATCAAGGGAAGTAATAGTGCCACTGTATTCTGCTCTGGTCAGACCTCACCTGGAGTACTTTGTCCAGTTCTGGGCACCACAGTTCAAGAAGGACACTGACAAACTGGAACGTGTCCAGAGGAGGGCAACCAAAATGGTCAAAGGCCTGGAAATGATGCCTTATGAGGAACGGCTAAGGGAGCTGGGCATGTTTAGCCTGGAGAAGAGTAGGTTAAGAGGTGATATGATAGCCATGTTCAAATATATAAAAGGATGTCACATAGAGGAGGGAGAAAGGTTGTTTTCTGCTGCTCCAGAGAAGCGGACACGGAGCAATGGATCCAAACTACAAGAAAGAAGATTCCACCTAAACATTAGGAAGAACTTCCTGACAGTAAGAGCTGTTTGACAGTGGAATTTGCTGCCAAGGAGTGTGGTGGAGTCTCCTTCTTTGGAGGTCTTTAAGCAGAGGCTTGACAACCATATGTCAGGAGTGCTCTGATGGTGTTTCCTGCTTGGCAGGGGTTGGACTCGATGGCCCTTGTGGTCCCTTCCAACTCTATGATTCAATGATATTTCTGTGCAACTAGAGCAATGGTTATAAAACTGTCCCCTACCCACGACTTGAAAATTGCTGAGGGTCTTGGTGGATCACTGAATGGCTTTCTCGACTGTAGCGGTTGTTCTGTGCTGTGCTGGATGCTCTTGAGTTTTAATTGTATCGCTGCTGCTTTTATTTCCAAGTAAAGCTTCCGAGTAAAGGTACGTGGGTGGCGCTGTGGGTTAAACCTCAGAGCCTAGGACTTGCCGATCAGAAGGTCGGCGGTTCGAATCCCCGCGATGGGGTGAGCTCCCGTTGCTCAGTCCCTGCTCCTGCCAACCTAGCAGTTCGAAAGCACGTCAAAGTGCAAGTAGATAAATAGGTACCGCTCTGGCGGGAAGGTAAACGGCATTTCCGTGCGCTGCTCTGGTTCGCCAGAAGCGGCTGAGTCATGCTGGCCACATGACCCAGAAGCTGTACGCCGGCTCCCTCAGCCAATAAAGCGAGATGAGCGCCGCAACCCCAGAGTTGGCCACGACTGGACCTAATGGTTAGGGGTCCCTAACCTTCCATACCAGGAGACTGGCCCTTATGAGGCGCTCAGCCGTCATAGTACTGGCCCAACAATTTGGGCGGGGGGGTAGAGGAAAAGGGAAATGTGAGCTTTTAGGCTTGCTTACTCTTTGCACATAGGTGCAAACTGTTTCTGCAACCTGCTCAAGTGTTTGCGTGAAAGGGTGTATACCAGTGATGGCCAGATTTGGCCCTCCAGCTGTTTTTGGACTACAACTCCCATCATCCCTAGCTAATGGTCAGGGATGATGGGAATTGTAGTCCCAAAACAGCTGGAGGGCCAAGTTTGGCCATCACTGGTGTGCACAGTTCATTTGTTGGGTACAGACAAACTGCACACCTGCTGAAAGTTATCTGTGTACCCACCAACTGCCAAGCGCCGTGGCGCCAGTTAATAGCCAATTATATATATGTAAATGACTAAGTAACTGCAGTTGCGCACCGCAGACTTCTGTCACCCCTCAAACCACGTCCAGGGCAGCGCCGTCGACAAGACTGCCCGGAAATCACAAGCGCAACTTTGCGATTGAACCCCTTTGGTTTGCAGCCAAAGAGTGACACCAAAGGGCTGCGGGCTGGAGCGAACCCGCAGGCCAGTTCCGGATCCCGATCGCAGGTCGTATCAGCGCGTGGACTGAACGGCGAAGACATTTAAGGTTCAGTGCAGAATCAGAAACAGAAAGGCAATTTCTGCTTCAGATTTCTACGCCAACCTTTAAAAATGCTTCCGAGATAGGTTAGAGGCAGACTGCCCTGCTTTGAAACAGCCACGCTTTTCTCCCCAAAGCAGGGGGGGGGAGGGAAAGGGGGGGAACCGAAGGATAACAGCACACCTCGGCCAACGTGGAGAAAGCAAATGGAGAGTCTAACCCCGATTTATATTGAGGATTTCTCCTCAATGTAGAAGTGTCAAAAGGGATCCGGAAGTGAGGGCGGCAGCTTTGGCCCTTTGCAAGTTCCTCTTTAAGGGCGCAAGCGCCTCCTGATGACGTTGCTAGCTGCGACTTCCGGGGGAGGCCGGAAGTGAGCGTGTGTGTGTGTGCGGAGACGGAAGAGCGGGAGGCGTGTGACGTCGCCGCGCCGTCAAGCGAGGAGTTTGTTGCCGCTGCTGCCGCCGCCGCCGCCGCCTCCTTCCCTCGCGTAGCTGCGCAGCGGCCTCCGAGCGAGATGGAGAGCGCCAGCCAGGGTAGGCCAAGGCCGCCTCCGCCTCGTCCCCCTGGGAAGGCCGCGCTGGGGCGGGAGGGGGGCAGAAGGAGGCCAGGCCCCGGGGCGGGACGCATCCTGCCTCCGGCCCGCTCTCGGCTTCCTCCAGGGCGGCACCGCCTCGGGCTGAAGGGGGGCGGCGGGTGGGGCGGGGCCTGGCAAGCGAGCGCATCCCTGCATGTAGAAAGCTAGCCTGTCGGGGACGAGGCTTCTGGGCCATGGAAGTGGACAGAGCCCTGCACGGAGAAAGCTAGTATGTCGAGGGGAAGGTTTCTAGACTGTATAAGCGAAGCTTATAGGGGGTAGGAGTTTAGCCTGTGTGTTAGTAGGCAAAGCCCTGTATGTAGAAAGCCAGTGTATTGGGGCGAAGGCTTCCAAGCTAAGTGAAGGGATTCCTGCATGTAGAAAGATAGCCTGTTGGGGATCTGGCTTCTAGGCCATGTAAGTGGACAGAGCCCTGCATGAAGAAAGCCAGTGTATCGGGGAGACGGTTTTTAGGCTGTGTAAGTGTACAGATTCCTGCATGTAGAAAGCTAGCCTGTTGGGGACGAGGCTTCTGGGCCATGTAAGTGGACAGAGCCCTGCATGGAGAAAGCTAGTATGTTGAGGGGAAGGTTTCTAGACTGTATAAGCGAAGAGATTCCTGCATGTAGAAAGGTAACTTACAGGGGTAGGATTTTAGCCCATGTGTAAATAGGCAAAGCCCTGTATGTAGAAAGCCAGCGTATTAGGGAGGAGGCTTCTAGGCTAAGTGAAGAGATTCCTGCATGTAGAAAGCTAGCATGTCGGGATGTGGCTTCTAGGTAATGTATGTAGGCAGAGCCCTGTCTGAGGAAAGCCAGCGTATCAGGGAGACAGTTTCTAGGCTGTGTAAGTGGACAGATTCCTGCATGTGGAAAGGTGGTATATTGTGAAGAAGGCTTCTAGGCCAGCTTACTCTGGCCTAGATCTCTGACATTAGATTTCTGTGTGCAGGGGTTTTGAAAACCACTTGAAGGTTTTGTTTTGTTTTACGATCATGGAGTGCATAAATTTTATGAAATGGGGAAAAATGATTCTCTCCCCCCCACCTTTTTGTTTGTACTGTGGAACAACGTGAGTTTCGGTGTGCAGGCATGTTATGTGGGAGCCTTTTCAGTGGCGGCCCCATGATTATGGTATACCCTTCCTGGTGCCAGTAGCCTCCTCCCTTGCGAGCTTTTAAATGGGGATTGAGCATCTGTTTGTTTTTGGGGAGTGGCCTTTGAGAGCAGATGCTGGGGTTTCAGCTGGCTGGAGAGTTTGTAAGGTCATGGCTGGTGCTGGGGTTTTTCCTAGGCTGATTAGGGTGATTCTTGTAATTAACTATGTATTACTTTTAAGCTGGCAGGGAAGTTGTCTTAAGTAGCAGCTACCCTAAATATAGTCCACAGCTTTACTACTACTACTACTATTATTATTATTATTATTATTATTATTTTATTTATTAAATAAAAATAAGACCACCTTCAAGTTGAGAACTAGGCCTGGATCTAAATCCAGTGCAGCAGGAATGTTTGCTTTTGAGGTGGGTTGGGTTAGGGTGCGCCACATGGAGAGTGAGTGGGAAGGGGATTATTAAGAAAGGAAGGTGTTTACATGAAAGAGTTGTTTCTGTGTAGGCCCAGCTGAGGGAAGAAGTTGGTGGATCAGAGAGCTTACATAGGTCTCCTCTCTTCTTTTAATCCCCACAACAAGCCTGTGAGGTAGGTCAAGTTCAGAGGCAACGGCTGGCCGAAGCACACTCAGTGGGGGTCATGGCGGAGTGGGGATTTGAACCCTAGTTGGATGGGCATGATGGTTGAATTTAGGTGAGCAGGGCATATAGATTGCTGAGTGATCATGGGAGTCAGGAGACTCAAAATGTTAAGCTTGGTCTTTGATTTTGTGCTACCCCTTACACAGGGAGCCCCAAGGATTTGATCAGGGGGCTAGGTGGGGAGGACCTGCGGTGGAATTCCAGGAGGCTGAATGCAGAGCTCGAGAATCTGAGCTACCCACCATCCTTTTAAGTGGGTTAGCTTGAGATCAAAGAGTTATAGCTTTGAGCTTCAGTAGATTCCCTGCTTTCATTTTTCTTGAGAGGTTTGCCTTTGATGCTTACCAGCAAAGAATGAAAGCATACGGTCTGTGCGATTCTCCTGTTTTTCAAGCAGCTGCATTAATTTCTAACGTGCTTATGTAGGCTCTCGACTCCAGTCTGCTGTGAGCAGTAACACACAGTCGTGTGTGTAGTGATGCTTTGTTTGCTAAACTAACCTTTTGCCTGCTCCTTTGTGTCTTTGAAAGTGCAGCTGCTGTCTTATCTGCAGGGCTTTTGAGGGGTAAAGACAGCAAGAGTACTTCTTTTTATGCTGAAAAGTGGGCATCTTGCAATTTCTAGAGCTGGGATGGGAGCCTGAGGCCCAAATATCTCATCTACCCCTAATGTCTGGAGCGGAATTGGAGGGCCCCAGCTCAGGTGCCCCACCCCTGCCCTAGAAGCTGTCATCGCAATTGCCGAAGAGTAACGTAATTCAGCAGAATTGGAAAAACTCCTGAAGCTTGCCTTCGTGGGAAACGGTTAGGGCTTCGACAGCGAGGTCATATTGCATTAGCTTCATTTATTCATGTCTTGTACTTCCATCCCTCTAAGTAAGCAGCAAGGTGATTTGCAGCCTTGCAGCAAAACGGTGAGGTAAGCTTGGCGTAGAGATAGCAACTTAGCAAGCTTCTCCTCCATGAACTTTGGAACAGAGTGTGGATTTCGGCTTCTCTGCCTCGTCTGTATCACACTTCCTCTACCCTGCCCCAAGCTCATGTTCAGCAAGCAACTAGAGACCTTTCTGTTTATCCCACCCTTTTGGGCTCGGAGGAGCTCCTCTGCCAGTGACTATCAGCATAATATCACTCCTGAGGCAGCACGGCCACCAAATCCCTTGGCACACTTCCAATACAGATTACAAGAAGCAAGGCAACCTATTGTGGTCTTAATAGGCCCACCCCTTCATTTTGCAGGGGGAATGAGAATATGATGAGGATGTGTGTAGTATAGATGCGGTCTTCAGAATGCCAGTACTAGCACTGGCTCCCTGTCAAGGGTATGGAAGGGGAAGGACTGTAGTTTATGGATCTGCCCTGAGTGCAGAAGGTCCCAGGTTCAAATCCTGGCATCTCCAGGTAGGGCTGGCAGAGACCCCTCTCTGAAACTGGAGAGCTGCTGCCAGTCAGTGTAGACAATACTAAGGTAGATGGCCTTGATAATAAAAGGCAAGTCCCTATGTATGCTCTGGCAAACCTGGGTTTGTTGCTGGGTTACTGTGCGAGGCAGCCTTGAGTTACCTGCTCTCCCTGCAAGGAGAATGACAAGATTGCTAGATTGCCATTTCCGAACGTGTCAGCCGGAGGGGAAGGGAAGAGGCCGTGTCTCCAGGGACAGCAGACGGTGCACAGTTGTTGTGGATGCAGCTTGTAAGAAGCTGCTTCTCTGGAGCTCTTGATAATGCAAATATGCTTCTGCGGGTCTCTTGGGCAGGACCTGATTTAGAGCAGCCTGTTCCTCTTTTCCCTCTTCACCTTCGCCGTATAGAGGGGCGCCTGCAAGACTAACATGCTCTGCCTTTTAGCTGCTTATCCTTTCCCCCCTGGTTTGCTTCTTGTCCATGACAGATATCAACCTTAACTCTCCCAACAAAGGTCTGTTGTCGGATACTATGACAGATGTGCCTGTGGATAACACGAGTGCTGCCGCCACCGCTGCTCCTCCTGCAAGGGCCTCGGCCTACAATGGGCTCACAGAAGCGGAGGAAGAGGAGCTAAGGGCCGAGCTGGTCAAGGTAAAGGAGGCTGCCTTCACACTCTGCTTTTCTCCATGCTGTGCTCTGTTGCTGTGGTACAAGGGAGCCCAGATAATTCTTCCTCTGTAGCTCTAAAGATCTCAGACTTAGAAAGCTCACAGAACAGAATTTCTAAAGTGTAACCTTGTAGTTCCCTCTTTTGTAGACATGTTCCTTCAGAGCAGTTCTTACTCAAACCTGGGTCTCCAGCTGTTGTTGGACTACAACTCCCATCATCCTTAGCTTAGCACCAGTGGTCAGGGATAATGGAAGTTGTAGTCCAACAGCAGCTGGAGACCCAAGTTTGAGGAAACACTGCTTTAGAGTTTTAGATAATATTGTGGCATTTGAAGGCGCTATTATGTGAACAGTCACATTACCTGGGAATTCAAATATCCCTTTAGTACATTTTTGTCTTGCCCTTCCTCTGAGAAGCTGAGGGTGGCAGATGTGGTCTCCACAACGTTTATCCTCAGAACAACTCTGTGAGTTGTTAGGGTGACACACTAGCCCAAGATTGCCCAGTGAGCTTCAAGGCTATCTCTCTGGGGATGTAAAACTTTCCCCATTCCAGATCCAACACTGCACTGTTCTTTGGCTGTAGGTCTTCTCTGTAATACTGGTCTTGCTCATGGTTTTCTAAAACTGGGGCATGGCTTTCTAAAACTGTTTTTCAAACCCTGCTCCTTAGGAATCCTGTGGTTGCTTAGTAAAGAACGGTGGCTGAATCCTTTCCTTTTTAAAAACCCTTTTCTTTGGCACATTCTAGGCGTGCACTTAGCTTCTGTGGGATAGTGTTAAAGTCTAGCATGCAGGGCTCTGGCCAGACCTAAGCTGACATGGTATGTCCCGAATGACCGTGGATTTCCTTGAGGACTGGAAGCAAATCACTAATATGTCAGGTCCACTGTTCACACATTGCAACACTTTGATATTTTCTCTTCCTCCTGATTGGGCTTCATACCACAAATTGGCCTGCATGTGAAACTTGACTGCGGAAACAGAGAGCTGTGTTCATACAAACACATCCATCAGGAATGTTGCTGTGCCAGGTCTCCCTTAAAGCTGATGTGCTGGGGAAACTCCCTAATCAATTATATTCTTTGTACAAGGGCTGATATCACTTCTATGCAGTCTACTTTTTTAAAATCAGAAACTGCATGGTCTAAACTCACAAAAGTAAAATCACATGCCCATAATACTTAGGCAGTTCAGGAACAACCAATCTGTAGGAAGTGGCCCCGAGTTCTTCGCTTGTGTACACAAAGCGTGTTTGCAGAATCAGATCAAGGCCCAGCTAGTACAGTGTTCTGGCAAGAATCCCAGAAACCATCAGCTGTTAGGCGGCCCACTGTCGCCTACTTTCTGGCCATTTCTGCTCCAGAACAGCGTTTCCCAAACTTGGGTATACAGCTGTTTTTGGACTACAAGTCCCATCTTCCCTAGCTAGCAGGACCAGTCGTGAGGGATGATGGGAATTGTAGTTCCAAAACAGCCGAGACCCAAGTCAGGGGAACAGTGCTCTAGATAAATAATCTTCAGTCTTCTGGGGAGCTACCTTTAGGCCGACCTACTTCTTAATTTTGTGAAGTATTTGTATATTGGCAGCACCACTGCTGCCTCACACGTTACAACAGGCCTACAACCCAGTTGTGGCCACAACCCACTATTTGCAGAACAAAGCTTAAGCTGTTTAGCGCAATAAGCAGTTATGTTGATTAATACGTTTAAAATGCTTTGTGCTCCATGTCTTGCTTGCCTCTTCTCTTGGAAGCCAGGACGTCACGGCTCACCTTCCATGCCGAATTGTTAGGTACCTGCTCCTGCAGCACTCGGGTCTCTAACCCAGATACCTCTCCTCTTTTTTTTGCAGGTGGAAGAGGAGATAGGCACCCTGCGCCAGGTATTGGCTGCCAAAGAGAGACACTGCGGGGAGCTGAAGAGAAAGCTGGGCCTGACCCCCTTGGATGGCCTGAAGCAAAACCTCTCAAAGAGCTGGCATGATGTCCAGGTCTCCACTGCGTAGGTGTTGCCTAGGGTGATTTTTCCACCGTAACCTGCAGAAGTAGACGTGGTGTTCTATTGGGGCTTGCTCCAACAGAAAAGAGAAGTCCTATCTTTGAGCTTTTATCCTTTGAGATCCTGAGGCAGTAAATCTTCCTTTCCCATAGCAGTGGGGGACCTCTGGTCTAGGAGACTTATCCCCAAACCACAGCCACAACCGATAACACACGTGACAGGGCTGCCAGTGCGCAGCCTTAAAGTGCTCCCAGTTGTGTATTGGCAAGCGAGGCTTGCTATCACCACCAATCAGTGGAGCAAGCCAGCTGGGATTGGCTGCTTGGAGGAGTTGGCAAAGAGCCGTGGTGCTCTTTGTAATCTCCTTGCTCCTGCCCTAGAGGCCCTGCTCAGTTCTTTGAAGGCCTGAGCACCAGCTGATCGGCAGCGCTCCAAAGCACCACGCAGGGCTCCTTGCATGGCCTGCCCAGCGCTCTGAAGCTGCAACAGTTGTTGGAACGTCAAAGCGTCCCCTCACTTGACCCCATGCCCACCTCTCAGATCTGACCCCTGAAGGGTAGCGGAGATATGGATCTGGCTCCCAAGAGTCAGAACCACTTCTTCACACTTGCTTTACAGGGAAGGAGACTTGAAGGATGCCTACATGGAGCTCCCATTGCCAGTTACGTCATATAGAGGGTGCCCGCTAGGCCACTGAGCACCCAGCTTATTTGTGATGGCTGTGGAATCATAGAATTGAAGACTTGGAAGGGACCCTGAGGGTCATCCAGTCCAACGCAGGAATATGCAGCTGCCCCATACGGGGATCGAACCTGCAACCTTGGCGTTATCAGCACCACACTCTAACCAACTGAGCTATCTAGGCTTGGTGCTTCTTTGGATCACAGTCTGGGCTTCTAATTGCCTTGTTGACTTAAGTCAAAACCCTCCTTGCCAAGATCTCTGCTGGCCTGAGCAACAGCTGTAGCTGCTTTGCAGCGCACACCCCAATCCGTTCATGCCATGCAACACCTTTAATTTAATTTTATAATTCCAAATCACAATCTCTTCCCAAAGGCACCTGAGGAACTGTATGCATGTATCAAAGCTACAAATACACTCTAGCTCCCCATCCCAGGATGCTGTGAATCTCGCACGCTGCTTCATTTTTTCTCTGGCAGGAGTGTTGCCAAGACCCAGCTCTCAGGCTGGGTCAGTATATTTCATCACCTGCCTCTTGGATGTTGGGTTTTCTCCTCTCTTGAAACCATCTTGACCCCAGCTTTCAAAAGTGTGATTGACCCCCAGGTTTTTGTTTCTAGTTATATGAAAACCTCTGAGAAACTTGGAGAGTGGAATGAGAAACTGACCCGATCGGACCTGTGAGTTCCTCTCCCGCCTTACAAGCACCAACTCCCTCTTCCTTGCTCTTTTCCTCTGACTCATTCTACCCCTTCACTTTGGTCCCAGAGGAAGCTGGCTGTGTGCTTGGGATGTTGGAGGAGCAACTTCTGGGCCTTTCGCTTATTAACGTCAAAACTCCATTCTTTTGCCCATAAACATTTTTTGTCCCCATTCAAGATTAAGCTCATCTTGCTGGCTTCAATGACGTTTCCTTGCATAGAGAAAGGAAAATTCCAATCAGTTACCAGGCCACATTGAAACATTGCAGAAGTCCAGCTGGGAATTGGCTACGTTAATTTAGCATCACTCCTGTACATGGCAAAAGGGAGGTTTTACCATTTCAGATTCTGATGCTCACATGCAGACCATGGACAAAGGAGAGCGGGAAATGGGAAGGCTGGGCGTTAGCAAATGCAGTTTCGTAACTTTTGGTTTTAGCTTTCGGCTGGAACCATCGGGTGGTATAAGTCTTATGCAGAGTAGGCTCGTTAAAATTAATGACTAAGTAAGGTGGTGATGTGGGTTAAATCACAGAGCCTCTTGAGATTGCCAGTCGGAAGGTGGGCGGTCTGAATCCCCGCGGCGGGGTGAGCTCCCGTTGCTCAGTCCCTGTTCCTGCCAACCTAGCAGTTCGAAAGCGCGTCAAAGTGCAAGTAGATAAATAGGTACCGCTCCGGCGGGAAGGTAAACGGCGTTTCCGTGCGCTGCTCTGGTTCGCCGAAGCAGCTTAGTCATGCTGGCCACATGACCTGGAGGCTGTATGCTGGCTCCCTCGGCCAATAAAGCGAGATGAGCACCGCAACCCCAGAGGAGTCCACGACTGGACCTAATGGTCAGGGGTCCCTTTACCTTTAAGGTCTATTAATTTCAGTGACTATACTCTGAATTAAACTTCGTTGAATACCTCTATGTTCCATGGCTACAAAGTGTTGTTGAAAGGGGGAGATCAGCAGTGGGAAAGGATGCTCAGCTCTTGCTCATTGCTTTCCCCCTTTTAAACACTTGCTGGCAGCAAAGAAGGGTTCTTCACCCTGGCTCCCTGCTTCTTCACCGGGGACCTCCTCTTCTGGAGGCTGCTTTGCAAAGGAGAAATGGTGCCTTGGGTTTCACTATGTGAGGTGGCCACAGAAGGCATTGTTCCTTCATTTGGGGGGGGGGTGAGAGAGGCGACGGCAGTAGCAGCATCTTGCCCTTCCAGGTGCAAGAGGCAGCAAAGGAGGGTGGATGGGACCGTGCGAGACCTTCAAGCTGATAGACCTGCAGTGTTGCTCTGTGCATCTCTGCTCAAAGGTCCCGCCGAGTTCAGTGCTGCTCACTGCTGAGGAAGCACACCTAGAAATGTATTCAGGGTTTACCGTATTTTTCGCCCTATAAGACGCACTTCCCCCCTCCAAAAATGAAGGGGAAATGTGTGTGCGTCTTATGGGGTGAATGCAGGCTCCTTGGCTTCAGCGATAGCAACGCAAAGCCTCCGAAGCCTGCGCTCCGGAGGCTTTGTGTTGCTTCCGCTGAAGCCAGGAGAGTCTGGTCTTTGAGGCTGGCAGTGGGGGAAAGCAGCGCCTCCTCCATCGCCAGCCCCAGAGGATGGGGGGCAGCGGGAAGGCGCGCGCCTCTACTCTCCAATCCTGTGGGCTTTTGCGGGAGATGGGGGAATTCCCCCAGCTCCCACAAAAGCAGGCAAAAGCCGTGCGCTCTTTAAAGGGGCTCCGCGGCTTCTGCTGGCTTTTCTAGGAGATGGGGGAATTCCCCCACCTCGTAGAAAAGCCCGTAGGAGCCGCACAGCCTTTTAAAGAGCGCGCCGCCCTTGGGGGCTTTTCCCCGAGGAGGGAGAAGGGACTGACTGGCCGTTTCAGTCCTTTTTCCCTCCTGGTCGAAAAGCCCGTAGGAGTCGCGCACGGCTCCTGTGGGCTTTTGCGGGAGATGGGGGAATTCCCCCAGCTCCCACAAAAGCAGGCAAAAGCCGTGCGCTCTTTAAAGGGGCTCCGCGGCTTCTGCTGGCTTTTCTAGGAGATGGGGGAATTCCCCCACCTCGTAGAAAAGCCCGTAGGAGCCGCACAGCCTTTTAAAGAGCGCGCCGCCCTTGGGGGCTTTTCCCCGAGGAGGGAGAAGGGACTGACTGGCCGTTTCAGTCCCTTTTCCCTCCTGGTCGAAAAGCCCGTAGGAGTCGCGCACGGCTCCTGTGGGCTTTTGCGGGAGGTGGGGGAATTCTGCCACCTCCCGCAAAAGCAGGGAGAAGGTCTTGGAGTAGCGCACAGGCTGCGTGCAGCCTGTCCGCTGTCCCAGAGCTGCGGGGGGGAAATCATATTTTTTTCCTTGATTCCCCCCCCCCCCCCGAAAACTAGGTGCGTCCTATGGGCCGGTGCGTCCAATAGGGCGAAAAATACGGTAGTTCTAGGCCAGGATGGAGCAACTTTGAACATGGCTGTGTTGCAGCCTCCTGGCTGGCTTGAGATTTGGGCCGAGGCTGCCTGATGTGGTGTTGCTGAGGTGTTGGAGGGAGCTGTGTCCATATGGTCGACTGCGTGCATGCCTATATATGTAGGTCTGCATGCTGGCACATGACCACCCTTGCCTGAATTAACGTATGAGAATCTCTCCCCTCCCCGTGCCTAGTGCAGAAATCCAAATAAGCTGGTGGAGTTGGGACAGGGCACTCTGTCGCTCCTTGGACGGCCCCTTTGAGGGAAAGTCAGGGTAGTAGTGATTTTTTCATGCTGGCTTACTTTACAAGCCTGACAATTCAGCTTAAAGCTGGCAGCCTGGCCCACTAGAACTCTTTTTTGACCCAAATTATTTGTTTCAGCTTGTATTTTTCTTTATATTTGGGACTGGACTAGGTAATTATAGCCAGCCAGCTAACTATTAAGCAGACGCTTCCCTCCCCAGTGCAGAAAAAAAATTCAAAAAGCCAAATCTTAATTGTATTTCATTTATACACTGCTTGATTGTAAAACGCCCCCTCCCCGCAAGAAAAAACCTCAAAGCGGTTTCTGAAGACTGGGTGTTAATAGGCTGCTATAGCACTTGTATTTATAGAATCCTGGGCTTAGTGTGACCTTGTTTTAAGACGCTCAATTATGTCTTCACTCTTTATTTTCCCACATGCTGCAGTGCATCTAACTGCAAATGGTAGCCCAAGCCATAGGCAACAGTGAGACACATTCTCTCCCCCCCCCCCCAATCTAGCCTTTCAGATTGATTTTTCTGCAGGGGAGGCATAGAAATAAATGTTTGAAATGGCAGTTTAAAACCTGCCTTCCACCACTCTCTGCACTGCAGCAGCCTTTTAAACTTAATTGCACTTTAAAACAAAGCACCTGGCAAATGTTAAGTCGCGTAAAGGTATGTGTGGCAATTTCTTTGAGACGCAGCTGCCTCAACCAAACCTTAGTGGGAGAGGGAGAGGCTGGTTAAAGTAGCCTTGGGGTGCTGGCATGTCTGCCTTTGCCAAAGGAAGGAAGAAGACCGGTTGCTGTTTTGATGCACCTCCCTGAACACCCAGCGTAAACTCTTGTGCTTGAATCCTGCCTTGCTGGTTTCCCACTAGGGCATCTGGCTGCCCGCTGTGAGGACAGGATTCTGGATTAGGTGAGCCATGGGTCTGATCCTGCAAGGATGGGCTCTGTTTTAATCTAACGGCAGCAAAGTAGGACTGCTAAGTCTAGGCTGGTGCCTTCCCCTCTGCCCTCCGCAAGCATGAAAAGGAAGGAGCTGGAGAGACCGTTTTTGCAACATCTGAACATTTTATTTATTTAAGACTGCGTGTCTTCGATGGTTCACCCCGAGAACAGGAAGGAATCTGACCTCGAAATAACACAAACTAGGGAGGAATAAATACAAAAGCTTGAAGGAATAGTGATGGCTTTGTTACAGCCCTTGTGGTTTGGAGTGCTGTGGAAGAAAGGTTTTGGCCCCTTCTCTAACTTCCGTTGTATTTATAGATATGTTTCGGCCAGCAGCACCCTGGAGGACTGGAATGAGAAATTAACCCAATCAGAAGCGTGAGTGTCTTAACCTTCAGCCTAAAGCACGTTCCCTTATTCCAATAGCATCCTGCAACTAACAGTTCCTTCCCTGCGCTAACTGCCTTCCTGCTTGGTCTCCATTCTCTAAACGCCGTTTGTTTTGCTGACTAATTAGGGATAGTGGGAGAAGGATGACTTAGACTCTGCAGCTTACTGCGTGGCAGCTTTCTCTATGATCCCATGAATTTATCTGTGATATCCTTGCCACCCTGACGTTTGCCCATTGCTCTTTGGCAGTAAGCACCTTTGCCTGCTTCCGTGCTTCCTTTGGATAGGCCTCGTTCAGGTTAATGCGCAGCTTAAGCTTGCAAATGATTATTGCTTGTGGACTGCGGTTCTGCGGGAGTGCAAAATGTAATCCAGAATGTAATAGTGGGACCAGAATCCTGAGGTTCTCTTCTTTTAATTAATTTTTCTAAATGCATGAATTCTAGCCCTTAGGGGTGTAAAAAAAAAAGTTTGAACGTATGTGGGCAGCGTTTCTGAAATTTCAGCAGCCAGAGAACTTCAGTGACTGTACCCCACCCATGACTAGCAAAGCAGAATAAATCATGCAAACGAGGAAAAAGAACCCACAGTATACTGCAAAGGGAGAAATGGTTGCAAAAGGCATAGTTTTGCAAGTCGTAGAATGCATTTTTTCTTGGTGCAGAATTTAGATGGTAAGGGAATGGAGTTTTATTATTTTTTTAAAGGTTTTGTGTTCAGTACGCTCACAAGGCTTTGCAGTGAACCCAACCAAGCACACTAATGCATATAAATTAAAGCGAGCTTAAGACAGGTGCATTTTGTAACCCTTAGATGGGGGTTCTGGAGAACCGTAGTTTCCCAATCCTAGTTTCAACAGGAGGTTAGTGCAACAATTTCCTTTGGTTCAGCTTATGTCTAGGAAACTTCTAGTTATAGTCCTTATATGATCTTACCGTAATCAGCATATTTCTTCTGATGTCCCCAGGAGCCACTTTTTAAGGGAATTAGAGTCAGCTTCCATAATTCCTAACTGCAAGCATGTGTGTGCCT
Source organism: Podarcis tiliguerta (assembly GCF_965153285.1). Lineage (NCBI taxonomy): Eukaryota > Metazoa > Chordata > Lepidosauria > Squamata > Lacertidae > Podarcis > Podarcis tiliguerta. The sequence goes on from NC_139539.1 coordinate 5,958,816, forward strand.
CTCCCCATTGAGAGCATCTTGTCCCCATTGAAATAAGTGGAAGTAATAGAAGAACCCTGTAACTCTGATTGTTTCCCGTTCAATTCAGTGGAGCTGATGAGGGAGGAAGTGTCCCTGTTGACTTGAATTCAGGGAAGCTGAGGCTGGAATGGAATGCATTTCTGCTTGCACACATGTGAGGGGGGGTGGGGGGGTTACTGGTTTCCAGTCCTGCTGCAGCACTTCATTCATTGAATGCCGCTCTGAAGGATCTCCAGTCCTCTGGGGTGGCTTTGCAGGGAGGATAGGACTGCATCAGAAATAAGGAACTGGGAAAGGCCTATTCTGCGAGAAGCCCCTTTGGATTTACAGTCGTACCTCAGAAGTCAAACGCCTTGTGACTCGAATGTTTTGGCTCCCAAATGCCGCAAACCCAGAAGTGAGTGTTCCAGTTTGCAAACATTATTTGGAGTGTCCGACGCGGCATCCGATTGGCTGCAAGAGCTTTCTGCAGCCAATCAGAAGCCATGCCTTGGTTTCCAAACGTTTTGGAAGTTGAATGGACTTCAGGAACAGATTCCATTTGACTTCCGAGGTATGACTGTATAGTACTTGGCCTTAGTGACTTGTTTGTGGAGCTTGACCCTTCCTCCCGCCTCCCCACAACACTTGTCTGCTTTTGGAGTATTTTATTGTTTAACTCATTGCCTCTCAGTGCTGCCTGCCCTTTTTTTCCTGTTACAATTTTGGCTGACTAGGGGGAAATTCTGAGAGAGGAACTTGACCTTCATTAAACTGAGATTAAGTGCTACCTGCTTTCTCCCACGAAAGTGTATAGTTACCTTGCTATGCATTGACAAACCCCAGCAGCTGCTTTGAGTTAACAGAAAGCCATTTTCTTTGGTGGGGTTTAATCAGAGTTTGTCCTGAGTTTAATCTGAGTGGAAACCCCCTAGCAAAGCAGGAAGTTTTGCAAACTTCAGCTTCCTGAAAACTTCAGCAGGAAGTCAACTTCAATGGAAAGTTTCCGGAGTTGAATTTTTAAACACCTCTAGTCATGCTATAAGGACGAGGGCGGCGCTGTGGTCTAAACCACTGAGCCTCTTGGGCTTGCCGATCAGAAGGTCGGCAGTTCAAATCCCCGCAATGGGGTGAGCTCCCGTTGCTCAGTCCCTGCTGCAGCCGCCAACCTAGCAGTTTGAAAGCACGCCAAAAGTGCAAGTAGATAAATAGGTACCACAGCAACGGGAAGGTAAACAGTGTTTCCGTGCGCTGCTCTGGTTCGCCAGAAGCGGCTTAGTCATGCTGGCCACATGACCCGGAAAAACTGTCTGTGGACAAACGCCAGCTCCCTCGGCCAGTAAAGGGAGATGAGCGTCGCAACCCCAGAGTCGTCTACGACTGGACTTACCTGTCAGGGGTCCTTTACCTTTAATCTTTTTTTTAGTCATGCTGTGCTAGCCTTCCTTTTCAGGCTTTCGTTAAGTACCAATGCTTCACTGAATTTGGTGACAAATGACTAGAGGGGTGGAGGTCTGCACCAGCCTTCCCCAACCCAGTGCCCTCCATATGTTTCATACTATAGCCTCCATCAGCCCCAGCTAGCACAGATCTGAGGCTGAAGAGATATTTGGTTCAAAATATTTGGAAGGCATTGGCTTGTGGAATGCTGTGTATTAGGGTAAAGGTAAAGGGACCCCTGACCATTAGGTCCAGTCGTGGCCGACTCTGGGGTTGCGGCGCTCATCTTGCTTTATTGGCTGAGGGAGCCGACATACAGCTTCCAGGTCATGTGGCCAGCATGACTAAGCCGCTTCTGGCGAACCAGAGCAGCGCACAGAAACGCCGTTTACCTTCCAGCCAGAGCGGTACCTATTTATCTACTTGCACTTGACGTGCTTTCAAACTGCTAGGTTGGCAGGAGCAGGGACCGGGCAACAGGAGCTCACCGCATTGCGGGGATTCGAACCGCGACCTTCTGATCAGCAAGCCCTAGGCTCTGTGGTTTAACCCACAGTGCATTGCAAGGCAAATATCTCTTCCCTATATTTCTAGGAAACTTCAGCTTCTGCTAAGACAGCTGGGGCTGCAGAAAGGCAGGACGGGTTTTTGGGAGGCCTCAGCTGAATAAGCAGTATTATTCCAGAGCTGTGTGAGCAAATACACGAGCTTTCTTGTCAGCGCAGGAAGCAAAATGTGGCTTCTGGGACGCTTAGGGTAGAAGCAGCTTTTGTACAGTGCTTGAGGAGCTTCTGTGTTGCATGTCTGAGCCAGAGAGAGAGAGAAAGACTGTTTGAAACTGTGCTGGGGCTTAGGGTTAGCGTTAAAAAAAACCCCTAATGTTTGAGTAATACAGAGACTGGATGCTGCTGGCCTACCCCTTCAGAAGATTATACCCCACGTTTCGGGGGACAAATGGTTAGGAACTTGCTGGACTGTAATCAGGGGGTGCTTTTGGTGTCAGGGTGAATAATAGGTACAGCTACATGACAGCTGGTCTTGCTAAGTCGTCCCTAGCTGACCCTTGCAGTATCTTAACACCTAATGCAGGGCAGAAGAATGCTGAAGAAGACAAATGCCGTTCGCGTGCCCTTTTAAACAACTGGGGACCAATACCTGGGATAGCTGCAGCCATGTTTAATGAAGCTGCCAATACTTTAAACAAGGAAGCAAGTAAAATGGCCTAGTTGCTAGATCGTGGGCTCCAGTTCAGCATGTTACCAAGATTCTGTCCCTGAACAGATGGGATTTCCCCCCCACATTTAAGCTGAACCTCCACATTGTTCCTGTTCTGTGTGTCCATTGCTTCAATGCATACAGTTTGGTTTAATTGAAAAGGACCTTCAAGTTCCATTAATAAGGTGCAACTCAAAAGATGCACGCTGAATTTGTAGTACAGATCTTACCCATTTGGCTCCCCTGCAGAGAAGGTTCTGCCTCTGTTAATGCCCTTACAGTGGTACCTCTGGTTGCGAATGGGATCCGTTCCGGAGGCCCGTTCACAACATGAAAAGAGTGCAACCCGCATCGGCATGTCTATGCACGTACGTGTTGCGATTTGCCGCTTCTGCGCATGCGCGTGACGTCATTTTGCTCTTCTGCGCATGCGCGAGCGGCGAAACCCGGAAGTAACCCTTTCTGGTACTTCCGGGTCGCCATGGGACGTAACCTGAAAAAACGTAACATGAAGCGAATGTAACATGAGGCATGACTGTATTCTGCACAGACAGCACGCCTTGCCTAGATTGACAGGTGGAAGAAGTTGAGTGGCCCTCTTGAGGATGCAGCTGTGGCTCACATCTCAGACCCTCTACATAGAAAATTGGGATGGGAGGAGGGTCTAGCCTTCTTGGCAGGTTTATTTTCAACAGGTGTGTTCCTACTGGAGCACTACTTTTAGCTATTAAGCTTCAAAGTGAGCACCCATCTGTAAATCTAAAGTAGCCCAGGTTACACACAAGATTTGCCAGCCTCGATGAGAACTGGGCACCTTCAGGAAGAAGGCTGCAGTGCAGATTTAATAATTAGATAATTAATAATTTTTCAGAGGAAGGAACCGGAGGCCTGGGTTCATGGGCAAGAAGGACAAGTCTTGCCTCTCCATGGACCACATACAGAACAACAAACCCCTGTGTTGCAAACTTAACATAACAAACAATACAAGCAACATGAAGACCAGTATACTAGAAAGCACTGCAATTCTTATTGCATAATATACATAATTTAGTACAACGAAAGCAAAATGTGTACACTTGTAAATACTCTAATATATTTGAAGTAAAATGAACACATGTCTGTCAATCTTTGAAAGTCCGTAGAAGTATAATAAGTCTATAATAAGTCTCGTTAGGATATGGAATATACTCGCCATCAGTGATGGCTGTTTGTATACAAAAAAATGCTATCCTAATTAATGGCAATGCGAATAGCCTTATCTTGTACGTGGCTGATGAGGGACAAGTCCCACTGAGTTTAGGTTGTTGATGCATGCAGAATTCCAGCATTAATGAACAGGGGAAGAGTTTAGAAGGTGCTTGGCTGTAATCCTATCTTTAATCTTTCCCTCTGTGCATTGATTTTTTCTGGGGATGTTAGTGGCTTGCTCAGTAGGGACTGAAATACTGTGTTTAGAACTAAAACATCTGAGTCTTTGGATTGGATTGATGGCAGAAAACTGTCCCAGAAATGGGTACTTCAGTTCTTTGGAGTGTGTTGCTATTGTCCCTGTTTTAAAATAGCAATGTTAATGGTAACTGATGGGAAACATTTTCCTTACATAGCAGAAGCAAGGCTGATTCTTTTCTGAATTAACTTGTCACTGTTAACTATTCCTTCTAAATTTCTAATGCTGTCGCCAGCTGAAAGCTTTTTTTGCGGGGTCGGGGGGGGGTGCTTTATAATTCCTGTGTAGATGAGAAATCCTCTTTTTTAATATGGGTGCAAAGGAAAAGCATGGGGTTGTAAGGAGAACGAAAGCCCCAAATGCAATTTGACCGACTTGCAGTGAGAAAATGCTTCTGGCCCTGTTCAGTGAGCTTTTATTTTTTAAAAAATCAGCACTGGTAGTAAAGGCATACGTTAAAGAAACAACCTTGCTGCTTCTGTGCAAAAAGGCTTTAAATCCATCATTGCACTGGGAACCAGCTGAACAACTTTCCAGCCATTCTCACTTATTCCTTGAAGTCTTTTAGTTTCAGTAAATGCCTCTGAGGATGTGTGCCAGTGTCACTTACAGCTGCGTATGCCCTGCTTTAACCACAGCTGCATGGTGTTTAGGAATGAAGATGGACGATCCTCAAGTGAAGTTTGCGCCCAATGAGACCCTGGTCAGAAGTGCCGCTGTCTCCCTTATCCACAAGAGCCCTGTTTGCCAGACACCAGCTGCCTTTTCCCCTCGCGCCGCCTCGTCCTTCCTCCTTAATTGCTGCCTTCAGCTGCTAACAAGCCTTGTTTTTCTTGCCTAGCTACAAGAAGACGCAGGAAACTCTCTCGCAGGCAGGGCAGAAGACTTCGGCTGCCCTTTCCAACGTGGGCTCTGTCATCAGCCGGAAGCTTGGAGACATGAGGTAATTTTTGTGCTATATTTGCTTCAAAGGGAGAGGAAGTTGAGTGTGCTCCCAGTGCCACAGTAGCAACCAGTATCTAACAGCCCTGGTATTATTAGCTGGTTCCAGTTACAGGGGCGAGAGGTGCAGGGTGTTTGACTGCCTATTTCACGTACATTTTCTCTGAAGCCCAGAATGGTCTTCCCCTGGTGGCCTCGCCTTAAAATAAATAAATACTAATAATAGCAATGCTCCCCTTAGTTCTGAGGAATTTGCAGTTAGTGTATGCTGATTTTAGAAGCAGGTCCCCCACCGCCAGACGCTGTAATGTTACATAAACTGAGCTTTTAAACAAATTCTTTGATTTCTCTTTTTTTGCTCCCTGAAAAGCTACAGAGGATTTTTTGACCTCTATAATGTGCTTTGCCTACACATGTGCTTGTGTAATACTACTGCAGTATAAGCAACTAAGTTTAGAACTTGAGTCCAGAACTTATTAACAGTTGTTTGGCGTAGATTTCTCTGCTTGTCACACACCTAATGTTTTATAAGCTTGATTATTTAAATGGTTGGTTGGTTGGGGGGGAACCATTTAACCCATTAGATGGTCTAATCCTGTTTGTTCAAGTGAGAACTTGGGTTGTGGACATACCCCTCCCCTCTTGGGAGTGCAGCAAGACCAGTACCAAAAACTTCATTGCTGGTTAACTCTTGTTTTGTGTTGTATTTATGTACTTAAGCCTAGATTTTTCGTGTGTGTAATATTGAATTTATTCTCTGTTTGCCAAATCGGTTTAGGCTTTTTTATTTATTTACTGACATGTTTTATATTTTGTATATTTGTATTTCTAAGGCTCTATATTTCGATGTTTGTTGTAAGCCAGTTTAGGCAATCTCATTATGGAAAAGCGGCATATAAGTAAACAATCGAAACATCCCCATAATATTTAGACTTTCACTAGAGTTCAGCTCCGTTGCAAATTATCTGTGTGCTCCAAACTTTGGTAGCCTGCAATCAGGCGATAGTTGTGTAGGGTTTGTTGAAGGATGCAGTTTCTGGTTTGGAAACTCATTCAGCCTTCATCTTAAACTGAACTGGTGGTATGCTAAATACAGGGCTAAAAGCCGACTAGAAGCCTAACACTACATTTTCCCATGAAGACACATGAAGTCTTATTTAAATTCTGTATCCCCATTTAATGCACCATTAGCATTGACTTAGGGATGCGGGTGGCGCTGTGGGTAAAAGCCTCAGCGCCTAGGGCTTGCCAATCGAAAGGTCGGCGGTTCGAATCCCTGCGGCGGGGTGCACTCCCGTTGCTCGGTCCCAGCGCCTGCCAACCTAGCAGTTCGAAAGCATCCCCGGGTGCAAGTAGATAAATAGGGACCGCTTACCAGCAGGAAGGTAAACGGCGTTTCTGTGTGTGGCTCTGGCTCACCAGAGCAGCGATGTCACGCTGGCCACGTGACCCGGAAGTGTCTCCGGACAGCGCTGGCCCCCGGCCTCTTGAGTGAGATGGGCGCACAACCCTAGAGTCTGTCAAGACTGGCCCATATGGGCAGGGGTACCTTTACCTTAGCATTGACTTAAAACAAGTGAAGTTGCCACTTAGGTTTGGTCAAGAGAATATGGAAGGAAGTTATCCAAGGTTCACAGAGTATGTTCACCCTTATTTGTGAAATGCAGGACAGCAAATGATTCCCCTTCAATCCTTATTCTTGAGAATTTTTATAAATGCAAGCTGTGTTCTGCTACACTATATTATATACATCAACTGCTTAATGTGTTAATAGTACTTAATGTAGAATTGAGCCCTTGTAATCACTGCAACATTGATTCTTCTCAGACCTTCTCCATTCCCTCTCTGGCTGGGAATATCTGGGTGGTAAGCGCTTGATATAAAAACTCTGATCACATAATAGCACTTTCAGGACTATTGCCACCTCTAGTACATTGTGGTTATGTGTGTATGTGTGTGTGTTGTTCTTCGAGTTAGCAGATAGCACCGTTTTCTTACCAAAAGCAACATGCTTGCTTTAAATGTCCCAGAGAATTATTTCATAAATGCGTTGGTCTTGATAACATTTTCCTGGAAACTGATCCAGCTTGCAAACAAGAACCATGCCTCCCCCCCCCCCATCCTAGGTTATTAAGAACCTAGTTTTCTATTTTAGTTTTGCCTGGTCGACTTCCTGAAATTCACAAATTGCAATGTGGCATCTACAGTGTGAATAGCAAAAACATTGATTAGATCTCTCTGTGTGTGTTTTAAAGCAGCATTTAAATGCTCATGCAAGTTATCAAACCTTTGAACCACAAAGCAGTGGTCCTTAAAAAAGCAACGTATTTGTCATCATAGTACAGAGTTACTGTGGCCAAATCACACTGCATCTGAAAGAAAGTAGGAATAGAACTCGTAGCTAGGCTAATGAAGAGGATGAACCTTGGAGAAGGCAGAGTACCACTTAGAGTAATGTGATAAATGGAGACTTTGGTGGTTTATCCTCAAAGAGAACGAACTTTCAATCCACATCATAACAAAGGTGTGGTTGAAACTTAGTTAGGACTGATAATTTGTGGTCTCCTCTTTCCCACACCCTGGTAACGTCTAGTTAAATGTCAGTAAAGTACTGCTGCGTGTGATTTTCTCTGCCCCAGATAGCAGCAGTCAAACAAGTGGGAGAGAGAAGCTGCCTCCTTCTGCAAGGTCTCATCCTGATGTCCATAGAGGCTCTTTTCCTAGTCCTTACCGAACCAGTTCCCTCAAATGAAAGGCAGACTTGTGCCACAAAGCTTGACTTATGTGATCAGAGACTAAAAGGAGTGAAACTGGTGTTTTGCAGTGAACCTCTTTCCTTTGGGCAGAAGAGGTTTTTTCCTCTCTCTTCAGCCTCGTTCATCTTTGTCATGTGCCTTAGAGATTCTGCTCTTTTTATACTATTCTCTTAAGAAGCAAACTGTATTCCGTTGTTTTGCTGGTGTGCTTTGAAGTGTGTTCATGGATGAAACTTTCCACCTTGGCTGCTCCAGGAAGGGAAAAGGTAACTGATGAAGGGACAAGGTCTTGGTCAGGTCTAAGCAACAATAATCTCCTTGAACTCGCAGACACCTGCTGGATAAGCCTTCAACCTTGACGCATTGCCTGTATATTTTCTATAGTATCTAATCTGATTTAACTTCCTCAGGGTCCAGCTTGATAAGTTTAGTCACACTCCAGTCCCACTGAAATAAATGGAACTAAACTGTGACATACCGTATTTTTCGCTCTATAAGACGCACCAGACCATGAGACGCACACCTAGTTTTTGGAAGAGGAAAACAAGAAAAAAAATATTCTGAATCTCAGAATCCAGAACAATAGGGATTGCTGTGCAGCGAAAGCAGCGATCCCTCTTGCTGTTCTGGCTTCTGGGATAGCTGTGCAGCCTGCATTCGCTCCATAAGACGCACACACATTTCCTCGTGCTTTTTAGGAGGGGAAAAGTGAGTCTTACAGAGCAAAAAATACGGTAACTTCCTCTGGATCCAACCCATCTTAGGTAGCTAACTGTTTTGAAAAGCCCCAGTAGAGACGCCTCTGATAATCTTTTTTTTAATGAATGGAATTAACAGCCTTGCAGCATTGGCAAATGGCATGGTTTTCACTATCCCTCTTGAAAACAAGGGGCCACTATCATCAAACGTACAATGCAAATTGGGCCAAATCGCACTGGACTTTTTTGGATGCGAGATTTCGTAACAGCTGTTCTCCCAATATTCCTTTGGAACAGAGTCCTTTGGAATCTCAGTCCTCTTAACTCTGACACTGCTGCACTCAGTTTCTGGCTACCAGACCTTGGCTTGCATTTTCTCCTTGCTGCTCTACAGCTTGTGAGGAATCGGGGGCAGAAAACGATGCTTTGAGCATGCTGCCAAACCCCACTCACATGACTTAAGAGAAGCGGTTAAGGATGTAAACCAGGGGTCAGCAACCTTTTTCAGCTGTGGGCCGGTCCACTGTCCCTCAGACCTTGTGGGGGGCCAGACTATATTTTTTTGCAGGGGATGAACGAATTCCTATGCCCCACAAATAACCCAGAGATGCATTTTAAATAAGAGGACACATTCTACTCATGTAAAAACACGCTGATTCCCGAACCGTCCAGGGGCCGGATTGAGAAGGCGATTGCGCCGCATCTGGCCCACTGGCCTTAGGTTGCCTACCCCTCATCTAAACTCTTCTGTTTTGTTAGGGTGTCCTTGAACCGCTTGGTACAATGGTGTCAGTCCTTTCCAAAATCCATATTTGGGCAGTGTGTCTTATTAAAGCCTGAACTGAAATTTCTCAAAATCGTGCACAGGATTTTAGGGGTCGGGAGAATGATGAGAAACATGAAGAAATAATAATAGTAATAACTCTGCATTTTGAAGCCTTGAGGCCTGCATTTAGACACTCAGCTGAAGATGCAGATGGACTCGGGTATCAGGTTGCCTGTAGGATTCTGGAATGAAGAAGCACATGCTGGTTCCTGGCCATGAAAGAGAGAGCCCGGCTGTTACCAATATCTGTTTCGTGCCTTAAGCAAAAATACACACACATTCCTGGCTTGAAAGGAAGTGTAAAGAGAAATATAGCAGCCCTTACATACAGTGGTACCTCGGGTTACGAACTTAATTTGTTCCGGAAGTCCGTTTTTAACCCAAAGCGTTCTTAACCAGTGGCGTAGCGTGGGGGGTGCAGGGGGGGCCCCGGCCGCACCGGGTGCAACATCTGGGGGGGGTGTGCTCGCAGCTCTCTGCCCCTACCTGGCTCACTCACTCTCTCTCACTGCAGTGCTGGCTGTGCGAATCCGATCCGAGCCGCCGGGTCGCCGCCCACTGTGGAGGGGAGGGTGCCAGGCGTGCGGTGCGGAGAGAGGGACTATCTGGGGGAGGGACAGTGCAGCGGGGGGGGGGGGCGCAAATTACTTGCCTTGCCCCGGGCGCTGACAACCCACGCTACGCCACGTTCTTAACCCAAGGTGTGCATTCCCTACATAGGCCTCCCGCAGCGTTCATATCCCAGGACAAAGTTTGCAGCTCAGGACACCTACTTCCAAGTTCATAACCCGAAGCGTTCATACGCAGGACTGTTGGTAACCCGAGGTACCACTGTATTGCCAAAGCTGGAGATTAATTTTGGGTGGTGTACTAAGTAAAAGTCAATTGAACCCAGATAGTGTGTTATGCATTTGCGGCTGGAGGGCATGCAGCCCTCAAAATGCAAAGCCCCTCTCTACAAAGTTGAAAATCATTATCTGGTTGTAGATTTCTACCCTGAAGGGCTAGATACAGAACTCTCCATAGCGCATTAAAATGAAACCCCCCTCTCTCTAGCCTCTTAGGGAGGTGGAGGTTTTCACTCTCCAGGCAGGATTTACACAGTAGTTCATCATGGTTATTTTCCTCCCAGGCACACTTGCATCTGAGATGCTTTTTCTCTCTTTTCTGGGATCAACTCCCTGCTTTGTGATCTGTGGGTCTGGTAAAATTGACCCACTGGCCACCTAGTAAATACAGGTGGATTAAAGGAGTCAGATTTAACCAGTTAGCAGTGCCTCTGGATAAAAAGTTGGCAAGCGTATCTGTTTACCTATGAGGGTTTGCCACATGCTTAATGATGTAATAAACAGCAAGTTAATTTAGCGTGGCTTAATGCTCGCATGGTCAGTGCCCAGTGCCAGGAATATAGCAGGGCTGGAGCTTGGAGTGGCAAGGAATCTGCTTTGCATGCATTAGCTATGAGGTTCAATCCTGAGCATCTCCATGTAGGGCTGGGAATGTACCCCACCCGAAATCTTGGAGAGCTGCTGCCAGTGCTGGACTCGGTGTACCAATGGTCTGACTCTGTATAAGACAGCTTCCAATGTTCCTAACCTCTCCTGAAATCACTGCTTGCTCTCTTTCTGTTAGTCTTTAGATGGGTTCCTTTGGGATCTCTTAAGTGTTGTGTTGTACTGGTTGGTGTGGGAATTTGCAACTAATCGCCTCTTTCACTGCTTTCCTTTCCTGCTGCCATTGGATTCTTCCAGGGCCCACCCCTTCTCACATTCCTTTAGGTAAGGCTCTGTTCAAGAGGGATATCTGCAAGGAATCTGGTTAAACAAGGTTGTTTTCCGAGGCATACACATGAGCCTCACTTTCGGTTGAAAGGAAAGGGATCGGGAACCACAAATGGCCACATAATACTCCAGCCCTCCAGAGCCATTTATAGATGATGCCAGTATCTTTCCAATGAGCTCAAAGCCAGAAGCTTCTGGTTTTCCCTCTTAAAAAAGGAGAGGTTATTGGCTGCTTAATCTCTCACGCATACATGCTCCCAAATGCCTTTTTTGGGGTGGTCATGTTAAACGCAAGAACTGGTTTGACACAACAGAAGAGCCCGAACAGCTTTCCTTTGGCTTCTTTCCGCAACTTGGCTCAGATGGGGGCCAGATAAGACACTTGAGAACAACAGCCAGTTGGCCTACAATAGTTGGTGCTGGGCAAACCGGACCTTTGCTCCTCCCCAGACAAAGGCAGCTTTTTTACAACAAAGCGTCACAACTGTGCGGGTTCATTACATGCTTTGCGAGAGCTTTTACCTGCTCTCCTTTTCCACCGATGGCTTTAGACTGAAGGCAAGTTGCCGGGTTGGGATACCTAGTGCTGCAAAAGCCATCTGAATGCCTTTTTCCCACTTTGCTGCGTCGACAGCATTGTGTGCAGCCCTGCCTCCCCCCCCCCTTTTTTTTTAAACAGAGTCCACTCCAGGGCTTGGTTGCGGGCCAGATGCGTCTCTTGGGCAGAGCACAGTATTAAAAGGCTTTCCCTTGAATTAAAATGAATTGGTGCTTGTGTGGGCGGCATTGGCTTTTTGACCAGAGGCAGTGTAGCTGCAGTTCAACATCCAGCCGGCTCCTGTAATGTGGGATGCTGGACTTTAAGCTCCTCTGGGTGGTGACATGTCCTGTTCATGTTGCCCTTCAACAGAAGAGGGGAACCTGGGGCCTGCAGACCCCACCACCCATCCCTAGCCACTGGTTGCTTTGGATAGGTCTGAATTGGAGTTGTAGACTGGAGGGCTGTGTGTCTGTCACGCTTGCTCTCTAAGGTGCGGCAACACCAGTGGATGCTTTAGAGTCTGGGGTCCCCAACCCATTTAAGCCCAGGAGCACATTTGGGAATCGAAAACGGCTGCGGGTGCCACAAAATACCCATTTCGCAGGAGGAAAACTGGCAATGCTCAGAGCCTTTCACTCCCCAAAAGACCCAGGCTAAACCCCTACATGGGACGCGGGTGGCACTGTGGATTAAACCACAGAGCCCAGGGCTTGCCGATCAGAAGGTCGGCGGTTCGAATCCCCGCCACAGGGTGAGCTCCCGTTGCTCGGTCCCTGCTCCTGCCAACCTAGCAGTTCGAAAGCACAAAGTATAAGTAGATAAATAGGTACCGCTCTGGCGGGAAGGTAAACGGCGTTTCCGTGTGTTGCTCTGGTTTCGCCAGAAGCGGCTTAGTCATGCTGGCCACATGACCCAGAAAAACTGTCTGTGGGCAAACGCCGGCTCCCTTGGCCTGTAAAGCGAGATGAGCGCCGCAACCCCAGAGTCATCCGCAACTGGACCTAACGGTCAGGGGTCCCTTTACCTTTAAACCCCTACATAGCCCAAAAAGCAGACCATCCTCCAGGAAGCAAGGAACCCCCCTCCAGACCCTTCCTGGGACGTTTTAGTGCCCAAAGTTACCATATTGGGGGACCCCAGCTTTAGATACACTTCTTCCCAGGCTCATTTGAATCGAGATCAGCAGTGGCATTTTGTATCTATTTACTAGTCAACAGGCAGCCTGGCTGTTTGGGCAGAGCAGTAGGTTCCTTTGCTTTTAGTTATAAACCTCTGGCACACTTTGGAGGGGGCATTTCTTTCTAGGGTGGGGGATTTCAGAACCTCGGAGGACCTGCTTGTAAAAGGTTGCATTTTCAGCTGTGGTGGCCTGTCGAGGAAGGAACAGAGGAGTTATGCAATTTGCGCCCCCAAAACACAGTTCTGCACAAAGGAAGTCTCCCAAAATGCTTTGCAGTTTTGTCATGGCGCTGTGTGGATGGGGGCAGCTGGGTGTAGCGGCTTCCAGGATTTTAACTGCTTCTAACATGTTCCTCCTTTCCCCTTAATGCTTCCGAGTAGCAGCTACTCCATTCGTCACTCGATAAGTATGCCAGCTATGAGGTAAAGTAGTAAAAGCCCCGTCTCTTTTGCAACTCCCATATTTGCCTAAGGGTGAATTCTGTCTCTGCTAAATGTGGGGGGGGGGGGTGGCACAGCAATGTGAACCCCCAGAGGGAAAAAGATTGTGTACTGTGAATTGTTAATAATTTGGATATTTATGTCCTGCCCGTCACCACGGTTTTCACAGCGGCTAACAAACTTGCAGTTACAAACATTGTGAAATATGAAATACAGGATAAAAGTGCCAATCCATAAAAATGTGAGCGGTTGCAAATACTGTGGCACAGAGACAAAAAATGACAGCAAGAAAACGAAGGTATCTGACTAGTGCTTAAAATACATCGAAGGAAGTGCCAGGCAAGGTGCTCTGCGGAGGGTGTTGTGAAGTCCTGGCATCACCACCGAAAAGCCCCTCTCCTCTTCCCCCATCTCCAAACAGCCACTTGCCACCCTCAGGACCCAGTTAGATTGCTTTGCTTTTAAAATACTTCATTCTGTCTTGCCTCCTGCAAAAGAAGAGTGGGGTGGCCGGTCAGTGGATATTAATAGGAATGAATCTTCAGTCTATAGATATTAACTAAGGCAGTTCCCCAAATCAGCTTTATGTAGACAATGCTTTTAAAAAATCAACCCACAAATGTGGTTCTGTGCGATGGATCACTTTCAACTGGTGGGCCTGGCAAACTACTTTTTCAGAATCAATCACTGTCCACTCGAAACAAAATAAAAAAATTCCTTCCAGTAGCACCTTAGAGACCAACTAAGTTTGTTATTGGTATGAGCTTTTGTGTGCATGCACACTTCTTCAGATACACTGAAACAGAAGTCGCCAGAGCTGAATGAGTGCCAACATCAAGGCTGATGAAACTACTTTTAAGCTCCTGTGTTTGATGGCTGGTTCACATTGTATTATACAGTTCTAGAAATGGCCATTGCAAAGCTTTCTTATGGCTCAAGGACACATCTACGGGGACATCTTCTCGACCATGACTAAGTCTATTTCGATAGCTGGTGCCTCGGCCTGCTTTGAAAGTAGGATAGGCTGAGAGATCATTACTTGCCCGTGGGCTTTGCGGCCAGGGGATTTGAAGCAAGGTATCTCGGGCCCATAGCCATGTGGCATTATGGTCAGATTGTTAGACTGGGACCTGGGAGGGCAAGGTTTGAATCTCCACTCAGCCATGAAGCTCACTGGGTGACCTTGGACCAGTCATTGTCTCTTAGCCTAACCTACCTCACAGGGTTGTCGTGAGGATGGAATGAAATGTGAAGAACCATTTACACCACCTTGAGATCCTCGGAAGAGAGAGGTGGCATATAAATGTAATAAACAAATATATTCTATCAATTACACCATCTCAGCCTACTTTGGGAACTTGACTTTTTAGTTATGAAAGTTTGGCAGCTTATCTTGGTAAGCTGTCCTCCAAACGGAGCTAACTGAAGACGACTGGAGGCAATTGAGATACTTTTGAACTAATTCCACTGAATCTTTTGTGTGTGTTCCCAGGTCTCTTGATATTTGATTTTTCTCTTTTTCATTTTGGGGAGGAGGGGACGTTGTGTAGGTGTGTGTGTGTTTGTGTGTGTGTGTGCTACTTTAGGATGTTCTCTGGTTGGAACCCCAAATTCAAAGCTGCCAAGTAGTTTTTTTATATTGACTTCCTCTGCAGTTGGGTGCACGTTGATTTCTCTGAAACAGGTTGGTGAATGTTGGTAGCAGAACCAGGAATTTGCAGCAGCTGTGGTTGAGCCAAACTTTTCAGGGGCCATGAGTGCTTTGGGGGGGTCTGTAGATGTTTCTCCACCAGCAAAGCTAGCTGCCTGTCTCAAAACGGAATTCAAGTTTCTAATATGCCTGTGCAGTTTTATTTTCTCACTTGCTTCTTCCTCTTTTTCCTTTAAGAAATTCTGCAACCTTCAAGTCTTTTGAAGACCGCGTTGGAACCATAAAGGTAATTTCCCTCCCGTGACACAGTACGAAGCCACGATGTTTTTAGGATCGACACGTTTCTGCTAGACAAGCAAGGTGCCCACTGTCATGACTGGCTGGGTGTGTGCAACGGGAGAGGTTGCATATTGCAAAACCAGGGAGAGAGACACATGAGTGAATGAAAAGCCTCCTTGGGTGAGAAAGGGGGTGTAGGTGGGGGCAGCCGCCTCTGCCATTAAGAACCTGTCCTCCTGTCCGCTGAGTCCCATCCTGTTTTTATATTGCTTGGTCATAGAATCATAGAGTTGGAAGAGACCACAAGGGCCATCGAGTCCAACCCCCTGCCAATCAGGAAACACCATCAGAGCACTCCTGACATATGGTTGTCAAGCCTCTGCTTAAAGACCTCCAAAGAAGGAGACTCCACCACACTCCTTGGCAGCAAATTCCACTGTCGAACAGCTCTTCCTGTCAGGAAGTTCTTCCTAATGTTTAGGTGGAATCTTCTTTCTTGTAGTTTGAATCCATTGCCCCGTGTCCGCTTCTCTGGAGCAGCAGAAAACAACCTTTCTCCCTCCTCTAGGTGACATCCTTTTATATATTTGAAGATGGCTATCATATCACCCCTTAACCTCCTCTTCTCCAGGCTAAACATGCCCAGCTCCCTTAGCCGTTCCTCATAAGTCACACTCTAGTGTGAGGGAACTGGGAACTGGTTTCTGTACAAAGGTTTGTGCACAGGAAAGTAGAATGTGGGGAGGGCAAAGGTTCAAACGACGCTTGAAGTGAAGGACATGAGGCAGGAGTTGGTAATGCAGGTGAGCTGTTCCTAAGCAAGCTCCCAGCTAGCTCTGCCTAGGCTCTTTTTATTAGCACACTATGCAAAACCAGTCAGATACATTTTGGACTGTGACCTTTACACATCTTCCAATCCTGAGATTGAGGGGTGGTAGAAAGTTATTTTGGCACCTGTTTCCACTGCGTCATTTTCCGCTTGAACAATGTACAGTGGTACCTCGGGTTACAGACGCTTCAGGTTACATACGCTTCAGGTTACAGACTCCGCTAAGCCAGAATAGTACCTCAGGTTAAGAACTTTGCTTCAGGATGAGAACAGAAATTGTGTGGTGGCGGCATGGCGGCAGCGGGAGGCGCCATTAAAGTGGTGCTTCAGGTTAAGAACAGTTTCAGGTTAAGAACAGACCTCCGGAACGAATTAAGTACTTAACCCAAAGTACCACTGTATAACGAAGGGGACAAAGGTCACAGACAGGGCACGGCAGACCACTAAGAGAGCAAAGGTTAGATAGAGGGCATGATGTTCAGACAGCTGTGGCTTGTCTGTGGGTGGAAGTGTGCTCCACACCCAACGGTCCTTCCTTCAGACGCTGGGTGGAATTCAATGCGCTATTACAAATGTTCCAATCATGCAAGCAGTTCAGCTTGCCAGCTGTATTGGTCCTCCCTCTCCTCTCCCCGTGCTGTGTTCTGGGGGCACACCTCACCCCAATCCAATTTCGGGGGAAGCTCCCTTGCACAACTGGAAGTTGTTGCACAGGGCCTCTCCTGATGGAGTTCTTCATGCGAGTCCCGCCCACTGCTTCCTGCTCTCACCTGTTCCCGTTCCTTCCTTTTCGTCCAGTCCAAAGTTGTGGGCGGCAAAGACAACGGCACCGATGAGCTCCACTCCCCATCAGCAACCGGCGACAAGCCCTCCCAAGACAACGCGCCTTTCTAAGTCTACATCCGTGGTGCATGACTGCCAGAGCCTCGCCCCTTGTTCTTCCCAACATGCAAGACGAAAGGAAAAGGTTCCTGGGCCGCAGGTCCCACTCTGACGAGAGAGATCCATACATCATATATGTAGACGTTCTTTTGCTGCTGGATTCTTCAGGTCCAATAAAGTGAACACACAGTGTTTTGTACACTTATATATTTTACACTAAAAAGGTTTCTAGATGGAACACATTGCTGCGCTGCCTTTTTTGGAAGAGCACCAGCAATGAGGATTCTGCAACCCTGGCCCAAAACAGCCCCCCCCCCCTTTTTTTTTTGGCACCAGAGTCCTGCACTCTTTCCTCCCACCCCGACCCCCTCTAATGTGCGGGCAAAAAAATTCTGTATGTCATGTAGAAAGAATAGTTCTCAGATGCCGCTAGCTGCACAGGGAGCTTCTCTCGATTCCTGCTCCATCTTCTCCTCTGCTTTCTGCTTTCGTGGCTTTTTCTGCGATTGGAAGCACCGCGAAAGCTTTGGAAGCCTGCAGTTTCCACTTAAGATATATAACCAGGTTTGGGGGGGTTTCTTCCGGGAAGCAGGGGAGGGAGGGGGTGATAGAAGATATTTAGAGCCTCTATTTAGCGACTGCCTAGCTTTGCTACACTGATTCTCTAGCTTTAATGAATCTCAGAACCTTTATTTTTTTGGAATGCAGTGGACTTCAGAACATACCAGCTTTTAGCATCGACATTTAGGGGCAACGTACCTTTGAATGCGGAAGCCGAAACACAAGCCTTACATCACCACCTGCTTTACTGGTTTATAACCTTTTTTATATCTCAAAAGCGCAAATAATTCTTTTTTGAGGGGGGGAGGGAGGGAAGGGGTGAAGCCCTGGAGTTCTGCATCCTACCATAGTAATCGCATGCGGATGTGCTGGTCTTGTGTTCATTTCATCGGTGCGTGACGGTGCACATGCCTGCTTTTGCTCTCTCTCTCTCTTCTGAGTGTGTGGAACTTGCTTCTCTGCCTCTGGGTTTATGCCTCTGTTTTCTTAGTCCACCCATTTAATCAGATTAAGGAAGGACATGTTGATCGCAGCACAAGAGAGCTATCCTGGAGGGCTCCTCCTCTCTCTCGGTTTGGTTCTCCTACCAGGAACCTCCTTAAAATACTTTGTACACTTTATGTGATGACAAAGAGCTCCACCTCTGATCTCCTTTTGTTTGCAACACTTGCCACCAGTTCCTGGCTCTGTTTTCACTCAGCGCTAGGAGCACTAGTATGTGGTGTGTCTGCTGCTCCTTCCAAAAAAGGCTGCAACCTTCCACTGTCCTGACCTCTTAGTTCTAAGGCAGAGGTGCCTCTTAAATTATCCAAACCTTTCTGTGCCTTAGAGGCTCAGTGGGACTTCAGCAGTGCCCTAAGTACATATCAATAAAGCTGTTTTGCTTCAAGGCCTTGGTGCCCCCAGAAGGCTTCAAGCTCTTATCTGACCCCTCCTGCCCAGCCGCCCCCCGAGAAGCAAGTTTCAACACTTAACGTGCTGATTGTAGAACTCTCCCTGTGTCCTGTGTTGCCTGTGGATGGTGACCACGCCGTGTCGACCTGGCACAACGGATGAGAGAATCTGCAGGGTGTGGGGGTATCATTTGCTGGAGTTCGTTCAAGGGTAAATTAGGCACCCGTGTTGGGTGGGGAAAGCGGTGCCACTGGGACCGGGGAGCTGTTAGAACACAGACTGAACTGTTTCTCCTGTACAGGTGACTACGGGGGGAACTTTGTCAATAAAATATTCTTTTTTGAAAAGCAAAACGGCTGTCTTCATCTTTGGGCTTGTGTACCAGGTGCGAACCTGCCCAAGCGCCCTGTGGTTTTGACCTTGGCTTTAGAACGACCCTCCTTGCATTACAGAAATGGAGTTCAGACATTTCTAAATGGATGACACGGTAGGTTGCTCCCGATGTGATTTCCCTTGTTCACTGCAACTTATTTGTGCCAGCGGTGCTGAACTGAACTGATGGCAGCCCAGGGTGAGGGAGGCTTTGCCTGCAGTGGATGAAATATGAAGGCAGTCAGGGGTTGGCTGATGAGTGGAGGTGGGCTAGAGGAGAGTCGTCCGACAATGAAGGGGTGATTCAGATGGTTTGGGAAAGGCTTTGGAAAGTGAGCGGGGGGAGAGGAATTGGTTTCACAAGTCTCTGTGGCCATATACAATGTCAGGGGTCAGCAAGGCTTACCTTGCCTGGGCCGGTTTACTGCCGCGGAGCCCCCTCCGTGGGCCAGATGCGCAGGTGCGCATGAGTGCATGTGACCGCAATTTTCGGTGTCTGCGCAGATGCATTTCTGGCGACTTCATCAGTGCAGATGCGATTTTCGGCATCTGCGCATGCAACGCGCAATTTCTGGCACCGCGGAAACGAGTCCCCGTGCTGCACTGTGCTGGTTTAGCACAGTGCGTGGGGACTCGCCAAGTGGGTGGCTTGGTTCAGGGGTGGCTTGGGGGCCAGTAAAATGACCCCCGTGGGCCACAGGTTCCCAGTCCCTGCACAGCGCTGTTGGGAACCAGCGGGGAGATGAGCACACAAGCATCTTCTCTAAGGGAAAAACAGTCAAATCTCTTAGTCTTTAAACAGTATTAGCTAGAGGCCACTTACATGCATTTGACCATTTCATGTTGGACGATCAGAACAATGCTGTAGCAATGAGAAACGACAACCATATTTACACCTGATGTTTGCACAGAAGGCCTGTTGCAAACCATCTGTCCCTTCTGCATTTTATAGCTTTCTGACTCACCTGTGTATACTGCCTCTCCTGTTTATCCTGCTGCCCCCCCCCCCCACTTCAAAGATGAAGATATTTGTGTAATACAATCCGCCAACTGAGGATAACTCTTTATGCATTGAATTTCTATACCATGCTTCACCCAAAGATCACAGGCTGGTTTACAATATAAAAACACAAAAAATGCATACCATAATACAAGAACGAAACCTGCCCCCACTCGTACAGTTTAAAAAGCCATAGATTTTTTAATTAGCCAAGTGTCTGGGAGAAGAGGAATGTTTTTGTCTGGTGTCTAAAGATACGTAACAAAGGTGCCAGGCATACAAATTAGCAACTGCAGAAAAGGACCGTTCTCTTGTTGCCACCCACTGGACCTCTCGTGGAGGCGGCACATGAAGAAGGGCCTCGGATGATGACCACAGGGTCTGGGTCGGTTCATATGGGGAGAGGCAGTCCTTGAGGTATTGTCCTGAGCTGTTTAAGGCTGGTGACCCTGTGGGTTAAACCACAGAGCCCAGGACTTGCTAATCAGAAGGTCGGCGGTTCGAATCCCCGCAACGGGGTGAGCTCCCGTTGCTCGGTCCCTGCTCCTGCCAACCTAGCAGTTCGAAAGCACAAAAGTGCAAGTAGATAAATAGGTACCGCTCCAGTGGGAAGGTATACGGCGTTTCCGTGCGCTGCTCTGGTTCGCCAGATGAGTGCTGCAACCCCAGAGTCGGCCACAACTGGACCTAATGGTCAGGGGTCCCTTTACCCTTTAGGTCAATGCCAACACTTTGAATTTGGCCCTGAAACTTAATTGCTAGCCAGTGCAGTTGGGCCAGCATAGGTGTAATATGCTCAAAAGAAGAAGAAGAAATATGCTCAAATCATCTTGTCCCGGTGAGCAACCTGGCTGCTGCTGAATTCTGCACTGGCTGAAGCTTCTGAGCCATCTTCAGAGGCAGCCTTAAATTTAACTTGTTGCTGTAATCCGCCCAAGTGGTTAGCAGAACATAGACAAACTATGGTTACTTTTAACAAGCAAGCATAATAAACAACAGTTTGAAGTTTGCTCAGGAAAACCATAGCTAAAACTAGCAACTTTTCTCCCATACCATAACACTCTGTGGTTAGTTGAAAATATGAGAAGCAGATCCAACGTATATTGTGTTAGGATATTTCCGTTCCACCTTAAAAGGGAGCAGGATGTTTGTGTCACAGCCTGCGCATTTCCTGTTTCACAGGATGTTTCTGTTGTGCCTTTGCTTTCGTTTCTCTCTCTGCCAGAGACATTGAAGCAGGCAGTCATGTTTTTCTTTGTTCTGATCAACGCAGAAATAAACTTGTAAATAATGCTCTCCTGCGTGCATCTTTCGCTGTGCATTATCTGCTGATAGAGCGTGCATCGGCTCTGGAATGTGGCAAGCTATTTCTGGAGCTCGTGTTGCTAATTGCTGATACTGCGTGTCTACGGGAGATCGATGGACGTCCGGAGACGACGTGGAGTCATGATGGACTTTGTCTCCCTGGCAGTATCCCAACATATTGAAGTGAGGTTCAAGGAGGAGGGGATGTTAACCCACAATCTCTCCTGAAGTGCTAAAACTATGGACTGCCTACTTGGCACGAAACCAGTCTGCTACAAAAACAATGAATTGGATGCCAGAGTATTTAAAGGGCACAAGAACCACTGTTTCGGTTCTGCTTGAGGGGTTTCTCACGGGTATCTTGCTGGCCACTGTGAGAATAGGATGGTACACGAGGTGGTCCTTGGGCCTGATCCACCAGGGCTTTTACATTCTTAACTGTTTCGAAACATTTGCATTTGCAGAAAGGAAAGCAGACAGCGAAAGCTAATTTTGCAATTAGCCTTTTTAACAGCAGAGGCTTTTGAGGTTTAATCCCTGGCATGTTGGGTGCAGATTGTTAGAACTTGTCCAGTAAAAGCACCTGTTCACAGCAGCTGGAGAATGGTTAAGTGCCTTGTGGATACTGCAGTGTGGATTTCCCTCAGATGAGAAAATTTCCTTTGGAAATGTGTATCGGCATTATTATACAGACAAGAGATCAGTTTGGAATTCTCTTTCTGCACAGTGAACCAGGACTTGCTGAGATGAGTCACCTGGACAACAAAGAGAAAACAGCAAAAAGGTTTCTGTCCTCTGCCTCCTCTCTGGTGCTCAAGGGACAATGCAATGCAGAATGCAAGACAATTAAAAACATCATGAAACGTGGAAAGCAGTCTGACTGGCTTCCTTGGCTCCTGAGATACTGTCACAAGCAGACACTTGAAGTAGCTGCTGTCTTAAGCTTGGGAAGGATTTTGCCTGTAAATTTAGGCACTGACCTTGAGTTCACTCCATATATTAGAATTCTGGGTCGCACAGCAAAGCTAACTTGCCACACTGATCCAGGGTGCATAAAATAAAACATGCAAGGTTTACTGAATTAAATAAGACTCACATGGTTGGGACTGCACTGTTAGATGACTTTAATCGTGGTTGGACAAACTGATGGAGAATTGGTCTAGTTGTGTCATCATCACCATCATTTTTAATTTGTATACCGTCTTTCTATCTTACAATACTCAAGGCAGTTTACAAGCTGAAGAAACAAAAAATGCACATCTTATAACAATCTAATGCCATACAAAAATGTGATAATAAAACAAAACTTTAAAATAAGCAACCTACATCTAAAAAGTAACATTCAACAATCATTAGGATAGTATAAAATAATAATAATATCAACATAAAAAAGTTAAACAGAAATCCAATCAGCAGTTACAATAAATAATTTCTAAACTATAATCAATAAAACAATGGCAAGCCACAGTAATAATATTATTATTATTGTTGTTGTTGTTGTTGTTGTTTTGTTATTCTTATTCTTATTCTTATTCTTATTATTCTTATTATTATTTATACCCTGCCCTCCCCAGCCAAGACCGGGCTCAGGGTGGCAAATACCAGATATAAAACAATAGATTGAAATACAACTTAAAAAACAAGATTAAAATGCATCCTCATTTCAGCAGAAACTCACAAACTTTTTTGGGGATGAAAACATCAAGTCTTCACCAAGGCTAGCTATCCAGACTGGTCCTATGTGGGTCAGAAAAAAGCCAGGGAAGTCCTCAAATAGGAGTTCCATCACAGAAGGAAAAAGGAAAAAGGAAGAGGGGGAGGGGATCAAGTTAATTCCAAGCCAAAGGCCAGGCGGAACAACTCTGTCTTACAGGCCCTGCGGTAAGAAATCAGACCCTGGAGGGCCCTGGTCTCATGAGACGGAGCGTTCCAGCGTGGTGTAGTGGTTAAGAGCGGTGGACTCGTAATCTGGTGAACCGGGTTCGATTCCCCGCTCCTCCACATGCAGCTGCTGGGTGACCTTGAGCTAGTCTCACTTCTCTGAAGTCTCTCAGCCCCACTCACCTCACAGAGGGTTTGTTGTGGGGGAGGAAGGGAAAGGAGAATGTTAGCCGCTTTGAGACTCCTTAGGGTAGTGATAAAGCGGGATATCAAATCCAAACTTTTCTTCTTCTTCTCTTCCACCAGGTCGGGGCCAGTGTTGAAAAGGCCCTGGCTTTGGTTGAGGCTAATCTGACTTCCTTCCATTCAAAACTCATTTTTACAAATGAGAACAAATCTGAGGCATAATTGTCTTAAGGGCCGAGG
Source organism: Podarcis tiliguerta (assembly GCF_965153285.1). NCBI lineage: Eukaryota > Metazoa > Chordata > Lepidosauria > Squamata > Lacertidae > Podarcis > Podarcis tiliguerta. Next base: position 5,982,162 of record NC_139539.1, read on the forward strand.
TTAATGAAAGCAGTTTGAATGGTTAAGGTATCTGTCTTAAGTATGTTTTAGAATAGAATAGAATTTATTATTTATACCCCGCCCATCTGGCTGGGTTTCCCCAGCCACTCTGGGCGGCTTCCAACAGAGTATTAAAATACAGTGGTCTGTTAAACATTAAAAGCTTCCCTAAAGAGGGCTGCCTTCAGATGTCTTCTAAAAGTCTGGTTTAAGTCTGGTTCTAAAAGTCTGGTTGTTTTAGACAAGGAAAGTATATAGCCACAAATATTTCTTACAGATGTTCTACCTTGTGGCTTATTTGGAGTTGATGCCTTGGGCTCCATTGGGAGAAAGGGTGAGATATAATTTTAATACATAAAATAATAAATAGTGTGGTGCCCTTCAGATGTTGCTGGACTCTGATTGCGTTGGGCCTCAGCCGGCATAGCCAATGGCTCAAGGATGCTCACAGCTGTCACTCAAGAGCAGCTCGAGGCTGCCATGCTGACTACATCCGATGTGCAGAGACAGCATAGATCTGTGGACACATAAAAGGCAGCCAGCCTCCTCGTGCCCTGTTTGTAATTGCCTGGGTCCCTCTGCACGACTGCATTTGGCGATGGCGTGCCAGACGAGACAAGGCTTTGATCTCTTCCAGCAGGACTGTTTCATATGATAAAGTAGCTCAGCAAGAGATGCTCTCATTAAGCAACGGGTGGGAGGGAAGGAGACACGCAGCCCGGAGAGGTGTCATCCTTATGGCTTTTTGTGCGGCGGAGATTTTGCATTCCAGAACATCCTGTCGCCTCTTCTTTACTAGATAAGATCCCAATTCCTGGACATCTTGGGAGGAGCATAATTAGCCCAAAAGAAATCTGCAACTAATTCTGAATTTAGAGTTTGAAAGTGGCACGTGGACCATGCCTCCGACAGCTGCAGCGCATGACTGCAGCTGCCTGCATGAAAAGTTGGCCCTAGGGCGAAGGAATGTAAATAGTGCCCCTTAAATCTCGAGTTCTTCTTGCAATGCTCTTACGATATTTTTTGAAGGCTAATGACATCAGAACCTGAACTGCTAATTGAAAGAAAATTGGGAGCTTCCAAAAAGAGGCCAAACTAATTTGCTGTCATAACAACATTGGTTGGCCTTATGTTCATAAGAGAAAGCAGCACTTTTCGAAAAAAAGTGTGCAGGAGAGATCAGAAAGAGAAAAGCTCCCAGCCCCCATAACACTATAATTTAGATGAAGAGAGACCCTAGGCTACTCCACCTGTGAGCCCCCCCATCCCCCACACTCATGACTAGAAAAAAATGGAAATATTATAACCAAAATTTAGTGAAGCCAAGGATGATGATGGGTATTTAAAATTCTGCAATTCACTCTAAAGGACATCAGAAAACTTCATAAAAAATGGTTGGTCATTTTCAATGTGCAGAATGCTCAGTGTGTACAACCTCTCTTGAGACATCGTGGCCCTTAAATAATTTTTAATTCTTTTGAGTCTTGAAAAACTCCTCTCTCCCGAGCAGTTAGTGACCATAAAGCTAAGAAATAGCCGCAAGATTGCTTCCACATTAGGAAAGGCCATCTGATTTTTTTCCTTGTATATAATTTGATAAAGGTCTGTATGGTACAGAGAGTGCTCTGCTGTAAGCCTATGGCTTTGTCTCACATACAGGTGAAAGTGCAAAGTTAAATAAGTTTCAGGTCCATATCTTCTGGGTATGCTTCCATCAACAGTTCAACACCTTGTTGAATTTCTTGTTTAGATGCTTTAAGAATAGCAAAAATGGAAAGCAATTGTGCAGCATCACTGTATAAACAGTACTTCTTTTTTAAATTGGCTTCAAGTGCATCTAATATAGAAATATAGGAATAAAGGATTTTATCCTAAACTTATTTTAAAGAAAGTGCATCTAAGGCCCTAGGCTTCAGCCTACTTGTTGTTGTTGTTTAGTCGTGTCCGACTCTTCGTGACCCCATGGACCAGAGCACGCCAGGCACTCCTGTCTTCCACTGCCTCCCGCAGTTTAGTCAGACTCATGTTAGTAGCTTCGAGAACACTGTCCCACCATCTCGTCCTCTGTCGTCCCCTTCTCCTTGTGCCCTCCATCTTTCCCAACATCAGGGTCTTTCCCAGGGAGTCTTCTCTTCTCATGAGGTGGCAAAAGTATTGGAGCCTCAGCCTACTTAGCCTATACATAAATCTGGCACTGGGGACATCCATTGAAGCTGGGTGCTGGAAGATTCAGAACAAATAAACAAAAATACTTATTTGTATAGTGCAAAGGTAAACTATTGTTAACGGAGAAATCTGAGGACTCCCTTGGACAAAAAACAAGGACACCAGCCAGGAATACCAGAGCAAAACAGCAGCCAGTAGGCTTGGTCTTTATTGAAGTCTGTTGCGACAGGACTCCCACCTGCCACAAGGTGGAATAAGATGGAAGCCCTGAACAAAAGAGAATCCAAACTTTTATTAGCTGCTAATCCCCATGTTACACCCCCCAAACTACATCTCTAATACATCATGGTTACATCATGAAAGGGGAGGTCTGGTGGCAGTAATCTGAGCATCCTGGACCCTGCCCCATGGTTCTCCTTGCCCTCCACCAAACACCCATCAAGCGTAACAAAAAAATATATTTACATTTCCCTGTTTCCTTTTTCTTTCTGGAATAGCTACCTGTCTGGCACTCAGGTATCAGGATGCCAGGGATTATCACTCAGGCAGAGGGGCTGCTGAGTAGCTGAGCTCATATGTCTATATGAATTTCTGAAGTTTTCCAGTGAGCCAGTACATAGGTACATTTATCAGTGAATTCTTACATTTGGTATCGTGCAGCAAAGGCCCTTTGAATAGATAGGAAGAAACTGTGATGAAGTGTTTTGTAGGGACAAACCACAAAAGTCACAAAAGCGATTGTGCTGATTTTGGTAGTGGGCTACATGTGCATGATATCTGCTGGAGGGGCAACCCCCCCCTGCCAACCTATACATAAATTCCTGCAACGCTATGGAAGTCACTCCCACCAGTGTAGCCACCAGCTTGGATTGCTTTAAAAGAGAGTTACTGTATTTTCTGGCATATAAGACTATTTTTTAACCCAGGAAAATATTCTCAAAAGTCGGGGTCGTCTTATATGCCGGCTACAGCAGCAGCTCCTGTAGCAACTCCCCACCAAAGGATAAAACGACAGCAAATTAAATCAGAGGAGGCCAAGCTCTCTAGATGAAGCAGACATACGCTTGAAAATTGGCCCCAGAAGCCCCCGGCCACTGGGAAGTGGAGCAGATTTCCGAGCCGGACTGGAGACCAGTTTTTTAAAAAAATTATTTGGTGTGCGTTATATGGCCTGAGTGATAATCCCTGGCATCCTGATACCTGAGTGCCAGACAGGTAGCTATTCCAGAAAGAACAAACCCAGTCTCATACAGCTTATACGGCTTATAGAATCATAGAGTTGGAAGAGACCACAAGGGTCATCGAGTCCAACCCCCTGCCAAGCAGGAAACACCATCAGAGCACTCCTGACATATGGTTGTCAAGCCTCTGCTTAAAGACCTCCAAAGAAGGAGACTCCACCACACTCCTTGGCAGCAAATTCCACTGTCGAACAGCTCTTACTGTCAGGAAGTTCTTCCTAATGTTTAGGTGGAATCTTCTTTCTTGTAGTTTGGATCCATTGCTCCGTGTCCGCTTCTCTGGAGCAGCAGAAAACAACCTTTCTCCCTCCTCTATGTGACATCCTTTTATATATTTGAACATGGCTATCATATCACCCCTTAACCTCCTCTTCTCCAGGCTAAACATGCCCAGCTTCCTTAGCCGTTCCTCATAAGGCATCGTTTCCAGGCCCTTGACCACTTTGGTTGCCCTCCTCTGGACACGTTCCAGTTTGTCAGTGTCCTTCTTGAACTGTGGTGCCTAAACTCTATATTTTAACTGGAAAAGCTGGGGGAGTCATCTTATACGCTGGAAAATATGGTAGATAAATTCGTAGGGGAGAGGCAACGCTTCTGAATACCAGTTGTGGCAGCCACAGGAGGAAAGAGGGCTCTTGCGCTTGGGTCTTCCTTGTGGATTTTCCACAGGCACCCGGTTGGCCACTGTGAGAACAGGAAACTCACAGCACAATCGTAAGCACTCAGAAGTCCTATTGAGCTCAAAAGGGGATTTCTAAGTATGCTTAGAAGTGCCACTGATTTTCGAGGAAGTTTAAAGACTATCTACAGAAACACGATAAGATAATGAATGTTTGATGACACCAGATTGAACCTAAAAGACTATTAGCATAAAAATTTAAAGATTAAGAAAGACTAATGTTTCAAGATATATGGAAATGTAACTATATTAAGACACTAAGATTATGATGAATTTAAGATATGACAGAGGGAAGGAATTTACTGTCAGAATATAAGATCTGGAATACAGAGAGGGAAGGTCTGGGGAAGTCGCAGAAACAAGTTAATGTAAAAAATATAAGGACATAATGATTGTTTTTAATATTTTTATTTCTTTTTCTTTTAATACCTTTTGTCGTATTGTGTATACATGTTGTCGTATTGTCTTTTTTGTATTGTTTGTTTATCTGTATTGTGCTTTTTTGTTGTTTATTGATTGTAAAACCTAATAAAATATTATATATATAAAAAAAGAAGTGCCACTGATTTTCATGCAATGACGATATGATATGATACTGTTATGTACTGAACAATAGGATCCAAAATGCAGCAGTCTGATTGGTCCTAGAACAACACAGCACTATGATTGGTCCACAGGGCCACCCAATCCAGCTCCATATGGAAGTGAATCCACAACCTGATTGGCCTACAGGAGAATCCCAGAATTAACCAATCACATGCAGCGCTTTGTGTAAATAATGTATATAAAGCAGATACTTTGGGGGAATTTTCATTCCTCCTCACCACTATGAGCTGAATAAAGAGCATGAAATCCACTCTCGACTCCGAGTATATTTCAGATATGATAATCTTTATTGTCATTGTCCCATACAGAACAACAAAATTGAAAAAAAAATACACCAGACATTCAAAAACAAACAAGCCTGCTATCCCAGCCATCCTAGCCTGGTTAGGCCCCTAAAAACTCTGATACCCCATAATTAAATACAGTATAGCCACATAGAGACTACCTTACACTGTGTTTAAAACCAAAATCGTATTTGGATAAAAACTGTTTCTCAGGCGGCTAGTCCTAGTCTTTATAACCCTGTACCTTCTTCCAGAAGGCAGAAGCTGAAAGAGAGCATTTCTGAGGTGTGGACTATCCTGCGCTATCTCTGCAGCCTTCGTATGGCACCTGGAAGCATAGATTTGATCCAAGGTGGGAAGAGTGCACCCAGTTATCTTCTCTGCAGTCTTTACAACCCTCGACAGCATTGTTTTCTCAGTGGCATTGTGTTGTACAGTGCACCATGCAGCCTACCTTACTAGGTTGTTGTCAAGATTACAAATATATTTGTAATGGTTGGACCACTAATCCTAATAAAAAAGAATGAGAAAGGCAAATGCTAAACACCGCTACGATTTTGATTAGCCTAGTCTAACAATGGCACCTCTCCAGATCCATGCTTGAAGGGAAATTGGCTAGAATCATAGAATTATTGAGATGGAAGGGAGTCATCTAATCAACCATCCCCCTGCAAAGCAAAAATCTCAACAGTGGTCTCCCATCCAATTTGAAACCTCATCGGACCCTGCTTAGCTTTGACAAATGTGCTAGCTGTTCTTGTTTATTGCAGCAGGTTTGTCCCTTTACTGCTTTGGGCAATAATGTATCTGTTTAATTACCGTATTTTTCGCTCTATAACACGCACCCAACCATAACACACATGTAGTTTTTAGAGGAGGAAAATCCGTAGGCATGCCACCCATAGGCATTTCCTCCATAACACGCACAGACATTTCCCCTTACTTTCTAGGAGGAAAAAAGTGAGTGTTATGGTGCAAAAAATACGGTATTTGGTGGTGCTCACTGACTGCGTCCTAGTGGCCATGAAGTTCCTGGGGCCACGGCAGATGAATCCATGCATTCCAGAGGTCACGCGGTTGCAATATTTTTACTTGAAGCAGAGTGCACAATCCATATTTACTTTTCATTTCCAGGCAGTGCTGAACAATCACATCTCGTTATTCCAAATTTTAATTTAATAATTTATTATTATGTAGCTAAATACCTCTCTCTCTCTCTCTCTCTCCACTCCCCATCTCTGTGCCATTTCTTGCCGTTGCTTTGTCTGGAAGTTGGTGTAGAGATAAGACCTCATTCTAACTGCAATTAAGACTTAATGCACTCAACTGGGGGAAGGGGGGGGAACTGACGTCATTTCACGAACATAAGCATGTCAGCCAACCTTTCTTTCAGCCTTCCCTGGTGGTCTAGTGGTTAGGATTCGGCGCTCTCACCGCCGCGGCCCGGGTTCGATTCCCGGTCAGGGAATGACATTTTTTAAATAAAAAAATAATTCTTAAATCCAGGTACCTTTACAAAGGGCGGAGAGCTCGATTTGATTTTAGCATTTGCTTCTGCCCTGGCTGCTTTTCATTCCCTGAATGCAATACTTTGCAAGCTTTTGCTTCTTCTTTTTTTGCATTTGGAAGCGTGCACCATCCGCTCGATGCACGCGCCTGCTCTTTCCAAGGGAGGCCGTCGCCGCCGGCTGCACCCTTCAAGCTCGCTCCGCGGCCGCGCGCACGCTTAAGAGGATTGCCGCCGCCGCCGCCATGAACGAGGCCGGCGAGCGCGCTTTGCAAGGGGGAAGCCAGCCCCGCGCGCCTCTGCAGCGCCAGGCTGCGATCCCGCGCCTCGTTGCTCCCGAGCAAGCCGGGCCGGACTCGGTGGACCTTGCTCCCGAGTAAACACGCCTAGCCAGGATCAGCAGAAGCGGGGTGCACGGGGGGGGGTCCCCGATCGAGGATGCGCGCTGCAAGGAGATGCTTCGGGGGCAAAGATTTACAAGTGGGGCTACTACGCACCCCGCGCATTGCACGGAGCGCGCCGAGACGTTGCCTCCACCGGCTTCCTCCAGAAAAGCGCCTCCTTGCAAGAATTAAATTATTATTATTATTGCAATTATTAAATTATTATTGCAATTTGCGCGCGCTCGGGTACCCCGCACCTGAACGCGAACACGCCCACCCCTCTGATTTGTGCCTGCAACTTTACTCAAGCTTACACCTGACGTCTACTCAGAAGTAAAACAAAACACGCACACCCCATTGAGTATGTGTGCAATATGACACCCAAGTCAGAGGATCTCCGGGACTGACGCCCACCTTTCCTTGGGATTGCGGGTGCTTTAGGATTTCCAAGAAAATTAAAACCGACGGTTGTATTATTATTATTATTATTTTATTTTAAGCGCGCAAGGCGTGCCCCCTTCATTTATTTATTTGCAAAGCGCACGACCCCTCCTCCTCCTGGAGATTCCTGCATTGCAGGGAGGGTTAGACCAGACGACCCTCGGGGTGGGGATCATCCAGCCCCCTTTCCCAGCTCCACAAGTTTTACGATTCCCAAATCCTTCCTCTCCACTCCTCGTTACAATTTTTGCTGCATGCCCTCCCTTCCCCTCCTCTTTTTTCTCTCCCGGAGATCCAGACAGGCCCCTGCTGCCGCCGGAGAAAGGGACGCGGGTGGATTGACAGGCAGGCAGGCGCGCCCCCGCCTGCGCCCCCGCGCGCTCCCTTTCCCCGAGCCTGGCCTGCGCCAGACTGTCTTCTCCTGCGCGAGGGAGGGGAGCGCGCACGCACGCACGGAGACAGGCGTACGGGAGCGAGCCCCGCGCGCGGAGCCCCCGGAGCAGCCCGGCGCGTGCCCGAGCCTCCTCCTCCTCCTCCTCCTCCTCCGCGAGCGCGCACGCTGCTGGCTCGGGTCGGCGTCGTCGTCGTTCTGCTCCCTCTCGCCGGCCGCCTCGCTCTCTCTCTCTGCTCGGTGCTGCTGCCGCCGCCGCCGGCCCCCTTTTCCCCCCGAGGAAGGAAGCTGCGCAGGATCCGACCCCCCCCCGAGCCCAGCCCTCCGGGAGACGCCGACGGAGGATCCGGCAGGTGAGGAGGGCGCAGCGGAGGCGGCGGCCCAGGCGGGGGGGGAGGAGGAGGGAAGCGGCGGATTTTCTGTCAGCGCCTCACGGTCGGAGGAGGAGGAGGGAGGCCGGGAGGCGCGAGGGAGGAGGGAGAAGCCATTGCGGGAGGGGCTCGGGGTCTCTCTCTGTGGCGCATTGGGGGGGGAGCTGTGGGGAGGGGGGCGTGTGGGGAAATGGAGGGTGGGGGTGGGGTGGGCGAGGAGGGTTGGAGGGTGGGGGGATGAGGAGGAATTGGGAGGGGTCGTTGAGGGTGGGGGGCAAGGGGTGACTGAGGGTGGGTGGGGGGTAAGGAGGAATGGAAGGTGAGGAGTCATGGAGGGTTGTGTTTGAGGGTGGGGGGCAATGAGGAGGAATTGGGAGGGGTCGTTGAGGGTGGGGGGGCGAGGAGGAATTGAGGGTGAGGAGGCATTGAGGGGAATCATTGAGGGTGGGGGGATGAGGAGGGGGTGAAATGGGGAGGGGGTGAGTGAAAGAGAGGGGGGAAATTGAGGCCCACCCCAGAGGTGGGGGGGGGGAGAGGGAGAAGAAGATGGGTGTGTGTTTTTTGGGGGGTGGGATGTAGTCAGATTGTGGTGGGTCAGAGGAGTGCAAGGAGGTGGGGTGGGGAATGGGGGTCGTTCAATCGGGGACATGGGGAGGGGAGAAGAAGGGATGAGGTGGGTTTGAGAAGGGCTGGCAAAAGAGGAGGAAGGGGAGATGGGGAGGGGAATTGGGGGGTCGCTTTTGCACTGAGGAGGCCGGTGCAGTTGAAGGGCAGAGAGAGGGCTGCTGGTCGGGGTGGGGATGACAGAGGAAAGCGAGACTGGAATTAGGTGGCTGTGGGCAGATCATGCATAGGGCCGTTGGGTGTTTGTGAAAGAGAAAGTGTTGGGGTCGGAAGCTTCTGTTTCTTCCTGCATGACATAACATCCTCTCTACGCGCCCCCCCCCCCCCGCCAGAGTCTGCCTGGTGATGAGGACAGCCCTGTTAATGCTGATAGACAGATTGCCAAGAAAAAGGCCTCAAGTCATTGGGAAGAAACTACGAGGGGCGCAAAAGAAAGTGAGGTGGGGCTCTATTGCAGATGTGTGTCTCTGCATGCATGTGCTCCTCCACATAATGTGGAGAATGGGGTTGATAAAGCGGTACTTCCTGCAGGGGAGAGCTGGTGGTTTATTCTTGGGAACCTCTTTTATCCAAGGTAGGCTGGGGAAACTCCTCAATCCCTTCACTGACGTACATATACTCTGTGCCAAGGGAAAGCTATTATCATAGGTACGTGCTCAATCTCCCTTCTCCTGCAGTTCCAAGATAATTAAAGATTAAAAAGCTCACAGATTATATAAATAATGGTCTTATATTTAGGATTGCTGTGTATTCACTGTGATTGATAATGGCAAGTGACATGGGTGGGAGTGAATCAAAAGGTCCTGTCTCCTTAATAGATGATTCCACAGAATCATTGCACATTGGAGTTTTTATGACGTGATGCATTAACTGCATCCATGAAATGAGTCTGAGAGTTGAATTTGCGTTCTCCCTTGTCTGGTTTTGACTGGTGGCCACCAAATATTTTAGCCTACCCCCCCAGATAGTGCCTTTAAATGTTGCTGGATGAAATGAGCAAGGGCCGTGAGTCAGAGCAACACTTAGTTGTCTCTTCTGTGCTTTATCAATACCTTGCAGTCGTAGACATGGTGGAACAATTCATTTGACATATTACTGGAGCATGTTATGCTGCTGGAACCAGTTTTCTCCCTGAGGAAGAGGTGAAAGCCATCCATGCCAGCTGCTGGCGCTGTGACACAGAAGGGACTTTAGAAGCTTTCACATCTTGCTTGCATTTTATCCAAGTATCAGTTTGCAGTTAATGTGTACTGCTAGCTTTTGCTGTAGGTCTCTGCATTTTGTGCTGTGTCTCAGGCTGCGAGCTCTGTAGTATAATGTGCATTCAAGGGTAAAAGACAAAGTCAGTACATCATTTTGAACTAGTGTGAGATGAAATCTGCCTTATCTGTTCAAGCTGTTTTATTGCTTTAATTTTCTCCTTGGACTCTGAAAAGGTGAGGTTGCCTTTCATTTATGACACAGCAGTTGGTCACTGAAGCAAAGCAATGTAAGATAGAACTAGATTGGTCATCTACTGATGAGCTTGGCAACTATATAGCATTAAAGAAATTAAGCTCTGATTTGGGATGAGCATCAGAAAGGAGCTAATGGTTGTATTTATGCATTTTCAGTCATGTAAAACTTGGCATCCGCCTTTAAGCCCAATGTTGGACCTAGGAGCTACTTTTAAATGATTTCTGAATACATGTCTTTTTCTGTTCCCTTTTCTTTAAAAGAGAAACAAAACAGAAAACCTCACAAATGTAAAGGTTAGGGAAGTAGCCAATGTGGAGCCCTCCAGAAAGTGTGGGGCTATATTTCTCATCAGCCCAAACCAGTTTGGCCAGTAGTTCAGGATGGTGAAAGTTGTAGTATCTCAAAGGTACCACATCAGCTACCCCTGGGTTAGACTGTGCTCATTTGTGGGCCACAGGCCTCCAATTGGAGGCCAGTGCTGACAAACAGAATATTTGAGTGCAACTGAGTATTGCTAGTGATGCATGATTCATTTCTTTTACAGACTCTCATAAAGCCAATTCAATTAACAAATGGTTATAGCACATTTTAATTTATTCTGTGCCTACTGAAAAGGGAGATTAAAATTGAGGAAGAAGCAGGGTGGGAAGTGAAGGTGTTGCTCTTAAATTTGCATCAACAGGATATGCTTTAATTCAGTAAACTGAAGCCATAGCATAGTTTGCCCTTAATGGGAAAACCTTTGTGGGCTTCTGGGAGGCGGTGGGGGACTTATTCTGCATTTCTCTATAGTGTGGCATTTTCATTTGCAACTAAATTGCATTACCACATTAAGCTCTGTAACTTCCCATTCTTTCAAAACTGGGCCAGTTTGGAAATCAGTTGGGCAAGAAAATATGTACAAAACTATTGTAGGCAGCTTCTCAACTTTATTTGGTTCTCTGTTTCTCCAATGAAATGTTGGATTGTGGATTGAGTGGTGACCATTTGTGCATTAAGTCATGCTATTCTTGTGAGCGGAAGCTTCTCAGCTGCACAGCTGCTGGTTCCCAGTGATCTGGCTGCTTTATCACCAACCTCTCTTATCTACCCATGTGTTGTCTGGCAAACTGAGACTATTCTATTGTATTTTGGAGATAGAGAGAGTTCTCATGCATACGTATGACATCTTTCCCTGTGCTATAGAAATGTAATCTGTGGGTAAATAAGAATCCAGGAAATATAACGTGTCAATTTCCTGCTGCCGTGGCCGCAGAAATTATTTCTAGTTTCCTGTCTTCAGTTATATATGCCATGGCTAATGGAAGCTGATGGCTCACACATGCCTTTGTCAATACTGAACAGAAGACTGATAACTGGTGCCTGAAAGAGAAGGGTAAGCCTTTCTAACACTGAGATGTCACAGGCTTTCAGTTCCATGTCTTTGAGGGTAGGGAAGAGCATAGTTACTGAGCAAGAAAAGAAGCTGATGCAAAACAGAAGTCACTGCCAGAACTAGAGAGTTAGAGATGGAAGCATGGAAGGGTCTTCCAATAAAAACGCAGATTGGGTCGAGTAACCAGGGTACCATTTTTGGCTTTCTCATCAGTCTGTATACCTCAGGGACGTCTGTCTATGCATGTGGCAGTACGTACTCTATATTATTCAGATGTTGGCAGCCAATCATAAAATCACAGATCCTTAAACTGTGTAGCAGGCCCCCCGATGGAGTGTGGGTTTAGGGGACTGCTTTGTCTGTGAGAGTTAATATTATTATTTGTTAGGTTTTTATCCTGCCCTTCCATCCAGGGTTGGGGGTGTCAGGGAATACGCATGTGCATTCTCTTCTTTCTTCCAGTTTGATCTCCTGGTTGGGACATAGCTAAGCATGAGTCTTGACAGGAAGCAGCAGACCTATTGGGGAAATGTTGTAGCTGGTGAATCCACCCCCTTATGTTTAGAGTAACTAAACATCTGTCTTCAGATGTCTTCAGAATGTTGCTCTTACCAACTTGAAATTAACGTTCAGGTCAATGTATGTAAAGACATATATGTGCATGACACCCATCATATATGTACAGTGAGGACTGCATGCATCTATTCCAGCACACATACCGGATTGCTAGCCATAACTGTGTGACTTGGCCTTAAGAAACTTTAGATGACTGGCATCTTCTGTTCCCCTTTCTGAAAAGCTGTAAGGGAGGAAATCCCACCATAAGGATATACAGTGGTACCTCTGGTTACGGTACTTAATTCGTTCCGGAGGTCTGTTCTTAACTTGAAACTGTCCTTAACCTGAGGCACCACTTTAGCTAATGGGGCCTCCCGCTGCCGCCCCGCCACCAGAGCATGATTTCTGTTCTCAGCCTGAAGCAAAGTTCTTAACCTGAGGTACTATTTCTGGGTTAGTGGAGTCTGTAACTTGAAGCATATGTAACCTGAAGCATATGTAACCCGAGGTACCACTGTAATCAGAGCCCTGTTGGATCAACCCGGTGACCCATCTCATCCTGCATCCTGTACTCAAAGTGGCTCAACCAGATGCCTATGGATAGCACAAAAGCATGACTTGAGTATTCTACCCACTTGGGGTTCCCCAAATTGGTATTCAGAGGCATACTGCGACAGTCAAGGTTGAACATGGTCACCATTTCCCAGCTTAGTGTGGAGGTGAAGGTTATATGGGAAACATGAGGATTACCATCCTCAGTGATGATGATGTGGGGGGATTTGCAGGGGGGGGGGTATCTGCCAGTTCTTATCCTTCTGGTCCGTGGGATACCCTCCCTAGGGTGAGAATGAGTGATTTGCCCAGCTAAACTCGTACTTGAACTAAGCCAAACTGAGTGTGTGGGGGACAGTTTGGGGAACATTTGCAGGTGAGAACTAGTGGCTAGGGAAAAAAAAGGCACATTTCACTCACTGATCCCCCTCTGTTCACGGTATCCCCATTATTTTAACAAATGTGGGTTGGGCAACAGGTGTTTGCCCACTTCTGATTTTACACAGTTTGTTCACTTGTTCATATGGTTTGGAAGTTGTTACTAAAGTTCAGCTAAACTCAACTTCCTCTGATTTAAGCTGCTTGTTGCTTGTGCTGTCTTTCGTTTTAACATTGTTTTAACTTTTTTTTTTTTAATTGTCAATATGCACCCTACACCTTTTCTCTAGGCTTAAAAATCCCCTGCTATTTGTCTTCTAATCTACAGCTTAGGCTTCAGTTTATATGTCGCCTTTCCGGAAGGAAATTGTGTTCCTGGCAGATCACACTATGCAAGCTAAACAAACTGCAAAGCAGAAAAATAGTTAACAAGCATTTCTGACTATATTTATTTATATCAACATGTATTTAAATCAAAGTTAAAGATACAACAACACAAACTCTACATACATATTTAGATTAAACTATGCAAATGCTTTTATAATGCATGTTTTCTCAAAGTGATTTTCGGATTATCACTGTCCGCGCAAAAAATCCATCCAAAACAGTAGTCAAAATGAGTAAAAAGTAGGTCTGTTGCTTCCTGGCTTGAACACATGTGATGACACTTCAGTTATCAGGAGTTATAGTGGCCGTTAACTTGTGCCATAGCATCCCATTTTTGACTAATTTTGATTTTATTAAATGGTACCTGAGAATATTTTCATTCTTATCAGTGCAATATCTTTGCAAACTGCCTTAAGAGATTTGATTCATTAGTTTACAGCAGCATTTAATTGTGCTTCGGTGGGTTAATTGCCTTCTCTTATCTCTTAGATAACTCATAAGAGCAAAAACACCCCAAAAAACTTCCTAGTATGCTCCAGAAACAAAATGCATGCCAAGGCCATTCAGGAACAGATGCTGGTTGTGTCTTATGCAAAGACTTGCTGTATAATAGTCATAAATTGGGGTGGGACTAAATATGACATTGTTCACTGGTGTGCTGCTGAAAATGACAACCCCATGTTGAGTTTCTCCCACCACCTGTTATGTGTTGCCATACCTACGTGTTATGGAAAAGGTGTCACACGCAGCACTTACCCTTCTGTTCTGTGTGTTTCCTGTGTGTGTTGTTGCAACTACTTCCAGTCTGAACAGGCTGTTAAGTACATCAGAACATTTATTATTATTGTTTTTAAAAATTACATTTGGATATTTTCGTTTTGATGTTTGGAGCAGCTTCTTGAAATTGAGGATGGTAAGCTGGTGACATCAAATCTCTGACTGCAGTCTTATAAGATTATTTACTCCAAAAAATGCAAATAGCTTTTAACACATTTACCTCTGACATAACTGATTGTGAAATGCTGACTTGCTGAATAAAGTAATTTTCTAAGTCATGTCTTGAGGCATCTGCAAATGTATCCATGAAAATGGTTGGTTGTTGGTTGCTTTTAGCTAATGACAAAAAGATGAAGCAAAGAATCAGAGTTTTAAGTTTTTGTTACTTAAACTGTCAAATCAGCAGTTCTTTTTAAATTATGTATGCCAGTTAATCCATTTTATGCTCATTATTTTTGTTCACTTTCAGTTTTGAGTAGTCCGTAAAGAAGTCCAGGAGTTGGAAAGCACAAACACATTCTTGGTATGTTTAGTTGAATCATGGTGGCATTTACTGTTGCATTCAGATTCTAAGCATTTGTGCCTCTGGAGCTCCATTTACTGTCTCTGCCATGCTCACATAATGGCTTCTGACCTTGGGCTTGTGATCCACTAGTGCATTAGGACCAAGCTATGAAATTTCTTACGTGACCTGGAAGTGTCTTCGGACAGCGCTGGCCCTTGGCCTCTTTGAGTGAGATGGGCGCACAACCCTAGAGTCTGTCAAGACTGGCCCACACGGGCAGGGGTACCTTTACCTTTACCTTTTATGAAATTTCTTACAAAATGTAGAATTTGCAAGCAGTTTGTTGACCTGCTGGGGAATCTTTTGAAGGAGAAGGTGATGTAGGAGACATATAACTGCTTGGCAATATGTTCTCTTTGCAGTGGTGGTGCATGGAATGTCAGTTTTACACGCTTAGTAATTAGGAAGAGAATTACGTTTCTCAACCATAGGTAGGTAGCCGTGTTGGTCTGCCGTAGTCGAAACAAAATGAAAAAATTCCTTCCAGTAGCACCTTAGAGGCCAACTAAGTTTGTTATTGGTATGAACTTTCATGTGCATGCATACTTCTTCAAAGCTCATACCAATAACAAACTTAGTTGGCCTCTAAGGTGCTACTGGAAGGATTTTTTTTGTTTCTCAACTATGTAATACATTAATTTGCTTAAACTGTGAAACTTGACCCACCAGCAATCTCCAACATTGTTTTCTTTTTCATACCTTGTGGGTTTCACCTGTACTTAATGTAGAAAGACTGTTTCAGCTAAGCCTGCGGAATCCTGTGTCCAGAAAATGTAGGGAATTCTCAGTGCATGGTAGGCATACTCCTCTTGGAGCTGTCCAGCGTGGGATAATGAAATCTTGAGCTTGGTTTCCTTACGAGCGATAGACTCGTAATCTGGGGAACCGGGTTCGCTTCCCCGCTCCTCCACATGCAGCTGCTGAGTGACCATGGACTAGTCACACTTCTCTGAAGTCTCTCACCCCCACTCAGCTCACAGAGTGTTTGTTGTGGGGGAGGAAGGGAAAGGAGAATGTTAGCCGCTTTGAGACTCCTTCGGGTAGTGATAAAGCGGGATATCAAATCCAAACTCCTTCTCCTCCTCTTCTTCTTCTCTCTGAAGTGGAGTTTTAGGGTACCCAGACTCAAGGGTTACTGGATTCTACTCCTGATGGCCCCTTTATCTTTGAAAAATCAGCTTTGGGTGTGTGTAATGAAATAGGAGGGCAGAGATGAGGTGTATAACCCATTCCCTAGCTGCTGTGTTTCTTCTCCAGGTCACCCGCTCCCAGTCACATGTCCCTTGCAGGATATCAAATGCGCTTTGGGGGCAGTAAGCAGGTGTTTGGAGCCTAGCTTGAAGGGTGGCCAGATTGGTGGGTGATTCAGAACATAAAAGTGGGTGGAGAAAAGATTGCTATCTCTCCCCCCCCCCCCACTTCCCTTTCTATTTCTCTGCTAGGCATGACTTCCTCATGGAGATCCTTTTTTGGGTGTTGGTGGTAGGAAACAGCCATGATAATAAGTTACAAGCAAACATTTGTAATATGTATCTCTGTCCTTTTCCAGACATGGACAGCCTTTTGAAAAGATTTCCATAGAGAGGTGTGCATAAGACCGTATTACAGTGGTGCCCCGCAAGACGAATGCCTCGCAAGACGGAAAACTCGCAAGACGAAAGGGTTTTCCGTTTGCAGAGGCGCTTCGCAGGACGAATTTCCCTATGGGCTTGCTTCGCAAGACGAAAAATGACGAAAAAATTTGAATCCCCCCCCCCAAAACCCCTTATTTT
The DNA here is from genome assembly GCF_965153285.1 of Podarcis tiliguerta. NCBI lineage: Eukaryota > Metazoa > Chordata > Lepidosauria > Squamata > Lacertidae > Podarcis > Podarcis tiliguerta. The sequence goes on from NC_139539.1 coordinate 5,998,677, forward strand.
GAATCGCTAAGCTGCTAAAAGCATTTTAGCAGCAAATCCGCTAATCCCCCACCCCTTAAAAAGCCGTTTTTAGCCCTTAAATCGCCAATAGCGCTAATAGCGCTACTCCGTCAATGGGCTTGCTTCGCAAGACGAAAAAAATGCAAGACGAAAAGACCCGCGGAACGGATTCTTTTCGTCTTGCGAGGCACCACTGTACATTGAAGTAAAAAAAATCACAGAGCAGGTTCAGAGTTAGTGACAATTCTTGCTCTTTTCTCTTGCTCATCAGTGTGTTACCCCAGATTTGTTAGCCTTGGGGAAACAGGTTATTAAGGGAGGTTGGTGTTTTTCCTTGTTTGCTACATGCTCTCAGTACAGTGTTGAGGATGCTAGCTTGAATACAATGTGTTAGGAACAAGCCATAGTTGTAGAGATAAATTTGAAAATGTGGTGGCAAACTTGCTGATATGTTAGTCTACATCTGTATTGGATTTGCTTTTGAGATTTTTTAAAAGCACTTGTTTGCTGCTCTGGGCTCCTTTTGGAGGAAAGGTGGGATATCAGTTTAATAAATAAATAAAACACAGAAAGCAAGGAATTGCGTAACAAAAAGAAGTATGTAGCCCATCTTTGAAGATGCTCATTATTTGTCTTTTCATCTTTCCCCGCCCCCCAAACGGCTCATTTATGATTTCCGACAGTTGTGCGTAACTTTATCAGATTTAAAGATCTTGTAGAAATGAGACATGTCCCAGTTTTCTTCGCCATCTGCCAATTGAATGAAAGCAACAAGAAATCTGCTTGTTTTGTGTACTTCACAGAATTGTAGAGTTAGTTGGAAGGGATTCCAAGGATCATCAAGTCCAGCCCCCTGCAGAACTGGCAAAAATGACAGATAGACTAAGAAAAAAAGACAACAGAGACTTTGAAAAAGATTGGGAACCTTTCATATTATATTTGCAGAAACAAAGAAAGTCAATAGACTTGATGGCAGGATTTAAATAAACATCCGCATTATCAGCATCAGAAAATGTTTAGAAGATAGTGAAATAGGATGGTGTATTTACTTTTATTTTTATGTTTGATGTTATGTTATTAATAACTTTTTCTGTTGAGAGATAGCAAAGTGGGTGAGAATAGAAACAAACCAGAAGCGCAAGTTGGGGGAAGTCTTGGAGAGGAGGGAGGGAGGAAGATATAGTAAATGTTAAGAATTTGAGATGTCTATAATGAATGAAAAAGAAAAAATGAATTAAAAATTAAATAAATAAATAAAATCCAGCGCCCTGCAGTGCCGGAATCTCATCCATGACAAATAGCCATCCAACCTCTGCTTAAAAACCTCCCAGGAAGCAGAGTCTGTCACTTTCTGAGGGAGTCCATTCCATTTTCAAACAGCTCTTAGCCATCAGAAAGTTCTTCCTCATGTTTAGTTGGAATCTCCTTTCTTTTAACTTGAAGCCATTGATTTGGGTCCTACCTTCTGGAGCAGAAGAAAACAAAACTTGTCCCATCTTCCTTGTGACAGCGCTTTAGATCTATTATCTTAGTCACCCTCCTCTATATACGTTCCAGTTTATCAGTATCCTCCTTAAATTGTGGTGCCCAGAACTGGACACTGTCAAGTGTGGAGAACTGAGACTAGCCTTTATTTTTTTCAAATATGAAAGAAGGCCCTGTCTCTCCCATGTGGTGTTACGGTTAATTTACAAACTAAAATCCTGTTGGTGAAATGTTGCCTTCCTGTTTCCTGTTGTACATGCTGTTTTAGTGTGTGTGTGTGTGGGGGGGGTAGTAACATGTTTTAAGGATGCCAAATGCAGGACTAACACTGTCTCGCTTTTGTAACATGGTCTTTAATTCCAAAACTTTCCCAGATAAAATATCTTGCATAGTTGCCAGTCTGGTTACTAACAGGGGCTGCTAAAAAGCAAGCATGCTAAAAATGGTCCATGAATCACCAGCTGTCCGTAGACCTGACAACCTGCTGAATGAAGCACTTTTGGGGAAATGAGCATCAAGGAGGGAGATGTCCTAGCATGGGTATAGAACTGCTGCCGTAGAATATCGGTGGAATTGAGTTCACAGGCAGTACTGTAATAGCACTTGCAAGGATGCCGATAAGATTGTGCCTAATAGTATAGTAGGTGCTTAGGGCATCCTAGCACTGAAGAATTTAAAAACTGCCAGTCTCAAAGCTTTATAGACAGCCAGCTGAAATGAAAGTGATATTTCATAATTTAATTAAGATTTTGAGACCTCAATTTATCTTCAAGCTTTTAAATTTTGGACTAGACAGCTTTTGTATTCTGAATCCCGTCAAATTTTGAATTGGAAGCTTTCATTTTAGCTTTCTTTCATAGTCACCACTCCTTTTTCTTAATTCACATTTTAATCTTATTTTGGTGGTGTTGCATCAACCCCTTGTCCAAAGCACTATGAGATTTCTTGCTAGGTACTTGTAACTGGTCAGACATGAAAGTTCACTATAGGCTCAGTTACTTCACACTTTGATACCTTGCATTAACTATAGAGTAACTGGAAAAATAAACAAAATCTGTTTTAGAGTTGCAGTACTCCTGTCACTCAGGTAATCGATGCTTCTCTGAAACCTGGTAGTTTGTGCTTATTAAAAGCCTGGCAGCAGTTATTCTTGCAGGCATAATGCTGAACTGTGGTTTATTTTCCTTGACTGCTGTTTATTCAATTTCTTACTTACCACATCAGGCCTCGGAGCAGGGTACAGCAATTTAAAATTCAATATTTAAAACTCTAAAATGAATTATAGCCACAAGAATAGGGTAGGCCCTAAAAATCTATATTTCAGGTATCAAGGCCAGATTAGATGTTTATTATACCTCAATATAAAACCTAGGTTAAGGACTGCTTCCAAGTACCTCCTTTGAAGTGAATCTTCATGAAGTAGTTAAGCATCTGCTTCATTGAGGGACGTATGAAAAACTGTTGCCCCACTTACCCAGCCTCTATGCTTGCAGGTGACAAGTTTCATGGTTGACTTTTGTATGCTCTTAAGGGCAAGACTTAGCTCAGTAAACTAACCAATGGCTTCCATGACCCAACTTGGATATAATGATAAACTGCGGTTTCGTGCTGTGTGAGGGAGCCTTGGGCTTGCTCCTGTCTTTGGGGACTGGAAGCACCTGCTTCCTGTTTTTCCTCTAACCTCTGTTTATTGTTATAGCTGGAAAGGACAAACTATGGTCAGCTTTAATTGTTGTTGTTGTTGTTGTTGTTTAGTCGTTCAGTCGTGTCCGACTCTTCGTGACCCCATGGACCAGAGCACGCCAGGCACTTCTGTCTTCCACTGCCACCCGCAGTTTGGTCAGATTCATGTTTGTAGCTTCGAGAACACTGTCTAACCATTTCATCCTCTGTCGTCCTCTTCTCCTTGTGCCCTCCATCTTTCCCAACATCAGGGTCTTTTCCAGTGAGTCTTCTCTTCTCATGAGGTGGCCAAAGTATTGGAGCCTCAGCTTCACGATCTGTCCTTCCAGTGAGCACTCAGGGCTGATTTCCTTAAGAATGGATGCGTTTGATCTTCTTGCAGTCCATGGGACTCTCAAGAGTCTCCTCCAGCACCATAATTCAAAAGCGTCAATTCTTCGGCGATCAGCCTTCTTTATGGTCCAGCTCTCACTTCCATACATCACTACTGGGAAAACCATAGCTTTAATGTGGTTTATTAAAAGAAGGAAGGATTGAAACTGATTTATGGTCTTGGCTTGTAATAAACTATTGCTTAATGAAGGGGTGGGAACTGTCAAGGCATTCTACTCATTATTGAGAGCAGAACTCCGATGTACAGTGGTGCCTCGCAAGACGAAATTAATTCGTTCTGCGAGTTTTTTCGTCTTGCAAATTTTTTTGTCTTGCGAAGCACCACTGTGTATTGACGGTTTCCCAAAGGAATACATTGGCGGTTTAAAAAAAAAAAGGCGCAAGACGTTTCGTCTTGCGAAGCAAGCCTATAGGGAAATCCGTCCTGCGAAGCAACTCAGAAAACGAAAAACTCTTTTGTCTTGCGAGTTTTTTGTCTTCCGAGGCATTCGTCTTGCGACGTACCACTGTATAGTTAGCAGAGTAAAAACTTAAACATGTTGCAGGATTCCCAGAAAAATAGACCAGAGGCAATTAATTTCATTCAGCAGAGCTTTACTGCTATTGAAGGCAAATGAGCATAATGGTCACAAATCCAATACATTCAGGATTGGCACTGTCCTTAAGAAATCCAGCTGCAGCAGACTTATCTTAAACTTACAATAACTTATTATGTCTACAGAATACCACATCAGAAGGAAAAGAGATAGAAAGAGAAAGTGAAACCCATGCTCCTTCTGGCCTTATTATCGTAGTCAGCATGACCTTATTATCTCATGACCATGAGATAACAGAACCAGCTTCAGCCAGCTGTACTCAGTTTCTCCAAAGGAGTAACCCAAACATCATGAACTTTCTGCTTGTTTCTTTCACACACAAAGCTTCCAGAACCTTCTTGAATTAATTAGGAGAGATTTCTACACATCAGATCAATACCTCCTGTACTAAGAAATGCAAACTAACAGGAACTTGTGGCGCTCCATAGGTTCTTGAATGCTCAGCTTCCGTCAGGTCCTTCCAGCATGGATACTGGTTAGGTGTGATAGGAGTCCCTATAGGTCCCCTCCAAAATACATTGTAAGTTTGGAGTCATCCAGGATTAAGGCAACATCCAGGGTATTGGTACCATGGTTAAGTGTAACATTTGTACTGAGATTCGGTGTTCCCTAGAAAATGCTGTACCCAGCGTGCTCATAAATCAGCAATATATTATGTTAAGTACCAAAGGGAATATTGTTGCTACCTCTTTCAAAATTCCTAAGGTGATATTTATTTATTTTACATATAGAGAGGAAGAAACTAAAAATAAGACTTAGTTGGCTATTACTGTTAATCTTACTTGACAGAAATTTGAAAGATATTTGATCCCTAACATGGGCATTTCTGAATTCTCTGCTAGCTTTTTGTGAGTACAGCCAAGTATTCAATTGTGTTTGTGTTTGTGTGGGGTCAGGCTGGAATCATTTCCAGGTTGTCCAGAAACGTGAAATATTTCCTCAGCCCTGCAGCCCTTGTTTTTTTTGTTAAGCCTGGGTGGAGCGCTCTAAACCTGAATACAGTAGAACCTCTACTTACAACCGCCTCTACTTGGGCCCAATCCAGTTGTGACCACGGCAAACCCGGAAGTAAATAGCCTGGATACGCCAACCATAGCCTGGATAGCTCAGTTGGTTAGACCATGGTGCTGATAATGCCAAGGTTGCAGGTTCGATCCCTGTATGGACCAGCTGCATATTCCTGCATTGCAGGGGGTTGGACTAGATGATCCTCATGGTCCCTTCCAACTCTACAGTGCTATGCTATGCTATGCTATGCTAAATACCGGGTTTGCCGTGATTCACGCATGCGCAGAAGCAATTGCCGGATCGACTTACGGATGGACCTCCGGAACTGATTACGTCCGTAAGGAGAGGTTCCACTGTACTCTGTTTCTAAGCCAAAGGAATGGGAGAAAACGAAAGGAAAGAATATCTCAGTTGGCATTACATGAAGTGCAGGATGCTTTATCTCATTTATGAGCTTGCATTGCCTGGTAGTATTTGACCACAATGTACGCTTTTCTTACTGGCATTGTAAAACTTGAAGAAACTTGAAGTGGCAAAAAAGCACAGCTAAGGTTAGAATCTTTTGAATGCCACACCCTTACAAAAATGCATGACTGTTGCACTGTAGTGTGTGATTCGGTTTCCCTTGCGCAGAAGGAACTTAAACAGCTGGCAGGATGGGGACTGAGCTCCTCTTTCTGTGTGTGTACTTTGCCTAGACACATTCCTGCCTAAACACCCTTCTTCCCTTCTACCCAGTGCCATTTCAATTCACCTTCCTTTGTTTTGCAGTTGGAATGATGATCCAAGCTTTACCTCCTTGTATCCTGTCTTGACATGTCAAAATATACCAGTACCTTCTGACTTATGGCAGGACTAGAGATTCATGAACAGGATTCATGAACAGGATCTCTCACTGTTTGTTTGTTTGGGTTTTTTAAAAAAGTTAATAGCACTTTGGGAAGTTCCGAATCGGATTGAAACAGTGAAGATGCGGGAGGAGTGTAAGTTTAACCCTCCCCTTGCAGTCATTTTACCAATTAAAATATATCCTCCCCAAGCTGCTGTTTGCCCCATGGCAGGTCACTTGGTACGGACCGTGTGCCCCATTGATTTAGGAGAAAGCTATTTAGCACACAAGCTGATAGCAATATAATATCTAAAATAGATGGTGTCCAACGCTTACCCTCCCATGAGATAAGCACTGGCGTAAACCTTCAACTCAGTGGTCTTGTTCTTCTCAGTGACATGTCAGAAATTCTCAATTGTATTGTTCTCATAGGCAATACCAGGAACCAGAAGGAAAAAACCCTCTTGCACTCTGCGAAGAGTTTGAAGTCTTCTAAACATAGTCTTTGAATCCTTTACTCTCAACCGCCTTCAGTCCCCATTTAGCATTAAGTGACTCCTCACTCTTTATTTCCGGAGCTGCCATCAAGTTTGACAGCCTAACCTCATTCATAGTCCTAGAATCATAGAATCATAGAGTTGGAAGAGACCACAAGGGCCATCGAGTCCAACCCCCTGCCAAGCAGGAAACACCATCAGAGCACTCCTGACATATGGTTGTCAAGCCTCTGCTTAAAGACCTCCAAAGAAGGAGACTCCACCACACTCCTTGGCAGCAAATTCCACTGTCAAACAGCTCTTACTGTCAGGAAGTTCTTCCTAATGTTTAGGTGGAATCTTCTTTCTTGTAGTTTGGATCCATTGCTCCGTGTCCGCTTCTCTGGAGCAGCAGAAAACAACCTTTCTCCCTCCTCTATGTGACATCCTTTTATATATTTGAACATGGCTATCATATCACCCCTTAACCTCCTCTTCTCCAGGCTAAACATGCCCAGCTCCCTTAGCCGTTCCTCATAAGGCATCGTTTCCAGGCCTTTGACCATTTTGGTTGCCCTCCTCTGAACACGTTCCAGTTTGTCAGTGTCCTTCTTGAACTGTGGTGCCCAGTCCTATTGGAATACCCATTCTTCCTTGCAGGCCTGCACTCTATTCACTAAGCAACTAATCTCCCACCATTCCAAATAAAGTTGGCTGGTTGAGATTCACCTTTGAGCAGCAACACTTTCATCTACCCCAGAGTATTTTGGGACTGACCCTCTTACAAACTTGGGGTCCTTTTTATAGGTTCTGTGACCAGTAGTATTTGATACAGCTCCATACTTCTGTGTCATCCTTTTTAAAAGTCAGGATATGCTGATGGTCTTTCCAACATCCTGCGATGAAGAATTCAATGAATTAAGCATGTGTTGTTTTCTGTCTTGAACCTCCCACAGGAACTTCTGTGTCCTTATCTGTCCTTTGCCTAGAGCTGGACCATCAAGGGATCAGTCACGTCATATTTTTGTTCTTGCAGATCTTATTTAGTGGTTTTATCTGTTTAAAGTAGCCATCCCCTTATGGTGGAATAGAGAAGTTCCTGGTTGTAGAACAGAGGCAGACAGGCTTAAGGCTGGCAGGGCCTACTCTGCTCTTTTTTACTAGAATCCTGAGTTACATCCATGGGAGCTTGGTACATAAAATATAAAATGTATGTTAAAGTTACTTATAAAAGTCAGAAGCTAAAAGCAAGTTAAACTAAAAATATATAAGTAAAACCAACAGTTTAAAATATATAATAAAATTGCATATTAAAATGCATGCCAGAATCACTTGTTAGCAACATGTGCTAACATGGTTGCTGTTCTGAAATCTCTCCCTTGGTCTTTTTCAGGTGGCTATAAGGAAACATTGCACATTAAATAGTATGATTCACACTTCCACCTAGCATCCTTGCCCTTTGTAAACAGCCTCCTTTCTCAAAAAACCAGCAAACCAAACTTAAGGAGTGTGTTTTTCTTTCACTCTTGTCTGATGCATCTATAATGTATGCATATAAATCATTGGCCCTATGTTTGTTTGAGATTCCAGGGTTTTGAAGGTGTCCTAGTGAGTTCCTCTAAGAAAAAGGGGGGTGGGGAAACTTCTAAGTTTTCCAAAAATGAAAACGTTGACTGCCATTTTAGTTGCTGGAGCTTATTCCTACCTTCACCGGAAGGGTCCCAAAACCCATTGGAACAGATTTTCGAGGGTGCATGGGAACGGGGAGCACAGAGGAGGGTGACGTTCCATCGTAGAAGCAGAAATCTGCTTCCTTGTTTGCAGCTCATTGTCAGGAGATTTTGCTTCAAGACACTGTACACAGCCAGTTCTCCTATTAATCACACCTTTGAAAAGGAAAAACCATCAACTGCAGTATAAATTGCTTTGCATAGGTCCTGGCTGGATGTTTCCTTTGCTACTACATTTGGAAAGACTGCTCCGGTATTAGTGTAGCTTACCCACACTGGAGGCGCATCCTCTTGCGCACTTGACACCCTGCCAGGCCCGTGGTGCGCAGTCTCATGAAGTCACTCTGACTCTGCTGGTGCTGCTGATGTCACAGTTTCTGAGCTCTGCTCTTAGCGCTCTCGTTTCACATTCATAATCTGGTGATTCTAGGGCAGAATAAAGCATTAGGCTTTTTATGCAAGCAGGCGGGTTTCAGGATCACGTCAGTCAAATGGCTCTTGAGCAGCAGGCGCGTATCTGCTGTTTAGCTGATAGAGTAAACAGTATATTGCTAATGTATTTTGACATGTTCACATTGTAGTGGAGGTTTCAGCTTTAGAGTTTATATATAATTCATATTTAGGTCAAATAACAACAGTTCTTCGTGTCTTTGTAGCTATAGTTGTTTCTTACCTTCCATCTTTAGGCTATTCCAAGTGGGTTTCTGCTGACTCTTTATTTCTCAGTATATAGAAGTACTTAATTTTTTTTTCTCCTGACAGGATACTTTCCTTCGGAAGGATATGAACCATCTATGTTACCTTGGCACTGTTTTTTCATAACCTGGGCTGGTTACATATTTAATTAGGTCCCAGCTTTTGGGGGATATTTAGCTACACTGTTTGAGGTGATAATATGCTGCGTTAACTCTTGCACGGTTTTGATATATTAAAAACTAGCCAGCATCCACTCAAAGCCACCTGCATGATATTAATGCCTGTCATTGCTGGGAGGCAACTGATGTTCGGTTTCTTTAGTTCCGTTTCTGCTTGCTTTTTATATTAGAATCCTAATGTAGTTTTTAAAAAAACTTATTTTAGAAATAAGTCAATAGGCAGCCCAGCTTAAAGTGCTCTCTTCTAGATGACTTGTGTTTTTCTTTTAATAACTTTCCCCAAAAGAAAGACTTCATTGGTTCTTTCATTTAACCAATTCAGTAATTTAGTCTGTGAAACGGAAGGCTTTGGGACTTTCTAAAGAATTTAATTTCTTTAAATAAGCTGAAGAAGTGTGCATGCACACGAAAGCTCATACCAAGAACAAACTTAGTTGGTCTCTAAGGTGCTACTGGACAATTTATTTATTTTTTATATATATTTCTACTGCGTCAGACCAACACGGCTACCTACCTGAATCTTTAATTTCTTTAACATCTTAATTTTTGTAGTGTCATATAAGAGTTTTAATTCTACTTGCTATGGTAACTGCTATTCTACCTTTGGTGAAAGCCCCTCCCAGTGGGGGTGTGAAGGATGCTTGGGTTACTACTGAATCCCTTTAGAGTGTGCATAAGGAGGGAGCCTTTCATGCACAGCATGAGAGGTAACTAAACTCTCCACCCTGCTTTGTTCGCTCCCTCAATGCTTTTTACCAGTGTTTTCAGGGTGGGGGTGAGTTCACTTCTGACAGGAGAGGCAAAAGCTGTTTCAGGGACAAAGTGCACTTGGAGGAGTCCCAAACCACCCCATGGTGTGGTTTAAATCATTCTGCCCCCAAAGCATGACGGTGTGATGTCCCTCTTATGTCTACTTGTACTCAATATCAGTGTGTCATATGTACATGGAGTCCAAGGTCACAGGCCTTTATAAGAAGTTGGTCAATTAGACTTAAATGGCTAAATTTTAATCCACTAAGCTTATTAGAGCAACAACATTTGGGCAGCGGTAGTTAAACTTGTCACAAGAGTCTGTGTAACCTGTGAAACAAGGTTAATGATGATGGTTAAAAATATGTCTTAGTGTGAGCTAGTTGGGGGCCATAATTAAGCTGAAAAATTGTGTGCATGTGTATGTACTAGATTGCTCCAATTAGGTGATGGAAACATAACCTTTTACCTAGGAAAAATGAGTTTAAACAACTCTGGATCCTCAGCTTCTCATAGTGTGTTTCTAGGCCAAGAGACCCACTAAACACACAGATTGGTCGTGTTCATATATCACGCTAAGCTGTACTATGGCTTAGTGTATATATACACTGTTTTCTGTGAAGAAGGCAACAGCCATTTTGCTCATCTCTGGACTTTATAGATTGGACTGGCAAATAATCCAAGGGTAGGCATACTGTGTCATCTGAACCCAGGATTGCCGTTAAAGTATTTCCTCCTAAACCATGATTTGTAGCCAAGGTTGAGGAGGAGAGACTTTAACCGCAATCCTGGCTTTGCATAACACTGTAAGCTAAGTCTTGGTTGAGTTACCATCCTGTGCTGAACTAAAAATTCTGGGGGGAGCAAAGCGACTGCAGGCTCTTTGTGGGGAGCCAGCGTGTTTATATGGTCATGATGAGACACACTCTCACACTTACTATGATGTGCAGACCCGGCCATTGTCTCTTCCCATGTGGATTTCTCAAAAGAGCTTAGCAACAGAGCGCCCAGAAAGCAGTAAGGATGATTTGAATCAACCAAACAAATCTTTTTGTGTTTTGTCTCTCTCCAAGTTATGATTCGACGGTACTTGATATGATTCAACAGTGTATTTCCTCTGGGTGAAGGCAGGGTGGTTTAGGCTTGATACAAAGCTCCAAGGTCTGCTGAAAAATAGTTTTGAGGCAAACATTTCTCACTTGGGATCTATTCTGAAAGAGGTTGGCCAGCCTGATGATGTTAGCAGTTTGCTTCTGATGCTGATGAACATGTCCATAATTTAAAACCTGGCATGCTGAACTTGGCTGTAGAAATGTCCAATATTTCCGCTATACAACAAGTTTGGGTCCTTGAAACAGGAAGGACTGCATTACTAACTGGAATACTGGTATGCTTCTGATACCAAGTTACATCTCTGAATTTCATCTGAATCAGGAGAGACTATTCAGGTCCTAAGCTGGTGTCTGGGGGCAGTGACTGGCTTCATTAGGGCCAATAAACGGGACAACAAAGTAGGATCACATACTGCCAATCCTGAAAGCATGGTACTGGTTGCCTCTGAGCTATTGGTTCCTGTTCAAGGTGTTAGCCTTAGTATTAAAAGCCCTGGACAACTTAGGGCCTTAGTACTTACAGAAGCATCTTTTCCAATACTTGTTGACTTGTGCCTTAAGATCTGTGATGGAGGCCTTATTCATAGCTCCACCATTGGGCATGGCCAATTAAGTCACCGCCGCAGGGAACACCCTGACTTTGGACCTCTCCCCCTGTAGAATTGTGTTTGTCTCCTATGGTGATGTAATTTCATTGACAGTTTAAAATGTACCTGTTTGCCTGGACCTTTGGCAAGGATGATTGGGGCTGATGACCTATTATTCATTGCTTTTTGTACTGCATATATAAACTCTCTTACTGATACCCACATAAAAATGCTTCTTAACAGTATTTTAATTAGATTGTTTTTATCTAATTTTGTACCACTCTGGGCTCCTATGGGAGGAGATGCTGGGTAAAAAATATGATAAAATACTTTCCTGTTTCAAAATTTATTATAGCAACAATATTTAATATTGTCATTGTGTTGTATCCATTGTTAGTCATACTTTGAGTAGATCCATTGAAATAAGTGGATAACTTGGAACCACTAACTTTAGTGTGTCTACTTGTGAGTAGAATTTAGTTTCCCCTCCATCTGTTAATAGCATCAGGCATAGCTGACAACAAATCAGTCAGTTTTTTAAAGGCCAAGTGTTGCTGTTAGCAACCTAAGATGACAATAATTTTTTCTGTATACCTACTGCCCCTCTAGCATATGAAGATACTTTATTAATTTCAAGGCAAGTAATATGGGTTTAAAGAAAAAATGTGATTGTAGAACCTGCAGTTTTAGTGCAGTTAGAAATTCTGTGCAAATGGAGGAACTGAAGAAAAGTAGATTTCAAAGCCTTAACGCTGAATTGTGATTTTTCTCCTCTCATTTGGATGTGTGTGGAGGGGAGGGACCAATCTCTTCACTGTATAAAATGCAGTTTATGAAAATGTAGTCAGGGTATTTGAAACAACAAAAAGATTATTCAGTAAACACAGAGCTTTATTTTAATCCAAACCTCTGTCAGTAGGCTGGCATCTGAGACCGTTCCACCCTAGCAGGGAGGCTATGTGCTCCTTCCTTGCTGACATGTGCAGTAAGCATCGTTGATGCTAAATAGACAAAAAACTGACATAAAAAAGGGCAATAGAAACCAGTAGGAGACCATTACAACCTCCCAGGAACACTGTTACCGACTTTAAGGTGGCTATTCTTGAGCACAGATACTTCAAAGGGAGACTCCAGTGTGAAACTCCTGAAATACAACTGATAATGAATTTCAGTTTAATCACCTGTGATCTGAATAGGAATAAATAGCCTTTTATCTCACTAAGGTGTTCATTAGCTTACCAATTTCAAGATGTCAATGGGCACAGTCATGATTTTACATAAATACATGTAAGCTGTAACCTAAATGACAGACAGTCTTGAGTTTCCTTCTTATCTCGCTACTAACATTTATTGTCCTTTACACCCATTTGCTGCCATTAAAAAAAATCTAGTTTTATTCCTTTTTAATTTTAGCTGGATGGCTAATTAATTACATCATCATGCTTTCTCAACCATGAAAACAGAGAGAGAGAGCTGTCTGTGGCTCTGACAACCCACAGCATTGTTTTCTACAGTGAAACTAATGCATGGAACCTCATTGCACATTACAGATTTCACCACAAAACCTCATGGTGTATTACCTTTTGATGTAATTTGTCAACCAGCCATTTAATCTAAGTGTAACCAGAACAATGAAACACCATGGTGGATCTGCAGCAGCACAACCGGGCACCTTCAACTGTCCCAGCTGCAACAAAACATGTCTCTCCCATATTGGTCTCTACAGCCACAGCAGGCGCTGCGACCTTTTCAGCAGTTTGACTTCACCCCCAAAAGTGCACCCCTCTGTTGTCTACCGAGACAGACAGATGCCAACCACCAGAACAATGGGGTATACTTGTTTGTATCACTTGAAATGCCTTTTTCTTTAGGGTTACTTGTGAGAGTATCTCATGTGGCAAAGGCCAAAGGTTCTTGCCAAACCCTTTTAGTTCATGCTTTAAAATCTTTCATGTGGGATTTTGCTGAAAGGTTGCAGTCATTTCGCTCATCTGATTCTGCTTGTTCTAATCAGTTGCACAAATTAAAGGTAAAGGTACCCCTGCCCGTACGAGCCAGTCTTGACAGACTCTAGGGTTGTGCGCCCATCTCACTCAAAGAGGCCGGGGGCCAGCGCTGTCCGGAGACACTTCCGGGTCACTTGGCCAGCGTGACATCGCTGCTCTGGCGAGCCAGAGCCGCACACGGAAACGCCGTTTACCTTCCCGCTAGTAAGCGGTCCCTATTTATCTACTTGCCCCTGGGAGTGCTTTAGAACTGCTAGGTTGGCAGGCGCTGGGACCGAACAACAGGAGCGCACCCCGCCGCGGGGATTCGAACCACCGACCTTTCGATCGGCAAGCCCTAGGCGCTGAGGCTTTTACCCACAGCGCCACCCGCGTCCCTGTTGCACAAATTAGCAACTGCCAAATATTATCACTGACCATATTGAATTCTAGTGCTGTAAGAGGCTTCACATCAATGGGAAGTCCAAGTCACCCATCATTCTTACTTGCTTGTAGAAATTTGCATGCATTAGCTATGCAAACTGCAGTTGTTGGAGATTATATTTTTCTGTCAATGAGTAAAGTCATAAAACTGTCTTCTGGATCATTTAAATCAGTTGTTATTAAGCAAGAAAGAATTAGATTAGTGTGATTATAAACATTTGACATTGTTAAATATTCTCTGCCCCATCTCTGTTCTCCCAACCACAGTGTATTATTAGCAATCTGATATATTGTTGTTTACCTGTGCTTTGTCCTTAGGAGAATCCTGTTCTGGAACCTGAAGGCTGAATTTTTAGGATCCCACATCTAGGATCTAGCTCTGCTGTTTCATAAGGACGGATTTGTTAAGGCAAGTGAAGCCTCTTAACCTCTGTTAAGAGTTTGAAAATCTCAGCTCTCTGGCAGATGATGTGGCAGGAGCAGAAAGCAGTTTGGTTCCCTTCAAATGCAGCAGGTAGAGAGATTCCATCATTGCTTTGTGGAAGTTGGTAGAAGTGGAGGAAGATAATTTTTCTAGTTAGCACTAGTTGCAAGGACTGCATCTTGGATTAGCCTTGTAAAGCTATTGTACACGAGTTGAACTACGCTTGAAAATTTCCAGATTTTAACTTTTATTCTTAATTAACATTAAGCTGGTTGGCTGTATGTTTGATCCTGCACTGGCACTACAGGTTGGGGAAAAGCAATAGTTAGTAATCTGTCATATTATTGAGTCATTTTATTGATTAAATAGTTGACTGAAAGAGAAACAACCCTTTTAATTTCATTCCTGTAGCCATCCCTGTTTCAAAAGTTCAGGGTGGGCAACTGCAGTTTTACATAAGAGATTGAGTTGCATTGCCAGAGAACTCTTATTCCTCAAAGGTGCAGTAAAAGAGTATATTACAATAACAAAATGTGCATTGCAAAGTTAGGTTTTAATAGTGATGTGAGGTGAGAATATTCTCGAGAATATTCTCTGCTAGAAAATTCTCCAGACAATATTCTCCACAAACTGTAAATTCTAATGTAAGAACCAGTTTTACAACCCACATTTAAAAAAATCTAGTAAATAATAAGTCAAACTGTGATATTGCTAGTGTAAGTAATGAATAATGATTGTTTTTATCCAGTTATATTACTGGCCATTGTGTCATTCACCATTGGTAGTTCTGAAATGTGAACTACATAATTTGATGGAACATTTGAATTCATATGTATTTCAACTACAGTGGTACCTCGGGTTACATACGCTTCAGGTTACATACGCTTCAGGTTACAGACTCCGCTAACCCAGAAATAGTGCTTCAGGTTAAGAACTTCGCTTCAGGATGAGAACAGAAATCGTGCTCCGGCGGCGTGGCAGCAGCAGGAGGCCCCATTAGTTAAAGTGGTGCTTCAGGTTAAGAAGAACAGTTTCAGGTTAAATACGGACCTCCGGAACGAATTAAGTACTTAACCCGAGGTACCACTGTATATGTAATAGCTTCTCCCCCACATTTTGGTGTGACCTTATTCTTAGCAATTCTGTACCCTTGGCCATACAGTATGATTTTTTTTTTTTACAGAAAGTACCTTTAATGCTTTGTACATTTAAAGTACCTAGGCCTATACAATTATGTGTAGCAGCATGTAAGGTGGGCTTGATTTAAACAGTTGATGTTTCTATATTTTTATTTAGTGCCAGTAACTGGTTTTTGCAGTGCCACTCAGTGGTACAATATTCTCATTAATCGAGAATATTCTTGAGAATATTCTACAAAAGATTATTCTCGAGAATTTAAAATCACTAGGTTTTAAATTGAATGATGATGATGATGATGATGATGATTTATTTATACCCCGCTTGTCTGGCTGGGTTTCCCCAGCCACTCTGGGCAGCTTCCAACAAAAGATTAAAAATACATTATAAACACCAGTCATTAAAAACTTCCGTAACTGAATAAGACTAAGGAGTTCTGACATCTAATGTGACCTGAGTTCTGGAACAATAACGTTTGAATGCACAGGATTTAACAGGTGCTGGTGTGCAAGACTCATCCCTTGTTTTCACAACTACCATATTTTTCGCTCCATAAGACGCACCTGACCATATGACGCACCTAATTTTAAGAGGAGGAAAACAAGAAAAAAAATATACGGTATTCTGAATCAAATGTTGTACTAAACTATTTAATAAACTACCGGTATATCAGAATAATATTTCAACCATGTAAAATGAACAGCAGTCAACAGTGGCATTAAGAACCATCATAACTGTCATTAACAAATGAAGAGAGACTTTATCCCCTAGTAAGGGGGGTCGGCAGTGGAAATATATGAGCTTCCCACATTGAGTCCCTTAGATCTAAGGACTGTATGGTATGGCCCCACACAGTTATTTTAATAAAGCCAAAAGAAGTGGGACTTTCTTCCTTTTTTGTTCATTGCAGAGAGCTCTGGGGGCTTTCATATGAGGGAGGAATGAGGGAGAAATCTGATTCAATTCCCATTTAAAGTTTAACCTACCTAATTCACACCTTTGTACACAACACAAGGACCAAACCACAGCTGCCCTTCAAATTTCACACTTCGGCAAAGGAAGGCACTACTGTCCCGGCGAGACCAGTGGCGGAGGGAGGCTCTTGCGTGGCGGCACGTCATCTGTGGGGACGTGGTACGTTGCCCACGCGAGCGTCATCCCAAGGGGGTGGCCGAGTGCGGGGGCAGAGGGTTTACACAGGTACCACTGTGCTTGCTTTACACCCATGTAAGCGGCTCCTGTCCCACTTTGCTGCTTTAAAGTGAGCTGTTTAGGAGGGACGGACGGGAGCCATAGCTCCCGTCCGTCCCTCCTCCGTGCAGTGTTTGCTTCAAAAGACACAGACATTTCCCTTTACTTTGTAGGAGAAAAAGATGTCTTATGGAGCAAAAAATATGGTACTTGTCATGCATGCAGTTTGAGAAATCTGTAATGGCGTAAAATTGTAGAATCATAGAGTTGGAAGAGACCACAAGGGCCATCAAGTCCAACCCCCTGCCAAGCAGGAAACACCATCAGAGCACTCCTGACATATGGTTGTCAAGCCTCTGCTTAAAGACCTCCAAAGAAGGAGACTCCACCACACTCCTTGGCAGCAAATTCCACTGTCGAACAGCTCTTACTGTCAGGAAGTTCTTCCTAATGTTTAGGTGGAATCTTCTTTCTTGTAGTTTGGATCCATTGCTCCGTGTCCGCTTCTCTGGAGCAGCAGAAAACAACCTTTCTCCCTCCTCTATGTGACATCCTTTTATATATTTGAACATGGCTATCATATTACCCCTTAACCACCTCTTCTCCAGGCTAAACATGCCCAGCGTGCAAAGCTAGTTTTGAAGGGTAGAAGGTGGCATGCTGCATTGGCATCTAAGTTCTCAAGAGTGATAGAGCAATAGAGAGTGACATGCACAATTAACTAATAGACATTGAAATAACAGTCTAATAAAGTCAGGGTCCCTCCTAGTTTACCGTTGATTAACATAGTCCTTTAGATGCTTGGGTTTCCTCATTGCTTGAACTATGGGCTCTTTTTCTCTCTTAACTCAAGCCCCCACCAGCCGTGGATCAGTATATGCTATCTTTTAGCTATGTCTATTAGCTATCTTTTAGCTAATGTATCTATTAGCTATCTTATAGCTATGTCTGCAGAAATGATTTCAGGGAGGTCTAATGCGCATCTGTCCCATGCAATCCACACATGATTGACTTTGAAACTACACTGGCCTTTTACCTGTTATCTCGAATGAGGGCATCTGGGACCTCTATTTCAGCCTGTACAGCTCAATGAACAAAGTTGGCATGGGTTTTCCCTGCGCTCTTTTTTAAAGGAATTGATGCAGCACTGTTGTGCTAAACTGGGAAGTGTGCCATACCGGTGTGCCCTAGGTGATCCCTCTGCAATGCTTCTTTAAAGAATCAGGCATACTTTCTGACATGGTTAATTTGGGGCTGGGAGCCGTTTCCCCCTCGGAATAATTCCTGGATGGTTTGAGCCATGTATTTTTCTTTGCTGGCTTCTTATTCATAGCCACCTGTGCATTTACGGGGAGCACTTTGTGCAGCATAATTCTGTATACCAGAGATTAGTGTGCTGCTATTTATGTGTATAGCTACAAAACGAGCCACAAGGGATGCTAGCATTTTAAAAGGCGTTGGCATTTTATAAGAATATGCTATACCAGCAGAAATTAACAAAGCTATTACTTTGAGAGGCGAGAACGGAATCCCCTTCAGTCTCACAACCTTTCCTGCATGTATAGGCCAGCAGTTGTGCTTGCTGTGGCAAATGTTCCATCATACTCAGATGAGTGTAATGAACCCCAGCCTTCCTTCCAACCTTGGAGATGGAGGGTGAGGATTATCCTCTTCTCCAGCTTTGGTGGTCGGGAGGAGAATGGTACAAGGGAATGCTGAGGCTACTGCTGAACTGTCAAGGCACTTGAAGCACCTCAGGGACGCAGGACAGAGCTTGCCATGCCATAGCTCTCATGCAGGCCGTCTTCCCATCATTATTAATCTCCATCTGCCAACCACCTGTTCCCATTGCTTGTTTCCATCTATTGCATTTTGGTCGCTCCTCTTTTTGTAGGAACACATGATTCTGCCTTACTCCGATTCATTTCTCCCAATTGATCTAATCCAATACAATCTGCTGTGGGGATGGGCTGTTGTTTTTATTCGCTACTATTTTATGTGCTTCCATATTGTAAACCACCCTGTAATCCTCGGACGAAGGGTGGTATAGAAATTTAATACATCAAATAAAATAAATAAATTACTGATAGCAAGCTCTCAAGGCCTTAGGCAGAGAGATCTGTTTTGTTGCTTAGTTGAAAATGCTGGGGACTCAGCCTACGTCTTTTATGCACGCCAGTCATGTGCTGGGCCACTGAGCCATGGCTTCCGCCAAAGGTAGCCCTTCCCCAACTACCCATTTCATTCTCTTCATCATAGTCTTTCCCAGTGCTTCTTTTCTAAAGAAAATGTTTAGGGTTACTCTCATTTTCCTGCTCATATTGAAATGCTGCCCCTCAAAGAGGCCAAACTTAGATTCACAATAGGTTTAGGGATATGCTTACCCCTGTGTCCCCCCAGAAAAAAAGCACTGGTCCCCCTTGTATCTGACCTCCTCCCTATGCCATATGAGCCCCACAGTAGATTTACCATCTTCCTTCTTGCTTCTTTTCTCTCTCCCCACACCAATCATTAGTCAACTACTCTTCCCTGGCCAGTTCCCATATCTTTGGTCTTTAGCTTCTTCCCCTTCCATTGCTAGCTAGCCTGCTCACTCTACACCTGTCCTTTTCACTCTCTCCCCCGTCACAGACAAACGTCAGTTGTGGGTACTTCTCCATTTTAGTTGTCACACACTCATTCTGGGCTTGGGGTACTAACCTTTTGGCACTGTCATCTCCAGCCAGTCTTTGCCTTTTGTTTCTGTGGTTCCTTTCCACATGGTCCGTGTCATAGCCTTCAGCCCTATAATCTTGCTGGGGCTTCATCACTTCTGAGCTTCAGTTGTGCTGCCTCTCTTTTGCAGCCACCGATGTTCATTGCTCCTTCAAAATTTCTTTGGCTCTTCTGTTGCTTGTTCCATTTTGTGATGTCAACCAATTCATTGTGATATCAGAGCTCCCATTAAGTAGTTGACAGGTCATTCAGCTTCAGAAGAAAGGAAGTGTTTCGCCCAACAGGCTTCTTAGCAGTTGGCAATGTTGAGGATGGTCATTGAATTGAAGTTCATTGATTCCACGTAGGTTTGTATACTTACCATCAAATGAGTGTGCATCTCTTGTGAACAAAGCCTCATGCAGGAACCGAAAATGCATTGTGGAATGGGCTTGTGTGTCTCTGCAGATCTAGTGCTGGCTACTGTTGGAAGACAAGGGACTTGGGCAGGTGGGTGGTAGATATTTTGATGTTGCAGGAGGGTGAGAGTTGGCAACATGCAAAATGCCAAGTCCTATAAGGCCATGTTGAAAAGAAAGTCTCAAAAGATTTATTGTATTTGCAAGATTTTGAAGCCATGTGCTACTAGAAAATACCAAAGTGGTGTACAGAAAAGAGAAAGTGCATAGCATAAAAGCAACATACAGGCGATAAAACTGCTGCCAGTGGACCAAATAAATAAATCATTGGAACTGATTTGCAAACTGATGTTCCTAGATGGAATTCAGCTGATGCACCACACTATCAGTTTTGTAGGATTTGGTCATACTACGTGGGCAAGCCTGGTACACGATGCACTGAAATAACATCAGCTTGGGGGGCTTTGTGCCACATATGCACCTGTCCATAAAGCTAAGGAGGTCGCTAGTCTCAGGCCACACGTTTGTGCAAAAGGGTAGGGAGACGTTACTGGACAGCTTTGAAATTGGACCATAGCCCAAGAATTGATGCATTTGACATAAAGTGATATTAAATAATGATTATTTACTGCATTTATAGCCCACATTTTTCTCTAAGGAGCTCAGGGGGGTGTACATGGCTGTCCCCCTCGCCAGTTACTGGCCCAAACTCACCCAGTGAGCATTGTGGCTGAGCGCGGATTTGAACCCTTGTCTCCCAGGTCCCAGCCCAACATTCTAACACCATACTACATTGGCTCTATATTGAATACCCAAGTGGCTGAAGATTTCAATGCATTGCTTAATTTCATGTCAGCATGTAGGTGTTCTAGAGGTGGGCCTGGTCAATTGGCTTTGTGAATTCAGAGGAATAAATTTATCAGGCTCTTTGAAAACCTCCTCATGTGCTGTACAAGCTGCACATAGAGGCCTGATCATTAGAATGTTCACAATCTGGGCATATTTGGCGTCCTTTTGCCTTAGCACTTTAGAAGACTAATGAAGTATGTCAGCTTGCTGGCTTCAGAGATGTGTTTTCATTGCCAAGGCAGAGTAAGCAACTTGGGATCAGTCACTTGTTAAGCCGCTTCAATTTGTTTAGTTAGACATGGGAAATACTCTTAAAATCAGCTGTAAAGGGAGGGCTATTGTAAATGACAAAGCATATGTACCTTGCAGTTTCCTTACAGTTATATGTTGGTGCTGATGTTCTATCTCACAGATACTAATATATATCAGAGATTTTGAAGGTGTTGGATTGTTACTTTGAATAGCCCCCCTTCTTATTTTCTTGAGGGGGCCGCATGAAAACAAGACTGACAGATTTGTACTTTTTTTTCTTCCCTTCCCCAGCGACCAAATTAGCTAGCATTGTGCAGTGTGATTCCACCATGAGGCTGGGTATTAAAATGAAGGCACAGATGTTCACTGATAAGGGAGGGACTCTGAGTCACTGTAGTGACTCAATGAGCAGAGACGTTTGTTAATCTAAATTAAGTCTGACATGATACACTTAAACATTGGTTAAGATACATGAAAACAATGAAAGTAATGAAGAAATGTGGAGCATGATGGGGTTTAGCATATGTGCATGTCTGTTCCCCTCACCCCACTCCAATAGTACTAACTATAAACCCTTAGTGCTTGGTATGCAGACAGTTAAGAGTGATGCTGTTTTAATCCAGGAGATTACCTTTCTTCATAGCCTTTGGAGAGAAACCACTTCAAGGGAACCCTCCTTGTCTCGAATGCATAACAGATGGCTGGTGAGTGTGTAGCAAGGCATGCTCTTTAAAGGTACAGAACATAAGTGGGACCCATGAAATAGGGCTCCCCAAAAGGGCTGAATCTGTGGAAAAGATAGTGATATGGTTGTTCTGCAGAATATAAAATCTGTACACATTAGATAATCCATTACTCGTGAAAAGCAAACTTCTAAGTTTGCCATTACAGTCATACCTCTTGTTACGTTCGCTTCAGGTTAAATCTTTTCAGGTTGCGTCCCGCAGCAACCCAGAAGTACTGGAAAGGGTTACTTCCGGGTTTCGCCACATGCGCAGACGTTCAAAATGATGTCACACACATGCCCAGAAGCGGCAAATTGCAACCCGCACATGCGCAGACGCGGGTTGCGTTCTGCTCATGTTGCAAACGGGGCTGTGGAACAGATCCCATTCGCAACCAGAGGTACCACTGTATATGGAAAATCTTTTGTCATCTCACATTTAAATTACTTTGCTTCCATTCTTGCGCCTAACTTTTTTTTTTTTGAATGCAAGAACGTTCAAAGCAGAATGAGGCTAAAACTACATGTTTGTTTGTAGATTCGGGGTTCTGGAAGTTTATTGTTTGTAGCAAGGCAGAGATTTGCAGAAGAAAACTGGTGAGGCTGGGTTTAGATAATCAAACAGGCCATGGTGTTATATGCGAATCCGTCCACTATCTGCAGAATCATGAGAGCTGCTGTGTTGAGATACGTGTTGTTTCTCTAGGTTACATTTGCTAATGGGATAAGATAACTTTCATGCATTGAGAAATCCTCTGAGCAATGCTGGTGTAAGCCCATTTTGTTGGACCTTCCTATTTAACCGCTGTCCCAAACTGAAGGAGTCCAGATTCTAAAGTATCTCTATCAGATTGACTAAAGTAGGTAGTTAGGTTTTGTCAGATTAGCATCATGCTGTGACAAGTTGAAAATATATTGTGGTATGACTGCTGATATTAATATCCTGTAGCGGTGGTGGCCAAACTTGGCCCTCCAGCTGTTTTGGGACTACAACTCCCATCATCCCTAGCTAACAGGACCACTGGCCAGGGATGATGGGAATTGTAGTCCCAAAACAGCTGAAGGGCCAAGTTTGGCCACCACTGTCCTATAGAAAACAACTGCAAGGGCAAAGATTTAATTCCAGAAACTAGGACTGTTTGTTAATGGAAACAAAGTCCACCAGTTGAGAAACAAGGAAGGGACAGGACTCTTCTATAACTCTCAAAAATCCTTGTGGGTGCTCAGTGCTTAGAATCATAGAATTGCAGAGTTGGAATGCAGGATCTTGTCCACACCAGTCCCTGTGGTGGGTTCAGACCACCAACCTTCTAGTTAACAGCCAGATGTATTGACCCATTGTGCCATGTTCTGTTCAATACAAAGGAAATTCTTAGTGCTAATTAATTGTTTAGTAGTAAAAATTTCTCAGGTATTGCCCACATATTCTCATGTTCTCTTTACTGGCATAAGAGCCAGAAACTTCCTTTTAAAAATCTTAATATTGATATCCTTAAGATGCCAAATTCAGTTCCAGCTACTGTACTTTTGCAAGCACCCAGCAAAATACTTCATCCACCTTACAGAACAGTGAAAGTGTAAAAGTGTAAAGAGGACTGTCAATGCCATCCCGCGAGGGAAAGAATTTGGTTTCTGAGTTTCGGTTAATCTCAGATGAACCTGCAGGGAATTTCATGCTGATGCAGCTCTGTGTTTCCATCCTGCACTGCATTTGGGCCTTGGAGCTCAAGGCATAACTGCTTAATTTAAATAATATAAGGCACCTCGGTCAGAACTCTCGGAGCACAATGTTGTTGCAGTGCAAATGAAATTTAGCATTAAATGTGAATGTATTGGATATTCTGGTTTGTATCTAAGAAAGTCATAGAGTACTTGAAAACAATGAACTTAAGATGGTCATGTCCATTGATTTTAGTGGGTGCACTCAGAGCTCATAAATTAAACCCAGATGCCCCTGTTTCAGTGCGTCTGCTGCATTTGAACAGTTGTGTTGCTGTAGAAAGTGCAGAAGTGGATTTCAGGCATATATGCAAACCATCCTTACAGCTGGGATCATTATGCCCACTGAGTCACATAGCTTTCCCCCATCTTAACATGGCTGGGTTTTTTTGGTTGTTTTTTTTTTTTTTTTTTGCAAAATGTCTGCTTTTTTATTCTAGCTGTTGCAAGTTTTATTTACTTGACACACTCACACACTCTGCTAAATTTATTTACCCACCACCAGGGTGGGAGCATGATTTGCCTCTGGTATGCAATGCATCTAGTTCTTTGGAAGAGGCAGCCTTGAAAACCAAATAATGCTCAGTTTTGCTTTGTTTTTTATAAGCATCTTTTATTGAGAATAGATAGGCCCGTGCCACCAAAGAGAGAGAGAGAGAGTTAAGCTGGCTGAGAGCCACGTGCTTTAAAAATACCTCCTCCAAAGGCCTATTTAATCTAGTGTGGGCTAGCTGAAATGACCTAATCCAAAAATAGCCAGCAGCCTGTCTTTTCCCAACGTGTCTGCTGCTGAAGAATGGCAGCTCTTCGTTTTGTTAACGGCATTGTTGTGTTGGACTTGGGCTTGATTTTGAGGGGGTTTGGACGTGAAAATGTGAACCGAGGAGAAACCCCAAGCATAGGGGTTTTTTTTAAATGCCTGTGTAAATCAATTTGCCTTTTTACTATAATGCCCCCAAAGGCTGAATTACATCCGGTGAATGTTGATAACATTGTGCTTGTCATCAAGGTATTAACTGGATTCTTTGGTTGGTTTTAAGCATTAACGTTCATGGAATCATAAGAGGACAACATTTATAATGATCACATCACTTTGGTGCTCTTTCAGCTGTGCTGGCTACTAATTTACTTCTGGGCTCACTCTGAAGCTCTTACTTTAACCTTTAAGGCCCTAAGCAGTCTGAGTCCATGATACTTTAAAGACTGCCTTCTTTTATATGAACCTGTCCAGATGCTCCATTTTCAAGTGATGCTTTGTGGATGGTCTCCCTGCTGTCCAGTGTTTGAGATGCAGGCCATGGTCATTTGCAGCCTTCCACACTCCACTGGGAGCCGGTAAACGATTTTTTCCACCTGGGCGCCACCATAACAAGCAACCTCTCTCATCAACGCTCAGCTAGGCAAGCGTATTGGCAAGTCAGCTATGGCAGTGGCTCGCCCCTCCAGAAGGGTATGGGAGTATGTGATGCTAATGACCAATACCAAGATGAAGGTCTACCAGGCTTGCATGTTGAGCATGCTATTTTATGGTAGTGAGATGTAGGCAGCTTGCACCTGCCAGGAGCAACGCCTTCCACATCAGGGAGGTTTGGGGCACCACATGGCATGACAGAGTTTCAAACAAAGATGTGCTCTCCCAGCATATTCTGTCTCAGTGATGTCTACGCTCGCTTGGTCATGTCCGCAGAATGGAAGAGGGCAGGATCCTCAAGGACATGCTAGTAGCTTTTGATAGCCATCTCCTCCATGAAGTTGGTGCCTCCCGTGGGAGCAAGTTCCAGAGTTTAACTGTTCTGCATAAAGAAGTGCTTTCTTTTATGTACCGCCAGTTGTGTGGGTAGTAAAAAAGGTAGCTGAGAATCATTTTGCATTTCGATCATGCATTGGAATGTTTTAACATAGCATTTCCCAAATCTGCAAAGATTCCTGATCATAAATGATTTAAAAGCTCATACTCAGAAGGTAAAAGCATCAGAGGGGGTGGGGGTTATTGTTTTGTTCTTGTTTTTATTCTGAGTTTTGTGTTTTTATCTTGTATTTTTATGCTGCAAACCACCCTGAGATCTATGAATGAAGGGTGGTATAGAAATAATAAGTGGCTGCTGCATTTCAGCAGCCAAAAAGAACAATGAAAGAAAGTTATTATATATGCTAGACTGTTTCCAAGAATTTGGGGCCTGTAAGAAATATCCATTGCAGAAGTACAATTCTTAGTCTTATTGCCACTTTAGGAGGCATATGGGGGGAAATCTGTGTGCGTGCATGTGCATGTGTGTATACACATACATACATGATATATATGATATACACCAGGTCAGCAACCTAAGGCCTGTGGGCCACAAGCGGGAGTTGTTTGACCAGACCATCAGACGCCCCCGAACCAAGCCGCCTACTCGGCGAGTCCCTGCGCCCTCCGCTAAACCGATGCGGGGACTCACTTCCGCAGCGCCGAAAATCGTATCTGTGCATGAGCAGACAGCGAAAATCGCATCTGTGCAGACGTCAGAAATTGCAGACACAGATGCCGGAAATCGCAGGCACACACGCGATCTGGCCCATGGAGGGATCTCCACTGGAGTGAACCAGCCCAGGCGAGGTAAACCTTGCCAACCCCGATATACATTTTATATATATATATATATATATATATATATATATATATACACACACACACACACACACACACTATATGTGTGTGTGTGTGTGTGTGTGTTTGTGTTTGTTTATGCTTCGCTTCTGGGCCCTAAAAAACCCCCTCCCATGATCGATGATAAAATACCAGAAACAGTAATATAATAAAATTAAATATGGGGTGGGGAGAGAGAATCTACACCAAAAGGGCAGACAAAATTAAAATGAACTTACCTGAAGTTCAGACAAAGGCAACCCAGTGAGATGGGCGGGTTACAAATAAAATCATCACCATCATCATCATCAAGCACAGCTAGCACACAGTCACGCTGGCGGGGCCTTTTGAAAGCTGTAGTCTAAAACATCTGGAGAGCATCAGGTTGAGAAAGACAATGCTAATCTTTGGCAAGCATTGTGTCTAAGTGCAGCTGGCGCGGCAGCATGAAGATCCAGCTCAGTATCAACAGTTGGTTTTGTAACTGGATAGCAAAGAGGTCAGGAAAGAGGTTAATTTATCTGTGAAGTGCTAAAGAGTCTACAATAGAATCTGTAGAAATGGTTATATCTGGCTTCTGTCCTCAGGTTTATTGTCATGGAAGGTGT
The DNA here is from genome assembly GCF_965153285.1 of Podarcis tiliguerta. Classification (NCBI taxonomy): domain Eukaryota; kingdom Metazoa; phylum Chordata; class Lepidosauria; order Squamata; family Lacertidae; genus Podarcis; species Podarcis tiliguerta. Next base: position 6,025,273 of record NC_139539.1, read on the forward strand.
AAGAACTTATGAGTGTTGCGTTGTGGATGGCAGGAGGACATTGTCATTTATTACCTTGAGGTTGTAAGAAGAATTATCTCTGTTGTGCAGAGTCAGGTGACAATCCCGTATTACACTTCTAAACCCGTGGAATGCGTCCCAGCCAAATGGGACAGCTCAAAATGTCAGATGGGTTCTGCAGAATTTGAGTTTGCTTTTCAGACTCTATGAACATGCATGATAAACTTCTTGGCCTGCTGTGAGGTTTGGAGCCTTGAGCCATCTGATGCTTCTCTTACCTGACAACATGAACAATGTTTGAGGGTTTTGTTGCCCCTTAACCATTTGGACCCTGCGTGCTTAAAATTTTGACATCTCTTTTGGCTGTCATATAATACAGACTCCTGAAAGTGGTGCTTAAAATATATTCTAATTATTGCCTTACCAGATGGCAGCAAGGCGTCACGTGTTTCTCACTGTGTCTCAACAGAGACTTACTTGCCTCACTCTAAAGATTTTTATTCTAGGTTTTAAAGTAGTTGCCCATGTAGCAGCTTCTACCTGGTTTCCGATTTGCCATCTGGCTCCAACTTATTCTGTGAACTGGAATTCTTTATCTGGGTGCCAGGTGACCGGTGCTCAGTGCTGTTTTGAAAGAAAAAGTACCTTTCAAAAGCATTGAGCATTTCCTTTTCTTAATTGCTCTTTGCCATTATATACGATTATAATTATGTCCATCTTTAGAACATTGTACATAATACTGGCTATCCCACACTGAAATAATTAATCATTATTATGTGGCCAGTGACATGGATTTTCTGGAAAATATTCCTCTGCACAACGAGGTGTAATTTGCATTGGAACAATTTCAGATGCCCTGTTTACTTGTTTTTAGTAAAACTGCCAAGCTTGCCTATAATCTATTTGTGGTTCAACGCCATCCATAGTTACTGATGAACTTACAAAATGGAAAGTTTCCCCTGGGAAAATAAAGGACTGATTTTTTACCCCATTCTTTGTCACTGATCATGGCTGAGAGGAAGAAGGTGCTGAAAGGAGCGATTTAAGTGATGGGGGGAGGCGGGTTTGTTCCATGAATATAGGTTGGTTGAGACACTATGGCTCTAAGCCTTCAAGAGAAGAGAAATATTTGGGACCATGAGAAGTATGGACATAAATGGATTCTCAAAATGCAAATGCCTGGAGTGTATCAACTGGAATGGAGAAGCAGCAGGTCTAAGACAATGAAGCGAATACTTCACGGAACATGTAACTTAACTAAAGGAATTCAGTACCATAGGATGATATTGTGATCATTACCATAAATAGGGGGGGGGGACATGCTTTGATTATTAAGCATGATGGTCATACCCTCCGTGTTCAGGAATAATCTCTTGATTACCCTTTACAGGGAAATATCAGTAATGGTTCGATATCGTCATCATAAGATTTTTGTGAGCTTTTCTGGACAGCATACTGTACTAGATGGACCCATTATGGTAACTGGGTCCTTATTAGCTCCCCAGACCCCATTTAGCATTAATTTGCATCTAAAGCTAGACTACGAAGTGTTGCTTGGATTCCAACGGGCATTTTTAACATATTGCTTATGTTCTGCGAGAGTTTTCTGACCCCTTTGTTGTGTACAGTTTTGATGGGAGGTTAATAACTATACATAAACAGCAATTACGAAATATGATATGGGATTTTTTGCTCCTCAAGTAGTACAGGGGTCAAAGAAATAGTAGACTGGTTCACACACTGTGGCTAAGCGTGAACAAGCAAGCCTGTTCGGTACTCGGAGCAAAAATTGGTGCAACTTTGCTGCTCCCCCATTTCTGCTGCTGCTGTGCAACTAGGAATTAAGTCATGGTTTGGCTTAGTGCTGCGTCCTAACCTGGTTTCGTGGGTTTACTCTGTAGCAGGAACCCCCCCCCCCCATTCAGTTTGTACAGACTTCACTCACACTCACACTCACACTCACACACTACATACGCTACACCTCTGTTATAAATTCATAGAAAATCAACCATACATCAGATTTGCACTGTTCCACTTTTATTTTATTCCATGAAGGAAAGACTACAAAATGGGGAAGGTTTGATACAGGCCACCATAATCCCTTGAGCATAGCAGCACATCCACAGGAGCCCTGCCCAGTTGCTATGCCAACTCTGATGGTCCTAGACAGAAGACCATCAACTACACAACAGACTGCATACACGAGTGGATTCAACACGGACTATAACAAAAGAACAGTGATTGGATTCCCCCTCAGGGGGCAGGAAACTGCGACTACCTTTTGTCTTCAGAAAATGAGTCATGGGAGGGGGGAAAGAGGGGAACCAGCCAGGTGACAGGACACTCAGGTTACCACCACAACTCCTCCCTCAAACCCTCCTTTCTGTAATGTATGCATGATGTTTCTGGGGGTGGGCTTGACCTAGAGGAGGGGAATTTCAAAAGTTTTTATAAGGTCTTGCACACCATTTTCTGGGTCTTTCCTCTCTCCTGCGAGTGAGGGGAACACCCTGTTGCAACAGTTCAATAAAGGCCAAGCCTACAGGCTGCTGATTTGCTCCAATTTACTCTGGTTGGTGTCTTTACTTTTTGTCCAAGGGAGCCCTCGGATTTTCCGGTAACACCTCACTTCAGACAAGCCACGAGGTGAAAGTAAAGTTGGCTCTTGGCTTGCCACTCATGGTTTGTTTGGGGGAGAAAAAACACAAGTCAGGTTCAGGCAAAATTCTTAACCAAACCATCACTTAGCTCTGTGTAGAGCAACAGCAGCGAAACTGGGTAGTGATTTTTGTTCTCAAGTTCCGATGTGTTTGCTTGTCAATGCTTAGCCACAGTTTGGCGTAGTGTTACGTGCGAACTGGGCATAGTCATATCTTCAGAGATGTTAGATGTTTTTCTAAAGTTACCCTCTACAAAAGGGGGTTGGAAGAACCTTGATTCCAAAAGGGGGTTGGAAGAACCAATTTTATCCTCTTCGTATCACACCCTTCCTTCTGGAAGCTTAGAGTGGCATATATGGGTTTTCCTGATATTTTCTCCTCAACACCTGTGAGTTTGGTCAAGCTGGGAGATGGTGATTTTCCCAAGGGCACCAAGTGCGTTTCATGGCTGAGCAGGGCTGTGAACCCTGGTACACCATCTAGTGTGAAATCCAGCACTCGGCCCAATTGTAATTTTTGTCCTATACTCTTTTCTCTCCAGGTTAGCTCAAGATGGGAGACCAGAGGCAACGCTCATTGTCTACGTCTGGGGAATCATTGTACCATGTTCTAGGACTGGACAAGAACGCCACCTCAGATGATATTAAAAAGTCATACAGGTAAGGAGGCCAAGAACTCGCTCTGAACATAGCATACATTCTAATACAGCCAGCTTGCCTCATGATTATCGTTCCATAAGTTTCTGCTATCTCTGAGATGCTAAACACTGCAAGTGAGGTGATTACTCGTGCTCCATTTGGGTTATCTGAAACATAGATAACTATGGTTTCTATCTGGAAAAACCCACAAAACATGATAATAGGAATCTAACTCAGCTTCCTTGTTTAAAGTAGTTGAGTAGAAGAAAGCAGACAAATTTATATACTCCTTTTACACAGTACACTATTTGCTCTAGGTGTCTCTTGTGATGATTTTTAGATAAGTAGAATCAGAGCTTGGTTCAGTTATATTTTCAGAACTTCAGCTCTTTCAATCATAGGTCATACCACTGATAAAATCTCTCCTAAAGTTTGGAACATAATAGGCTTGAATCATGATCTATAGTTTTCTTGTCAGTCCACATAATACTGCTTTTATAAATGTCTTCATCACAGCTATTTTACAGGGCAGCAATGGAAAAAGAAGGTCCACTGACTCAGTGATGAGTCTTGTCTTGGGAATAAATCTTAGCTGTAGAGATCAGTCTGCTTTTCACCAAATTTTAAATCACATTTAAAAAAAAAAAAAACACATCAAAACTTTTGATGCTCTTGCTTTAATTTTTTTGGGAACAGTGGAAGATAAAAGTCCATAGGCTAAATAGATGTGCTGGTGAACCAGCAGTAGTCTTCTAGGCATGAGTCTGAGAGGTTTTTTTCTTCTTTACTCCGCTTTTCCCAGGGAAAGCCACAGTTTACTGCTGAATTGGAACAAACGTCAATTGAGTTTTCTGCAGATTGACATATGTTTCAATTCAGCAGTAAACAGTGGCTTTTTCCTGGGGAAAACAGCAGGCCAAAAGGAAAATCTCTCGGACCCGTGTCTAGAAATCATGAGAAGAACAAGAAATCTCAGGACAAAGAAAGGGAAGTGATGATGAGCCCAGAGGTGAGTTCAGGGGGCATATTAGTGATAAACTGCAATGAACTAAATTTTACACTAGGGGTCAGCAGTAAACCTTTTCACAATGGTAAGTGATTTAGTGAGCAAGGTACTTTTCCCGAGTTTGCACTAACTCAGGGTGGAAACACTGGGTTCCAAATAATAAACTTTAATTGTATTCCCACTATTTCTCAGAAGAGAAACAGACAATAGGAGATTTGTGGAGATTCTGGCTGCAGGTATTCTTTTGTGAACAGAAATTTGTGGAAATGTGTGTTAGCTTTCGTTGTACCATCAATATAATTCAGCTTTCCTATGTTCTGTATCACAGTGAATCTTCCCCTTTTTTTGAAAAAAAATATATTATTCCGCACCGTAAATGGGTAGCTGTGCATCTGTCTGGAAATATTAGTCTTTTGTTCCTCTTGATGTGGAAGAGTCAACCGGCAACTGCAGTTTTCTGCTTTGGGCAAACATCTGCTTGAAGTTGTATCTCTCTCATGTGACTTTAGAGACAAGGCGCTCTTTGCAGGATATTTATGTGCAGAAATTGACAGTCTTTCCAGAGTAGCAGCTACTTGACATTTTCTAATGGGCTTTTGCTCTTCATATAAACCAGCCCTACATTGACTATGTTGGATGCTTTCTGCCATTATGGACTAAATCTGGGCACAAACAATTTTCCTCTTTTTGACTCGAGCAGCTGTACGCTGTAAAAATTTGGCAGTGTCGGAAACTGCTGCAGAAAATATTAGGAGGGGCAGGGTAGATTTGGGTTGTAGACCTAGACATGTTTGGGAGTAAGTCCCATTGAATTCAGTAGGGCTTGGGTAAACATGTATAGAATTGTACAGTGGTACCTCAGGTTACATATGCTGTGGGATACCGGGTAAAAACACCCTAAGTTCCCTCCCAAACCCAGAGCCAGGCTTTGTAAGTGGCACAAAGTAGACCCAGGTTCCACCAAGTGCAGCCTGGGAGTTGCTGCACTCAGTTCTCAGATTCTGCCCCCAGCAAGAGCACCCACCTGTGACTCGCGTAAGACACGTTCATACCTTACTTTTTTAAAAAAGGAAAACAAGGTACACCCAGAAGCGTGAAGAGGCCCCCAAAGGAGGTGGGGCTTCAAGGCACCTTGTGGAATAAAGGCAGGGACTGTCTTCTCCCATTTCTCTTACAAATGGGGCTTCCAGGTCAGCTATCTCTATACCATGACAAGTGAAGGTTTGCTGAACCTCAGTATCTCAACTCTGAGATGCCTTGATGGACGCAGAGCATGCAACTTGTTTCAGTCCTCCTCCACCGCTGTGAGATCTTTTCAGTTTAGAGAAACAGTGAGTAAGGGACAACATGTTAGAAGTTTATAAAATTACGCATGGCATGGAGAAAGTGGATAGAGGTCGTCCCCCCCCCCTTCCTGCCTCATAACATTAGAATTTATTGATACCCAGTGAAACGGGATTTTGGAAGATTCAGGACATAGAAAACAAAGTACTTCTTCGCACAGCACATAGTTCAACTATGGAACTTGCTCCCACAAGGGACAGCGATGGCCACCAACTTGGATGGCTTTAAAAGAGGATTAGACAAATTCAAGGAGGCTATTAATCAGGCTATTAATAGCTGCTAACCAGGATGTCTGTGCTCTGCCTCCACTATCTGAAGCAGTATGTTTCTGAATGCCAATTGCTGAAAACCACAGGAGGGGTATAGAGTTTTGCTGTACCCAGATACTGCTTATGTGTTTCCTATAGGCATTTATTTAACCACTGTGAGAACAGGATGCTAGACTAGACCAGGGGTCTGCAACCTTTAAGACAAAAAGAGCCACTTGGACCTGTTTCCGAAGGGAAAAAAACTGGGAGCCGCAAAACTCGTCATTATAAAAATAACTTTTTTGTTTTTATTATTTCTTTGTTTGACCCCTCAGAATTACTCCTCCTCATAGAAATAAACGTTAAATTAACAAGTTAACTTTTTTGTGTGTGTGTGTGTGTTCTTTGCTCCCCTTCAAAACAGTGACCAGCGTACATGCCCCTTACAATGTAGCGGGCGGGCGGGAAGGTGACATCGGGACGGTGTGTGACTAACGCACGCACCGCCCCCATGCAACGTCACAGCCAGTACAGCACCCGCCACAGTGGGGAGTGTCAGGGCGCACAATGCGCCTCCTCCCCTCGCTAGTATCCGCCCCGGAGCCGCAGCAAAGGTGTAAAAGAGCCACATGTGGCTCCAGAGCCGCGGGTTGCTGACCCCTGGACTAGACGGACCTTTGCCCTGATCCAGAAGTCTTGTCATGTTCTTCTGTGGTTTCTTCTTTCCACAGGAAACTTGCATTAAAATATCACCCCGATAAGAACCCAGATAATCCGGAAGCTGCGGAGAAATTTAAAGAAATCAATAATGCACACGCGATATTAACTGATGCTACAAAACGAAATATTTATGATAAGTATGGCTCCTTGGGTCTGTATGTAGCAGAGCAGTTTGGAGAGGAGAATGTGAACACGTACTTTGTGCTATCCAGCTGGTGGGCAAAGGTAAGCAACAGAGAGATTCTCCTCTGAGCATGTTCTTTGTGTAGCATGATATTAATCTTGTACAGCATGCTGTTTCAACAGTTTCTAGGAACCTTGAGAGATTCTGCTGCCTCCCCAGTAGGTATGTTAGTTTTTCAAGTGAACCATTGAATCCCCAAATTGTGGAGGGGACCTTGAGGGTCATCTTGCCCAACCCCCTGCAGTGTAGGTGCCACAACCAAAGAAACCTTGGCAGTTTGACCATCCACCCTCTGCTTAAAAACATCCAATGAAGGAGAGTCTATACAGTACCCGTTTCCCAAGGAATTCGTTCCACTGTCAAACAGCTCTAACTGGCAGAAAGTTCTTCCTGATGCCCTCGGAGTGCAGCCTATTATAGAACTCCATTAATTAATTGAACAAAACTCATATAATCTATTGTTCAGATTTGTGTATGGGTAAAAATGTTTCAGAAGCAAGAGATGTTGCTGCTCTTGTTTTCAGATGATGTGCATGTGCTGTCGTAAGAGACATATTTCTGTTTAGTTTACAATTAGTTTAGAATTCTATGATTCTATATGGAAGACATTGCCTCCTATATGAGAAAAAAAGCAGAATGCTCCTTTCTAATGATAGCACTGTCGTAAATTTTGGCCTGCGGTGTCCAGTCACGTTTAAAAGTTTTAAGTGCAGCCATTAAAAAATATGGATTCTGGCTTAAAATGGCAACTGATTTAGAAATATTCCACAAGCAGCAGTCTCCGAAGCATTATCTCTTAAAATTCCTGGAATGCTTTTGTAGGTTCCTTGTGGTTTGAAAGAAGATTGTTTTGACTCAAGTTTACAGTACAAAAAGGGTTGTGTGGTCTTTTATCAAAAGCTCAGTGTGTCATGTGGTGTCAGTTGTTGAAGTCACTTAACTTGCTTTCTGAATGTGTTGGTTTCCTGTTTTGATGGATCACCCATTGGGATACTTTCTTTTCCTGCTTTCTCCTGACTACTTTGTCGTGAGAGAGAAGCTTTTGAGCGTCATGGAGCAGATAACTGAGTGGCAAACTGAAACAGCTCCCTAATCTAGGAGTTTTGAAATGATTAGCTTTATTGTAATTTTGTACAAATCAGGCATGTTTTATTTATTTTATTTTATGCAATAGCTGGACTTCTTAGTGCTTGTTGGGGTGTATCTTGTATGTATTGGCTTGCATTTTGGGGGAATACAGGGTGGGATTCAACTAATCAGCCCCGACAGCCAAAGGACTGTGGAAGGCCTTCTGCAATGGGCTCCCTTCCCTCTGCATGCCCTGCGCCCCCAGAGTTGGCTCTGGGGAGCTGGGAGAAGCTCCAGAACACAACATGGGGTCGTTCCACCTGGCAGTACTTGTGCAGACAGAATGATTGGAAGAGCACATGGTTGAATTCCACCCACAGTAATTGATGAGAAGCCATAGGCTGGGACAGTCCATCAACTGCAATAGCATAAACGACAGCAGTGATTTGGGAGTGCTAGAGCAGAGGGGTTGGCCTTTGCTTTACCTCAAGACATAGTAACTTGCAATTGTACGACACATGGGCAGTTTTTCATGAGACCATCGTGCACAATTGTGAAGAGGCAAACCTTTGCCTTCCCATTTTAGCTTTTCTGCTACGAGTCAGGAGGGCGCGAGCTTTTTAAGTTCAAGAGGCTGTTTTTCTGCGGCTGATATCCCAAGCATGAGATCTCAGTTAAGTTGGCATTTGTTGCAGAGGCGCCGGTTGGAGACACTTTCCCTTTTCCTCTGTGCAGGCGCTGTTTGTGTTCTGTGGACTCATCACGGGCTGCTACTGCTGTTGCTGTCTCTGCTGTTGCTGTAACTGTTGCTGTGGAAAGTGTAAACCGAAACCCCCTGAAGGTGAAGAGCAGGAATACTATGTCTCCCCTGAAGACTTGGAGGCACAGCTACAGTCAGATGAGAGGGGTAAGTCTTCTGCGCTCCAGGTCAGCCACACATGGAATGTCTCAAAATCACAGGGCTGAGTAGAAAGAGGAAGAGGAGGAGGAGGAGGAGAAGCTTCGTGTAGTTTCAACTGAAGGAGGTGCCTAAATAGCATATCTGTGCTGCAAATGTGTGTTTTTTTCTGAAGACCTGGCTTCATGGAGATTCCTAAATATCTCCCTGAATGAAAGCGAGGTTTGCTCATGTACAAGATGGTGAAGAGGTGAGCAAATTCGTTGATCGTATCATTTTATAACTTGCCTTTCAGTGGAATGGCCCTTGAGCCAGCTCATAATACCTGTACATGAATTGCAAACACACACACACACAGCCGGGCACCCCCTTTGTCCCCTGTCCTGTGGTTGGGGGCCAGAGTGTGCTGCTTTTCACTTCCGCAGTTCCAGAGCTTGTGGCAATTGCCCCCCGGGGGGTTCTTTCTGGCAGGGAGAGGGAAAGCCAAGCTTCTTGCAAGCTTTTCCATCTCTGATCCATGGGTTTGGCCAGGCTGGTGGGTCTCCTTGCCATAGGAGGCAGAGAGTGCAAGCATCCAGTAACTCTTGACTCCTGGCTTGATGGCAGAAGCTGGAGAGTGCTTCCCTTCATCTTTGCAGTCCCATTCATGGAACAATGGTCTAAAGGCACCCTGTGGGTATGCTTCTTTCGAAGCTAGTTGGTGTAGCCTTAAGAGGAAAGGAGAAGATAACATTTGTTGACACGGTTAGCGGTTTATGGAGGAATTTCCCCTACCTTGCATATTGCTCACTGTATGGACACCATTAACTAAGAATATGGTGTTGAAATAATTAATTAAATACAACCCTTCAGTCTGTTTAACTGAAACTGATGGAAAAATAATGAAGCAAACCAGCATCCTAAGAAGGAGGAACATTTTTTAAAATTAACGGCTGCACAGAAATCTTAAGTCGGCCTTGCAAACTTCCCTGTTTCCCCCACAATCCTACGCTGGTCATTTGTAGCTGCAGTGAAGGACAATTTTTTTTGGATGCCCTTACCTGGTTGCCTAGGGACACGGGTGGCGCTGTGGGTTAAACCACAGAGCCTAGGACTTGCCGATCAGAAGGTTGGCGGTTCAAATCCCCGCAATGGGGTGAGCTCCCTTTGTTCGGTCCCTGCTCCTGCCAACCTAGCAGTTCGAAAGCACGTCAAAGTGCAAGTAGATAAATAGGCACCACTCCGGCGGGAAGGTGAACGGCGTTTCCGTGCGCTGCTCTGGTTCGCCAGAAGCGGCTTAGTCATGCTGGCCACATGACCTGGAAGCTGTCTGTGGTCAAACACTGGCTCCCTTGGCCTATAGAGCGAGATGAGCGCGCAACCCCAGAGTCGGTCCCGACTGGACCTAATGGTCAGGGGTCCCTTTACCTTTACCTGGTTGCCTAGAAGCACTTAGGGCTAGCAAGTTGCTTTTGACAAGCCAGGTCTTCATTGCGCCACTTCCTTTCAGCAATTTTAGGAGCGAGCTCTCTCTAACCATGATTTCCTTTTATTTTCAGACACCTCAGATACACCTATTGTGATACAGCCAGTCTCAGAGACGACCCAGCTCACAGCGGACTCCCACCCCAGCTACCATACCGATGGATTTAACTAAGTTAAGGAAGCACTGTTAACTAGAATGGATAAGAATAAATAATATGGCCAATCCAGCACTAGAATCATGGACATTAGATAATAGAGTACGGGGAAGGGAGACATCCTGCCACACTTAGAGGGCAGCCTCCAACCTGCTGAGAATATTTTGTAATCCCTTCGCCTTTTGTCACCTTCAGTGTCGTATCTTGATGATACATGGATGATACTGTAGCATGCAGTATTTAAAGCAGTTTAGCTTTTGGTCTTATTTCGTTTCCTTTTTTAAAAAAGAAAAAAAATTAGCATGTGTGGAGTTTTATGTTATAAATGTCTTTGTGTTGTAATGTATTGAGGAGTTATCACAACGAGTGTGATGGATACATTCTGCATTTTGAGCAGCGATACCAGCCAAAAAAACAATGAGCATTTTTCAAAGAGAATTTAAATTTGCCACAGAAGCCACCAAACTTCCATACAGTTGAGCTACAAACTTCACTTGAAGGCGGCTGTTGATCAACCACTTGATAGCAACTAAGATTTCCAGTATATCCCAACTTCCCCTTTGCTCCTAACACCCCTGTCTCAAGAGCTAACCTTGAAAATGGCTGATGTTGCATGGAAGGGATTTTTTTTAAAAGGGAAAAAAAATGTTCCCTGCACATCTGTTTCATCTTCTGAGTGTCAGTGGCTTAATAGTTAAGATGTTCTTGTATAGGAGAGGGCCAAAATGTTGGTTTTGTTATAAAACCAGACGTTACTTGAATTATCTCAAATTAAAGTGCACACTAGTTTTGTTTGAATTTAATCATTCCCCTGCACTATTTATGATCAGTTACTGCCATTTTTTTTAACTTGTGCATGGACATGGAAAGCAGAAACTTATGTATGCTCTCACTGTCGCGTTTGAATGAAGTCTAAGCAAATAAATAGTCGAGTAAAGTTTAGATTTCTATTGTTTGAATATGCATTGCTTTTTACATTTTTACAAGCACCTCTTAAAAAAGAAAACTAAGGCCACTTTACACATGCATTCTAGGTATGCATCTAAGAGTACTTAAAAAAAAACATTTCTAGAATAAATGCTGCAGGTACAGGCATAATTATCAGGGGACTGAGATTGGCTGTGGCTCCCTATTGAGTGTTTGCTGGGTGGCAAGCTTCAGTTTGCTGCTATGTGATGTTGGAAACAGATCTATGCTGACTGGCTCAGCAGACAAAACACAGCGTTTTGGAGCTGAGACACCAAGTCTTCTATCTGTAGCTACAGCCATGTGGCTTCCTAGCACAAATTTGATTGCCTCTGTTCTGCCTTGCTAAAATGGGATCAATAAGTCTGATCTGCTCTAACCAGTGTGCAGCGCTTTACAAAATTGGAGCACTGCGTGGTTGATTAATTAGTATTGCTAAATGGTTGTCAAATAACTAATCACATCTGTTTCCTTGTATGTTAGCCCATGAAATAATTTGCACGTGTTCTTTTTAAAGATAATGTTTATTTTGTTTGGGGTTTCCCTTCATTGATAACTTTGTGATGGATATTCTGGAACGGTTTCCCTCTCTGCGGTAGAAAAAAAATTATGAATGGAAATTGTGTGTGTGTGTGTGAGTGTGAATGTGGTGGGGCATCATGCGGCTTCCTTAGGTATCTCAGCAACTTATATTCTCTACTTCTCTGCTATTGTTTGTTTAGTCTCATTTTAGAAAATGTTCAATCCACTTAAAAATGCATCACCCAGCTTCAGGGCTGCTGCTGCTTTTGAGTTTCAGAGCTCAGATCATTCTTCCTTCTGTTCCTTTTTTCTCTCCCCCCCCCCCCATTTTCTCTCTTTGGAATTAACTGTAGCTGTCTCTTCTTACACACCATTCTGAGGTGGTATCATTTCAGACTGCAAGTGGGAGGTGCCAATATGAATATTCCCCAGGGCGTGTGGAGAAAAGCAAAGTCAATGCAAATAGAAAAATTAACACATAAGGAAAAGCGAGTCTGATTGAGCCCTTTGCCTGTTTCACAAGTTTATTGGGGAGCATTGTAGAAATGTCTTCTCTTGTCTGCAGTTTGAGTTGGGCTCTGCCACCACCTCCTCAGCATCCTACAGCCTCGTAATGCAGATTGTGTGGGATGAAGCCTGACTTTGTTCTACATGCGTTCTGCTTCCCCAGAAGCCAGGTTTGCTTTCTTTGCAGGACTTCATCTTCCCTACACCTGACCTGAAATCTGTACTAAAGGAAAATTCTTTGAAAGCTTCTTAACCATATGGACCAAAACTGTCTTTTGAAAGCCAAGCCAGCTCTTTTCTTTCCTCTCCTGTCTTCTCCAGTCTTCTCCAAAGGTGCCCAAATTGGCATGTTCACTTTACTTAGGCTAGGCAGAAGGGCAGTTCTTAACATTTGGGTGAGCTAACACATTGTTAACACTCGTTTTGATATTGCACCCTTAGTTTTCGGCTAAATACCCTGGACAGCTCAGTACTTTAATATTCCTTGAATCCACCTGCATGATTCAAAGTTAATATATTTCAGACTTGTATCTTTCTCCAGGCGAAAACAGGCTTATCATGCATTCCTAATGCCTGTCACTGGGTTTTATTCAACGTCCCCCACCCAGGGGTTAGGGGGCACACACACAGAGATTTACATATTTAGACTTGAAAGCCTCATCCATCTTGTTGAGGGTCACATGGAGGGTATAATATGGAGAATTTATAAAAGGTGACAGAATTCTTTGCCTAAAAGTAAAAGTATGATCTCAGCTGCACTCCTGCTGCCCAGCTTCAGTCTTGATTTTAACATAACTAAAATTGACCATCTTGGACTGATTTCATGACCTAACAACATTGGCGCTCCAGAGCAAAACATCTAGTGAAGAACTTGGGCCATGGTCAGGCTGGATTTTACAAACATGTAATAACCCCTAAACAGTTTGCTGCCACTGGAAACAAGCTGCTTCAATCTCTAGCATAGTTAATTGTTTCAATACAGTTTCAGGCACTTTCCCCCCTCCCTTCTCCTCAGTCTTGGAGTTCAGAGTACTGTATCGCTATTTGTGTTCACTTAAAGTAGATCAATTTATTAATCACTTTGCTGTTGGGCAATGATTTCATAATCATTCCAGTAGTGATTTGGGGGTAAAGCTGTAGTACTTCCTGTGTCTTCTTACACCATTGCGTCCTTTAGATTTGCATCCCACTGAAGCTTGTTCTAAATATCCATTAATTGCTAAGCTAAAATGCCAGGATGAAGGTGCTTCACATAGTCTTAAACACAGTCTCTGCTCTCTGCTCCTAACCTTGTGCTTCTGGACACAGGGAGCAACGGGGGCTCTTTCAAAGTCTGCTTGCTGTTTGATATAAAGGAAAGTTTCTAATTCTAATTTCTAATAGCTCTATCTTCAACTGGAGGCTAACAAAGCTGAAAATGATTTGAGAGGAGTTTCACTTTCCATTGCATTTGTGTACTTGCTGTAAGTCGTCTTGTTGCTGCCTCTGGACAAACAGGACTTAAGGGTTTTTGAGACCATACCAAAGTCATTTAATAGAAGGTGAGAGTGGGGGTGAGCATACGTGATTCTGAGGGTGAGCCTTCTTTCAAGCTACCGTTAAAATTTCTGGAACAAAACCCACATCCATCTGTCTTCAGTCCTATTTATCAAGTCTACTACCTCATCCCCTTACCGCAGTTTTCCTTTAGACTGCCATGGCTCACCCTTTCGCATTTTTTCAAACCCATATTATGTTGTTAGAAGACTAAGAAGGTTGTCCTTCAGTCCTATTTAACTGTGTCAAAACCAGTGGATCCGGCCAATTAAAGTGAGTTCCACGTGGCTTTGTGATAGGCATATATAATGCACCAAGCTGTTACAAGCCCAGAAGTACCTGCTTCACTTTGCATGGTGGCCAAACCGCATCCTAGCTCTGGCTCTTTGGCTCAATTCAGCTCCCAGGGACGTGAATATGTGAGTTGCAGAGCATCTCTCTCCCCTTCACCTAAATCAACATGGCTTTTTTTCATTTGGAGCTAGTGTGAATGAAGCGAGAGATGAAGAATGGGCAATGAACTTTTCAAAAGTTCATTGGCACTGGCTTACACAAAGAACGTTCACTGCCAATGCATATGAAACTTTTGCACCATTTTTCTATGCTTAAATGTGTTGCCAGCAAATTAAATTAGTGTGTTCATTTGTACTTTAAATGATGCTAGCATTCGCAAGCATCTTCATGAACCTGCCCATTTCGCTCTCAGATTGCATTCAGGGAGCTGGCTGTGTTAGGAACTCCTGTCGTTAACCTGCTCATTATTGCCCAATCATCAGACCACTTGTGCAGAGTCAGGGAGGATCTGTACAGCTTTCCGTGGTACGGAGAGCTTTGCGGGCTGCCGTTTTTGATTACCTGGGAGATGCAATTTGGGACTAATGTGACCTGAGGAAGGTTGGTAGTTTGCTGGTTGGACTTCCAAGCTTCTTACTAAATCATGCCAAGCCACAGGCTTGCACCCAGAAACTTGCTTAGAGTGCTGATTCTCCATCCCTTTCCCAACACAGGAGTGACCCTGGGAGGCTTTCCCGTGTCTGAAAATGTATCACGGATGCACTGATTAGATTTAACTGCTGTGGAAAAGGCACAGTGCTCTCAGAGCTACTAAGAACCAGATGTTACGTTTTCAGACACCAAAGTGCCAAGTCCTGATGTGTTCAGGAAAACTGTCGCTTGGGAAACTGGTCTTAATTTATTCTACATTCCAGATGAGCTCCAAATCCCCTCTGCAGCAGCTGCTGTTGAAGTGATAAAAAAAATAAAATAGTTGTTTGGTGCAATGAGCAATGCAGTCATCCTTTGTTTGGAGAGCCAAGGGGCATTGTACCTACGAATGCTAAATAAATTTCACAGGCTGTGTATGTATGAATCTGTTGTTTTTATCTGTATATACATGTATATATAAAACACTTACGTAAACATCCTTGTAGCATTTGTGGGTAGATTTCTGCCATTTCTGATGTTACCAAGAGCTTTTTCTTTCAGCTTAGTAACTTCCAATCATTGCTTCTCTCCACCCCCCTTTTCTTTTAGCCCTCACAGTAGTCAATAAAATGTGATGCTCCATAACATTTCATTGCGTAGTAACCTATCATGAGAGCACCCCGCCCAAGCTTATTCAATGGCGGAGTTTCACATTATGTTCTCACTGATGTGGTGGTGTTGCTGGGGGGTCTGCTGTTGGATCAGCAACCCTTGCGACAGTTTTTACCTACGTTGCAGGTGGAGGTGGGAACTGTGCCCTGATTCTAGGAGCCTCCTGCAGCAGTTGGGGCTCCTGCAAACAAACACATCAAGAATGGACAGCAAATGCATGTCCTTAAAAAAACCAAAACCCTGAACATCTCTGCTTGATTCAAAGAGAAGGCAGCAATATCCTGAGAGGCAGCGTTCTTTCTGGGGTGGTTGTCATGGGTTGAAGTGGGGAAAAGGTGGCTTCTGAAATAGTTGCAGGGCATGGCTCTAAGCTCTTTCTAGCGGCAGCGTGTTTAACAAAGTGGGGCATAGCATGGGAAATCGTAGGATGAGTGCTTGCATTGCTGTGGTTCTTTTCTGTTGGTAATTTAGCTTTGACTGTTAAGGAGATGAGTCGATGTGATTGTCTAAAGCAAGGGTTGGCAACCTGCAGCCCATGGGCCACAAGCGGCCTACGGAGTTGTTTAAATGGCCCACGAGCCGGCCCTGAACTGAGCCACCTGCTTGGCGAGTCCCTGCGTGCTGCGCTAAACTGGCGGAGCGGGGACTCGCTTCCGCGGTGCCGGAAATTGGATCTGCGCAGACACAAATGCTGGAAATCGCATCTGCACAGATGCGATCTAGCTCACAGAGCGATCTTGATGGGAGTGAACCGGCCCGGGCGAGGTAAACCTTGCTGACCCCTGATCTAAAGACCCCAAAACTAGGCATGACAGAGACAGCCTCCCCCCTTCCCTGTTGGAGGAAGACGACAGGGACCTTCCTGCCTTTCCATTGTTTCTTTACCTCTCCCCACAGCCCCGTTGCCTAATTCTCAGACTCTAATCTGTAGGCCAACAATAACACTTGACATTTGATTTTTGGTATTCTGCTGGAGGCAAGCCAACCCAAATTGTTTAATTGCACAGCGCAAGACCTGCAGCTCATTTCCGTTTCAATGTTTTGACTCGGCGATCTTATTTTACTTTTTGGTACGCCTGTGTCTTGTGTGTCGATGGGTGGGCTGTGTGTGTATGTAATGAACCTGGAGATTTGCCAAGCTGCAAAAGCTGTAGAAATTGCGTTTTCCACATTAGTCCTGTGCGCGTGTGTGTGTATGTTGCGTCGTTCAGCTACTGCTGGTGTTCTATTAATTTTTGTATCATCATCTCCTCCTGCTGCTGCCCCTTCTCCTCTATTGGGGAACATGGTATGTGTTTTTTGTTTTGTGTAGCTATCGCTCTATTCAAGGCAGCCTCTTCTTGCATATGAGTAAAAAAAGTTAGGGTGAACTGTGGCCCAGCCAGCCATTGCTCCTTTCATGCCGTTCCTTTCAGTGAAGGTTTGCAAGCCCCATTGAAATGAACCATGGCTCCAGAAAACAAAGTTTGGTAGATTCCACCATTCACTTAACTGTTGATTTTGTAGTAAGATTTGTTGTGGCCTCTCCTGAAGTCTGTGTGACCTGATGAAGATGTACCAAGAGTCTCATATTGCACTTGTACTTGCTGGAGAAAAGGGGAAATCCATATTTTTTTTTTTAATTAAGAAAAATGTTAGTTGTAAAGAACAATCAAAAAGTATAAATGCATTTGAAAAGCAATTATATATATATACATATACATAGAAAATATATATATATATTTTGTTATGTTACTTAAAGGGTCATCCTTTAAATTGTATGTAAGTAGCTGTGGCTGTCCGAACTTTGTGGATTGTTAACACTCGCAAATACTGAGCTCCTGTACATACCTACAGTTCAAGCAGAAGGAAGTTATTTTATGTTTTAGCATGTAATTTATGTATTGTATGTCTGAATAGGAACATAAAATTGAAAAAATAAAGACTGCTAAATTATCAGAAACCAAGGTTGTAAAATAAATGTTTTCAAGGCAAAAAAAAACCACCCAAAGTGTTCTCTTGATCTGTTTTTTTTTTTTTTTTTAATGTTTATTTTAAGGCTGGATTCAGGCCTTTTCTGCCATTAACCAAAATGTTGTGACTTAAAGGAGGAAGAAAATCCAGCATGGAAGCCACCTTCCTTGTGTAGCTTGGGTTCTTGTCCTGAGCAACTGTGATGATAATCATAATTTATTATTTATACCCCGCCCATCTGTGGCAGCCTTTGGACGCAAAGCTACATTGTGTAGAGTGGCCACAGAAATTTCTGAGGGATTCTGAGGAGAAGTGGATGTTTTCAAAAAGACCAGCCCATTTCCTTTTCCTCTAAGGGGCTCATATGGTTACAACAATCCTGTGAGGTAGGTTAGGCCAAGAGGCAGAGACTGGCCCAAGGTCACCCAGTGAGTTTCATGACTGAGTGGGGATTCGAACCCTGGTCGTCTCCCAGATCCTAGTCTGACACACTAGCTAGACACTATCCCACCAGAGATAATAGCCACTGGCTGCATTCCGCACTCGCTGCTGTTTCCATGCAGCCAGTGTGTAGTGGTTAAGAGCGGTGTGTGTAGTGGTTAAGAGCGGTAGTCAAGTAATCATATATTCATGGAGTTGGAAGAGACCACAAGGGCCATTGAGTCCAACCCCCTGCCAAGCAGGAAACACCATCAGAGCACTCCTGACATATGGTTGTCAAGCCTTTGCTTAAAAACCTCCAAAGAAGGAGACTCCACCACACTCCTTGGCAGAAAATTCCACTGTCGAACAGCTCTTACTATCAGGAAGTTCTTCCTAATGTTTAGGTGGAATCTTCTTTCTTGTAGTTTGGATCCATTGCTCCGTGTCCGCTTCTCTGGAGCAGCAGAAAACAACCTTTCTCCCTCCTCTATGTGACATCCTTTTATATATTTGAACATGGCTATCATATCACCCCTTAACCTCCTCTTCTCCAGGCTAAACATGCCCAGCTCCCTTAGCCGTTCCTCATAAGGCATCGTTTCCAGGCCTTTGACCATTTTGGTTGCCCTCCACTGGACACGTTCCAGTTTGTCAGTGTCCTTCTTGAACTGTGGTGCCCAGAACTGGACACAGTACTCCAGGTGAGGTCTGACCAGAGCAGAATACAGTGGCACTATTACTTCCCTTGATCTAGATGCTATACTCCTATTGATGCAGCCCAACTGGGTTCGCATCTCCGCTCCTCCACATGCAGCTGCTGGGTGACCTTGGGCTAGTCATACTTCTTTGAAGTCTCTCAGCCCCACTCACCTCACAGAGTGTTTGTTGTGGGGGAGAAAGGGAAAGGAGAATGTTAGCCGCTTTGAGACTCCTTAAAGGGAGTGAAAGGCGGGATATCAAATCCAAACTCTTCTTCAAAGGGAGCCTCCTGTATTGCCCCCATCCCAACCAAAAGTTGCTCCATAAGGTTCTTCCTTATCTATTTTCAAAGGAAGGGGTGGAGGTTTTAGCACTATGTTCTCATTTCTGGTTCTTTATAGTGTTGTGAAGATGGTGCTTTACACAGGAAAATGCTCACAAGGCAGGTTCCTGCCCCCCAAGCAGATTACAATTAAAAGTTTAAATGAAACCATATATCCTCCTCCTTCTTTAGCCGAGTAAGATTGTTTTCCATAAACATGGTTTTAACAATGAGTCTGTAAGTGACGGGACGCGGGTGGCGCTGTGGGTAAAAGCCTGAGCGCCTAGGGCTTGCCGATCGAAAGTTGGCGGTTCGAATCCCCACGGCGGGGTGCGCTCCCGTTGCTCGATCCCAGCACCTGCCAACCTAGCAGTTCGAAAGCACCCCCGGGGGCAAGTAGATAAATAGGGACCACTTACTAGCGGGAAGGTAAATGGCGTTCCGTGTGTGGCTCTGGCTCGCCAGAGCAGCGATGTCACGCTGGCCACGTGACCCGGAAGTGTCTCTGGACAGCGCTGGCCCCCGGCCTCTTGAGTGAGATGGGTGCACAACCCTAGAGTCTGTCAAGACTGGCCCGTACGGGCAGGGGTACCTTTACCTTTACCTTTACCTGTAAGTGACTGTGGAAGCCAATACTGGATCCACACGTCCTTCCACAGTGGGGACTTTTGTTTCCAGGCGGGAGTTGATCACGCTGTGGATTTGCCAAGCGTGCCTTCCTCTTAGCACGTTTCTCCCTTCTCCCTTGAGTTCGAGTGTCTCCAAAGCCCATGACACCTTTGGTAAAGGCTGTTCTCCAACTGAAGCGCTCGCAGGCCAGTGTTTCCCAGTTGTCAGTGTTTATACTACTTTTTTTTTAGATTTTCCTTGAGGCAGTCTTTAAACCTCTTTTGTTGACCACCAGCATTACGCTTTCCATATCTTAAAGACGCCACCGACTCTGCTGGCCTTCATTCCTAAGGAAACCAAGTGCTGAAACCCCTGGAATCTCTCGCTGCTTGGAGACTGGGGTGGCACGTAACAGTATCTTCGATGCACGACGCCTGTGTCTGAGCAGGGATGCTGAGGCAGAATAAAAAGGCAAACTGTTCCCTGACGGCAGGAGCACGAGAGTCTCCACCATCACATTCCTGGAGCATTTGAGCCGATCTTTTGCGGACCTCGGGGAAATCAGAGCAAACAGCTGCCTCCCACATGGAGGCGTTGGCAGTCATGAGCCGTTCCCCTTGCCCTTTCTCACCGCCGCACTCCAGGACTGGCGCGAGGGCACACGGGGAGCCCCGTCCAGATCGGCACTTGCCTCTTCCCTTGTCATGTCGACCCACATGGACTACAACTCCTGCCCTAGAGATTGCCCCACTATGGATAGCCTGGAAAGGCAGCTGATTTGCCCCATCTGTTTGGAGATGTTTACCAAGCCAGTGGTCATCCTGCCCTGCCAGCACAACCTGTGCAGGAAATGTGCCAACGACATCTTTCAGGTGAGCCGTGAACATGCCTGGGTTTGCAGCTTGGCTTGGTTTTCATTTTGGGTCTAAGCGCATAGTGTTCAAAGAGAGAAGGTGGCACCAGGGATACGGAATCGCTAGCAAAATGCCCGTCGTCATTGCAGGTGGCGTGAGCTTTGGGGAAGGGCCTGTGACTTGCAAGATCACTGGGTGAATCTGTGTAGACTGACGGACACATGCTATAAGCGACCCCTGTATGGTGGCGAGGGGAAACGCCTGGTTCCGTTTGGATTTTTTAAAAATAATTATGGAGCTACAAGAGGGCTGGGGAAGCTTTTGCCGACTGAGGGTTGTTTTTCCTTCTGGGGGGGGGGGCACAGGTCAGACAGAGGGCAAAGGTGGGCAGAACAAATAATGCCAATTTTACCTTTGTTAGTTACTTTTACCTGCACGTCCCTCTGTATCCTACAGCCAGACAAGTTAACAGGTAACATCGGAGGACAAGGACACATTGAGAGCAGGCAAAAACACTCAAGGAGGGTGTGAAAGAGTTGAGGGGTGTGGCCTGGGAGTAATGGGCATGGCCTGTGGAAGAAGGGGTGTGGCCTAGGGAGAGCTCAGGGGCCCAGGAATAATATAATAATAATAATTTATTATTTGTACCCCGCCCACCTGGCTGGGTTTCCCCAGCCACTCTGGGCGGCTTCCAACAAAGATTAAAAAACATTAAAATGTCACACATTAAAAACTTCCCTGAATAGGGCTGCCTCCAGATGTCTTCTAAATGTCAGGTAGTTGTTTTTTGCTTTTGATGGGAGGGCATTCCACAGGGCGGGCGCCACTACTGAGAAGGCCCTCTGCCTGGTTCCCTGTAGTTTTGCTTCTTGCAATGAGGGAACCACCAGAAGGCCCTCGGAGCTGGACCTCAGCATCCGGGCAGAACAATGGGGGTGGAGACAGTAGTGAGGCCTGGAGGGCTTCATTTGGCCCCCACCCCTGAGGTTCCCCACCCCTGTGCTATAAGATGGCTAAGGACATGGTACCTATTTATAGAACGGAAAGGCTTGCAAAAAGCAGAGAGGGAGAAATACTTATCCATAGCTCTAGAACCGGGTGGTCAGCTGATGAAACTGAATGTGCGTCAGCCACAGTATCCGCTGCCTCGTGGGACATATTCGGGAGAAGAAAAGGCTAAAGAGTAAACCCTGGACAAATTTGGTGTGGAGTCCCTAAGACTGTTGGGCGGCGCCTTGTACACCTCCTTCAGCCAAGCTGGTGCCACCAACGTCTTGCTCTGCTTTCCTTTGGACCCCATCAGTGAGGCCGACAGGGTGGTCTTGGCATCTGGGCAGCGCAAGACCTCCAGCCGCGCTGCCCAGGCTTGCCCCCCCCCCCCCGGACGTATCCTTGGTGCTGCTAATGCACCAAAAACAATGCTGGAGGCAGCAGTTACCAGTTCCCTATCTATTCAGCCACAGCAGGCGCTGTGATTCCCCAGCAGTTTGACTTCACCCCCAGAGGTGTACTCCATTGTCTCAGCTGCCATTCTCCACCCAGTGTGTGTGATTTTCTTGTCGGAATCCAGTCATTTGTTGAAAATCAAATGTCGGTGCCAAACACTAGAATATTCAGTTGCCAATATAGAACACCACATGGGACAAATGGAGAAACATTTGCTTGTTTTAACCCTGGTGTAATGCAGTGCTAGCAGCGTGCAACTGCCGCAGGCCCTGTAGCCACAAAGAGTGCATGATTGTTTGAACTGGCCCAAAATCAAATATAAGAACCGCTCTTTTATCAGAAGGGGATTCCCCAAGAAATCTTTCCTCCTTGGAACTTTATAGAGAGTGCTGCAAAGCATAAGGACCTGCGGGTTGCATCCAACTAAATTGTACTCAAGAGCTGAGCCACTGAAATGAGTGTATTTAAGTTACCCGTTCATTCCAGTGGCTCTGAGAATGCTTAGCATTATCACCCTATGTCTTCCACTGTGGGCCCCTCCCTACTGATGGGCATTTTGGGGGGGGGGGGTGAGGGTTGTGAGTGCATTCTGCAACATGTCACTGACACAAGAACAACCCATTAGTGGTGGATTTATAATGGACTGTCCACAAATCATTCCGCTTTGCTACTTGTTATGTGATGCTTATTGCATTATTGCCATCTGGAAGGGCACAATGAAAAGGTGCCAACCCCTCGCCCCACGAAACATTTGTTTATTTATTCTATTCATATACTGCCCTTTAACCAAAGGTTGTTTATTATTATTATTTGGTTTATTTCCACCTATATACAGCCTGAGCCTGTGATGGAGGGGTTCACAGCATTAACACCCCCAAAAGGGTGTTGCTTTCCCCCATAGATGCAGCCTTGTACTGTCGTACCTTGGTTCTCGAACGCCTTGTGACTTGAATGTTTTGGCTCCTGAATGCGGCGACCCGGCAGTGAGTGTTCCGGTTTGCAAACGTTTTTTGGAAGCCAAATGCCCGACGCGGCTGATGCGGCTTCTGATTGAGTGCATGAAGCTCCTGCATCCAATCGGAAGCCGTGCCTTGGTTTCCGAACGTTTTTGGAAGTCGAACGGACTTCCGGAACGGATTCCGTTCTAGAACCAAGGTACGACTGTATTCAAACAGAAACCAGGCAGAGATATCTCTCTAGCTTCTCAGCCTGCTGCTTTTCCACTCCGAGCATCTAGCTGGCACCACTCCACTCTGGCCTGTGTCTGTCTAACTACCAGCCATTTGAGGGAGGGGTGCCTACCCATTTCTCATCTGGCACAGATCCACTACCTTTGTTTCCTTAATGGCCCATTAGCTAAGCTATCACCTCACCAGGAATTTGAATCCTTGCTTCTATTTTAGCACTTGCTGGATCCAGGGGTTAGAAGGGTCCCAGCACACAGCACACTTCCCTCACCAAAAAAACTCATAACTATATATGTGTTGTCAATTGCAGTTTTAAAACATTTGGGTAATTCAGGCACGATGTTCCTCCCAGGCAATGGGGAGGGTTGAAAAAGCGAAAGATAAATGAGCTGGAGTTTGCAAGGGACCACATTTACATTTTTGTATTTGGACCGATCCTTAAATTCATCTCTAATCATTCTAGAACAATAATAAGCCACTACACTGACTCCCAGTACGTTTCCAAGCACACTTCAAAGTGTTGGTGTTGACCTTTAAAGCCCTAAACGGCCTCGGTCCAGTATACCTGACGGAGCGTCTCCACCCCCATCGTTCTGCCCGGACACTGAGGTCCAGCGCCGAGGGCCTTCTGGCGGTTCCCTCATTGCAAGAAGCAAAGCTACAGGGAACCAGGCAGAGGGCCTTCTCAGTAGTGGCGCCCGCCCTGTGGAACGCCCTCCCACCAGATGTCAAAGAGATAAACAACTACCAGACTTTTAGAAGACATCTGAAGGCAGCCCTCTTTCAGGAAAGTTTTAAATGTGTGACATTTTAATGTATTTTTAATCTTTGTTGGAAGCCGCCCAGAGTGGCTGGGGAAACCCAGCCAGATGGGTAGGGTACAAATATATTATTATTATTATTATTATTATTATTATTATTATTATTATTACTATTATTATTACTACGTTATTCAGGGTTGCCTTTATTCTGACTGAGGCCATGTTGAGCTTCATAAAAGGTGACTAAATTGTCCCAGTGAGTCTTCAAAAACACAGCTATTGAAATATATCACAACTTCGGCTCAGAACAGGTGTTATAATGAAAGTCATCACAGAAGCCTCCAGAGAGGCTGCCAGGAAGCAGACAAGTTACGTGGGCTGCTCAAGAAGGACTGAAGGTATTTTTACAAGAAACCAAAGGCCAGAAGCCAAGAGCAAAACGCAAGACATTTAATCGTGTGAAGGCAGGTGTCAGGCATCTCTCAGGAGAACAGAAGGAGCTGGAAATTAGAACAGTCGCAATCCCCTAGTTATCCAAATCTGTCTGGACGTAGCCTGAGGAAGGAATCTAAGCACTGCAAAGCAAACAAATGTCTTGGGGGAAATGTCAGGATTTGGTATCTTCTCACCCAAATGCTTCACAGTAAACTAGTCTTAAGAGTCCCATGGACTGCAAGAAGATCAAACCTATCTATTCTTAAGGAAATCAGCCCTGAGTGCTCACTGGAAGGACGGATCCTGAAGCTGAGGCTCCAAGACTTTGGCCACCTCATGAGAAGAAAAGACTCCCTGGAAAAGACCCTGATGTTGGGAAAGATTGAGGGCACAAGGAGAAGGGGACGACAGAGGACGAGATGGTTGGACAGTGTTCTCGAAGCTACCAGCATGAGTTTGACCAAACTGTGGGAGGCAGTGGAAGACAGGAGTGCCTGGCGTGCTCTGGTCCATGGGGTCACGAAGAGTTGGATACAACTAAACGACTAAACAACGACAACAAAAACTAGTCTTTGCCAACCTGGGGCCATCTAGATGTGCAGGACTACATCTCCCATCTGCCCCAGCCAGCATGGGCTGATGGGAGTTGTAGTCCAAGATATCAGGATGCCTCTGGCTTGGAGAAAGCCACAGTAGATAGAGCCACGCCTTCAACCTCAAGAGTTTGTTTTTGTTGACCGATGCTAAGATTTCTAACCTGCTTTCCCCCTCCAGCGGAGGCCAACAAAAACCTCACCTAAAATGATTAATTATAATAATCATACCAGTGCCACAGAAATCACAGAGCAAATAGCACGACACCACACCTAAAGCAGCGTAAGAAGAACTCAAGGAGCCAGCTAACAAATAACAACAATGCACCCAGCAACAGTGTTAAACACCTGCAGGCAGAGGAGAAATGCTAATTGCTTCGGCTAATAGCTAATTGCTCTCTGGGGAGGGATCGCAGCTCAGTTCTGCAGAGCAGGCACTTTGCAAGCGGACCATCCCAGGTCCAACTTAGGACATCTCTCGTTAAAAGGATCAGATGGCGAGGAAAAGATGCCCGAGACCCTAGCCCAGTGGGTTCCCAAATTTTGGAGACCCACTGCCCCCTTATTTCCACAAACTTGTCCCCAGCTCCGGTGGCCCTACCCTATAAAAAGCGTTATTCAGAATAGCGGTTCGCACAACCAACTAAGGGAGGTAACAGCACAATAACATTCAAAAGCAATAATGATGAATTGCACATTCCCGTTATAGCTATTTGGCCAAATTAATCCCGTTATAGCTATTTGGCCAAATTAATACAACAAAGTGGATGGACTCGATACCAGATTTTCAAAGACTGATGGTCATTTATACCTCTAGAGGCAGCCCCCTGTAAGCCCACCACCCACCTTAGGAACCAAATGGATACCCCAAATAGTTACTGTGAGCCAGAGTAGAGAACACTAGCCTAGATCAGGGGTGGGGGACCTTCTTCAGCCTGGGGGTTGCATTCCCCTTTAGGCAAGTTTTTTGGGGGGTGGGCACATGCCAGATGCTTTGAGCGGGGTCAAAGCCAAAGTGAGCAGAGCAAGATACATTTTACCTTGTACAGTAGGCTAGTTTCTACACAGAGAGACACTTTCTGTTCTCCACCCAATGGATCCAAAGGCTCCATTGTCAGGAACATGGGTGGCGCTGTGGTCTAAACCACCAAGCCTCTTGGGCTTTCTGAAGTGTTGGAAAAGGCTGATCTGGTCCTGAATGGGGTAACTGTGCCCCTGAAGGACCAGGTGCCCAGCCTGGGAGTCATTTTGGACTCACAGCTGTCCATGGAGGCGCAGGGCAATTCTGTGTCCAGGGCAGCTGTTTATCAGCTCCATCTGGTATGCAGGATGAGACCCTATCTGCCAGCAGACTGTCTCACCAGAATGGTGCATGCTCTGGTTATCTCCCGCTTGGATTACTGCAATGCGCTCTACGTGGGGCTACCTTTGAAGGTAACAACTAATCCAGAATGCGGCAGCCAGACTGGTGACTGGGAGTGGCTGTTGAGACCACATAACACCGATCTTGCAAGACCTACATTGGCTCCCAGTACTTTTCCGAACACAATTCATAGTGTTGGTACTGACCTTTAAAGCCCTAAACGGCCTCGGTCCAGTATACCTGAAGGAGCGTCTCCACCTCCATTGTTCTGCCCAGACACTGAGGTCCAGTGCTGAGGGCCTTCTGGCGGTTCCCTCCCTGCGAGAAGCCAAGTTACAGGGAACCAGGGACTTGGTAGTGGCACCCGCCCTGTGGAACACCCTCCCATCAGATGTCAAGGAAATAAACAACTATCTGACTTTTAGAAGACATCTGAAGGCAGCCTGTTTAGGGAAGCTTTTAATGTTTGATGCATTACTGTATTTTAATATTGTGTTGGAAGCTGCCCAGAGTGGCTGGGGAAACCCAGCCAGATGGACGGGCTATAATAATAATAATAATAATAATAATAATAATAATTATCATCTCCCCCTGAAATGCACCCTCAGCGCAGCATGTTGTGGGGGGTTAGACCAGATCATTCTTACGATCCCTTTCCAACCCAACCCTACAATTCTGTGCTTCATAAGCAAGCCATTTAGTTGAAGCCTTAAAGGCAAAGCATTTTTTATGCTGACAGCAGCATTGTTTAAACTCGGCTGCTTTCCAAGTTCCCTGGATTGATTCCAGGCAATGTGATAACCATAGGTCAGCAATCATTCTTTTCAATATCATTACCTCTAAGCACTTCCCCACTGGGTTTTTCCTCATGCTTTCCTCTTAATGGAATAATGATAATGATGATGAATCTGCACGTGCACAGTTTGGATTAGTAGCGCGCTATGTTTGCACCCAGTCCCACAACAGCCTCAGGGTCAGAAGGAGGATAAGGGCCGCTTCTGAGCTGGCAATCCCTGTGTAGAACAGAGAGATGGTGCATTGAGTTCCTGGTCCATCTCTCCATTGTGTATCAGCAGGGCCGGGGCGCTGGCATCTCAGTACGAGAACTGTCCATTGCAGAGGGTTTGGAGGCACCTCCCCATTTAGGGCATAATATCCTGGGCAAGAGGGACGTGGGTGGCGCTGTGGGTTAAACAACAGAGGTTCGAATCCCCACGACGGGGTGAGCTCCCGTTGCTCGGTCCCTGCTCCTGCCAACCTAGCAGTTCGAAAGCACGTCAAAGTGCAAGTAGATAAATAGGTACCACTCTGGCGGGAAGGTAAATGGCGTTTCTGTGTGCTGCTCTGCTTTGCCAGAAGCGGCTTAGTCATGCTGGCCACATGACCCGGAAGCTGTACGCCGGCTCCCTCGGCCAATAAAGCGAGATGAGCGCTGCAACCCCAGAGTCGTTCACAACTGGACCTAATGGTCAGGGGTCTCTTTACCTTAAACCAAATATCATAAAGACACCACATTCTCTGATGTGCGCTAGGTAAGCGCCTGGAATCCTGCAATAATACACACACACACACACACACACACACACACACACGGGTTTGGGAGGTGTCGGTGCCTCCAAAACATCTCTTCTGTGTGTTTCAGTCTCGAGGAACGACTTTGGGCTCTGCGGGGAGGTTTCGCTGCCCGTCTTGCCGCCATGAAGTAGTCCTCGACAGACATGGCATCTACGGACTGCAAAGGAACCTTCTGGTTGAAAACATCATTGATATTTATAAGCAAGCGTCAGTCCGGGGACCAGAGAGGTATGTGAGACCCAACAGTCATTGTGTATGTTTGTGGGTGGGTGTGTCTTGCATACCCCAAAATGTGGGCAAATGTGGACTTGTAAAAGGATAAAAGAGTATTGGGAAATGATCTATAATGAATTGAAAAAAGTGTTTACTTTACCAGAAAAACCCAAGAGTCTTTTCTGTTGGGGATAATTTAAACTGAAATTCCCAGGTGTCAAAAACAATTATTTATGTATGCTGCAACTTCGGTCTGTGTTTCATTAGCCCAAAAATGGAAAACGAGCGAAGTCCCAACAAAAGAAGAATTGCAACTTAAGTTGACAAAATATGCACAACTCGCAGACTTAACATATAGAATAAGAGAACAATAAGAACATACGTTTAGAGAAGATTGGAAAAGGTTTATTGAATGTATGGGAAATAATTGTGTACTGCTGAAAACGTTGGCAGAATGAAGATAAATTAAACAAGTATAAACAAGTTTTGATGGATGTAATAATGGGATGCTGATTGGTATGGTTTTTATAAAAATATGCAGGAATTTAGGATATGTAAAATGAACCATGGAAAGAGAAGAAGGGAAATCATTGATATGTTAAGGATTTAAAATGAGTGTTTTAAATTGTAAAACAGAAAATTTAACTATATATAGTGGGCAAATGTTTCATCCCCCCCCCCCCCGATATTTCATAGATTCATATAATTGTAAGGTTTGGAAAGGATCTTGTAGTCCTACCCCCTGCAATGCAGGAATCTCAACTAAAGCATTCATGACGGATGGCTATCCATACTCTGTTTAAAACCCCCCAAAGAAGGACAATTCACAACCTTCCGAGTCAGTTTGTTCCACTGTTGAACACCTCTTACCGTTGGAAAGTTCTTGCTAATGTTTCATCGGAGTCGCCTATTTTGTAATTTGAACCCATCAGTTTGAGCAGCAGAGAACAAGTTTGCCCCATCTTGCGTGTGGCAGCCTTTGAGATATTTGAAGATGGCAACATAATTTTTTTGAAAGGATTGAATTGGCAAAAATGACGGCAACAATTAGAATGCAATCTAATCAAAATCTCAAACAGGAAGGGGAATGTGTAGAGGAATACATGACCAAAAGATGCTCCAGCAAGAATTTATTGATATGTAATAGACTGATTTCACAAAGTTAAGCTAAGCAGATATATAAGACTGAATGTTTAATTATTAAGATACAAAATTACAATCTCAATAATAAAGTTACAAAATAATAACAAGGAAGTCACGCATGGGTGGAGGGAAGACACAGGGCAAGAAATAGGAAATGGATAAATGTTGGTAAATAATGAAATGTGGAAATGTGAATGTTCGAATATAATGGCTTGCCGATCGAAAGGTCGGCGGTTTGAATCCCCGCGGCGGGGTGCGCTCCCGTTGTTCGGTCCCAGCGCCTGCCAACCTAGCAGTTCGAAAGCACTCTCGGGTGCAAGTAGATAAATAGGGACCGCTTACTAGCGGGAAGGTAAACGGTGTTTCCGTGTGCAGCTCTGGCTCGCCAGAGCAGCGATGTCACGCTGGCCACGTGACCCGGAAGTGTCTGTGGACAACGCTGGCCCTTGGCCTCTTTGAGTGAGATGGGCGCACAACCCTAGAGTCTGTCAAGACTGGCCCATACGGGCAGGGGTACCTTTACCTTTTTATCATTATGTAAAGATTTCATATATGTATTTCAACATTAATAATAAATAAATAAATGGAAAACAAACAAACAAATAAATAAATAGATATTTGAAGATGGCTTTCATATCTCCCCTCAGTCTTCTCTTACCCAAACTAAACACACACAGCTCTTTCAACCACCAGGCACTTACCGTATTTTTCGCTCTATAACACGCACCCGACCATAACACGCGCGTAGTTTTTAGAGGAGGAAAATCCGTAGGCATGCCACCCTTAGGCATTCCCTCCATAACACGCACAGACATTTCCCCTTACTTTCTGAGAGGAAAAAAGTGAGTGCTATGGTGCAAAAAATACGGTATTTGATTAGACATCTACAGCCAATGATCCTGAGTAGCAGAGACTTGACTGGAGAAAACAGAGAGCGGGGGAAGAAATTTAGAGAGGGAGGGGGGGGGAGAGGGAGCACTCAATTTTTTTAAATAACTTTTTCAAAAATTAACTTTTTCAAATTCTTTTGAACAACCATCTGAATAAATCTCTCATATCCGTTGACCTCCCATCCACCTTTCCATGCTGTTCTTTCCTTAACTTATAAAGCTGCTATATTACTTAAATTTCACCCATTATATACGTTAATTAAAAATGATTAAACTGCCATTCTCATTTGCTGCTATTCTTCAAATCCTGCATACGTTTTAGACTCCTGTGTAACATTTAAAAAATAATAATAATCAGGGTGGTGAAATGTTTCAGATGGCCACTAGAGGTCTCTGTATGCCACAGAAAAAGAGATTTTAATCAACATTTCAGACCCCTCTCCCCCTCCCTTCATGTAGCTGGTGAATTTTGCTATAGGAGGGAAGTAAAAGGACGCCCATGTGACCAAGGGCAGCCTTGTAGCAGGATGAGACCAAAGGCCTATCAGATGGAGCATCGTTTGTTGCTCACAGTGGACAGCCCAATGGGAAATCCACAAGCAAGATAGGAGGGCAATGGGCCACTTTTGCTGCTGGCCCAGAGAGCATATAGCTGTGCTGAGACTAGTAGCCACAAAGAGGGCTTTTAAATCCCCTTTCAAGCCACTGCAGTTGAGAGCAGTCAGTTTACTGCCATTTGAATAAGAGATCCTTTCATTTTTGCTGGTTCCGAATCTCCGGCCAGCCAGAAAGGAGACTGAGGGTGTTGAAGAGGGCAGAAATTGAGCCCCACCCCCCACCCAAACTGAAATGGAAAGAGTTCAATTTACACTCGAGTAGGACCCTGGCAGGGGGACGCAGGTGGCGTTGTGGGTAAAAGCCTCAGCGCCTAGGGCTTGCCGATCGAAAGGTCGGCGGTTTGAATCCCCGCGACGGGGTGCGCTCCCGTTGTTCAGTCCCAGCGCCTGCCAACCTAGCAATTCAAAAGCACCCCCGGGTGCAAGTAGATAAATAGGGACCGCTTACTAGCGGGAAGGTAAACGGTGTTTCCGTGTGCGGCTCTGGCTCACCAGAGCAGCGGTGTCACGCTGGCCACGTGACCCGGAAGCGTCTCCGGACAGCGCTGGCCCCCGGCCTCTTAAGTGAGATGGGCGCACAACCCTAGAGTCTGTCAAGACTGGCCCGTACGGGCAGGGGTACCTTTACCTTTAGGACCCTGGCAGAGACACATGCCCGACTGGCATGTTCTCTCCCTCCTGGTCGATCGTTCGGGAACTTCATAAGCTTTCTTCAGCCCGAACATCACAGCGACCGATGCCAACCGACACCAGCACACTTAGCGTCCAGGTCTGGTTTTCACTGTAGCCACAATATGTAATAATAATAATAATAATAATAATAATAATAATAATAATATATTATTTATACACCGCCCATCTGGCTGGGTTTCCCCAGCCACTATCGGCTGCTTCCAACTGAATATTAAAAACAATACAGCATCAGACATTAAAAACTTCTCTAAACAGGGCCACCTTCAGTTGTCTTTTAAAAGTAAAATCATTGTTTATTGCCTTGACATCTGGTGGGAGGGCGTTCCACAGGGCAGGCACCACCACCGAGAAGGCCCTCTGTCTGGTTCCCTGCAAGCTCACTTCTGGCAGTGAAGGAACCACCAGAAGGCCCTCAATGCTGGACCTCAGCCTCCAGGCAGAACGGTGGAGGTGGAGACGCTCCTTCAGGTATACTGGACCGAGGCCATTTAGGGCTTTAAAGGTCAGCACCAACACTTTGAATTGTGCTCAGAATGAAGCCAATGAAGATCTTTCAGGACCGGTGTTATATGGTCTCGGTGGCCACTCCCAGTCACCAGTCTAGCTGCTGCATTCTGGATTAATTGCAGTTTCCGAGTTACCTTCAAAGGTAGCCCCACATAGAGCGCATTGCAGTAGTCCAAGCCAGAGATAACTAGAGCATGCACCACTCTGGCAAGACTGTCTGCGGGCAGGTAGGGTCTCAGCCTGAGTACCAGATGGAGCTGGTAGACAGCTGCCCTGGACACAGAATTGACCTGAGCCTCTATGGATATCTGTGAGTCTAAAATGACTCCCAGGCTGCGCAGCTGGTCTTTCAGGGGCACAGTTGCCCCATTCAGGACCAGGGAGTCCTCCACACCCGCCTGCCCCCTGTCCCCCAAGAACAGCACTTCTGTCTGGTCAGGATTCAACCTCAATTGAAAGCACCCCCCCAAAAAAAAAAAGAATCACGAGAACTATGGTTTCCTGCTCACAAAGCTACAAATCCCAGCACCCTTAGCAAACTGCAGTTACCAGGATTTTGTGCCAGGGAGCGTACTTAAATGTTTAGCGTGCAACTCTGGCTGGTCTCTCCTGGCTGGTGGCTGCTTTTCTTGGCTTATGTCTCTTGTCTCTGTCTCTCCTTACCTTATAAGCTCATTTCCCCTCTCTTGTTTCCTCCCCCCCAAAGACCCCCTTTAAAAACCGAGCACCCGATTTGCGAAGAGCATGAAGAAGAAAGGATCAACATCTATTGCGTGACCTGCGGCGTCCCCACCTGCTCCCTCTGCAAGGTCTTTGGGGAGCACAAGGACTGCGAAGTGGCGCCTCTCTCTGACATCTACATGCAACAAAAGGTTGGCTTCTCTCAGATTTCCCAGGGTGCCTCCACTGTTTCCATTTCTGTTCTGTGACGTTGGCAGGAGAGCCTGTCCTTTAGCTGGAGAGGCTGCCAGGCAGTGCTGGATTTACGTATAAGCTGAACAAGCTATAGCTTCGGGCCCCACTCTCTTGGGGAACCCCCCAAAAAAGTTAAAGGGAAAAAAGCTGGCTGTGCGTTTCCAAAATATAAGATAAAAAACAAATAAAATAAAACCTACGTACGGCAACAGTGTTTGTGTGTTGTGTAGGTTCCTATGATGTAAGCCTGCTAGCCTGCTCCCTAAAATATCACTGGTTTGCTCATTTCTATATATAGGGTGCCTACATTCTGCTATTTATCATTATTAGTGGTTTGCATCATATTTCATGTTATAGCAAGTTTCTAGAGACTAGATTGTGAGTCTTTGTAAATTGTGTTTCCGAAGGAACTTTTGTTATTGCCAAATGCCAGCCTGTTTGCATTATTTACCATAGTTTGTTATGCATAAAAAATCATTTTAAGTTAGAGCTTAATAATTATTTCATTATTAATGTACTTCTTCTTAATTGCGTTTCATTATTAATATACTTCTTCTTAATTGTATTTCACTATTAATATACCTCTTCTTAATTGTATTTCACTATTAATATACTTCTTAATTGTATTTCAGTTCAACAATTACTTTGATAGAATACATATTTTGTTATGTGCAAATGGCTTGAGATACCTATTTGGTCCATAAATTACCATATAGCATATATTCAGCACACAAAAACAGCAACAATTTGTTGTTGACAAAGGACAGCTGGACATATAAAGGGCCCCATTACCTTCAGTAGCATAGGGCCTCATCAAACCTAAATCCGGCCCTGCTACTAGGGCACCGGTGTGGCATCCTGCAGCCTGGGGCGGGGGGGGGGGGCAACATGCCTCATTTTATCACACCCCCAACACCTCCCCAAACTGTCCCATTCTTCCAGCTCATCAGAGCTCCTTCCTTCCTCTCTATTTCCTCCTCCGTTCAGGAGAGGGCTATTGTAAAGTGCTTTCCCTTCTTCCTACGTAGTTTCAGGACAATGAGAAGGAGCAATACATACATACATACATACATACATACATAATCCATCAAACCTCAAACGCTTTATTTGAGAAAAACAAATTGATGGATTATGTATGTATGTATGTATGTATGTATGGGATGCGGGTGGCGCTGTGGTTTAAACCACTGAGCCTCTTGGGCTTGCTGATCAGAAGGTCGGTGGTTCAAATCCCCGCGACGGGGTGAGCTGCCATTGCTCGGTCCCTGCTCCTGCCAACCTAGCAGTTCAAAAGCACACCAGTGCAAGTAGATAAATAGGTACTGCTCCAGCGGGAAGGTAAACGGCATTTCCATGCGCTGCTCTGGTTTCGGTGTCCTGTTGCGCCAGAAGCGGCTTAGTCATGCTGGCCACATGACCCAGAAAAACTGTCTGCGGACAAACGCCAGCTCCCTCGGCCTGTAAAGCGAGATGAGCGCCGCAACCCCAGAGTCGTCTGCGACTGGACTTAACTGTCAGGGGTCCTTTACCTTTACCTTTTTGTATGTATGTATGTATGTATGTATGTATGTATGTATGTATAATGTTTGTTTTGCCCCTCAGCTCCTTGAAGGGGACAAACTGATAGACTTTTGTGTAGCAAGCTGAAATCTTTAAAAATTAATTTCTTTTTAAAACCCAGTTTGGAAAACCTTTAAAGCACACCTGTAACCGTGAAGCTACTGGGGATGGTTGGAATGCTAAATTTTGGCTACAAGGAATAGATTAGGGGACACACACACACACAGACACACACACACACACACACACACACACACACACACACTCCTCTTCCTTCCACAACCTTGCTTTTGGACAAATTCCTGGAGAGGAAAATACACCCATGGAGGAGGGGGAAACTGGAGAACTATAGGTCATAGAATCCTAGAACTGTAGAGTTGGAAGGGACCCTGAGGATCATCTAGTCCAACCCCCTGCATTGCAGAAATATCCAGCTATCCCATGCAGGGATTAAACCAGAATCCTTGGTGTTATCAGCATCGCGCTCTAACCAATGGAGCCATCTTGTCCATTGCTTCAGGCAGTAGAATGTCTTGGGCCACCCCAGGGTGAATCTCACCCTGGGGTAATCTGGCCATCTGTATTATCCAGCCCAAATTATTATTGAGGGGAAGTGCGTGGAACAGGTCTCAGTGTTTCGATTTCTGGGAATGGAGTTGAGAGACGATCTAACCTGGGGAGAGAACAGCAAAGACCTGATGAAAAGAGCACAGCAGAGGTTATATTTTCTGAGAATCCTCTGGAAAAACAATCTCTCAAAGGACCTGTTGATGGCATTTTACCATTGCACTGTGGAGAATGCATTAACTTATGGTCTGTGTGTGTGGTTTGGGAGCTGCACGGCCAGGGAAAAAACAATGCTGTCCAGGGTTGTAAGACTGCGGAGAGAATAATTGGGTGCACTCTTCCCACCTTAGATCAAATCTATGCTCCCAGGTGCCATAAGAAAGCGGCAGAGATAGCACATGATAGTACACACCCCGGAAATGATCTCTTTCAGCTTCTGCCTTCTGGAAGAAGGTATAGGGTTATAAAGGCCAGGACTCGCCACCTGAAAAACAGTTTCTACGCTAATGCAATTCTGGTTCTAAACGCAGCATAAGGGGTCTCTGTAGTATAGTGTATTTTAAAATGGGGTTTTAGAGTTTTTTAGGGGTTTTTGAATGTTTTATGTAGTTTTTATGTAGTTTTATGTAGTTTTTATGTAGTTTTATGTAGTTTTGTGGTAGTTTTATGTAGTTTTTATGTAGTTTTATGTAGTTTTTCAATTTCATTGTTCCGCAAGGGACAATGACAATAAAGATATCGTATCGTAAAAATGGTAAGGAACATTTTGTCACAGATCACAACCATGCCTGTGGTAAAACAGCCATCTGTGTGAGGATAGACTTGCCCCTGTATCATCAACCACCACCACCATATTTTAAAGCCACCTCTGTAATTTATGTAGCAAGGTGGCGTCCAGGCATAAGATCGAGCGCATTAAAATTCCATTTAAAAATCAATAAAGCAACAGACAGGGAATTGCTGAGCCAGAAGAGGATTTAAGATCTAGTAAATGCTTGTGCGAGAAAAAGTGTTTTTAACTGCCATTGAAAACATGCTGCCAAAGATGCTTGGTTCATTTGCACTGGTGTGTGTGTGTGTGTGTGTGACTGATCCATAATATACTTCTTTGGTGATCACTCATAGCTGAGTAAGATTGTCTTCCATAAACACGGTTTCAACAGTGAGTCCGTAAGTGACTGTGGAGGCCAATTCTGGATCCACACGTCCTTCCACAGTGGGGACATTGGTTGGCCATCATGATTCTTATTTATCTGGGAGCTGCAGTTAAATGGGAAAGCGCTAAATGTTCTGACAGACACATTGCATAGCTTTCTTTCTGTTTCACAATGTGCTCTATGTTTTGGAGTCCTTCGGTGGCAAACCCTGGAGGAATAGCATCTATCAATGGCTACTAGCCATGAAGGTTGTGCTTGCCCTCCCCTGTCGGAGGCAGGATGCCTTGGAATGCCCACTCCAGAAGAATCAGAGGTGGGGAGAGGGATGCTACACTCAGATCCTGCTTGTAGGCTTGCCCATGGGGCATCTGGTGTTGGAATTCCTGCTCCATGATTGCAGTCATGGGATTGTTGTCTATCACATGACGGTGTATGTTTTGACTCCACAGAGTGGGAAGTGACGGAGACAGGATGTTTGTGTTACTGTGCTCTGTGAAGTGGGACTATTGTCCTTTGTTCTTTTTCTCTTTGCTGTCTGATGCTAGAGAGAGAGGGAGCCATGTTACAGTGCTCCGTGTGTGTTCATATGTAAATAAAGTAGATTAGCCAAAATGCTGAGTTGCTGAGGTCTGTCACGCATGATGCGCAAACTCTGCTGATCCCTAAGTGTTGGTTGGCATCGGTCGCTGTGATGTTCGGGCTGAAGAAAGCTTTTGAAGCTCCCGAACGATTGACCAGGGGGAAGAGAACATGCCAGTCGGGCATGTGTCTCTGCCAGGGTCTACTCGAGTGTGGGCTGAACTCCTGACATCTGGTTGGGCAAGTTGAGAACAGGATGTTGGACAGGGTGGACCATTGGTCTGATCCAGGTGCAGGGCTCTTCTGATGCACCAAGACCTCCCACCAAGTGGGACCTGCTGGAACTTACAGCACAGGTGACATCGCAAACCGCCCTGAGAAATTTGGTTATTGGATGGTGCGGCCAATCAATAACCAAATGCTTTTGGGGTCTGCATGAATGAAGAGTGTCTCCTTGAAGCCATTTCCTTCTCCATTGCGTGTTACTGGCTGTGCAGCATTTTGTGTTTTGGGTGGCCTGAAGTGCAAGGCATGGAGAGTGATCCTGTGCTCATAAGGAGGATCCCTTCTGTATCTCACTTTGAAATGGACTCGTTTGGGTTGGATGTGGCCGTCTGAAACACTGCCTGCTTCCGGGAGCATTAGGGGAGCAGACTGAGCAGCAGGGCTGTCTTAAGCATATGCGGCGCTGGGGTGCAAAGATCTGCCGGGTGTGCTCCCCCTGGTTGCCCAGTCCCAAGCACGCAGGAGGGCAGAACCGGCTGGTCGCCTCAGTGTCTTGCTAGCTCGGTTGCCCCCAAACTCACGGTGCAGAGCCGCCTGCAGCAGAAGAGCCTGCCACGGCGCTCCGACTGATGGGCGTGCTCTTCCCTGGACTCAACTCTCGGGCCCCGGACTCTCACCCTGGTGCCCTGAGAGCCCGGCGCCCGGGTGCCCTGCACCCCTAGTGCCTCTGGGTAAAACAGCCCTGCTGAGCAGTTTCATTGGCAGATCAGTCTAATGTTGGTCCTCTCCCTTCCAGGCAGAGCTGACTGGTGGGATTGGTTCCCTTGTGGCTGCGAACGACAGGATCCAAGCCTACGTTGGGGATTTGCAAGGCTCCTGCAGGAACGTTGAGGTAGGACGTGACTCCTCAACATTTCGTTCTTTTTTATTTTTGCAATCTCTCCACTTATCTGTGTCAGGTCACAGTGTTCAAAGGACGAGTGACATTTCCTTTGGTGTCTATGTCACAGTGCTTTCCACATCAGAATGATTGTTGAGATCAGGGGTGGTTTGGTATTTTTTAAAAAGTCAATTTCAGTGGAGATGAACGATTTTTGTTTTGTTTTGTTAATTTGCTCTAAGACTTCGGTAAAAAGTTTCCCTGACAACTAAGCCAGAGGATTTGTCTGATGAAGTGTACAAACTGGGTGTTCAGATAAGGACTCACCATTTAAG
Source organism: Podarcis tiliguerta (assembly GCF_965153285.1). NCBI lineage: Eukaryota > Metazoa > Chordata > Lepidosauria > Squamata > Lacertidae > Podarcis > Podarcis tiliguerta. The sequence goes on from NC_139539.1 coordinate 6,063,286, forward strand.
AACTTTTGCTAAGATGGTTGCATTGCGTTAAGATCTATGTCATTAAATACGGTGGGGAGGGGGAGTTAGCTTTGCAATTTCCCCTCCCTCATATCACCTTCTCAACTGACTGTAGGTAAATGCCTTTCTGTCAAAAACCAAGGAAATTAAGCAGAATAGATTCGGGGGAGAAGGTGGGTGAGATTCATATACTTTAAAAAAACCAAAAACAATTGCTACTGCTAATGGATATTTTATGTATGAAAAAAAGCAAAGAACAACAAGCTTTTTTCCTGGAGGAAATCTGTCATCGTTTTAAAAGTATCTCACCTATTTCTGCAGGGAGTTTGTTTTTTTTAAAGTCAGTTTTGGAGAGGAGATGAATAAATATTGTTAATTTGCTCAAATGTGATAAAGGTAAGAAATGTTGCCCTCATTATAGTTTTTTGCCTTAGAGAAGCTGTGGAGAAATTAACAGTATCAACATTTATTAGACAGCTTGACCTCAGCCTTTATCCAATTCATAAGCAATTTTGAATTTTTTCTGTGTATGTATATGACTGTATACATGTGTATATATCTCTAGGTGGGACGCGGGTGGCGCTGTGGTCTAAACCACTGAGCCTCTTGGGCTTGCTGATCAGAAGGTCAGTGGTTCGAATCCCCGCGACGGGGTGAGCTCCCATTGCTCTGTCCCAGCTCCTGCCAAACTGGCAGTTTGAAAGCACGTCAAAGTGCAAGTAGATAAATAGGTACCACTGTGGTGGGAAGGTAAACAGCGTTTCCATGCGCTCTGATTTCCGTCACGGTGTCCCGTTGCAACAGCAGTGGTTTAGTCATGCTGGCCACACGACCCAGAAAGCTGTCTGTGGACAAATGCCGGCTCCCTCGGCCTGAAAGCAAGATGAGCGCTGCACCCCAAAGTCGCCTTTGACTAGACTTAACAGCCATGGGGTCCTTTACCTTTTTATATATCTATATATTGGAGCAGATTTGGTGAGGGCATGGGGTGTGCATAGGGAGAGGAGAAAGGGTGAAGTTCCATTGCACATGGAGAATTCCTTGTGGTGATGGATGAGTTGGATACGAATATATATAGCCCAGTTTTTTAGTCATCAGAAGTAAAACAGTCAGTTCCCTGCTGTTTGTACAGTCAAGGTTTCCAGTGGTTCCTGAGTGAGGCTGATAATTTTGATCGATATTCCTTTTTGTGCCCTCAGGTTCACACATAACAACAGACTGTGGCTTGCAGTTAGGAGAATGAGGCTTCTCCTCCTGCTCCTCAAGGGGCATAAACTAAACAAGTTTCAGTTTTGAACTAGCCATGTTTTCCCTATACGTATGTTCCAACAAAGGGACATGGGTGGCGCTGTGGGTTAAACCACAGAGCCTAGGACTTGCTGATCAGAAGGTCGGCGGTTTGAATCCCCGCAACGGGGTGAGCTCCTGTTGTTCGGTCCCTGCTCCTGCCAACCTAGCAGTTCAAAAGCACGTCAAAGTGCAAGTAGATAAATAGGTACCACTCCAGCGGGAATGTAAACGGCATTTCCGCGCGCTGCTCTGGTTCTCCAGAAGCGGCTTAGTCATGCTGGCCACATGACCCGGAAGCTGTACGCCGGCTCCCTCGGCCAGTAAAGCGAGATGAGTGCCGCAACCCGAGAGTCTGCCATGACTGGACCTAATGGTCAGGGGTCCCTTTACCCTTTACCTTTATGTTCCAACAAACTGGCGTTAGAACAAATTACCATTCCTTGAGTCTGGACATCCTCTAGAGCAGGGGTGTCCAAACTTTGAACATGCTTGCTCTAGAGTTTCCATAACATCCTCAGAAACTGTGGTTAGTTCAAAACTGAGAGCAGGAGGTTTGGATCTCAAGCCCATAGGAAGAGGCGGGAGGAAGTGCGGAAGACGTGAACCTGTTCTCAGAACAACAAACCACCTTTTCTTAAGTCTGACATGGACCGTTTTAGTACTAAGAGACCAATTTCAGTTTAAGCTTTCTACCCCCCCCCCCCGTTTTTTGAGCAGCACAACTGCAAAGCCCAGAAGCAGGCCCTGTGCGAGAAGTTTGACCGCATGTGCGCCATTTTGGAAGAGAGGCGGAAGATCATGTTGCAGAGGATCACCTACGAGCAGGAGGAAAAGATCCAGCACCTGAAATCTATCTGCAAAACATGTGGCGACCATATTGACTCTTCTTCCAAACTGGTGGACACAGCCTTGCAGTCCATGGAGGAGCCGCAGATGGCTGTATTTGTGCAGGTTAAGTAACCGAAAACCACTCTGCTTCCACACTCCATCCAACAAACAAGGCTTGGGTGGAATCTACACACATAAAAAAAAAAAAGTTCTGAAAATGTGTGTTTTTTAAAAGAAAAATATTGAATTTTCCCTAAGGCTCATCACCATCTAGTGTCACATTGTATATTGCACTTAAAAAACACTTGGAACGTGTGTTTTTTAGCAGCTTCATAGCTGAGTCCTCAGAGTGGTTCAGGTCTTCCTGGGCTGTTTTACTTCTGACTACAAGGGTTTGAATGCTGTCCCATAAAAACAGCTCCCTGTTGAAAGAAATGTAGCATGTAAGGAGGCAACCATTTCCCTGAAAAACTGGGTTTCTATGTGCAGAAAGAGTCTCTCTCTCTCTCTCTCTCTCTCTCTGTAGGCAAGCATTCAAACAGGTCCTAGGACAGTGGTCAGCAAACTTTTTCAGCAGGGGGCCAGTCCACTGTCCCTCAGACCTTGTGGGGGGCCGGACTATATTTTGAAAAAAAAAAAATGAATGAATTCCTATGCCCCACAAATAACCCAGAGATGCATTTTTAATAAGAGGATACATTCTACTCATGTAAAATCATGCTGATTCCCAGACAGTCCACGGGCTGGATTTAGAAGGCAATTGGGCCAGATCCGGCCCCTGGGCCTTAGTTTGCCTACCCATGATGTAAGGCAACCACCTCCCTGAAAAACTGGTTCCCTCTGTTCAGGAAGAGTCTCTCTTTTGGTAGGCAAGCATTCAAACATGTCCTAGGAACATAGGAAACTGCCTTATATTGAGCCAGACCATTGGTCCATCCAGTTCAGTATTGTCTACACTCCTTGGCAGCATCTCTCCAGTGTCTCAGGGGACATCCAGGAGATGTTTTGTTAATGTGGATGGCATTGCCATGATGCCGGGTGTAGCTGGACTTTTGGATCCATTCCAGTATTAAGATTCTAATAAGTGCTGAGATGGACCTGTGAAACTCAAGGCGATGGGAACAGCTCCTCAGTATTGCCCCAGATTTGGCTGCTGGAACAGTTTTCCTTCTGCAACTGCAATGAACCTGATTTAAAGAAACCCTAACATTGTATTTGGGATACGGGTGGTGCTGTGGGCTAGGACTTGCAGATCAGAAGGTCGGCGGTTCGAATCCCCGCGATGGGGTGAGTTTCCGTTGCTCGGTCCCTGCTCCTGCTGACCTAACAGTTCAAAACCACATCAAATTGCAAGTAGATAAATAGGTACCACTCCAGCGGGAAGGTAAACGGCGTTTCCGTGTGCTGCTCTGGTTCACCAGAAGCGGCTTAGTCATGCTGGCCACATGACCCGGAAGCTCCCTCGGCCAATAAAGTAAGATGAGTGCCGCAACCCCAGAGTCGGCCACGATTGGACCTAATGGTCAGGGGTCCCTTTACCTTTACCTAACATTGTATTTAAGTAGCCCAAGGAAGCTGAATTGGGATACCTGTACACATTACACAAACTAAGCCCATATTTGCACGATTTGTTGGGGTTCCCTCCTGGTAGGAAGGCACAAACAGCTATGGAGGGGAATCAAGCTGTCCCTAGGTGACGAGTTAAAATCTTGCTCAGACCTTGGGGAAAAGCCATAGAGCAGTGGTAGAACACACCCTTTGTCCAAATGCTCTTCAATTCCCAGCTCCTTTCAACGCCAGCCAGCACAGCCAATGGCTCAGAGATTACCTATTTCACTGGATTGATTTCTTTCACCGATTTCATAGCCTGCCCTCCTTCCTCCCGAAGGGAGCTCAGGGTGACTCACAAGATGTTGCGTGTGGGTGTGGGGAAGAATCTGAGAACATTTCTTAGATTTGGAATCACAACCAGCTTCTAAAGCAGCAGCAATTAATATAGATAGCCTAGTTTTCCTTTGCAAAGGGAAAAGCGAGTCTCCCTAGGCTGGAGAGAGTTTGTTGTGAGGGTGGGGGAGAGAGCCTCACAGGTCTCCGCTCTGTCTGATGTAGACAATACAGAGCTAAATGGAGCAATGGTATGACTGGGGGGTGAGGCAACAGTATGAGCCTATAGCTACAAAGGTAAGGATGGGACCCTGGCTCTGTGACAGAGCCCCTGCTTTCTCTGCAGGTAGTTACAGGAGTCCAGTCCAGTGCCAGATTTATATATAAGCTAAACAAGCTATAGTTTAGGGCCCGACTCTCTTGGGGGCCCCAATTTTTATTTTTATTTTTTTTTAAAATCATTTTTACTAAGTTTTCCATTTTAACAATCCAATCAAGTCACATTAAATATTCCAGATTATACATATACATTTCAAATAATCCAAATATTCTGTCAAATGATAATTTTTTTGTTGGGACTTCCCATGCTTCAAGTTTGGGGGAGCTCTGATCATCTCATATCTCTACTGCTTTCGATAGTCATTTCTAATAGTTCCTTTAAATCTTCCTGTTGTTAACCTTTCTTCTTTCACGGCCTCTGAGCTGTTTCCACAAGCGAGTTGAAGTAAAATGATGTGTTTTTAGGGCCCCCAAAAATTAAAGGGAAAAAAAACCCTGGATGTACATTTCCAAAATACAGTGGTACCTTGGTTTACGAACTTAACCCATTCTGGAAGTCCGTTCTTAAACCAAAGCATTCTTAAACCAAGGCGTGCTTTCCCATAGCAGTGGGGGACTCAATTTACAAATGGAACAGACTCAACAGGAAGTGGAACATGTTCTGCTTCCAAGGCAAAGTTTGCAAACCAAAACACCTACTTCCGGGTTTGCAGCGTTCTTAATCCCAGTTGTTCATAAACCAAGCTGTTCTTAAACCAAGCTAGCACTGTATAAGATAAAAAACAAATAAAATAAAACCTACATACAGCAACAGTATTTTGTGTTGTGTAGGCTCCTGCGATGTAAGTCATGGGCCCCGCCTGCTAGCCTGCTCCCTAAAATATCCCTGGTTTGCTCATTTCTATATATAGGGTGCCTACATTCTGCATGGACTGGTTGCACGGCAACATGGGCAAATGGCTTTAGATACCTATTAGGTCCATAAATTACCATATAGCATATATTCAACACAGAAAACAGCGACAATTTGTTGTTGACAAAGGACAGCTGGACATATAAAGGGCCCTATCACCTTCAGTAGCTTAGGGCCTCATCAAACCTAAATCCGGCCCTGGTCCAGTCCCTGGAGTCTCTGGGAAAAGTTCTGTGCTTGCAAACCCAAATTGCTGGTGGTGGTCAGTGCAGACCAGGGGTTCTCAAAGGGTGTGGTACAGGAGAGGATGACGAGTGCAGCAGGAAGATTCAAGGACAATGAAACAAACATTGAAACATTTCAGTGTAGTGTATACAGGCAACGGCCAATTAAGATGCGTCTGATTAATGCGCTATCACGCACACACACTGAACCCAGAAGTGACCCCAAAATGTCATGGAAAGGACAGAACAGAATGGAACGCTTTATGTGGACCCCCCCCCACGGGTCCAGAACGTAACCCCCTCCTGAAAGAACGATTGCTTGTAGTGTAGTATAGTATCAAAACAATTTTGTTCGGCTATACAACCAGAAACAGTATCCGTGCCTCTCTTTTCAAGAGCATTCTCTTGCTGTTCTCCATGACATATCACTATCAATGGGGATTTTCAACTCTGGCAAATACGAAAGATCAAAAAAAGAGAAAGGCTTCTTTGTATTGATGAGGAGATGAAAGTTTGTTTGTCTCAAATTAGGCCTAATATAAACAAGATTATGCAGCAGAAGCAAGCACACGCCCCTCATTGAGTTGTTACATGTACTTAAGTTACATATGTAGGAGGCTCGTTTATAATCATATTTTGGGAAGGATGAGCATTCTTACGCAGCTGCATCCTTTTCTAATGTGGTCCCATGATCATTTTATAAAGTAGTTGTGTTCTGTGTTATATAAATCAAGGAGTTGTTTCTTTTTGTTTTCCAATGTATTTCTTATCAATAAGAATTTCGGTGCGGCAATAGCAAAATCCTGAAAGTGTGGCCCAGGGGGGTAAAGTCTGAGAACCACTGGTGTGCTGATCTTGATGAACCCAGAGGTCTGCTTCAGCAAGCCAGGCGCCTCTATACGTTCATGTCCTCACTGGCCACCTTCTGAGATTTTGCCAGGTATTATTAGCTATTGAGGGACGCGGGTGGTGCTGTGGTCTAAACCACAGAGCCTAGGACTTGCCGATCAGAAGGTTGGCGGTTTGAATCCCCGTGACGGGGTGAGCTCCCGTTGCTCGGTCCCAGCTCCTGCCAACCTACCAGTTCAAAAGCATGCCAGTGCAAGTAGATAAATAGGTACCACTCCAGTGGGAAGGTAAACAGCGTTTCTGTGCGCTGCTCTGGTTCGCCAGAAGTGGCTTAGTCATGACCCACATGACCCCGAAGCTGTACACCAGCTCCCTTGACCAGTAAAGCAAGATGAGCACCGCAACCCCAGAGTCGGTCACAACTGGACCTAATGGTCAGGGGTCCCTTTACCTTTGTTAGCTATTGCAGTCAAGTGTTTTCTCACACAGAGTTGGCTCACGGACGTAGAAATGAGGGATGGCTCTCCTCTTACTTTGTCATCTGCTCTTAACAAATCCTGATTCTTTCCACTTGTGTCCTTTTTCCTCCCACATCAGAACGCCAAAGTTCTCATCCAGAAGTAAGTATCACTCCTTGCCTTATTGCCTCTGCATATCTACCTTCTTCCTTCCTCCCCTCTCGAGTTTTCGGGTTTGAAAAGATGGAAGCTCTCCACCTGTGATTGCTTTCCCTCCTGCAGGATTTCTGAGATGTCCCAGAGCTGCAAACCTGAGAAGCTGGAGTCAGGCTATGACAACATGGATCACTACACAGTCGACTTCAATGCAGAAGAACGACTTCTCTACCAGCTGGATTTTATCAAAGGTGGGGAGGGAAGCAGCCCTAGGTGCACCCATTCAAGTTATTGAAGGATTTGAAGCAGCATTTGATTGACTGATTTCACAATTTTTTAAATTCTTAGCTCACTCTTCATTAAAAACAACCCTGTGCATTTATTTTTACTTACCGTATTTTTCGCTCTATAAGACGCACCAGACTACAAGACGCACCTAGTTTTTGGAGGAGAAAAACAAGAAAGAAATATTCTGAATCTCAGAAGCCAGAACAGCAAGAGGGATATCTGCGCAGTGAAAGCAGCAATCCCTCTTGCTGTTCTGGCTTCTGGGATAGCTGCGCAGCCTGCATTCGCTCAATAAGACGCACACACATTTCCCCTTACTTTTTAGGAGGGAAAAAGTGAGTCTTATAGAGCAAAAAATACGGTACTTAGTTCATAAAATTTACAGACCACTTCATTATAACAAAATAATAATAATAAAAGAGGTTTACAAAAAAAGAATAAAACAATAAACTTAACTTCAGTAAACATGGTTTTTAAAAAGCTGTTTAAAACATTCCAAAATAATTAAGACTGATAAGCTAAAAACAGATTAAAACACATGCAAACATTCTACATATCTGGGTAAACAAAAGTGTTTTTAGCAGGTGCAGAAAAGAGTACAGTGGTACCTTGGTTCTTGAACTTCATCCGTTCCAGGAGTTGGTTTGACTCCCAAAACTATTCAACAACCAAGGCATGGCTTCCGATTGGCTGCAGGAACTCAAGCAGAAGCCATGTCGGAGGTTCGGCTTCTGAAAAAGGTTCACAAACCAGAACACTTACTTCTGGGTTTGTGGCATTCAGGAGCTGATTTGTTCGGCAATTAAGCCGTTCGAGAACCAAGGTTTGACCGTACAGTGAAGCCCCATGTCAATAGGCAGGAAGTTCCAAAGTGAATATGAATACTCAATATGCAATAAAACCCAAGTGCATGAAACCAGAAGTAGGGATGGATCAAGAGTTCCTCTTCTGGAGTCCAAAGTCTACTCTGGGATTTTGATGGAGCCTGTGGATCCAGATATCTAAGTCTGCACAGCAAGTCAAAAGCAGTCTTCAGATTGCAGTGGCTAATTTTGTGCCCTCCAGAGGATGTTGAACAACAGCTCCTGCCACCATGGCCAATAGTCAGTGACGATGGCAGTTGCAGTCCAAGAGTGTGTAGAGCATTGGGACTGTTGTTGTTTACACCAGTATGGTGTAGTGGTTAAGAGCGGTAGTCTCGTAATCTGGTGAACCGGGTTCGATTCCCCGCTCCTCCACATGCAGCTGCTGGGTGACCTTGGGCCAGTCACACTTCTTTGAAGTCTCTCAGCCCCACTCACCTCACAGAGTGTTTGTTGTGGGGGAGGAAGGGAAAGGAGAATGTTAGCCGCTTTGAGACTCCTTAAAAAGGGAGTGAAAGGCGGGATATCAAATCCAAACTCTTCTCTTCTTCTCTTCTTCTGTTGGAAAAAACGCCCTGGGAAGGCTGCAAACTTCCCAAGTCTCCAGAGCATTCCCCAGTGGCTCCCTCTGGCTGCAAATCTTCTTCAGTCCAGAGCGGCCGGTAATAAGCAACCCTTCTCTCCTGAAAAGAGCACGCCAGTCTTCTGGTGTATCATAGCAGATGAAAAACTCAATTGTAGTTCTAAAACTATTTTATTTACAGTCTTATACAGTGGTACCTCTGGATGCAAACGGGGCTCCAGAATGGATCCCCGTTCTGGATGCGAATGGGATCCATTCTGGAGCCCCGTTCGCATACTTAGTAAAACGTAAGACACAACAGCGTGTCTGCGCATGCGCGGGCCGCATTTTGCCACTTCCGCATGATGTCATTTTGAGTATCTGCGCATGTGCAAGTAGCGAAACCCAGAAGTAACATGCTCCGTTACTTCTGGGTTGCCGCAGAGCGTAACTTGAAAACGCTCAACCTGAAGCACGTCTAACCCGAGGTATGACTGTATACCGAGATCAATACATCTGTGCTCTCTGAACACCAGTACAGAACTGCAACACACAGAGAAGTGAAATCAACTTCCAATAGTACTCAGAAGGAAGAGATAAGACAGACTTCCTTTCTCATGCTCTCTCAGACACTCACATGATGTATACAAATCATAGTACCACTCGCTGGAGCAGCTCGGATAGGTAAAAATCCCAACAGGAGTATGTACTTCTTTGCAACCACTGTGTGCCATCAGTGCCTTAACCTTCATGCTGCCTTTTTAAAAAATCCCATTTCTAGTTGAAGAAGAGTCTGAGCCAATGGCGGAAGAAGATGGCGCCTCTGCCGAGGCTGAAGATGCTTTGGCAGAGTACGGGGCAGCAGCTGGCGAGGGACGAGAGGATCCTGAGGACTTCTTTGCTCCTGGAAAGGAAGAGCAGGCTCAAGGAAGAGCCCCAACGACAAACGAGACGCTGAGCAGTGGGGTGAAAGCTGCGCCACAGGCTGGGACAGAAGGCCTGGCTGGCAAAGAGGACAATTTATGGGGTGGCCAGCAGGTGAGATCCAGGTCTAGGTTCCTTAAGTGCAAAGTGGGGCTGCTCTCGGGAGGGGACTTGGGAGGTTCAGACTCCCCTGTCTCCTTGGGCTGTGTGCTTGACCTGCAGCATTTTTGCTTTTCTCATAAAAGGTTAGGATTGATAGAAAGGCTAGCTGGTTTTGTGGGAATGTTAAAGATAGTAGGAAAGGATATATTATCCATCCTACACTCACACTAGTGAAGTGATGTAACAGAGCAGATTCCCCTCACTATATCTGGAAGCTAGTTTGCAGGTTCATTTGACTCTCTTGTTGTTGTTGTTTAGTTGTTTAGTCATGTCCGACTCTTCGTGACCCCATGGACCAGAGCACGCCAGGCACTCCTGTCTTCCACTGCCTCCCACAGTTTGGTCAAACTCATGTTGGTAGCTTCGAGAACACTGTCCAACCATCTCGTCCTCTGTCATCCCCTTCTCCTTGTGCCCTCCATCTTTCCCAACATCAGGGTCTTTTCCAGGGAGTCTTCTCTTCTCATGAGGTGGTCAAAGTCTTGGAGCCTCAGCTTCAGGTTCTGTCCTTCCAGTGAGCACTCAGGGCTGATTTCCTTCAGAATGGATAGGTTGGATCTTCTTGCAGTCCATTTCCCTTTTGATCCCTCTTAAAAGAATAAAGACTCAAGAATCTTTCTGAGCAAAGTAACAGAAAGTTTACTCACATTTCAGTTCACAGTTTGATCCCTGAAAGGCAGGCTTTACTTAGTGGCAAAGTGTGAGTTCATCTCATATGGAAACTGAACTCATGTGCTGCTGGCTGAGATCCAGCAGACAGCAGAATTTACATTAAGACAACACTGGAACAAGACAACTTCAAGACTGAGAAAATGGCTGCATGACTCGGATCTTTTCTGGAGTCAGCCAGAGCCACATCCATCTCCCAGGTCACATGCAGGGGGAGGCTGCACCAGACCAGTGGAACAGGAAGTTACCCTGACTGGATGTCCCTCTGCCTGTGCCCACTCTAAGGAAATAAGGAATGTTGCATTTGACTGTACCAATGGATTACATCCCACAAGTTTTCCATGGCATTTTGTTCTGATATCTCAAGGTAGGGATAATGAACCAGTGCACCCCAGGTGTGGTCAAGTTATAGGTCCCACAACCTCTGACCATGTTGACTGGCACTGATGGGGGTCCACCAAACATTTAGAAGGACACACGTCCCTCTTCCCTGCTCTTAAGTCATGCAGAGGCTCATGTCACTAGACCCTCCTCTAATTCCCCATGCCCCTAAAGTGAAGCAAGGACTGCTCCTTTACCGAATGAGCACACTGTGTCTTTCAGAAGCTTCAAAAAGCTTCTGAGTCCTTTCCTTACAGGGAAAGACCATCGTTCAGTGGCAGAGCATCTACTTTGCACATAGAAGGTCCAGGTTCAATTCCTGGCATTGCCAGGTAGGAACGAGAAAGACCCTCTCTGCAATCCTGGAGGACCACTCTTTGTGGACTAGACAAAACTAGATGGACCAGGGTTCATAAGAGCTAAGGAGGATAGGAAGGCAGGCTGTTACCTTCAGCTGTGCTCCACCTTCCGAACCAAAGCAAAGTCCAATTTCCATTTTGAGGTGGTGGCTCTGCAGCAAACGGCCTGTGTTCCTATCTGGAGAAAATGCCGGAGACCTCCTTACACAGAAGGAGCTTGAGTTAAGTTGCCCTCCACCCTTCCCTCATCTTCCCATGGTGTCAATCTATTGCATTCCATGTCTTTGCAGTACTGTCCCTTAGGACAGGTGTGGGAAATTTCAGCCCTGGGGGTCCAATGTGGCCCTGTAGTCCTCTCTGTTTGGCCCTCAGGACTCTTCCCAGGCCTCACCCCTCAAGGACTCTGCTTCACATCCTGAGTATTTTTGCCCAGATGGGGGATAGGGGTACATGGATGTGTGAGTGTACATAGAAACTAGATAAACAAAAATAAACTTTTTTGCTCCACCCACTTTGCCTCCGGCCCCTTCCACCACTGCCACGCTGCCCTTAGAAGATTGACCAAAAAGCAACGTGACCCTCAAGCCAAAAATGGTTCCCCATGCCCTTCTTACTCATTTGAAAGGAAACAGAACAGCATGACCAAATAAAAGAGGCAAATAATGGCATATACAGGCAATTATCACAATAATTCATTTTGTTTCCCTTTGAGTTTTTAAAATAAGATGGCTAATGAGTAAAAATCGAGCTCGTTTAATGAGCTGTGTCATTGTTTTTAAAGGTGTTGCAGAGTTTTTGAACTCAAGAGTTGGGCAGAAGCTTAGGTTTCATTGTAGCCTTTCATCTTCTCCTGATTTTTTCTTTCTTTCAGAGTCAGCTGGATGCGGAGCTCCATGTGACCGGCTCCAGTCCCCCAGCAACCTTGCCAGAATGCGATTTACAGGGTAATGTTCTCAGCCAAGACATGGGGCAGCCCAAAGTGGAGGTAGCATCTGGCGAAGCCTTCAGCACCACGGACAGCTCAGCAGAGACCGAGGAGAGCAGAGGCCTGGGCAATGGTAGGGAATGCGAAGCTGGTCATGCCCATCTTCTGAGCGGCATGGCACCTGCCACCAGCCAGGTCAGTGGCAACACAAAGCTAGACTTATTTGTGTTGGTTGTCATGTTACCCAACTTTCTCTGCTCATTTTGTGGGGAAGCCGTAAGCATTCTCAACTGGCAAGGCTCTGCTTTGGTGGGAGGAGTTTAATATGTAGCCAGGCTTAGAACTGTTGGTTCCTGTTCAACTGTGGACCTTCCACCATTCATCCTCATTGGATGTCCCCAGATATACGAGAATGAGAGAGAGAAACTTTCCTCTTTCTATATACGCACCAGTCCTAAGTCTCTTCCACCTGCCTCTCCTCATCTCCCCCACCCTTTGTCTTTCTTTTAAAGTAAAATAAGCACCAAGATAAAAGGGACGTGGGTGGCTCTGTGGGTTAAACCACAGAGCCTAGGACTTGCTGATCAGAAGGTTGGTGGTTCGAATCCTTGTGATGGGGTGAGCTCCCGTTGCTCGGTCCCTGCTCCTGCCAACCTAGCAGTTTGAAAGCACGTCAAAGTGCAAGTAGATAAATGGCATTTCCGTGCGCTGCTCTGGTTCACCAGAAGCAGCTTAGTCATGCTGGCCACATGACCTGGAAGCTGTACGCCGGCTCCCTCGGCCAATAAAGTGAGATGAGCGCCACAACCCCAGAGTCGGCCACGACTGGACCTAATGGTCAGGGGTCCCCTTTACCTTTAAGCACCAAGATGCTTCAGTCTTTTCTCCGATGGGAATACAAAGTTATTAGGAACATGGCAGCTGTTGCATTACAGAGTATAAAAAAGAAATAAACAAAGATGCATACAGTAACTGTTTCCTGAGTTTAATCTTCAGCCTATCCCATGATCAGGCTTTTGGAAAATCTCGCTGTGGATTTTGACCTCACCCCTTCTAAATTTTGTGCCACCTTTAGGCTCCATTCCATTGCAAGATAGTTAAGTCCTGCTTTAGCAGCCAGCACAGTGCAGGTGCAGCTGTGGCAGTAATTAAGAAGAAGTATAAAGGTTAAGGTAAAGGGGCCCCTGACCATTAGGTCCAGTCGTGGCCAACTCTGGAGTTGTGGCGCTCATCTCGCTTTACTGGCCGAGGGAGCCGGCGTACAGCTTCCGGGTCATGTGGCCAGCATGACTAAGCCGCTTCTGGCGAACCAGAGCAGCACATGGAAATGCCATTTACCTTCCCACCTATTTATCTACTTGCACTTTTGATGTGCTTTCGAACTGCTAGGTTGGCAGGAGCAGGGACAGAGGAATGGGAGCTCACCCCATTGCGGGGATTCAAACTGCTGACCTTCTGATCTGCAAGTCCTAGGCTCTGTGGTTTAACCCACAGCGCCACCTGCGACCCCAAGCTGTGGCAGTGGGAAGGGTTAAATAAGCCTTTTTGAGTCCATGGCTCCCTTGACCAACTACAGTGGTGCCCCGCAAGACAAATGCCTCGCAAGACGGAAAACCCGTAAGACGAAAGGCTTTTCCGTTTGCAGAGACGCTTCGCAAGATGAATTTCCCTATGGGCTTGCTTCGCAAGACGAAAATTGACGAAAATTTTCAGGGGTTTTTCCCGCTCCAAAACCCCTTTTTCTGAAGCGCTAAGCTGCTAAAAGCATTTTAGCAGCAAAACCGCTAATCCCTTAAGCCTTAAAAAGCCGTTTTTAGCCCTTAAAGTGCCAATAGCGCTAATAGCGCTAATCCGCCAATGGGCTTGCTTTGCAAGACGAAAAAACTGCAAGACGAAAAGACTCACGGAACGGATTCTTTTCGTCTTGCGAGGCACCACTGTACATTCTTTCTGTGGCCCCTATGGGGCTCAGGAACCCAGCTATGTCACCCCTTGCCTGCAGAGCTGGCAGCGCCTCACCCTTTTTCAAACACCCTCCCTTGTGGAGTTTTCCCTCAGCGTCCTGTCCTCTCCCCTTTCCTTGGGAGTCCTCTGAACAGCTGCAGCTGCTGCCCCTGGCCTCTGAGCTGCCCCCACTGCCCCACAGAGAGGTGCCTCCTCCCACTGCCCCACAGGGGCCTGGGAAGCACCCCCTGGCCAGCCCCAGAGGCACCATTCGCCTGGGGAGCTTGTAGCCAGGGCTGCTGCCACAAACAGCTGTGCAAGCCTTTGGGAGGCAGAGACGCAAGAGGGAGGGAAGGGAAGGAAAGAGAGTCAGGGGCCAGTGTTGCCTGCAGCACCCCTGACCACCATTCAAGGCACCCCAAGGTGCCACAGTACACTGTTTGAAAACCACTGGGTTAAATGATCAAGCCACGGCTTGGCTGCTGCAAAGCGAGTGCAAAGTGGCCTCGCTTCTGAGAATAACTCTTCTCTCTTCCTCCAGCAGGCATTGTTGAAGTGGGGCATCTATTTGGCTGTTTTATTTTAGCAATAGGGAGCAGGTGTCCTAGAACGGTGCCCATAATTGCATGCGGGGCGGGGGCCCTTCTGCTCCTCCAGACCCCATTGAGATGCCTCTCGCAGCGATGATTAAACTCTTCCCTCCCTTCGCTTGCTTCAAAGAGCTGCCTGGGCCGCCTGGCCTTGCAACGGACTCTTGGCGAGTCTATTCTTAGCCTCTCTTGTTCTGTCCTCCCTCGCTTAACAATACCTCAAGTATGAGCCACACGTTTCATCTGCGAGAGCGTTCACTGAGGTAGGAGCTGGGGCTAAGAGGGAAGCTCAGTTTCTGGAAGTGTTTGCACCTGGGTTGATGGGCCCAGAGGATGGTGCCGGGTGTCGTTTGAAACATGTTACCTGCATGACATGTATTCCAAGAGTGGAAAGAATACTGTTGCCCAGTGGCGTAGCGTGGGTTGTCAGCACCCGGGGCAAGGCAAGTAATTTGCGCCCCCCCCACTGCACTGTCCCTCCCCCAGATAGTCCCTCGCTCTCTCTCCGCACCGCACCGCATGCCTGGCACCCTCCCCTCCACAGTGGGCGGCGACCCGGCGGCTCGGATCGGATTCGCACAGCCAGCACTGCAGTGAGAGAGAGTGAGTGAGCCAGGTAGGGGCAGAGAGCTGCGAGTGCGAGCGCGCCCCCCCCCCCCGATGTTGCGCCCGGTGCGGCCAGCCCCCCCTGCACCCCCCACGCTACGCCACTGCTGTTGCCTTCAGCTCCTGTTTGTGGGTTCCCACAGGCATCTGGTTGGCTGCTGTGTGAAATGGATGCTGGACTAGATTGGGCTTTTGGCCCAATCCAGGAACCAGGCTCTTCTTTCCAAGCACAATTCAAAGTGTTGGTGCTGACCTTAAAGCCCTAAACTGCCTCGGCCCAGAATACCTGAAGGAGCGTCTCCACCCCCATCGTTCAGCCCAGACACTGAGGTCCAGTTCCGAGGGCCTTCTGGTGGTTCCCTCACTGTGAGAAGTGAGGTTACAGGAACCAGGCAGAGGGCCTTCTCAGTAGTGGCACCCGCCCTGTGGAATGCCCTCCCATCAGATGTCAAGGAAATAAGCAACTATCTGACTCTTAGAAGACATCTGAAGGCAGCCCTGTTTAGGGAAGGTTTTAATGACTGATGTTTTATTGCCTTTTTAATATTCTGTTGGGAGCCTCCCAGAGTGACTTGGGGAACCCAGCCAGATGGGTGGGGTATAAATTAATTAATTAATTAATTTATAATTTATTTATTTATTTATTTATTAATTAATATAATAATTTCTTCTTGGTTTCTATGTACTCTGCATGCATTGGTTGCCTCTATGTTCCTAGAAGTGCTCACTCCAAAACTCTCTTCCTCCATCCTTGTCCTTTGAAGCTGCTTTTAACTCCCTGAATACCCCTCTTTTCCCCAGGCTCCTGAATCCAGTCCCACCGCTGAGAGATGGAGAAGCGAGGAGATTACTGAACCTCTCCTCAGCAGCTTCTTCAACCCCACTACCCTTTGGCTACATGATTAAGGAGAGTTAGTGGAGAGGTGAGGACGGAACCGGAGGACATCTCACTCCACGCT
Source organism: Podarcis tiliguerta (assembly GCF_965153285.1). Taxonomy (NCBI): domain Eukaryota; kingdom Metazoa; phylum Chordata; class Lepidosauria; order Squamata; family Lacertidae; genus Podarcis; species Podarcis tiliguerta. The sequence goes on from NC_139539.1 coordinate 6,079,399, forward strand.
GGCAGTTTCCATGCTTTCTGCCGTGCAGTCGCTAAAATACAGGAAGGGAGCTTGGAAGGGAGGTCATCAGATTGGACTGTCCTTCAGCAACACAAACGCAACAGAGAAAATAAGAAAATTCCTTCCAGTAGAACCTTAGAGACCAACTAAGTTTGTTATTGGTATGAGTTTTCGTGTGCATGTATCTGAAGAAGTGTGCATGCACATTAAAGCTCATACCAATAACAAACCTAGTTGGTCTCTAAGGTGCTACTGGAAGGAATTTTTTTATTTTGTTTTGACTATGGCAGACCAACCTGGCTACCTACCTGTAACTAGAGCAACAGAGAAAGGGAGACATACCTGAACAAGAATGGCTGTTTCTGAAGCCTTAAGTCAGGGGTGGGTGGAAGGTCAACTGGGATCTGCTGGCTGAACGTCTGAGTGATTTGAACTCGATCCACAAGGGTTTCTGGTGTCCAATTGTTTAACAGTGGCAACAATAAAATGCCTCACCCCCCCCCCCCAAATCCTGCTGAAATGATCAAGCCAGTGGTGGGGGGAAAGGACTTTGAGAGCAGTTCATTTCTGGCCCTAAGAACAAATTATTTATTGCATCATTTATATTCCACCTTTTCCTCCAATGAGCTGTAGGTGGCGTGCATGTTTCTCTCCCCCGCCTCCAATCCCAACAACAGCCCTGTGAGGTAGGTTAGGCTGAGAGGCACTGGCTGGGCAAGGCTCATGGCTGAGTGGGAATTTGAACCCTGGTTTCCCAGGTCCTAGTCCAGCACCCTGACCGCTACACCTTTCTGGGGTTCAAAATTCTCCTTCAGTTTCTGCCATCAAAACTTGGCTTTGATTGGTGCATCTCTGGGTTTGAGTGAAAGCAACGTGAGTGCCCAAAGCTTGAAGTCTTCCCACCATAAGATCACAACGCCCATGATTCAGTGTCTCTGAATGTTGCAGTGAGAATGCAGGGCAGCATCAGGGGGTCTCTTTCTGCCTGGCATTCTGAGACCTCCATGCTGCCATCTCTGCAGAATGTGTGTAATATCTGGAGGATTGTGAATTGATGGGTGTGTCAATGGAAGGAGTGAAGGAATCTGGAGCAGGGTTTTGGAAGCCTCAGCTTTGGGGGCCAAATGTGGCCCTCCAGAGCTTCTTTGGCCCCTGGGGCTCTTCCTGGGCCATGCTTCATCCCATTACTCTGGCTTCTCCTTGAGAGATTTTGCCTATGATAATGACATTTCTTTGTTGGGGTGGAAGGTGGAGAGATGCAGGGGAATGTAGAAACAGCTGGCTTTTGCATGGCTGGAATGTAGCTTCCTGCATGAGGTAAGAGGCATATCTCTTGCTATGCCTGTTTTCACCTCTGGCCCTTCCCAGCACTCGCATGTGGCCCCTGGAAGGTTCTCCATAAGGGAATGTGGCCCTCGGAAAATGTTCCCCACCCCTGCTCTGGATAGTGAATGAAGCTATTGCAGATGGATCCATTTTGGACTGGCCGGAATCCAGACTAGGGTCTGAGCCAGAGCACAGATGCTTAAAACCCACTGCCTGACCCTCTCTCCACCTTGAAGTTTTCCATATATCACCACAAGATGCTCCCTTGCATCCTGATACATGTTCTCCTGGTGTTTGATCTCCTGGTGTTTTCTTAACCATCAGGTCCAACTGCAACCTTCAAGAGAATCTGTCGCTCAGCACACCGGTTGGCCTAACCCGCTCCATGATCAGCAAGGAGGGAGACGTGCCAGTGCAGAGCTCAAGCAAGTGAGCCAGACCACGTACTCAAAAGGACAGCACCCCCTTTGGCACTCCCCAGCTTTCCCATTTCCTCTCCTTTGACTGTCACCCCCCCCCCACATTCTCCCAATTCTCTTCCACTTTGGTGCTTTCCAAAGAGGAGTATTAAATACAGGATGGTGCAAAGTGTGTCCCCACCGGTTGAATTTGTTTAGAACCTGTGATTTGCAGAGGTCGAAGGCCCCGCCTGTGTTTGACCCCCCCCCCCCTAGAAGGAAGCAGCCTTATTAAAAAATAAAGTTTATTCCGGACACTTCAGTGTACACCCTCCGGTTGGGTGGTTGCTTTAGGAGACTGAGAGATAACAACATCTGTACATGACTAAATCAGGCAGGGCACATTTGGATCAGGAGGTGTGAACTGCTGGGTATCGGCTAGAGAAGACCGCACACTCTGAACAGACACACACACACGTTTTGCTGTGATCACATCCTCATGATCCCAAAGCTGTAGAAAAGATACAAGACATGCTTATAGCACCCCACCCCCAAGAACACTCAATAAGCTGTACATTTTTGGCAGGATTTAATTACAAGCTTGACGATGGACAGTTTAAGGACCTCTGCTTCTAGCTGAGTTCTAGCACAGGAAAGATTTCCCCCACCCCCACTGTATCTGAAATAAAAAAATGACCTCCTTCCTTATCAGGAAAGAGCAGGAGACTCGTTTCCCCCTGACTCTTGCCCAAAATCTGCTTGCAGAACCGCTGTGGCTTTTCAGTTCTTAAAAAAATCTGTATGAGTCTCTGCAGGTTTCCTGCCTTTGGAACAAGCACTTCAAATTTTGTGTTGTACCTGCGAATGCAACGCTAGAAAACTCTGCACGACGTTCTAGGAGAGCATTTCCACTCATGTTTGAAGCCTGTTAGCCTTGCTCAACTCATACCCCCCACTCCTTCTGCCATCTCAAATTTGGAACAGCTTTTGCCCGGAAACTGCCCTTTCCTCACTTATGCCCCTCTGTCAAAGAGGGCTGGCGTGTATTGACAGCACTACAGAAAGTATATTAACAATGTGAATTAGAAACTTTCTGGGAGTTGTAGCAAAACACATTGTCCTCTGTTGTTGCTGGGCAGAAGGATCCAATATAACACACACAAACACATACAAGTGTAGGAGAAATTGACAGAGCAGACCCAAGATTAAGGGATATCATTCCCCCCCAAAAAAGAACATCGAACTGCACAATCGAAAGAATAAATGTTAAGCTTTACAGTTATGCCCAGTCCCTCCATTCAATCCCTGTTCACTTGCCAATATTATGCAGCAATATTTTGTTACTCCGAGCTTTCTGAGCCAGTCTCTCTTCGCGGGACATCTCCAGAAACTCCCGGAGGAGGTGAAAGGTCAAGTCTAGGGAGTTTGGGCGGCCATCGCGTCTTTTGCTGGAGCCCGCAGACCGCTCAGCTCTCTGCTGCTGATGCCGGGACCCCGATCTGGCCTCTGGTGGTTTGCAGGACCCGGGAGATCTTTGGTCTTGGAAGAGTCCCTCTTCTGAACCAGCCGGGGGTCTTGGGGGGTTGTCCTCCCACTCTGAGCGGCTAAGCCACTGCTCCCAGCTCAGGCTGCTTACGGGGAGCCGATGGGACATGGCTGGCCTGGGCCACTCTGAAGGGAGGCAGGATTTCAGTGGGAGAAACAGGAGGAGGAGGCAAAAGGCAGCCGAGACCATCTGTGCCATCATCAAACGTCCTTTGTCTAGGAGAGAGAGATAGATAGATAGATAGATGGATAGATAATTTATTACGGTCAAAGACCAGCTCACATAACACAACAAAAACAGCGTTCATAAAGATAAAATATACAATTGGAGCAGATTGCAGCAATAATAATAATAATAATAATAATAATAATAATAATAATAATTTATTATTTGTACCCCGCCCATCTGGCTGGGTTTCCCCAGCCACTCTGGGCGGCTTCCAACAAAGATGAAAAATGCACTAAAATGTCACATATTAAAAACTTCCCTAAACAGGGCTGCCTTCAGATGTCTTCTGAATGTCAGGTAGTTGTTTATCGCTTTGACATCTGATGGGAGGGTGTTCCACAGGGCGGGCGCCACTACCGAGAAGGCCCTCTGCCTGGTTCCCTGTAACGTGGCCTCTCGCAGTGAGGGAACCGCCAGAAGGCCCTCAGAGTTGGACCTCAGTGTCCAGGCAGAATGATAGGGGTGGAGACGCTCCTTCAGGTATACTGGGCCGAGGCTGTTTAGGGCTTTAAAGGTCAGCACCAACACTTTGAATTGTGCTTGGAAACGTACTGGGAGCCAATGTAGGTCTTTCAAGACCGGTGTTATATGGTCTCGGCAATAGCTCATGAGTTAAAATTAAGATATATACATGCACCCATACAACTGAGATTTAGGCTACCATAAAAAATTGACCCTGAGGCGCCCCAAAGGGCAACTTCAGCATTTCCCTAGTGAGCTATTTTATTCTAGAGGATGATCTGTGCCTACAAATCTGGGCGCAGAATCTGGCTACCAGCCAGGTCTTATGATCTTTGCCTAGGAGGAGAGAATTCAGTTTAGACTTGTCTGAAAGATCAGTGGTCTAGGAGAGAATGCAGGATCTGAGTTAACTCTGGGCTTGGCAGGAATGGATTTACTTCAAAGCACCTCCTTCCCCCACACTCCAAAGAGTCTCAAAGGGGCTAATAATGTAAACAGCATCAAAACAAGAATGAAAAACAAGCTAGCTGCTTAAACACTGGAGAACTGTGAACATGCAAGGGTTTCCACTAGCATAATGAGACTTTTTTCCCTCTCTCTTCATCCATGCCCCCCCCAATTGGTTCAGGAGGTTGGGGGAAACCCCAGAACATCATGTAAGGAGAGGAGGGGGGGGTCATTCCACCCAGCCAGCTGAAAATCTTGCACTGGTGGAATGAGGGTCATAGTGCTACAATTATTTCCTCCCTAGGTCTTTTTTGGGGGTCTGGGGGTGAGTGGCCGTAGCTTCGTTATAGAGCAGCACAATCAAGCAGTACATAAATTGAAATCAATTAATAAGATAGCAGATCTGTCTGAGAACTTTGAGGGTTGCTGCCAGCCTGAGTAAGCAATATTGAGCTAGGTGGACGTGCTTTAAAGCATCATCATCACACACACACACACACACACACACACACACACGTGAAGGGGCCGTCTGTCTTTTAAATCAAGTGAATAGTTGATTAATTGCAAGGGTGGTTTGGTAACAGAGGACAGGCTGTCTTTCAGAGATGCTTCTCCATGTTGCAGAGAACCATAGTATCACAGAATTACAGAGTTGGGAGGGAATCGAAGAATCATCTGGTCTAACCCCCTGCTGTGCAGGAATTTCCACAGGAAGGAAGCCCAGCCTTCACCCAAACACAGTTTAAAGACTCCTGCACCCAGCTCAGGGCACTTTGCATTCAACTCAATTCATTTCTGCCACCTGATAATGTTTCAGGAACGCCTCAGGAAGCAGCCTTAAAACCGGCCAGTCTAAACTGGCAGAAGCTCTCCAGGGTGTCAGGTTAGCAACAGGTCGCTCCTGTCACCTGCTATATCTGATTCTTCTAACTTCAGGTGCCAGGGGCTAAATTTCAGCTTACCCAGGTACAGTTAGAAATGTCTCCGTTCTGAAAGCTTGGAGAGCCACTGCCAGTCAGTGCTGGCATACTGAGCTAGATAGAACCAAAGATCTGATTCAGTAGAAGGCATCTTCCTGTTGCTATTTGTTTGAGGTGGAGAAGGTGGTTGATAACAGAACATACTTTGCATGTGCAGAGTCCTGTCTTAAATCCCTAGCACTAATGCATTTCCTAAAGGGTAAATCGTTTTGTGTGTTCACAGAATCTTTGAGTTGGAAGGGACCCAAGGGTCATCTAGTCCAACCCGCTGCAGTGAAGGAATCTCAGCTAAAAATTCTCTGGCAGATGGCCATCCAACCTCTGCTTAAAAACCTCCCAGGAAGGAGAGTTCATCACCTTCCAAAGGCTCTTACCACCAGAAAGTTCTTCCTGATGTTTAGTGGGAATCTCCTAACTTGAATCCTTTGGTTTGATTCCATTCTCCTGCCTCCAGAGCAGGAGAAAACAAGCTTGCTCCATCTTCCAGGTGACAGCCCTTCAGATACCTGAAGATGGCTATCATAACACCTCTCAGAACACACCTGGAATGGCAAGGCATTGCACTACAACCCGCTGCCTCATGGAAACCATCAAATTAGCTGCTTTCTCTTAATTCCCTGGATATAGAATCTATGCCTAGGACAGCTGCATAGCAAACATTCAACATATGTCATTTTTATCATGCTACCCTGTGTACCTATGCTGGGCTAAGCCACGCTGTTGAATTTGGTTAATGTGTGTCTGCACAGGACAAAGAACCATTGCTGCATTTATTCTGTGCCACAGCAGATTTAAAGGTAGTACTGGCATTAAATGGATCTAAAAGCACTACTGATGTCGAGAGAGTTGTACTGTGCCCAGAAAAGCACCAGAACACTTTTTTTAAAAAAGGAAGAATGAAGGGGGGTCATCAAAGCTTTATTACCCGCAGCCCAAGAGCCATCCCTGTGCTGCAGATGGCCATGTACAAGAAAGATTTGAGCAACACAATGTGGCTGGCTTAAGTAAATGAGCCAAACTGCACACTACAAAAGGAAAAGAATTGGAACCCCCGGGGATTAAAGGAAATAGATGAAAAACCAATGTGACTTGGAATAATAGCATTTTCCTAACACCCTGTATTCGTACCTTGGCCATGAAGCTCATGTTAATTCACCCTGATTTACTGGGAACCAAATATTATTGGCTCCTCTAGAAATGATCACCCACACCCAAAAACCTGTCTTACATTCTCTGCTTGTAAGGAGATCCCTGCTGAATCATATTATGGGTCTAGCACCTGATTTCTAATGGTGTGAACCAAATTCCTCGGGGGAAGTCCCCGTCATTTGCCTGCCCTGAGTCTGCCTTCCAGAGTTATACTGCTACAGACCATGGAGGCTCCAGTCTATTTAGCTATAAAAACTACTATCTGCCAATACATTTTCCTCTTCCATGAATGGTGTAATCCCTCTTCAAACCCATCTACATAAAAATTAGGAGGTCTTGCTGTGGATCAGAGGAATGAATGAGTTAAATAGGCTTAATTGGTTTTAAGCTTGTCATTTATATTGCCTTAACCTGCCCTGGGACCTTACAGTGGAGGGTGGAATGACGATGACAATTAACAATATTAGATTGGAAAGAATATCAAGAATGGCAGCAGCCTTTCAAGTGCTGGTGAGGGCATACTCTTCCTTCCTCAAGACGTAGAAAGTGATATCCAAGCATTTAATATTTCATCAATAAATATTTAACAAATAAGCACATGTTTGCTGTCCTGGGAGCAATTTGCTCCTGTCCCTGTTCTGTGGAGGTAAACACAGAAACGCCACTTCATAGCTGATCTTTCACCTCCGTCTCCCCTGGTGAAGAGGTGAAGACTTACAATCTTTCTGCACCTGTAGCTTCCCGGTACCTTGGATTAATTACAAAGAAGCTTCTTTCCTTCATCCCCTGTCCCATCCCTCACCTGAAAGCCTGCTCACCTGCCTCTTTGCTTCAGAATTATAACCCCGCACCGTAGGACCCCCCTTGCATGTAATCACGCCCAACTCCTCGCTCCAGATGCTACCATCCCAGGTGCGCTATCAGGGTCTGTCTGAAAGGAGGGCTTGATCCTTGCAACTCACCTTGCGCAGCCTTCGTTTCGGTCTTTTGCCCTACAACTCTTGCCTGGCGCTGCTGACACCCCCAATCTTTATCAGACTCCTGTCTGCAAGAAGCCAGCAGACCTATTTATAGTGGGGAGACTCCTTCCACCCCTCCCCGGCTTCTTCCACCCCCTCCTTCCCCAGCAGGAGCGGGAGAGAGAGAGAAAGGGATGGGGTGGGGGCTCCCTAGCACCGGGAACTGTGACGTAGTCTTCTCCAGCCCCGGGAAGGGAAGAGGAACGAGAGAGCGGAGTCCTTTTCTAAAGAGATTGCATTAGACATGTACACATATAAAATTGCTGGGGTTGAATTAGCGCAAATACGGCAAGGCAGGCGCGGGCGCTGTCCGAGGTGCTGAAATCGCCGGCGCTGGCTGGACGCAACGGGGCTGAAGTTGGTTTCTAATTTCGGGTTCCTTATCAAATACAGAGTTGAATGAACGGAATGCGAAGGGTCTCAGTTCCTTCTTCTATGCTTTCCAGTTACCCGGACTGGGGACGTGGGGATGGGGAGAAGGAAGGTGGTGGGTGAATGAAAGTCCAGTTGCGGCTTTGGGGGTTCAGTCTGCACGATGTCATGAGTCCTTCCTAGTTCAAATAACAAAGGAACGTAAGAATGAATTGCTGGGTCAGGCCAATGGCTCATATAGTTCAGCAGCCTGTTCTCACACTGGCCAACCAGATGCCTGGGGAGAAACTAGGGGGCAGAACATGAGCATAAGAGCCCTCTCACCTCCTGTGGTTCCCTGCAACTCGTACTCCAACATATTGCTGCCTCCAACTATGGAAGCAGAACTCAGCCATTGTAGCTAGTAGCCCTCAATTTGTTGTTCTTGTTTAGTCGTTTAGTCGTGTCCAACTCTTCATGACCCCATGGACCAGAGCACGCCAGGCACTCCTGTCTTCCACTGCCACCCGCAGTTTGGTCAAACTCATGCTGGTAGCTTCAAGAACACTGTCCAACCATCTCGTCCTCTGTCACCCCCTTCTCCTTGTGCCCTCCATCTTTCCCAACATCAGGGTCTTTTCCAGGGAGTCTTCTCTTCTCATGAGGTGGCCAAAGTCTTGGAGCCTCAGCTTCAGGATCTGTCCTTGCAGTGAGCACTCAGAGCTGATTTCCTTAAGAATGGAGCAGTTTGATCTTCTTGCAGTCCATGGGACTCTCAAGAGTCTCCTCCAGCACCATAATTCAAAAGCGTCAATTCTTTGGCAATCAGCCTTCTTTGTGGTCCAGCTCTCACTTCCATGCATCACTACTGGGAAAACCATAGCTTTAACTATATGGACCTTTGTTGGCAAGGTGATGTCTCTGCTTTCAATAGCCTCCATGAATTTGTCCAATCTTTTTGGGTTCCTATATCTGTGGGGGTAGAAGCTATGAGAAGAAACTTGACAAACTAGTCCCTTTGTCTAGGCCAGGGGTAGTCAACCTTTTTATACCTACCACCCACTAATGCATCTTTCTTGATGGTAAAATTTTCTTACCATCGATGGAAGGAGGATTCAGCTTGTGCCATAGAACACCCTCCCGCCCACCTAGAATCCTGAAACGCCCACTAGTGGGCGGTAGGGACCAGGTTGACAACCCCTGGCCTAGGCAAGGGTTGTGGCCGGCTAATTATGCACCATGATTAGCATAACCAAAGAAGTTGCTCTGTGCCACAGAATGAACAGGTGGGTTTTACAAAGTCCTATTCCTTGTTTAGGAGGGAGCAGTGTGGGGAATGAAGAGTGAGTATTTTATGGATTTTTTTTTTTTTTTTACATATTCAAAGCTCAACTCCTTCCAGACCTGAGAGGTATATTTGACAATATTTCCTCATCTCTTTTATTCTCACAACATCCTTGTAAGTCATAGGGGATCATTACCCCTATTTTACAAATGATGAATTGAGGCTGATGTAGAAGCTATCCAGTATGTCTATGGTTCTCTTGTGCTTCCAAACCAATTGTCCATTTTATGTTGCTCCAGCATAATGGGGGAACTCCATTTAGATATTTTGAGCAGCCAGTACACTTGCACAGCCTTTATTAAGATCTGCTTTGTAGCTATGAAGGTTCCCTCCACCCTTCCATTTATCTGCTGCTTCCAGTAAAAAATAAAGGATGCCTCATCCCTGCATTGCATTGAAAATACTCATAAATTCAGTTCTGCCCCCCTCGTTTTAAAAAGCACTATGTTTTCTGCATAGGTGCAATTACTTCTGCAAGTCCTTCTTTCCTTAAGTAGACTCCTTTGTACTTCTTAAGAATGTTGGCTTGATCCAGCCAGAGTACATGAGCACTGATCTAACCAAAGCTAATAATTGGGTACCACTGATTGGAATAGGGCACATTTAAGTATGCACTCACTTTCCCCCACTGAAATCCACAGATGTTAAATTCACCTAACTTTGCTTTTATTAGGTACTCGCAACATAACCCAAACCCAAGATATGGGTTTGGTAGAGTGTGACCTTTCCTAAGCTGAGCTGCAGCTCAGAAGGGGATACACTGGTCTAAGTTCCTTACCTTGGCTCAGCTGGGGCTCAATTTTGTTGTTGTTTAGTCGTGTCCGCCTCTTCGTGACTCCATGGACCAGAGCATGCCAGCCACTCCTGTCTTCCACTGCTTCCCGCAGTTTAGTCAAACTCATGCTGGTAGCTTCAAGAACACTGTCCCACCATCTGGTCCTCTGTCGTCCCCTTCTCCTTGTAGGCCCTCCATCTTTCCCAACATCGGGGTCTTTTCCAGCGAGTCTTCTCTTCTCAGGAGGTGTCCAAAGTATTGGAGCCTCAGCTTCAGGATCTGTCCTTGCAGTGAGCACTCAGGGCTGATTTCCTTCAGAATGGAGAGGTTTGATCTTCTTGCAGTCCACGGGACTCTCAAGACACTCCTCCAGCACCATAATTCAAAGCATCAATTCTTTGGTGATCAGCTTTCTTTGTGGCAGAATTTAAGCTGGCAGAATTTACACTGGGGTAAGTCCCCCAAGTGAGCTATTCTGAACCCCTTTCAGCTCATTCACGTGACCCAATAATGCAGGAGGAAAGGACTGACAAAAAGGTCGTATAAATCAAACTCCTCCTGAACAGTGTTTGGAATAGGAGAAACTTATGCTAGGGTAAATTAGGCCGGAATAAGTTACACCGGCTTTCTATAGGTAGGATTGGTTTTTTAGACACTTTCTCCCATCGTTTACTGTGCTGCTATTTTGTTTCTGTTTTTAATTCTCTTCATTTGCTTAGATAACCGCTTCTCATCGGGTGTAGCGTCCCACATTGGTGTGGCAGGAGAGGTCGGTAAGTGTGGTAGGATAATTCCAGGACAATCAGAGAAACATTTAAACATTTGTATAGAATTATATAGTATCAATTTTTATTTATTTATTTGCAGAATATGGATAAATAGCTGTTGAAAATGAGAGCAAGAGCATCGAGTGAGGACAATCCCACTTGTGATCCAGAATCTCCATTCAAACGGAGTGCTGTTTATAATTAAATTTTGGGAATAATTTATGTTCTTATGTAGCTGCATCGTTTTATACTTTCTGTATGCACCATGGCCATATTATAAAGAGGTTGTGTTCTATGTTATAAATCAAGCACCATTAGGAGTTGTTGTTTTTTCATTTTCCAATGTATTTCTTTTTATATATATATATAATATTTTATTAAGAGTTTCACATAAGAAAAGAAAAAGAAAAATACAAAAATAAAAAGAAAACAGGTAAAAACAATTCCATTTTCATGGTATTTCTTACATTTGCTTGTTTCCCCGACTTCCCCCATTTTCCAATGTATTTCTTACCAACAAGAAATCTGGTGTGGTGTGAGCAGATTTTTATTCTGAAAGTGTAACACAGAGAAAAAAAGTTTGAGAACCACTGGCTTGGATGAAAAGTGATCTTTCGGAGTTGACCTCCTTTGGCTCCACAGCCATCTCATGAATGAAAAACCCAAACTTTGATATTCCCATGCAGCTAAAAGAGTTAGGAATGTGTTCCAACTTCTGAAGAAGTCAGGGAAACAGTCAGGCTCACTTTGCAGCTGTGCATATGGGGTGAAGCTTACTAAACCCCTCAAACTTACCTGCTTCTGGTAAAACCATGAATGTGTTCCTGACGGGAATCACAAAGGAAATGTTAAGAAGCCCAGAGCTTGGGGGCAAAATGATCACCTTTTTCCACCACCGTTGATATTATTGCTTTACTGTGCACAGCACTTAACACAGTGCTTCCTCCATTCCAGCCAAATGTAGAGAGAAGGCAAGGGTTTTTTGGCGAGCGTGGGGGGCCAAAAAGACAAGACAGTTGGACAACTCACCGTTCAGCTAACATGTGCACTATTTATCCAAGGTTACATTGACTTAGGTTGGAGGGAGCAAACCTGGGTAATTTAGATGTTTCAGATAACTGGCATTCAGATAATGGGACTGTCTCTACTGTCATTTTTAAAATATTCTAATCGGCAATTTATAGGGACCTTTGTGTGAAGGGTTGGACTTTGATAGCTTCCTCTCATAACTAGATTATTTTTCCAGGCTACCATTTCATGCATTAAAAATAAGGAATATTTCTCTAGGTGCTTTGTGCGTGATTCATTTCGTGATCTCATGCAGTTTAAGACATCACTTAAGAAGCCCAGATAGTACTCTTGAAAGCAATTTTCTTCCCTTAGTTGAGTACGGAGGAAGCATGCTTTTCTTTGTCTAATCACAAATAAGTGGACCCCCCAAGTATTAACGTAAATTGGAGCTGTAGTTTACTTCACACACTCATCTATGGGGTTTCTTCTCTTTTTTATGGCATCATTCAGCATTTAGGACGGGAATGAGTTATCTATTGTGAGGCTGAGAGTTTAACATTCCATTCACAAGGCATGTAAATTTCTCAAAAGAACAGATAATTCGTGGAACTTTGCCTGCATGCAAACTACTTCCTCCCATCTTTTCCATGCTGGATCTTTAAGGTGAGCCACTGAGAGACACAATGGTATCCTGGTTGGTTGGTTGGTTGGTTGGTTGGTTTTTTGCCTTTAAGTCCCCTCCCCATCAATGAGTGAGTGGACATTGTAAGTCTACAGCGCACTGAAGAGGGTGCAAGACTGGGCAGTGTTCATGGAGGTCCTAGGCTGCCTAGACAACAAGACCCCCTCTCTCAGCCTGGCTGATGGGGTCCAAAGAAAAGCAGAGCAAGGCGTTTGGCACCAGCTTGGCTGCAGGAGTTGCTGGAAGGAGGCAAACAAGATGCTATCTAACCATCTTAGGGACTCCATTCTAGATTTGTGTCATGTTTGCTCCTTAGCCCTTTCTTCTCCCAAAGCTATCCCTCAGGGCAGCGGAAGTTTAGGATCAGTGTTTTCCTTCTCCTGGATGGGCTACCGGGAGTATACCCTGCGGAGGACCTTAAGGTCCATAAATAGCAACACCCTAGAGGTCCTGGGCCCTAAGGAAGTTAGATTAGCCTCAACCAGAGCCAGGGCCTTCTCAACACTGGTGGAACGCTCTGTCTCATGAGACCAGGGCCCTGTGGGATCTGATTTCTTTCCTCAGGGCCTGTAATACAGAGTTGTTCCATCTGGCCTTTGGCTTGGAATCAACTTGATCCCCTCCTCCTCTTTCCTCTTTCCTTTCTCCTCCTGTGATGGAACTCCTATTTGGGGACTTCCCTGACTTTTTTCTGGCCCACGTAGGACCAGTCTGGATAGTTGGCCTTGGTGAAGATTTGACGTTTTCACCCCCAAAAAGTTTTTGATTTAAGTTTCTACTGAAATGAAGCTGCATTTTAATGTTGTACTTAATCGTGTTTTTAAGTTGTATTTTAATCCATTGTTTTTATACCTGGTGTTAGCCACCCTGAGCCTGGTCTTGGCTGGGGAGGGCGGGGTATAAATCAAAATTATTATTATTATTATTATTATTATTATTATTATTATTATTATTATTATTACCTTCCCAGGACGATGAGTCCCATTGCTCCTCACTTCCCTCTTCTACCCCTCCAATAATAATAATAATAATAATAATAATAATAATAATAATAATAATAATTCCTTAGAAATGTCACCTTTTGGCTTTCTTCTGAAACCAGAGTCTCTTTTGAAGCCCTCCTTAACAGTGAATGCGTGACCACTTTTACCTTTCTGGGCTCTGTTGTGATCAGACACTGGGACAAAGGAGATTGAAGCATCTCATTCAGAGACAAAGAGCAGAAGCTGCCAATTGCTAGTAATCAAAGCCTTCATCTTTTTGTAAGATGGAGTCTCATGAAACTTCATCATTTCTAATGATGTGCAATGATAACTCTTGCCATTGTGTGGGAAAGCACAACCCAGCAGTAGGTTTGAGGCTCCCTCCCCTTTGGTTACTTTTCTTGTGGCGTCTATATTATAAGTTTACGGCATTGTGGCCAGGGGCAGAGGAAGGGGTGTGTGGTGGGGGCCGGATGCCCCGGGTCCCACCACTGTGGTGGGTGACAACATGGCGGGCGGCACTCACCACGGGGCCTGCAGCACGTCCGAGCCACCGTCTCTCCTGGTAGTGACGTGGTGGCTTGGGCCCCCACAGCCTCCACACTGCCCCAAACGGTCCGCCCGCTGCCTCCCCCTCAGTTGTAGGGTGACTGAGTGGGAGGAGGCAGGCAGACTCCTCGGAGGCCCCATGGAGCATCCTGCCCTGGCTCACCCTGCCCCATGGGTGGGTGGCCGCACCCCCGCAGGGGACTGGCCCCGCCCCGGGTGCAGGATGCGTGCGCTGCCCCAGGCGCCCGATCGGCTTGCTCCACCGCTGATTGTGGGGCATTTGATGTTGCAAATGGCAGCGGAGAAATGGGAAGTTTATCAGGATATGCAAACAGAGCTGAAGTGGAACAGACGTCTATCTGCAGAAACTCCAACTGATGCTTGTTCTGATTCAACAGTAAGCATCGGGTTTTCCTGGGGAAAGCAGAGGGATGAAAGAAAAACCTCTCAGACCTGTGCCTAGAATCACGGGACAAGCGGAAGTGTGCCTGAGCCCATTTCACTAATTCACACAACTCATTTCCAAGCTCATATTTGTTTGCATTGCAGGCAACAAAGACAGACAGATAAATATGCTTTGCTTCAATGATTAGGGGCAGCAACTGTTCTGAATATGAGCTGCTGGAAACTGCAGTGGGAAGAGGCAGCTCTTGTGCCCAATCTGCTTGTAGGTTTCCCACAGGCTTCAGGTTGGCCACTGTGAGAACAGGATGCTGGACCAGATGGGCCTGATCCAGAAGACTCTTCTTCTATCCATATGTCCTTAAATGGCACTGTGGCGTTTGCCCTCCTATGTGTGTGGCATCATACTGGGTTCATAAGGAAAGGGTTAACTAATAGTAAAATGACTAACCCATGAGAACCCAGGGAGGAGAGTTAACTGTGTATAAGGTTTAAGCACAGAGGTTTTTTAGAGGGTTAGAGTTGTTGAGAAGACAGTCTGGGGTTAGAAGAGACAGAGAAGATAAGTCTCTGGGTTGGGCTAGTCTGGTGTGAGAGAGGGAGAGAATTTGTTAAGAGGAGTCAGTCAAACAGTTGAGACAATCAGTCAGAAGGTATTAGGAAGGTAAGGTAAAGGGGACCCTTGACCATTAGGTCCAGTCGTGGCCTACTATGGGGTTGTGGCGCTCATCTCGCTTTATTGGCCGAGGGAGCCGGTGTACAGCTTCCGGGTCATGTGGCCAGCATGACAAAGCCGCTTCAGGCGAACCAGAGCAGCGCACGGAAACGCCGTTTACCTTCCCGCCAGAGCGGTACCTATTTGTCTACTTGCACTTTGACGTGCTTTTGAACTGCTAGGTTGGCAGGAGCAGGGACCGAGCAACGGGAGCTCACCCCGTCATGGGGATTCGAACCACGACCTTCTGATTGGCAAGTCCTAGGCTCTGTGGTTTAACCCACAGCGCCACCCACGTTCTTATTAGGTATAGGCGGGTAAAGAAACTAAAGTTAAGATACTGACAGGAATATTATCTGAGAAACCATAATCTTGTTAATGTTTGTAAAATAAACTTGTTTTGGGGGGTTCACTTTTAACAAACGACTGGACTCCGTGTTTTACCAGAGAGTAACTGGTTGGTGGCAGCAGGGAAGCGAGCACAGTGGTGGCACAGGGATCAGTAGACTGTTAAATATCCGGGGACCCTGTGTGATCGCCGCAGGAACCATCTATGTATGGGACACTTTGCGGCAGCTTCTGCCAACCTGGGCAGCTTCAGGAATTTTGGACCACAACACCCACCCATCCCAGCAGGACTAGGCAATGCTCAAGGATGATAGGAGTTGTAGTTCACAACATCTGGGCAGTCACTGACACCCAGACCCTGCTCTAGAAGATCTTACGGACTGTGGGCAAACAGAGATTCAGCAACAGATGGAAGGGCAAAGGGGCAGTCTATGGAGACACTCTTTGGGGAAGCCAGATCGACTAAACCAGGCATCTCCAAACTTGGCCCTCCAGATGTTTTGGGACTACAACTCCCATCATCCCTAGCTAACAGGAACAGTGGTCAGGGATGATAGGAATTGTAGTCCCAAACATCTGGAGGGCCGAGTTTGAGGATGCCTGGACTAAACTGTCAGTTTGGGACCAGTAGCTTCCATTCCTGGTGAACCCAGAAGGCTCACCGAATTCTGTGCAAGGAGGGCGGGAGGAAATGACATTCATCCTGCATTTTTGCACCGTTGCTCTCCTTTCCCTTCCTTTCACAGCAGTCTCAGTCCATTTCCTCCCTATTGTGCGTGGGAGAAATTTCAGCAATTGCAGACGTATTATATTAAATCTGAAAGCATATATTGCCAAGGGATATATTAGGAGGCCTTTGATCCTGCAGAAGACTACAAGCGGTAAAGATCTTGGCACCTTCACAGAGCCTCACTGAAGCCAAAGGAAATTTGATTGCTGGACTGGGATGTTCATTTGTTCATTGACTGGGAGCTGGGGGTGAGGTGGGGGGAGCGAGGTAGAAAAATTCATACTTTGAAGGAGTTCCGTTGACTCATGCAATCCAACCCTCTTTTCATTAATAAAACACTTGTGATATCTCAAGTAGTGTCTAATGAATTAGGAGACGAGTTGTTTATATAACATGGAGAACATAAGAAAAGCTCTGCAAGATCAGACCACTGCCAGCCTCTCAGTGGCCAGCCAAAGCTCTATGGGAAACCCATAATGTCAGGGCCTAGACAGAGGATGAATGGGGGAGACTGCTTCCCCAGCCTGACCCTTCCAGAGAAGACGAAGACAGTATAGATTTACAACAGATTTATGGATTTACATCTGAAGAGAGCCCTGTTTAAGGAAGTTTTCTGTTGGATGTTTTATCGTGTTTTTAATATTCTGTTGGGAGCCGCCTAGAGTGGCTGGGGAAACCCAGCCAGGTGGGCGGGGTATAAATAAATAAATATGTATATACCTGAAGGAGCATTTCCACCCCCATTGTTCTGCCTGGACGCTGAAGTCCAGTGCCGAGGGCCTTCTGGTGGTTCCCTCACTGTGAGAAGCAAAGCTACAGGGAAACAGGCAGAGGGCCTTCTCGGTAGTGGCGCCCGCCCTGTGGAACGCCCTCCCATCGGATGTCAAAGAGATAAACAACTACCTGACATTTAGAAGACATCTGAAGGCAGCCCTTTTCAGGGAAGTTTTTAATGTGTGACATTTTGATGTATTTTTCATCTTTGTTGGAAGCTGCCCAGAGTGGCTGGGGGAACCCAGCCAGATGGGCGGGGTACAAATAAATAATAATAATAATAATAATAATAATAATAATAATAATAATTTTTTGCTCTATAGGACATACCCGACCATAGGACACACCTTGTTTTAGAGGGGGAGAACAAGGGGGGAGAATTCTCTTACTCTCTGCGCAGTGCCCCTTCAGCGAAGCGACAGAAGAAACGGAGCCCCTTCCATTTCTCCTCCCGCTTCGCTGAAGGGGCGCTGCACAGAGAGGGAAAGCTGCGCAGCACCTCTCCAGCGAAGCAAAGCCAGGAGAGTGAGAGGGATCGGTGCGCACCAACCCCTCTCACTCTCCAGGCTTCAGCGAAAGCAATGCAAAGCCTCCGGAGCATGGCAGGAGCACTCCCACTGCGCTTCAGAGGCTTCGCGTTGCTATCGCTGAAGCCATGGAGCCTGCATTCACTCCATAGGATGCACACACATTTCCCCTTAATTTTTGGAAGGGGAAAAGTGTGTCTTATAGAGCGAAAAATACTATGATGATGATGATGATGGTGATGATGATTGGCTTGCCAGAGGTCACAGCTCAGAGGCAGATGAGGTGGGAAGCTGGGAAATAGGGGGAGAGGAGGAAGAGGAGGAAGAGGAGGAAGAGGAGGAAGAGGAGGAAGAGGAGGAAGAGGCAGAGCAGCTGGCTAACATGCTATCACTAGAAAGCATTCCAGACCCCCCTCTCCTAGAACCTGGCAAGTGCTGAAAGTAGGAGAGCAAAGGGCTCGGAGACTGATGGCCCTAAACGGCAACTGTAAGGTGTGTGGTACTGTTGACGAATGAGGAAGTGGGAGAGAAGGTGGGTGGAGAGCAACACCATTACTCCAAGAGGCTGCATTTCTAAGCCTCTCTCTGTGAATATTGAATAAACAACATTAAAAGACGCCTGCTTCTTGGGAGAAAAGCGATGACAAGCCTAGACAGCATCTTAAAAAGCAGAGATATCACCTTTCCAAAAAGGTCCGTATAGTTAAAGCTATGGTTTTCCCAGTAGTGATGTATGGAAGTGAGAGCTGGACCATAAAGAAGGCTGATGGCCAAAGAATTGATGCTTTTGAATTACGGTGCTGGAGGAGACTCTTGAGAGTCCCATGGACTGCAAGAAGATCAGACCTCTCCATTCTGAAGGAAATCAGCCCTGAGTGCTCACTGGAAGGACAGATCCTGAAGCTGAGGCTCCAGTACTTTGGCCACCTCATGAGAAGAGAAGTCTCCCTGGAAAAGACCCTGATGTTGGGAAAGATGGAGGGCACAAGGAGAAGGGGACGACAGAGGGCGGGATGGTGGGACAGTGTTCTCGAAGCTACCAGTACCACCAGAGCGGCGTGGGAAGCACCTGTCCAAGGTCAGCTGCCCTAGTAAAGGTAAAGGGACCCCTGACCATTAGGTCCAGTCATGGCCGACTCTGGGGTTGCAGCGCTCATCTCGCTTTATTGGCCGAGGGAGCCGGTGTACAGCTTCCGGGTTGTGTGGCCAGCATGACTAAGCCGCTTCTGGCGAACCAGTGCAGCACACGGAAACGCCGTTTACCTTCCTGCCAGAGAGGTACCTATTTATCTACTTGCACTTCGTGCTTTCGAACTGCTAGGTTGGAAGGAGCAGGGACTGAGCAATGGGAGCTCACCCCATTGCGGGGTTTTGAACCGCCGACCTTCTGATCGGCAAGTCCTAGGCTCTGTGGTTTAACCCACAGCCCCACCCACCCACAGCCCCACCCTAGTAACATGCATCTAAGACCGCAGGAGCCTGTTTCCTAGAATTCCACTCTGGATTTGTAGCCTTGGAGGTGTTTACATGGGTCAGGGTAGGATTCAGCAGTGGTTAAATCATTAATTTTAACCTGACATATTTTAATCCTTTCATGTAATAAGCATTTTATTGTTTATTAGAATTTTCACTCCCCGAGATTTATCTCTGCATAATCTGCTGTTGATTTCCCTTGGGTACTATTATTAAGCTTATATCTTTGATAAACGGAAATGCATCTACTGGTCTCCTGCTGCTGCATTTAAAACAAATCTTTTCCAAGTGTATTATTACCTATCAGGTCTTGCTTGGTCATCACCACCCCCTCGCCCACTGGGACAAACAAACAACTTCACTTTCGGAATCCGCTCCCCCCCCCCCAATGCTTAGTTTGCTCTGCCCAAAAAATTTAGTGGGACATTATAGGATGTCGACTTTTCACTGAGCTCCTATTCCGATTTGTTTGTGGGAGGTTACATGACATCAAGTCCAGCGCTTTCCAGAGTGTTTTTACATCCCTTCCAATGCCACAAAAAATTGTGGAAGTTTTTCCCAAATCCACTTTAATTGCACAGCCTGAATTGGCCACTAGGAAGCTGAATCTCACCTGGAAAAGAGCAACAGCCCAGAAGCAGCCCAAGAACATGCTTTGTTTCCTCAAAAGGTGGCTACACCAGCCACCTTGAAATATACTCAGAGTCGAGAGTGGATTTCATGCTCTTTATTCAGCTCATAGTGGTGAGGAGGAATGGTTGTTCCCCCAGAATGTCTGCTTTATATACATTATTTACACAATGGGCCCCCTGTGATTGGCTAATTCCAGGATTCACGTGTGGGCCAATCAGGTTGCGGATTCACTTCCACTGGGAGCTGGATTGGGTGGCTCCTGTGGACCAATCAGACTGCTGCATTCTGGACCCTATTGTTCTAGGACCAATCAGACTGCTGCATTCTGGACCCTATTGTTCTAGGACCAATCAGACTGCTGTATTCTGAATCCTATTGTTCTAGGACCAATCAGACTGCTGCCTTTTGGATCCTATTCAACTCAGTACATAACACCGCCCCCAACCTGCTACTCTCCAGATGTTTTGGGGTGCAATTCGGACCAGCTGCAGCCTTGGCTGCTGGGAGTTTAGTCCCAAACATCTGAAGGGGGCACCGGGTTGGGGATGCCTGGGTTTGTGGATAATGGTGCAGCTTCCTGTCTCAAAAGAATTTCAGAAGCCTTTTATGTGGGAAATGTCTTCGATAGAACCAGCTGTAACCTGGAGGTGGGTGTTTTGATTTGATTTGCGCAGCTACAACGCACCAAGTCTATTTTAGGAAACCCCCTTCCGGCATTTCCATTCTCTTGGGGCTTCTCAGAAACTCTGGGTCGAAAAAACTGCAGAGAATCTTCTCCAATCTCTTCAGAGTCTGAGTCACAAAGACCTTGAGCAGCGAGTCATCCCTCGCCTGAGCATCTTCCCCATTACAGGTCTGAAAGCCGGCTGGTGTCTCTGTGCGAAGACGACCAGGTTTCGAGTGCGTAGCATAGCGCATCGCAGAGCCAGGGACCCAGGTGGGGAATGCAGTTCGTTTGCAGAGGACAATGCATTTTTGCAGGGCACAGTGACATGTTGAAAGAACATGGCTCTGCCAGCGAAAGCAGAAACCTTGAGCCCCATTCACTGCTCTGCATCATCAACTCGCTGCCCTTTATTTAGAAATGAGCATTCCAGCTAAACTTTAAGAAGGACTTTCTGGAGTTTGACGGTGTTTGACGGTGGAACGGAAAGCGGTGGGCTCTCCTTCCGTGGAGGTTTTTAAGCAAAGGTTGGGTGGCCACCTGGCATGGGTTCTTTAGCTGCGATTCCTGCGTCGCAGGGGGTTGGACTAGATGACCCTCAGGATCCCTTCCAACTTTATGATTCTATGGCTTTATGATTTAACATTGTTGTTTTTTCCATAACACTTCACAGACACCCAATGAAGCTGAATGCTGGAAGATTCAGGAAAGCCACTTCCGCCCTTTGGAGGAGGTGGAGTTGCAGGTGTCACGGTCCCATCACTTGTACGGCGGCTGGAACCCAGCCCCCACGCGATTGGGGGGATTCCCGGCTGCATCACACCCTGGCCACACAAGATGGGTGACACCTGGCTTGAGAGCAGTACATGTGAAAAGGATCTAGGAGTCTTGGTTGACCACAAACTTGACATGAGCCAACAGTGTGATGCGGCAGCTAAAAAAGCCAATGCAATTCTGGGCTGCATCAATAGGAGTATAGCATCTAGATCAAGGGAAGTAATAGTGCCACTGTATTCTGCTCTGGTCAGACCTCACCTGGAGTACTGTGTCCAGTTCTGGGCACCACAGTTCAAGAAGGACACTGACAAACTGGAACGTGTCCAGAGGAGGGCAACCAAAATGGTCAAAGGCCTGGAAACGATGCCTTATGAGGAACGGCTAAGGGAGCTGGGCATGTTTAGCCTGGAGAAGAGGAGGTTAAGGGGTGATATGATAGCCATGTTCAAATACATAAAAGGATGTCACATAGAGGAGGGAGAAAGGTTGTTTTCTGCTGCTCCAGAGAAGCGGACACGGAGCAATGGATCCAAACTACAAGAAAGAAGATTCCACCTAAACATTAGGAAGAACTTCCTGACAGTAAGAGCTGTTCGACAGTGGAATTTGCTGCCAAGGAGTGTGGTGTAGTCTCCTTCTTTGGAGGTCTTTAAGCAGAGGCTTGACAACCATATGTCAGGAGTGCTCTGATGGTGTTTCCTGCTTGGCAGGGGGTTGGACTCGATGGCCCTTGTGGTCTCTTCCAACTCTATGATTCTATGGCCAGCCAATCAGCTGGCTCTGGGGGTGTTGCCTGCCTTATTTAAAGCAGGACATGGCCGGGGATCTCGCTCTTTGCTGTTCCTGCTTTCCCCACCCTATAAGGTTTTCGTTCCTTGACCTTGCTATGGACCTCGGTTGGCCCCCATTGAGGGGCCTGGTAGAAATTTTTCCATTGGCAAATTGGCACCAGCCACTTGGTTTTCGTCTACATCGTCACAACTTTCTTGGTATTGGCGGTTAGGCATTGGTATTGTTCTGTAGATGGAAGAGGGGAGGTAGCGCCATCACCTGCCCCGCATATTGAAGGGGAGTCGGATAAAGGATTCTGGGGGGTGTGGCCCTGTCCGAAGCCTATGGAGGTGAGGGCCTAAGGCACACCCCCGAGTGGTGACCCCGGTGGAGTTCCTAGTTGATGTGCATCAGCAGGACTCCCCCCTACTGGTGGTTAACCCTTCCCGGACTTCAAGCGGACGGGCTGAAGTCGGATATAGTCGGTTAGGACCAATGCCTAAGCCAATACCGCTCATCACCTGTAACCAATAAAGTTGTGACCTTATTTAGCCCACTAACCTTAATAATTGTGTCATGTGTCATTATTTCCACGGGGGGGGGCAGGAACTCGCCACGCAAAGATAAAAAGAAAGTACTTCTCCACGCTGCATGTAGTTAAACTGTGGAACTCACTTCCACAGGAGGCGGTGAGGACGACTAACCTTGATGGCTTTGAAAGATGAATTCATGGAGGAGGGGGCTATCAGTGGCTCCACTTTCAGAGGCAGCACGGCCATTGCTAGAAACTGCCAGGGTTTGCGTACTTACTTTTATTTTAGTAAATGTATATCCTGCCTTCCCGTTTAAGGATGTCCAAGGCAACTAACAATACAATTCAGGGCAGACGAAAGAAAGTGCTTCTTCACACAGTTAACCTATGGAACTCTCTTCCACAGGAGGCTGAGCCGGTCGCCAAACTAGATAGCTTTAAAAGAGGATTGGAGAAATTCATGGAGCAGAGAGGCATCAATGGCTGCAAGCGAGGATGTCTTTGGCTGCTGTCAAAAATACTGTGCACGCCCAGTGCTGGGCTTTTAATCCACATTCACACGTTATTGTCAGAAAGGCCTATGCATCCTGCACTTTGTTGTAAAATACTGTCATCTGCGTGGTGCTTTTTCTCAAACCAGCTCCACACTGACTGGAGTCCTTAAGCCATTACTATAATTCAGCTCTAGTCAAGGTGTGAAGACCTTGCATGGGGGTAAAGATATTGGGGTCCCATCAGTGCTCCCTGGTGTGTACACAAAGAGCAACTAATCTGATACTAATGAAGCTGTGCTGATGTGAACAGCCTGGAGGACGAAGGGCTGTGAAGTGCATTCTTCTTCTTTGGCGATCACTCGTAGCCGAGTAAGATTGTTTTCCACAAACACGGTTTCAACAAACACGGTTTCTGTAAGTGTGGCCAATTCTGGGTCCACAAGTCCTTCCACAGTGGGGACTTTTGTTTCCGGGTGGGAGTTGATCACGGTGTGGATTTGCCAATCATGCCTTCCTCCTAGCACGTTTCTCCCTTGCGTCCTGAGTTCGAGTGTCTTCAAAGCCCATGACACCTTTGGTAAAGGCTGTTCTCCAACTGGAGCTCTCACAGGCCAGTGTTTCCCAGTTGTCAGTGTTTATACTACATTTTTAAAGATTTGCCTTGAGACAGTCTTTGAACCTCTTTTGTTGACCACCAGCATTACACTTTCCATTTTTAAGTTTGGAATAGAGTAGTTGCTTTGGAAGACGATCATCAGGCATCCGCACAACATGACCAGTCCAACGAAGTTGGTGTTGAAGAATCATTGCTTCAACACTGGGGATCTTTGCTTCTTCCAGTGCACTGATATTAGTTCGCCTGTCTTCCCAAGTGATGTGTAATTTTTTTCGGAGACACCGTTGATGGAATCTTTCAAGGAGTTGGAGATGGCATTTATAAGTAGTCCATGTTTCACAAGCATATAGTAAGGTTGGTAGTACAATAAACAAACATTTTGGTTTCCCTGCGAATGTCCCAGTCCCAGTCCTCAAACACTCTGCACTTCAGTCGGGAGAAAGCTGCACTTGCAGAGCTCAGGCAATGCTGGATTTCGGCATCAATGTTGGCCCTTGTGGAAAGATAACTGCCTAGGTAGAAGTGATCAACATTTTCCAACGTTACACCATTGAGTTCGGTTTGTGGCGCTGCAGAGGGGTTATTTTGTACTTGTTGGTGCAGCACTTTGGTTTTTTGGATGTTGAGTGATAGGCCAAGCTTTTCGTAAGCTTCTTACATATTTAGGATGGTTTGGAGGTCATCCTCTGAGCTTGCACACACTACGTTGTCATCTACTGATGGAAGTTACAGTAACCTTACTCTTTGCTTTCAGCCGGCTCAGATAGAAGAGTTTTCCATCTGTTCGATATATGATTTCTACTCCAATGGGGAGTTTCCCTCTGACAAATTGTAGGATCATGGCAATGAAAATAATGAATATAGTTGGAGCAATAACACAACCCTGTTTAACACCTGATTCCACTGTGAACGGTTCACTTGAGAGCCTTTGTTATCTGCGATTGTTGCTGTCATATTATCATGGAGGAGCCAAATGATGTTCACAAATTCATCTGGGCAGCCAATTTTCAGAAGGACAGTCCACAGGGCATTACGATTTACAGTGTCGAAAGCCTTAGTCAGGTCGATAAACGGCATATATAGGGGTTGGTTTTGCTCTCTGCATTTTTCCTGAAGCTGTCGAGCAGTGAAAATCATGTCCACTGTCCCCCTGGAAGGCCAAAAACCATTTTGGGATTCAGGAAGGGTCACCTCGGATATTGTTAAGAGACGGTTTGCTAAGATCCTTGCCAGAATTTTTCTGGCTGCAGCTAATGGAGAGATGCCTCAATGGTTTCCACAATCAGTTCTGTCACCTTTTTAAAAGAGATTGATAATTTTGGCACCCCTAAAGTTTGCTGGGATCTCTTCTCTTTCCCAGATTTTTTCAATGAGCTTGTGAAGTTGTTGTGTAAGTTCAATTCTGCCCACTTTGAAGATTTTGGCAGGTATCGCATCAGGTCCGCTGGCTTAGTTGTTTTTCATTTGGTTAATAGCTGTACACAACTCTCCCAGGTTTGGAGATACTGCAAGCTCATCTCTAACTTGGTTTTGTGGAATTTGTGAGGGGACCTCAGCAGCTACGGGGGAGTTGTGGTTAAGGAGATGTTGGCAATGTTCTTTCCAGCGCAGTGCCATAGCTTATTTATCTTTTAGAAGTGTGGTACCGTCTGCTGAGCGTAGGGGGCATATGCCATGATTTATTGGCCCATAGATGGTCTTTTTGGCTTTAAAGAAACTCTGTGCACCATGAGTGTCGGCTAAGTGCTGGATCTCTTGAGCTATTTTTATCCACCAGGTGTTTTTAGTTCTCTGGTTCTTCTTTGAACCTCAGCCTTAGAGTTGGCATAGGTTTTTTCCTTAGTGGCACAGTTTCTATCTTTTGCCGTTTTCACCCCTAAAAAGTTTTTGATTTGAATTTCTATTGAAATGAGGCTGCATTTTAATATTGTATTTTAATCTTGTTTTTAAGTTGTATCTTAATCAATTGTTTTATATCTGGTGTTAGCCACCCAGTCTTGGCTGGGGAGGGC
Source organism: Podarcis tiliguerta (assembly GCF_965153285.1). Classification (NCBI taxonomy): domain Eukaryota; kingdom Metazoa; phylum Chordata; class Lepidosauria; order Squamata; family Lacertidae; genus Podarcis; species Podarcis tiliguerta. The sequence goes on from NC_139539.1 coordinate 6,104,885, forward strand.
GGGGTATAAATAAAATTTATTATTATTTATTATTATTATTATTTGCCAGATCTGAAAGGCCTTCCTTTTCTTGTCAATCATGCGTTCAATCTCACTGTCATTCTCATCAAACCAGTCCTGGTGTTTCTTGGTTTGGTATCCAATAGTTTGTTCACAGGCTCCAGTGTTCCTCAATGTTGTCAGGGAATTCTGAAAGCAGATGGTCCTTAGGAGGGGACACACACACACACACACACACACACACACACACACACGTCCACTGTGCTCCAAGGAAGTAATGTGAACACACTTTATGTGTGGGGACCCCCAATGTTGCAGCTAGCCCCGATCCTGGGCTGCATAGGCCACTGACATGATCCCTGATCTTTGGGTTCCTATAAGTTCTAAAAAGGGCACCCAGTAAACTTGTGGAGGGTGGGAAGCAAAGTACAGTGGTACCTCGGGTTAAGAACTTAATTTGTTCTGGAGGTCCATTCTTAACCTGAAACTTCTGGGGAAGTTTTTTAAAAAAACGTTTACTGTTTTGTTTTTATACATGTTGGAAGCTGCCCAGAGTGGCTGAGGCAACCCAGTAAGATGTGTGGAATATAAATACAGTGGTACCTTAGGTTAAGAACTTAATTCATTCTGGAGGTCCGTTCTTAACCTGAAACTGTTCTTAACCTGAGGTACCACTTTAGCTAATGGGGCCTCCTGCTGCCACTACACGATTTCTGTTCTCATGCTGAAGCAAAGTTCTTAACCCAAGTTACTATTTCTGGGTTAGCGGAGTCTGTAACCTGAAGCATCTGTCACCTGAAGTGTCTGTAACCCAACGTACCACTGCATAAAACAATAAAACCGAACAGACAGATAAAAACACATCATCATGCAGATGCATGTAGCAATGTCTGCCAAAACAAGATGGGTCGTTTTGAAGCAACGGAAGGTCATTAAAGAGCAGTGCTGAGATGGATTGCTCCTGGCAGTCATCTCAGAACTTTTGGCAAGCACCGAGATGCATCGGCTTGTGACGGTGATAATATGGCAAAACTTCCACTTTCGCTGCCGGCCCGCCTCCTCGCTCCCCTTCCATCTTTAGTGAATGATGCATTTGTTGCTCCCGACACAACAACAGGAGGATCGCCTAGGGATTAATTATAGACTTGTGTGTACTTAAGCATGTCACTTGTCACATTTTAATGAATGGAGGAGACATTGCGGAGCGTTTAGGAAGCTTTTTGAATGGCACCAAACTGAGAAATGAACCTCCAGACTCACTCAAGGAAATCGTTGCCTCCCCTTGTTGACTCACCTAGGCTTTTGCTGCAAGCGCATGCGGTAGGCGGGTCTCCCAGAGGTCACCGAGACTGGCAATTAAAGCTGTCACGCTGCAAGGTATCCTGCCTGGACCCACCTGATCTACGCTGATCTGGGGACCGTGAAGCTGAATCATACTTGTCTAGCACGTCTCTTAAAAGATGTAGCAGGAACCCCCCCCCCATCATTCAGTTTGTACAAACTTCACACACACTCACACACCACATACGCTACACTTCTGTTATAAATTCATAGAAAATCAACCATACATCGGATTTGCACTGTTCCACTTTTATTTTACTCCATGAAGGAAAGACTACAAAATAGGGAAGGTTTGATACAGGGCGCCATAATCCCGTCACCATCCCAGCACATCCACAGGAGCCCTGCCCAGTTGCTATGCCAACCCTGATGATCCCAGACAGAAGACAATCAAGATCACAAAGAACTTGCATATGGGAGTGGATTCAGCATGATCAGATTTCCCTCAGGGGGCAGGAAACTGCGACTACCTTTTGTCTTCAGAAAATGACTCATGGGGAGGGGGAGAAGGGAACCAGCCAGGTGAGAGGACACTCAGGTTACCACCACAACTCCTCCCTCAACCCCTCCTTTCTGTAATGTATGCATGATGTTTCTGGGGGTGGGCTTGACCTAGAGGAGGGGAATTTCAAAAGTTTTTATAAGGTCTTGCACACCATTTTCTGTGTCTTTCCTCTCTCCTGCGAGTGAGGGGAACACCCTGTTGCAACAGTTCAATAAAGGCCAAGCCTACAGGCTGCTGATTTGCTTCAATTTACTCTGGTTGGTGTCTTTACTTTTTGTCCAAGGGAGCCCTCGGATTTTTCCGGTAACAAAGAGAAACGTGTCTGTTTACTTTGGGCAGTTGGAGTTTTATGCCTGGGGAGGCCCCGGGCAGGGGGAGAGGAATGGAAACAAGATTTCGTCTCTTCCATTCTTTCTCACCCCTTGCAACATGGCAGCAGGTCAGACCTGTGAAACAGCTGGATTTTATATTTTCCCAACGAGGGAGTGGCTGGGCCAGCCTTCTTCCCTGTATCACAAGGTACAAGGAGAAATGTGTGCAGAGGAAGGGTCTGGAAACCAAGACTTATGATGAATGGTTGAAGGAGCTGGGCATGTTAAAGGTAAAGGGATCCCTGATCTTTAGGTCCAGTCGTGGCCGATTCTGAGGTTGCGGCACTGATCTCGCTTTATTGGCCGAAGGAGCCGGCATACAGCTTCCGAGTCATGTGGCCAGCGTGACTAAGCCGCTTCTGGCGAACCAGAGCAGCGCACGGAAATGCCGTTTACCTTCCCGCCAGAGTGGTGCCTATTTATCTACTTGCACTTTGACGTGCTTTTGTACTGCTAGGTTGGCAGGAGCAGGGACCGAGCAACGGGAGCTCACCCCGTCGCGGGGATTCGAACCGCCGACCTTCTGATCGGCAAGTGCTAGGCTCTGTGGTTTAACCCACAGCGCCACCCGCATCCCTTAGGACATGTTAAGCCTGGGGGAAAAGGAGACTGAGAGGATAGCCATCTTCAAATATCTCAAGGGCTGCCTCATGGAAGATGGATCAAGCTCGTTTTCGCCTGCTCCAGAGGACAGAACTCGAATCAATGGCTTCAAGTTATAAGAAAGGAGATTCCAACTAAACTCGAGGAAGAACTTTCTGACATTAAAAGCCCTAAATGGCCTCGGCCCAGTATACCTGAAGGAGCGTCTCCACCCCCATTATTTTGCCCGGACGCTGAGGTCCAGCTCCAAGGGCCTTCTGGCAGTTCCCTCCCTGCGAGAAGACAAGTTACAGGGAACCAGGCAGAGGGCCTTCTCAGGAGTGGCGCCTGCCCTGTGGAACGCCCTCCCACCAGGTGTCAAAGAGATAAACAACTACATGACATTTAGAAGACATCTGAAGGCAGCCCTGTTCAGGGAAGTTTTTAATGTGTGACATTTTTATGTATTTTTAATCTTTGTTGGAAGCTGCCCAGAGTGGCTGGGGGAACCCAGCCAGATGGGCGGGGTACAAATAAATTATGATGATGATGATGATGATGATGATGAGGTGTTGGACAGTGGCACAGTCTCCCTCGGGAGGTGGTGGACTCTCCTTCCTCGGAGGTTTTTCAGCAGAGCTTGGATGCCCATCTGTCATGGATGCTTGTGTTGAGATTTCTACGTTGCAGGAGGTTGGACTAGATAATCCTTGGGGTCCCCCCTTCTAAATCTAAAGAATTTATGATTCTGTGAAACCTGCTTTTGAATTCTGGTGCTGGAGGAGACTCTTGAGAGTCCCATGGACTGCAAGAAGATCAAACCTCTCCATTCTGAAGGAAATCAGCCCTGAGTGCTCACTGGAAGGACAGATCGTGAAGCTGAGGCTCCAATTCTTTGGCCCCCTCATGAGAAGAGAAGACTCCCTGGAAAAGGCCCTGATGTTGGGAAGGATGGAGGGCACAAGGAGAAGGGGACGACAGAGGACGAGATGGTGGGACAGTGTTCTCGAAGCTGCCAGCATGAGTTTGACCAAACTGCGGGAGGCAGTGGAAGACAGGAGTGCCTGGCGTGTTCTGGTCCATGGGATCACGAAGAGTCGGACACGACTGAACGACTAAACAACAACAACAATGAAACCCGTAGAGTATCTGGCACAGTCTCTTTTGGATGCATTTATATTTCATTTACTCATCCCTTTTTGCAAAAAGATTTCTCAAATCCATGCCCAGTTGGCGTGACAGGGCCTTTTCCCGGCCACCTTTCTTCCTGACATGTATGGAATCGTGCGTTTCCATGCCAGAAATCCAAATTGGTACAGTCCAGACATGAGTTTGCCGCCTAGCCTGTTGTTTTGTGGGGTCTTCACTCAAGCCGCAACCTCCCCCCCCCCCGGACAGGGGCGGAATTAGACTGCCAACTTAATGGACTTATCTGAAGAGGAGAATGTGAAAGTGTAATTGTTCCACTTAAGTAATGAAAGGATGCATTAAATATTATTAAAGTATATTATCATATTCAAGATTGGTCGCCTCCAGACTGTCAGTATTTTGCAAGAGGGGTTCAAGGGCATACCAGAAAAATCAGGATTGACTGAAGTTGCATTAACATGCTCTTCCAACCTCGTGCAACACATCCACTTTTTTAAAAGGTGGGGTTTTTTTGCAGTTAGAAAGTGACTGGGTTGTTTTTTTGTAACCCCACCCCACCAAATGCCCTATGCTTAAAGGCATACATGCGTGCTAGCATATCGCCCACAAGTGCTTTTTTATATCACAGAGTTTGCCCCTGACAAGGGTGCACAGGGGTGGGGGTGGGGAAATGGGGTGGGCCAGTGAATTGAGGGGACCCATACCAGTCAGGAGCCTAGGACTTGCCGATCAGACGGCCGGCGGTTCAAATCCCCACAGCGGGGTGAGCTCCCATTGCTTGGTCCCTGCTGTTGCCAAGCTAGCAGTTCGAAAGCATCAAAGTGTCAAAGTGCTAGTAGATAAAAAGGTACCGCTCTGGCGGGAAGGTAAGCGGCATTTCCGTGTGCTGCTCTGGTTTGCCAGAAGCGGATTAGTCATGCTGGCCACATGACCCGGAAGCTGTACGCTGGCTCCCTTGGCCAATAAAGCGAGATGAGCGCCGCAACCCCAGAGTCAGTCATGACTGGACCTAATGGTCAGGGGTCCCTTTACCTTTAACTTTACCTATACCAGTCAGGAGGCAAGAGTCATAGGCAGGGGAAGCTTCAGAGCTGGAGGAAGAGGCAGGTGAGGTCAGCCAAGGGCCAGGTGTTTCCCCACCCTCTCCTGCCCCACTGTCTCCCAGAACTGTGGGAATGTTCAGGGTGGCAGGAGAAGATATATTGTTTATTAATATCCTTCCTAACTTGCAAGAGTTTACATACCCTTTTTACACGCACAGCAGACAGCTGGTTGCAGGTTCGTGTGAGCCTCTCACTGTTATACAATTCAGTCTGTCTCAGATTGAATTATACGTGCCTGGTAAGTTCCCTTGAAGCCCTCTTAAAAAATAAACACACCACAATCTTATTCATAAGTCAATAAAAGAAGTTTACTTACATCAGTTCACGGTTGGATCCCTGAAGGCAGACTTTGTTACAAATATGTGCATGTATTTTAATATTCTGTTGGAATATTCTGTTGGAAGCTGCCCAGAGTGGCTGGGGAAACCCAGCTAGATGGGCAGGGTATAAATAATAAATTATTATTATTATGTGGGTCTACCCCATATTGGGGGATAATCACAGTGCTTAGGCTAAAAGCTGGTCAAACGAAGAAGGAAGTGAAAAAGAGGGAAGGGCGCTTCATGACTCTACCTTTTGTTACCTGGACAGGTTAGGTCACGCCCACCTTCTATCACATGCAAAAGGAAGGATGCTCCAGCCCAGGAGGAACAGGAAGTTTCAGCTGGCTGGACCAAAGATCCCCTTGCATGTCCGCTCTAGGAAAACAAGGAGTGTTGTAATTGACTGCTCCCAGTGGATTACATCCCACAAGAACTAGGAAGGGATTGATGAGGGATGAGCAAAGGAAGTTCCACATGGGCATAGTCTCTGGCTGCATGTGTGCAGCCCGTTAGGGGAAGGTACATAAACTGAGGAGGAGGTGGCGGTCCCTATTGCTGCTGCAACTGCTCCATTGAACAGCAGCCTAGGACCCACGTACGTACGGGACCGCCTCTCCTGGTATGCCCTGCGGAGGACCTTAAGGTCCACCAATAACAACACTTTGGAGATCCCAGGTCGCAAGGTGGTTAGATTGGTCTCAACTAGGGCCAGGGTCTTTTCAGTACTGGCCCCGACTTGGTGGAACGTTCTGTCACAAGAGACTAGGGCCCTGCGGGACTTGACATCTTTCTGCAGGGCCTGCAAGACAGAGCTGTTCCGCCTGGCCTTTGGTTTGGACTCCGTCTGACCCTTATGTTTCCCTCCCCTTATGGTCTTGATTTATCATTTATTTTAAAATGAGGCTGCATTTTAAATTGAATTTTAACCAGTATTTTAAATTGGCTACCCCCCCCTCTTTTTTCCCTATTATGTTTTTACTGTGATTTTATTTTATTGGTGTTAGTCGCCCGGGCCGGGGAGGGCGGGGTATAAATAACATTTATTATTATTATGAATGTGGACCTGGGAATAGCTGCCTAGATGCTAGACTGCTGCGCATGGGTATTAAGAGCTGTAGAAACAACTGCCTGCTTTGCCGATAAAGAGTTAACTTTCTTCCCTGTGCATTTCTTTGGTTGGGGAGCCCCCTTGACACCCCCCCATCACATAAATTAGCAGCTCAGGGCCTCTGATTCAGAACGGCCCCCAGGTTGGGGGAAGCAAGGGGGTTTAGCGCTTCACATCCCACTGTGGTTCCAATCCGGTTCGGAACGCCTGAAATTTGCATCTTGGGGTCCCAACCTGCATAGGACCTCCCCATGCTCACGGGTGATGCTCAGGTGGGGCAGTTGCCCCTCCCCCATATCCACAAAAATGATTGAAAATCATTGAAAGCACTCAGTTAATTGGGGAATGATTTATTGAATATTTCCAGATAAATTTTAAACGTATTAAAAACATTGGCAGGACTATTGTAATAGCCTGCAGTATATATTTAAAGTAGATGAATAAATGAGCAAATTAAGTTAATTTGGATATTCAAAGGATATTAAAAATAAATTTAAGGAAGCACAGAAAGAGGGAGAAGGAAGTCCACGTTTTGCAATGTTAAAATGGTTGTAAAATCAGTGAAATGTATAAACCTGAAAAGCATGAATAAAATTAAAAAAAGAAAGTACTCAATTAATTGGGAAATGTTTTATTGAATATTTACAGATAAATTTAAAACGGATAAAAACATTGGCAGGACTATTGTAATAGCCTGCCGTTTTATAAGAGTATATATTTAAAGTAGATGAATAAATGAGCACATTAAGTTAATTTGGATATGCAAAGGATATTAAAAATAAATTTAAGGAAGCACAGAAAGAGGGAGAAGGAAGTCCAAGTTTTGCAATGTTAAAATGGTTGTAAAATTAGTGAAATGTATACACCTGAAAAGCATAAATAAAATTAAAAAAAGAAACTACTCAATTAATTGAGGTTCTACCCACCCAGCAGATGCGTCCCCCTCCACCCACTATGTAAATTTGCTCCTCGCAATGTGGATCAACAACTTTGGCTGCCCCCCCCCTCAAAAAAAATCCTAGCTATGCCCATGGTGTTCACAGGTAAAAGCCAACGCTTTCCCATAACACTGTGCAATAAGCACCCTTTATACTTTGGCCCTGAAAGTTGGAGGGAAGAAAACTAAAAAGGAATTTGTGCTAGGGGCTCATATCTCCACAATGGAACCATGTTTAAATCATTTATACATTTATTGACCCTAAAGACGTTAAAGCAAAGATTATGGGATAATGCACACAGTGACTTGCGATCTCGATCACACGCAGTCCGCTGGCAGTAGGAGTACAATATGGGCATGTCTTTAAGTTAACGTCTTACATTAAAAATCTGACAGTACCAAATGATCGAAGGATTTTCACCAAAGCCAGACTAAACATCTTTCCTTCTGCAGGGTTGGATGGCAGGTTGAGAGGAGTTCCCTACCAGGACAGACTTTGCTCGTGTGCTCAAGACATTGATTCCATAAAACGTATTTTGTTGCACTGTGCAAAATATGAGCAAGCCAGGGCTGAACTGATACTACCCTTGCTGGTACCTTTTCTGGGAAAATCAGAGGCTCACTATGTCAGGTTCCTATTGGAAGACCGGACAAATGCTAGAACGTTAGCAGTGGCAAAGTTTTTATCGGTGGTTGCAAGAACCAGTGATCCCTATATTTTGAACAAAATGCTTGTTTAACCTGGAGGTAGGCTGTATGAATTGTGTATTGCTTTGTAATGATTTGTTGGGTCTCTGGACCTTAATAAAGATTGATTGATTGATTGATTGATTAACAGCGTTGATTTTGTGCCCTTTAGCCAGAACAGCTTTTAAAAAAAGAAAGAATTCAAGTCTTAAGAGTCTGTCTTGGGGGCTTAATTTGGCCTGTCGGTTTATTTTCTTTGGTAAAATCCTAAAAATACCTAAACAAATCCTAAAAAAAGCTCAACAACTTTGGGGTAAAATCCTAAAAACAACTTTGGTCAGCCCTCACGGCCCTTCACTTCATCAAATCTGGTCCTCTTTGAAAAAAAGTTTGGACACCACTAGGCCATGAGGAGGGACGTGGGTAAAACCTCAGCGCCTAGGACTTGCTGATCGCATGGTCAGCAGTTCGAATCCCCGCGGCGGGGTGAGCTCCCAGCTTTTGGTCCCAGCTCCTGCCCACCTAGCAGTTCGAAAGCACCCTTAAGTGCAAGTAGATAAATAGGTACCACTCCAGCGGGAAGGTAAACGGCGTTTCCATGTGCTGCGCTGGTGCTGATTCGCCAGAGCAGCTTCGTCACGCTGGCCACGTGACCCGGAAGTGTCTGCAGACTGCGCTGACTCCTGGCCTGTAGAGTGAGATGAGCGCACCACCCTAGAGTCTGTCAAGACTGGCCCGTATGGGCAGGGGTACCTTTACCTAGGCCATGAGGACATGGCAGCTCATACCACCACTGAAGTCAAGGGGGAAAGTTCTCTCTCTGTCTCGCTCACACCTGCTTAAAGGGATCTCACCTGGTGTTAGAAGACAAGACTGGCCACCTGACTGATGCTTGCTGGTCCCAGCTGCCTCCAGAGCTCTGGAGGAAGCGTCTCATGGGCTGACGGACCTGAGATTGACCTTCACGTTTCACCATTCTCAGGTTAGACAGTCCTTGACACACCCCTCACCTGGGAAAGGGCTCCCTTTGTCCTTCAGGTGTGGTCACTGTGGGAAAACAAAGACATATTTGAAAGGGAAGCATTGCAGTCAGATCCTAATTTGGAGAAGATGGGGTTGCCATATTTCAAAAAGTAAAAACCAGGGCTCCCCGAAAGTCATTGAGCTTTTGTTAAGAAACCCCCCAAATGCCAAAAGAACCATGATTTTAAAATGGACTTGCCTAAGATCCAGGACAAAGCAGTGCTTTTCTGAAATTTCCTCCGGACATCAAGTCTGCCTTTAAAATCCCAGTAATAGTAAACAGCATTGGAATAGCCTGGACAGGACACTTGAAATCAACCAAACCTGAGTTCTTAGCTCAGTCTATAGAGCATCAGACTCTCAGACTCAAGGATGAGATTTTGAGCCCCATGTTGGGTAAAATATTCCTACATTGCAGAGGGTTGGACTAGATGACCCACGTGGTCCCTTTCAACTCTACAATTTTATCATTCTATTTAGTAATAAAATGATCCACTGCTCTGCGCTGGTAACTTACAATTCTCAGAACAACTAACAGTCAAACCATTTTATTGATTCATTTGTAAAATACTTCTGTGCTGCAATTTCTTTAAAAATATCAAAGCGGTTTGCACACGGACAAAAAAACAAAACAAACCCATGTAAAAATTTGAAATCACAGATCATCCATTACAGAATATGTTTTCTTCGTTGTCCGCAGGAACCTGGCAGCATAGAAAGGTTTTCAGCCAATTTGCGAGCGGGATCTGAGTTAGGAGCGACAGAAGTAATTAGATTCTAATACTGTGGTTATGGTTTAATAGATAGAAGACAGGGGGCAGAAGAAAGAGAGAAACAAGTCCATGGAAAACGGGGTGGGAAGTAGATAAAAATGAAAGACAAAGTTGTGTTTTGATTGTACAGTGGTACCTCGGGTTACATATGCTTCAGGTTACAGACTCTGCTAACCCAGAAATAGTACCTCGGGTTAAGAACTTTGCTTCAGGACGAGAACAGAAATTGTGCAGCGGTGGTGCAGCAGTAGCAGGAGGCCCCCATTAGCTAAAGTGGTGCTTCAGGTTAAAAACAGTTTCAGGTTAAGAACGGACCTCCAGAACGAATTAAGTACTTAACCCGAGGTACCACTGTACATGTTAAGAATGTTGGAACTTAACAAAATTTAATTGGAAAAAAATAGAAAGGCTTTCATCAAATGTTCAGAGGTTAAAATAGAAAGTGTCTGGGTGCCCTGGGCTGTGGGTGCCAGGCAGTGTGCATGGCCCTGGCGCCGAAATTTGTGGGTGTGCAGCCCCTTCGTGGGGAATTTTGTGGGTGCATGGCTAACTGGGGCCCCAAGGTGCCGGCACCCATAGGTGCTGAATCTCTATTCCAGAGGGCTGGGCAATTGACATTCAGGACTCCATGTCAAATGAGCCTCACCAATGCAGGAGACGACCGACGCCTCTACAGATCTCGCTGTTCAAGCTGGGAAATAAGAGTTCAGGCAGTCCCTGATTTAAGTTTTCCAGGGCTTTGTAAATTAAAACAAGAACTGTGAACCTGGCTTGGTAGCAGACGGGCAGCCAGCGCAGCTCTTTGGAGTCCAGAATTAGCTTTTTAAGAAGCGGGACCACCTCTTTAAAGGCAGCAGGCAACACTCCATCCCACCCATGTGTGTTTACCCTTGATCCGTTCGGTCTGGATAGCTTTAACAAGGTGGGATAAACAAGGATGGTGACAGCAGTCATGAAATTAAAAGACCCCTGCTTCTTGGGAGAAAAGCAATGACAAACCTAGACAGCACCTTAAAAAGCAGAGACATCACCTTGCCAACAAAGGTCCGTATAGCTATGGTTTTCCCAGTAGTGATGTATGGAAGTGAGAGCTGGACCATAAAGAAGGCTGATCGCCGAAGAATTGATGCTTTTGAGTTATGGTGCTGGAGGAGACTCTTGAGAGTCCCATGGACTGCAAGAAGATCAAACCTATCCATTCTGAAGGAAATTCAGCCCCGAGTGCACACTGGAAGGACAGATCCTGAAGCTGAGGCTCCAAGACTTTGGCCACCTCATGAGAAGAGAAGACTCCCTGGAAAAGACCCTGATGTTGGGAAAGATGGAGGGCACAAGGAGAAGGGGACGGCAGAGGATGAGATGGTTGGACAGTGTTCTCGAAGCTACCAACATGAGTTTGACCAAACTGCGGGAGGCAGTGGAAGACCGTGGGGTCACGAAGAGTTGTACACGACTAAACAACTAAACAACAACAACAACAATGAACAGAAGGTTGGGACATAGAGGCTGTACTCATTGAAACCAATCCCACAGCACTGAGTGGGAAACCTTGCCTGGTGCTGCCACAACGGCGGCATCTGAATTAATGCGGAGCTGATAAACTTTGTCCTCAAAGTGTTTAGCCAGAGGGTTACAGGCGGACACATTCGGAGATCCACACTCTTAGTTAGGCGTGACCAGCATCCAAACCACCTGGGAAAATGCCGCTAGTGCAGTGTGTCTCCCAAAATATACAGTGGAGGATCTCTTTGCTGCATCGACAGCCTGATTATCATAGACTGTTGGGCCACGGTGTTGGAAGGGCCCACGGTGGTCATCTAGTCCAACCCCCTTGCAATGCAGGAATCTTTCACCCGACGTGGGGCTCAAACCCGTGACCTTGAAATTAAGGGCCTCGTGTTCTACCAACTGAGCTACTCCAGGTTTATGATCCTGAAAAGGCGCTCAGGTATCTCTAGAGAGAGATTTATCCTAATGTAATGGAAACAAGAAGAAATTCCCATGAAAGAAGAATGGCAGACAAAATTAATGGACTATGCAGAACTGGACAAAATGACAGGAAGGATTTGAAACCTGCGGGACCAGAGGTTTACAGAAGATTGGAAGAAGTATATGAATTATCTGAAGAGCAACTGTAATCAACAAATTACGCTAGTAGGACTACAAGAAGTTTTGTAAGGAGAAATATACAAAGCGTTACAAAGTAGAAAAAGATAAAGATATTGGTTATGAGTTTGAAATGTAATAGGGAAGATAATAAATGCATATTAAGAGATTAGATTCGAAAATTTTCAGACAGGATTGATGGAAGTCAAAAAAATTGAATAAGATGTAAAAGTATGTTTAATTACTGTTGAAAATGATATGTTAAAAAACTATATATATATGAATGAGATTTACTTCACCGGGTACATTCCATTGCCGGTAGCTCCTCAATAAACCAATATCTATCTTATCGTGAACATCCTTGGGTAGTGCAGAAATGCATGAATAAAATAAAGAAATTGTAATAACAGGTATACAACCCGCCAGGCACAATAAGAAAGGCATAGACAGACTTCAGAACTGTGCGTTCTATTTAAGGGTTGTTGTTTTTTTGTTCCACTATAATACTGAGGTTGGTTAACCTGACCTGGGTATAAAACAGTGGCTTGGGGCAGAGTTAATTGCCTCTCCAGACTGTGAGTCTTACACCGGGATGACCTACACATGCAAGCAGAAATTTGAGTTTTACAGATCAGGGATTCTAAAAACCTAATTTGGGGAAGGCTTTCTTTGTTGTTAAAGAACTGGGAGACAAAAAAACCTTTGCTGACCTGTACAATCCTCATATAATGTCTGTCTGGTAGTTTACGGATCGGGAAGGAATTCTATTCGGTTTCCATTTAGAGCCAAATGCATCAAATTCCCACTTTTTGAAACGACGAGAATCGAAAACACAGCCATCCTTCAAAACCCACACTTATCCAGATTTTGCAGCGCAGATCTCCCGCCCGACAGTGCTTACAAAAGTACTGCATATTGGTTGGCATGCATATCTATGGTATGACAAGGTCAAAGTGCATAAAATGTTTAAAATTCACATTGTTAGAAATGCATTGTTTAAAGTTTGGACGAGGTATAAAGATCTGCTTGAAAACAAGACTCCAAGGTGGTTGTCTCCAATGGAAGCAAAAGCACTAAAAAAACTCAATATGGAGGCCAATTGGCCAAAATATTGGGAGATTTTAGAGCAAGACGGTGATAAATTGAAACTACAGAGTTTTGATAAATTAAAAAGCAAGGTCTGAGATTGGCTTCATTATTATCAAATAATGGAGGTTTTTAAAATGGATAGAAAAATTGGCTTCCAGGTGGAAAAATCAAAATTGGAAACAGAACTGTTAGAACCCAAAACTAAGATTTTGTCAAGAATGTATAACTTGCTGTTGAAATGGAATACACAAGATGAGGAAGTGAAATCAGTGATGGTTAAGTGGGCCCAAGACTTGGGTCATAACATAATGTTCGCTGACTGGGAAAAGTTATGGACCACTGGTATGAAATTTACGGCATCTAATGCTTTGAGAGAGAATATTATGAAAATGATATACAGGTGGTACATGACACCAGTCAAGCTTGCAAAAATCTATCACTTACCTGATAATAAATGTTGGAAATGTCAAGAGGTTGAAGGTACATTCTTTCACCTTTGGTGGACATGCCCAAGGATAAAAGCATTCTGGGAGATGATATATAATGAGTTGAAAAAAGTGTTCAAATATACATTCCCGAAGAAACCAGAAGCCTTTCTCCTGGGTATGGTCAACCAACAGGTGCACAAGAAGGACAGGACATTTTTCATGTATGCTACAGCAGCAGCAAGGATACTCATCGCACAATATTGGAAGACTCAACAGTTACCCACACTGGAAGAATGGCAGATGAAAGTTATTGACTTTATGGAGTTGGCAGAAATGACTGGCAGAATCAGAGACCAGGGAGAAGAGACGGTGAAGGAAGACTGGAGAAAATTCAAGGACTATCTACAGAAACATTATAAGATAATGAACGTTTGATGACATCGGATTGAGGGTGAATGGGTATTTGGGAAAAAGTGATTAGAGAAAGACTCAATATTTTGTCAGACTTAAGGAAATGCAACTACCTATTAGACTCTAAGAGCATTAGAAAATTAAAATATGATAGAGGGAAAGAATTTGCAGACAGAATATTTGATTTGGAATACAGAGAAGGAAGGTCTGGGGAAGTCGGAGAAACAAGTTAATGTAAAGAATACAAGGAGACAAAAATTGTTTTTTAAAAATGTTTATTTCTTTTGTTGTATTTCGTTGCTTTGTGTTTGTGGGTGGCAGTATTTATTGTTTTTGTTGTTTTTTCTTTTTTGTTGTGAGGTGTTGTCTTATGCCTGTTTGTAAAACTTAATAAAAGATTAATTAAAAAAAAAAAAAAGTACTGCATAAATGTTTTTTTTTTGGCGGGGGGGGGATGTGTGTAATGATGAATCTGCTAGTGAAAATAACATACAGAAATGCATCACCGGATGATCAGATTGTTTGCAAAAATGTGTGTCTTAGTTGGTAATATGCCGTGCAACAATGTGTTGTTGTTTTTTTTAAAAAAGGGTAAATTCACACCAAAATGCTGAAGAATTCCCATGTGGTTTTTATTTATTTATTTATTTAAATTACAAATGGCTGCAGAATTGCAAAGAAGTGAATTTCAGACCGGGAAAACGAGGCACTGAGAAAACTGAAATTGACAGAGCTTTCCATCCATATGGAGGGCTGGAACCCTGAACAGAAAGGAGTGCTAGGAGATGAGAATATGCAGTTGCTTGCTACAACAGGAGCAAGAATACTCATCGCAAAGTATTGGAAGACACAAGAACTACCCACTCTGGAAGAATGGCAGATGAAGGTGATGGACTACATGGAACTGGCAAAAATGACTGGCAGAATCAGAGACCAGGGAGAAGAGACAGTGGAAGAAGATTGGAAGAAATTTAAAGACTATTTACAGAAATATTATAAAATTAATGAATGTTAGACGTTGGATGGAGGTTAAAGGGTTATTAGTAATAATGTGGTGAAGGAGTACGGAAAATTCAAAGGTTAAAAAGATGAAGAATTAAAGGTATAATACACTGAGATAAAGATAAAGATAAGACAGAGGGAAGGGATTTGCTGATTAAATATTTGAATTGGAATACAGAGAGGGGAGGTGTGGGGAAGTCTGGGAAACAAGCTAATGTAAGAAATACTATGAAAATGGAATTGTTTTTACTTGTTTTTCTTTTTCTTTTTGTATTTTTTTCTTTCTTTTTTATGTGAAAGTCTTACTAAAATATTATATATATATATATATATATAAAAAAAAAAGAGAATATGCAGTTGCAGATCCTATATGTTTTGCTTAATTCCTGGATAAACAGCTGCTCTGGGGTTGTTGTTTTTTGCTCAGTTTGTGTGTGTGTATGTGTGTGCATCATGTTTTACTTTGGCTGCCAATATTAATGTTTAATTTTAAGATTTATTGTTATTGGGCTGCAGCTGAGGCTAGTCCAACTCAGAGTAGACCCACTGAAATTAATGAGCCTAATGTCAGTGGGTCTACTCTGAGCAGAACCATCATTGGCTACAACCCATTACTACAAAACAATTTATTAATAGTCATTTACATGTTCACCAGGACAATTTGCAACAAAACTGCCTTGAGATCTACGGGTGAAAGGTGGCATACAAAATAAATAATAAAAAAACAATAACAATAATACCTAAAACACCAGCTAAAATAGTTTTGAAAGCAGTACAAAAAACAATTAAAGATGGCTTTTAAAAACAATATAAAAATGAGCACCAAAGGAAGAGACTTTTTCATCCAGCTGATGAATATTTGTATTTGCATTTCTGCATTTTTTAATGTTTGTATTTCTGTTCTGTTCCTGTGTCTTTAATTGTTTTTCTTTTATTTAAATGCATTAATTTAATGCATTTGCACCTCGCCTCTCCTCAACAGAGCTCAGGGCAGCCCTCCGATCTTTGGAAGAAGGGCGGTCAACAAATTTAATAAATAATCATGTTAATAATAAATGGTTCCTTCCATACCTCTTTGTGAGGCAGGTTAGATTGAGAACGAGGGACAGTCCCACAGTCCCACAGTAAGGTTTGTGGCTGTGTGGAGATTGTGGACTTGTGGATTTATCAGGATAAATTAGCAGGCGAAACAAAGGACACTGGACAACTTCAGCGGCTCAATTTCCAATATATTTTATATTGCTTGCTGGGATAAGAGCAAAGACCATTTTAATCCTGAAAGCATATTCCAGCACCAGCTGGCCAAATACTATGGAAGGCATATACAGGTGAAACTCAAAAAATTAGGATATCGTGGGAAAGTTCCTTTATTTCCGTAATTCCGCTTGAAATGTGAAACTAATATATGAGATAGACTCATGACATGCAAAACGAGATATGTAGAGCCTTGATTTGTTATCATTGTGATGATCATGGCGTACAGCTGATGAAAACCCCAAATTAACAATCTCAGAAAATTAGAATATTCACAGAAATCAGCAAAACAAGGATTGCAAATCAAGCAAGATTGGACCTCTGAGAAGTAGAAACATATCTCGCTTTGCATGTCATGAGTCGATCTCATATATTAGTTTCACCTTTTAAGTTGAATTACTGAAAGAAAGGAACTTTTCCACAATATTCTAATTTTTTGAGTTTCACCTGTAGCTCAGGGGCGCCTGCAGAGTGCTAGGTGCTGTCTGATTAGTGCTGATTTCAAGACAGGGCCTTGTTGGTGGTGGCTCCCTGTTTGTGGAACGCCCTTGCAGATGAAGTGCATAGCCTCCAACTTTTCTCCAATGAAAACAGGGACACCCTATTCCATAATAATAACTGTTATTATAATTTTCCTATTTATAACCCCACCTATCTGACTGGGTTGCCCCAGCCACTCTGGGCAGCTTCCAACATATATAGAAACATAATAAGACATTAGACATTTAAAACCTTTTCCCTATAGAGGGCTGCTTTCAGATGGTTTGTGGAGGTTTCTCCAATGGAAATAGGGACATCCTATTCCATACCCTCCAACATTTCTCTGATGCAAATAGGGATGTCCTAAGGAAAAGTGGGAGATTCCGAGGTCAAATTGGAAACCGGGACGGCTTCTGTAAATCTGGGGTTTACAGAAAAAAATAGGAAAATAGGGACAATTGCGGGGTCTGGAGGTGCAGCCGCCTGTCTCCCTCATTTAATAACGTTCAGGATAAAGAAGGTACCTTTTTCCATATGTGGTGGACGTGCCCCAAGGTAAAAGACTTCTGGGAGAAGATTTATAATGAATTGAAAAAAATGTTGAAATATACATTTATAAAGAAACCAGAGGCCTTTCTTCTTGGAATAACAGGTTTGGAATTGCCCAAGAAAGATGTTAAATTATTTTTGTATGCCACAACGGCTGCTCGAATTTTACTAGCTAAGAACTGGAAAACACAAGAACTACCAACAGTGGAAGACTGGCAGATGAAGATGGTGGACTTTTTGGAGCTGGCCGACTTGACTGGAAGAATCCGCGACCAGAAAGAAGAGGAATACCAAGAAGACTGGAAGAAATTTAAGGACTATTTGAATAAATATTGTAATATAAATAATTAGAAGTCACTTGAAAGTACCAAATAGGCCTAGGACTAAATTAGGATGTAATTATATAAATGTAATTTAGATTGGTAAGAAAAGTGAATAAGATAGATAACAGTTGGAAATATTTTTGTTTAAGAATGATATTGGAAAGCTGTTACATGCAGATTCAAGGAAATTCAGAAGGGAGGGATTAGAGGGAGTCAACCAACATGTAATTAAGGTTGGGTTTTTAAAGGATTAAGTTCATTTTTATTTTTATTTTGTATTTTGGTGGGTAGGATGGTGTCTTTTGTATTGTTTTCTTCTTTGATGTACTTTCCTGCTTTTGTTTTTCTTTTTGTTTGTTGTTCTGTTATGTGGTATTTGTTATAATTGTGGAAAATTTAATATATATATTTTTAAAAATAATAACTTTCAGGATATGGTTACCAGATTTTTTTCAATGAATCCGGGGACACTTTTATTTTATTTTTTGAAGCTGAGTAGCAACAGGGAGTCAGTAATGGGGATGGTGAGGCAAAAGACCCTGGGCCCAAGCACACATGCATATTGGATAAAGGCGCAAAGCCCTTCTTTCCCTCTACCTTATCCTTATCTTGGTCTTGATATATTATGCCTTTAAGTTTTCACCTGTTAACATTCCATTTTTACATATTCCTTCATACTGTTGTTACTAAAAGCCCCTTAACCTCAATCCAACATCATTCTAACATTCATTAATTTTATAATATTTCTGTAAATAGGGACATCCTATTCCATACCCTCCAACATTTCCTTCAAACCCTGTGAAACATAAATGCGCTGTTTTTTAAAAACTGGGCAACGGCCGGCTGCCCGCGACACCCGAGCCTTCACCGATCTCCTGCCCCCTTCTCCCTTTGTTTTGACAGATTGGGGGAGGCATGGAAGTCGTGGACGGGTGGCCGTTGCCCAGGAGGGGTGCAGGGCACATGGTTTCTCTGCCAGGCAAGGTGCAAAGCCCTTCTTTCGCACCCTGTGAAACATAAATGCGCAGAGGGTTTTTTAAAAAAACAACTGGGCAATGGCCGGCCGCCCGAGCCTCCCCTGGTCTGTCAAAACAAAGGGGGAAGGGGGCAGGAGATCTGTACCGCTGGACGTCCCCGGTTCCCTTTCGGCAGCGGTGGTAGCAGCAAGCAGCTCCTGAAGCCAGCCGGAGCCAACTGCGCTACCAGGCTGGCTCCAGGCTGCTAAGGCTGCCGCTCCCACGTTTCCCGGGGACAGATTTGCAAATCTGGGGACATTCCAGGGACGGAATTTGTCCAGGGATAGATTTGTGAATCCGGGGACTGTTCCAAGAAACCAGGGACGTCTTAGTTCAGTAGGAATTTTAAAACATTCTTGTTTGCCCCAGGCACTGAATGGCTGAAAGGGAATGTCCCCAGAAACCTTTCAATTATATTAGCTGTGAGGGTATGTGGCTGTTTTAAAATGCTCTACAATTAATGAAAGAAAGAAATTTATAAATCTCCCTTCGTCAAAAGGTCTCAGGGCGGTTCACAGAATAAAATACGAGATCAAGAGCAGTAAATAACTAAACCAAAACAACGAAATGGTAACCCTCCCCGCTTCCCGCAGATATATTTAAAAGGCTGTAGGATATTAATCAGCCAAAGGCCTGGTTGAAGAGGAACGTTTTTGCCCGGTGCCTAAAAATATCTAATGAAGGCGCCAGGCAAGCCTTCCTGGGGATAACATTCCACAAACAAGGAGCCACTGCAGAAAAGGCCCTGTTCTCGTGTTGCCACCCTCTGGATTTCTAGTGGAGGAGACACACGAAGAAGGACCTTAAATGTTCTTAGTTGTTTTTAAAAATATTTTTCATTTTGCTTCACTGCCTTGCTGTTTTGTCCCTCAGGCCTCCTTTAGAAATTGGTAAATATAAGCCCAGAGATGGAAATAAAACAGAGTCCCTACCAGAGAAGAAGGGCAGATTAAGTTGATGGACTATGCTGAACTGGCCAAAATGACCAGAAGAATCAGAAATCAGGAAGACCAAAATTTTAATAAGGAATGGGGACAATATATAACTTACCTTAGAAACCGTTGCAAACAATTGAAATTATTAGTAGGATTGGAATAACACTTGTAGTTTAATGTTGAATTTTGGCTACAACGGAGATTTAATAGATTTGAATTAATAGACAAGATGCAGGAGGAAAAGGTTAATATAAGGACCCAAAAAAGAGAGGAGGGAAATCCAGGTGATTCTGCCGAACTCTCTTTTTATTTTGGTTGCTTGATAATTGTAAATTTCAAAATTTGGAAAGACCAAATAATTTTTTTAAAAAATAAATTGGTGGTGGTGGTGGTGATGATGATGATGATAATAATAATAATAATCAGCACCATTGCGCTGCAGAAGCTCCTTGCTTCAAACCTCAGCATCCCTAAGGAGAACTAGGAATATCTCCTGCCTGAAACCCTGGAGAGGTGCTGCCAGTCAGTGTCGGACATGCTGAGCTACATGGACCCAAAGTCTAGTTCACTATAAGGCAGCTATGAAAAATCTTTTTAAGATTCCAGCAAGGCGTTGCCGACTTACCTGGCCTGTTTGCGCCGAACATTGGGCATTCATGGGTATCCTGTTCATGCATATTGCCGGTAGGTTCCATCCCGTCAACTATTAGCTGCCGATATGCTAAAAACAGGTAGCCACCCAAATAGCGGGGGCTCACCATTGCAGGGGGTTGGGCTGGATGACCCCTGGGGTCCCCTCAAACTCTACAATTCTATGATTTGAAGAAAGCTGGGAGCAGAAGGGCACTGGAGGACATTGGGGGAGGGTGACCTCTGCCAGAGGCTATCTAATTAAAAATCAAAGTTCGTTTCTCTTACCTGGAGGCGCACATTGCGGGGGGAGCTGCTAATTTGGACAGGATCACACACCCAGCCAGCTTCTTCCTGCCTCTCCTTATCTCTAGCCCCCTTACCTGCTTTTATGAGCCCTCCGCAAGCCAAGGCGGCTCTTGCGACGTGCCACACCAACGACCGGTTTCCTGTTTCCTCGTCGAAACGTCTGCGCTGAAATTTCCATGACACCACTGGACAGAGCGAGGCAGCAGAAAAGGCCTTGAGAATGAAGGTTGTGTGTGTGTGTTTCTAAAAAGAAAAGACTTTTAAGGGGTGAAAAGAGGAGTTCAGGGCTTATTTGAAGTCACAGAACAATGTGAGTTTCGCTCTGTTCTTTCGTCAGCCGTGTGGGACTGTGTGGTGCAACACATCGCCTCGAATCACGAGGTCCCTGGTTCAGATCTTCCCTCCTTGAGACGGGAGGAGAGCCAGTATTTTCCTGCATTGAGGTCTCCCACCGAGGGGGAGCACCAGACCTCCCTAAGGGGTTTCGTACCCTATGGGATGATTCATGCGTTTCAGGCCTTCAGTGGTGATTCACCAGAAGTGCCTATTCATCTCTGATCGCGCCAGCTCACCAGATCTCTGCACGAGGGGACCGGAATGATGAACAACGAAACAGGGTTTCGGGCTCGATTCATGCGCAACGGGCGACGGCTTTCGTCCCTCATAGGTCATGAGTGGTAGAGCACATGCAGAAAGCCCCCCGGTTTGACGCCAGCATCTTCAGTTAGAAAGGTCAGGTGGCCGTTGAGGTTGGTGGCCACCACACAACACCTTGCAGGAACGAAATTCAGGGTTTATCTTTTGGGCAAATAAGGACTTCTTACTTTCAACTCCACAGTGTTTGACTTCCCACTTTCAACTCCACAGGGTTTCCCCCCTTAAACCTTTCCAGCTGCATTGTACAGTGGTACCTCGGGTTAAGAACTTAATTCGTTCAGGAGGTCCATTCTTAACCTGAAACTGTTCTTAACCTGAGACACCACTTTAGCTAATGGGGCCTCCCGCTGCCGCCGCACGATTTCTGTTCTCATCCTGAAGCAAAGTTCTTAACCCGAGGTACTATTTCTGGGTTAGTGGAGTCTGTAACCTGAAGTGTCTGTAACCTGAAGCGTCTGTAAGCTGAGGTACCACTGTATCTTGTATCTATTATAAAAAGGTTATTTGTGGGGCACAGGAATTCGTTCATTTTTATTTTTTTCAGAATATAGTCACAAGGTCTGAGGGACAGTGGACCGGCCCCCTGCTGAAAAAGTTTGCTGACCCCTGTTCTACAGCCTACACTACAGAGGTGAACCTTATGCCTGCTAAGCTACTAACTTTTTGGCATGTCAGGGTGCTTTTAAATCATCTAATAATTTTAAACATTTAATAATCAAGGAAGTTACAGAAGTGTTCATTTAACATATTTTGACCCTGTCTTTTAATATGATTGTTTTCAATTTCCTAAATTAAGGGCGCACAAAACAAACCCTCAAGTACCACGAAGTTGTCAAACAACACAAAATGATAAAATTCACAGCACCACCAAATTTATTTGAAGCAGCAGAACAGCAGTTGCTCAATAAAACACTAAAAGATGCCAGCAGGTAAAAGAACAGTATAGCAGCCAGTGCAGTATAATGGTTAAAGTGTCAGCCTATGATCTGGGAAACCAGGGTTCAAATCTCTGCTCAGTTTCCTCATGGTATAAAAATCTCTGGAATTTAGTTACTGCAGAACAAAGTCAGCAAATAGGTTGTAAGTCTCTAAGGAACAGGAAGAGAAGACCCTGATAACGCCTAGTCCATTTGTTGGGATTTCATTTTACAGAGTTTTCAGATTTCACAGGCATCTCTCCCTGTGCTGTGAAGAGAGAGACAGTTGTCATTTATTTCAGACTGGGCGTTATTATTTGATATGTTTAGGTTTTGTGTGCTGCACCTTTAGTTGGATATATAATGCTGCTATTATTATTATTATTATTATTATTATTATTATTATTATTACCACCGTATTTTTCGCTCTATAAGACGCACCAGAGCACAAGACGCACCTAGTTTTTGGAGGAGGAAAACAAGAAAAAAAATATTCTGAATCTCACAAGCCAGAACAGCAAGAGGGATCGCTGCGCAGTGAAAGCAGCAATCCCTCTTGCTGTTCTGGCTTCTGGGATAGCTGCGCAGCCTGCATTTGCTCCATAAGACGCACACACATTCCCCCTTACTTTGTAGGAGGGAAAAAGTGAGTCTTATAGAGCAAAAAATACGGTATTATTATTCATTTAATTTGTACACCACCCTTTATTTTTGTTGCTGTTTAGTTGTCTCTGTGGTCCTGTAATAATTTTACAAATATATTTTTAAAGAAATCATATCTATCACAGTTTCTAAGTGGCATACGTGGAGATAGAAAAGGATTAGAATAGGGATATAGCATAAAATCGGTGAAAACCAACGAATAGCAAACTCGTTTAAATCCCTTGCAGAAATTAAGAAAAACGTCTTCACCAAACACCAGAAATTCAAGCCTGTCTAATCTCAGCCAGGAGGGAATCCCACGGAATTGGACCCACCAGACGGCATGCATGGTTCCTGGTGGATATGAGCCACTCATTCCAAAATTGGGGTGCCAGGAATAAGAATGGCCGTTCTTTGATCACCATCTGCCCAACTTCAGTAGACACCAGAGAAGAGAAATTTCTAGATGATTTTCACAAACAGGTTTGTTTTTAGGGCACATACCTGTCTTCAGAAGAGTCCTGCTGCCCCTTTTGTTACTGATCTAGTTGTGCCTCCCACATGAAAAAAAAAATAAAGGGCATCTTCCCTGGACTTGGGACACGGGTGGCGCTGTGGGTTAAAGCCTCAGTGCCTAGGGCTTGCCGATCAAGAGGTCGGCGGTTCGAATCCCCGCGGCGGGGTGCGCTCCCGTTGTTCGGTCCCAGCGCCTGCCAACCTAGCAGTTCGAAAGCACTCTCGGGTGCAAGTAGATAAATAGGGACCGCTTACTAGCCGGAAGGTAAACGGCGTTTCCGTGTACGGCTCTGGCTCGCCAGAGCAGCGATGTCACGCTGGCCACGTGACCCGGAAGTGTATCCGGACAGCGCTGGCCCTCGGCCTCTTGAGTGAAATGGGCGCACAACCCTAGAGTCTGTCAAGACTGGCCCGTACGGGCAGGGGTACCTTTACCTTTACCTCCCTGGACTTAGTGGGTTAGAAACCTTGGAGTAATTGAGTAAATACCTTGATAGTCATAACACATGAGCCATTCTCTCATCAAGACACAATGTACTGGGGAAACGATTCTAATGGTATAGGATAAGGGGGTCGGCAGGGCCAGATTTAGGTTTGATGAGGCCCTAAGCTACTGAAGGTAATGGGGTCCTTTATATGTCCAGCTGTCCTTTGTCAACAGCAAATTGCCACTGTTTTTGTGTGTTGAATATATGCTATATGGTAATTCATGGACCTAATAGGTATCTAAAGCCATTTGCACATAACAAAATGTGTATTTTATCAAAGTAACTGTTGAACTGAAATGCAATTAAGTATATTAATAGTGAAATATAATTAAGAAGAAGTATAAAGGTTAAGGTAAAGGGACCCCTGACCATTAGGTCCAGTTGTGGCTGACTCTGGGGTTGTGGCACTCATCTTGCTTTATTGGCCGAGGGAGCCGGCGTACAGCTTCCGGGTCATGTGGCCAGCATAACTAAGCCTCTTCTGGCGAACCAGAGCAGTGCAGAGAAACGTCGTTCACCTTCCCGCTGGAGTGGTACCTATTTATCTGCTTGCACTTTGACGTGCTTTCGAACTGCTAGGTTGGCAGGAGCAGGGACCGAGCAACGGGAGCTCACCCCGTCATGGGGATTCGAACCGCTGACCTTCTGATCGGCAATTCCTAGGCTCTGTGGTTTAACCCACAGCGCACCCGCGTCCCTCAAGAAGAAGTATATTAATAGTGAAATAATTATTAAGCTCAAACTGTATGTAGGTTTTATTTTATTTGCTTTTTATCTTATATTTTGGAAATGTACATCCAGGTGTTTTTTTTCCTTTAAATTTTTTGGGGGCTCCCAAGAGAGTGGGGCGCTAAGCTATAGTTTGTTTAGCTTCCACGTAATTCCGGCACTCGGGTGTGTGGAGTTGTTGGCAAGCCTCTGTGTTTCCAGAACATTTTTGTTCTTTTTGACAAGCCTGTCAGAGACATCATGGGCTTCGCTTTAGTCATACTGATTTGAGTGAGTCTGGTCCAGGCATGACTAAGTTGACACCAAGATTGTTGGGCTCTGTCTGCCTTGTCAATTTTTTTTACACATATGATCTCCTGATCTTGGTGTTCAGGATATTACAATGCTTAAGAGCTGGTGGTTACTGTTGTATCAGCAACATGGCAGGGGACAGGGTTTGGGCCGGTCCTGTCATTGGGCATTGTCAGGCGGCAGCTGATTTTGGGCATCATGAAAAGGCAAAAAATTGTTAGTCATAATTTGTTTTGTTTTTTGCCAGTGAAGAGAAAAGGTATGAATGGGGTTTTCTGCCTTGAGTACCACAATAACTCCATTAGCATTGGGTGGGGGTAAGCAAATCGGTTTCCTTTCCATTTCTCATTTTTCCAGTGCAGTTCTTTCCCACCTGAATATTCCTGCTGAGAATTCCTCAGCATGTCTCCCGATATACGTGTTCTTGGGTGCCTTTTTGCCTCATATACACAAAGCAATTTTCCATTTTCATATGCAACTTTTGTGCGCATTTTTATGTACAGTACGCTTCGTGTGGTAATACAATACGATATGATACGATATGATACGATATGATACGATAATCTTTATTGTCATTGTCCCATACAGAACAACAAAATTTTTTGGGGGGGGAATCTATGTAAGACATTCAAAACCAACAAGCCTGCTATCCCAACCTGGTTAGCCCCCTAAAAACTGTGATACCCCATTTTTAAATACAATATACTCCCATAGAGACTCCTTGTTGTTGTTGTTGTTTAGTCGTTTAGTCATGTCCGACTCTTCCTGACCCCATGGACCAGAGCATGCCAGGCACTCCTGTCTTCCACTGCCTCCCGCAGTTTGGTCAAACTCATGCTGGTAGCTTCGAGAACACTGTCCAACCATCTCGTCCTCTGTCCTCCCCTTCTCCTTGTGCCCTCCATCTTTCCCAACATCAGGGTCTTTTCCAGGGAGTCTTCTCTTCTCATGAGGTGGCCAAAGTACTGGAGCCTCAGCTTCATGATCTGTCCTTCCAGTGAGCACTCAGGGCTGATTTCCTTCAGAATGGAGAGGTTTGATCTTCTTGCAGTCCATGGGACTCTCAAGAGTCTCCTCCAGCACCAGAATTCAAAAGCATCAATTCTTCGGCAATCAGCCTTCTTTATGGTCCAGCTCTCACTTCCATACATCACTGCTGGGAAAACCATAGCCATAGAGACTCCTTACACTGCGTTTAAAACCAAAATCACATTTGGATAGAAGCTGTTTCTCAGGCGGCTAGTCCTGGTCTTTATAACCCTGTACCTTCTTCCAGAAGGCAGAAGCTGAAAGAGATCATTTCTGGGGTGCACACTGTTCTGCACTATTTCTGCAGCTTTCTTATGGCACCTGGAAGCATAGATTTGATCCAAGGTGGGAAGAGTGCACCCAATTATTCTCTCTGCAGTCTTTACAACCCTGGACAGCATTGTTTTTCCCCTGACTGTGCAGCTACCGAACCACAGACACAGACCATAAGTTAATACACTCTCAACAGTTCAATGGTAAAATGCCATCAACAGGTCCTTTGAGAGATTGTTTTTCTGGAGGATTCTCAAACAATATAACCTTTGCTGTGCTCTCTTCATCAGGTCTTTGCTGTTTTCTCCCCAGGTATGCAAATTTGATATGCAGATTTAAGATTTTGCTAACTGATTGACTGATTTCGTGACAGCAGTGCATGTCATTAACACAGGACTCATAAGAAATCTGAGTTTTTCGATACTGAGGGTTGAAGTATTGCCAACTTTCTGTCTCCCTCTGATACTGGCTCTTTGACAGCAACCTGCCACACAGAGGTTTAGCAGATGGAACTGCCTGCGCCTTTTCTCTCTGCAGCAGAAAAGACTCAATTTCCTGCCATTAAACAACTTAATTGATCTTGCAGTGTGGGAAAGGGGCTTGTGAGGGTGGTGTCAGCTGTAGATCTATTGATCTGGAGGGCGGAAAAGAGCATTTTGGTGCGTGGGCTGATGAGGGAGAAACCGAAATTGAATTGCGGGAGGGGTCACCAAGAGGTCTCCCAATAGATTTATTTGCAAGATCTCTTCAAGTATCTCTGCGTGAATCATTGGGGAGAGTGATGGGCCGAATGTGGTGGAACACATGAGTTAACATGGAAAATATTCAGCTGAATCCAGCAAACTCAATGGGTGTGGCTGGCTGAAGCCCATCGATTAGTCCATTGATTTCAAGGATGACTTAGTAGTGCATGGGTAGGCAAACTAAGGCCTGGGGGCTGAATCCAGCCCAATCGCCTTCTGAATCCAGCCCGCGGACAGTCTGGGAATCAGCGTGTTTTTACATGAGTAGAATGTGTGCTTTTATTTAAAATGCATCTCTGGGTTATTTGTGGGGCATAGGAATTTGTTCCTCCCCCCCCCCCCACCTTCAAAATACAGTCTGGCCCTCCACAAGGTCTGAGGGACAATGGAGCTGCCCCCTGCTGAAAAAGTTTGCTGACCCCTGGCTAATCTGTCCCGATTGCCCAACGCCAGGAACACACACTCTAGATTCACACACACACACACACGACTGGACAGAGAGCCTGGAGATAGAGAATCTCTATAGACCACAGCAACTCCCTGACCCTCAAGTCTGGCCTGATGCTGCACTGAGTACCCAGGTGGGCACAGTTGGCTGAGACCAACTCCACCTTGTTCACCCACCCAGGTTTCAGTGATACATGTCAGATCAGCCTCCTCCCCCGTAATCAGATCATGGATGAGGGAGATTTTATTCCGAACCGACCTGGCATTTAACAGCAGCAGTCGCAGACCTGAGAGCTGGCTGATATGACTACCACAATCCCCCAGGTTGGAGGAGGGGCTGGCACACAGCACAGTCACTAACTGCCTGGGCAGCGTGCCCCTTACCCGGCATGCCCCTCCTCCCACGACATACCTCCCCCTACCCAGAACCACTGTAATTGCCCCCCCCTGCTCTACCCCCCTCCTCTCCTCCCAGGCACATCCCATCAAGTGTCTTTAACTTCAGTTTTTCACATGTTCACATTTTTAAAAAATGAAAACCCACCAGCATTTTAGTGCTAATTTCTCCTAATGCATCTGCCTTTTTGCCTAATGCGTGCCCTTTTTTTGCACAACAGTTTCCCACCTGTACATTATTTTCACAGATATGTGCATTTTTTAATGTACACTTTTCCCTAATATACTCACGACTGGGCTCCAGAACTGCATTGCAAAATTCAGAGAAATGCAGTTTTCGAGGGATGGCTGTGTCGCAGTTCGCTTTTTGTTTCAGAAAGTGTGGATGAGGTAGAATAGGCTTTGAATGGGAACTGAGTCAAATTTCTCTTCCATCCCTAGTGGGTGGTGAATTAGGCAGCTGTGATGGCAGGGTTTTGTCCTGAACAGGACCTAGTGGTTGAGGGAGGAGCAGAGCAAAAACGGGCAGAAAAATAGGATATTTGGAAATGCATGGATACACAGATACCCACAAGGCCTGCTTAAAGAATTAAGCTGACCTTCATCAGTCAGTTACCCTGCAGGGTTTTTTCAAGGATAACATGGGGAATAGTGATGTATGGAAGTGAGAGCTGGACCATAAAGAAGGCTGATCGCCGAAGAATTGACGCCTTTGAATTATGGTGCTGGAGGAGACTCTTGAGAGTCCCACGGACTGCAAGAAGATCAAACGCATCCATTCTTAAGGAAATCAGCCCTGAGTGCTCACTGGAAGGACAGATCGTGAAGCTGAGGCTCCAATACTTTGGCCACCTCATGAGAAGAGAAGACTCCCTGGAAAAGACCCTGATGTTGGGAAAGATGGAGGGCACAAGGAGAAGGGGACGACAGAGGATGAGATGGTTAGACAGTGTTCTCAAAGCTACCAGCATGAGTTTGACCAAACTGCGGGATGCAGTGGAAGACAGGAGTGCCTGGCGTGCTCTGGTCCAGGGGGTCACGAAGAGTCGGACACGACTAAACGACTAAAGAACAACAACATGGGGAAGGACCTTGTGCCAGTCACTGACTCGCAGCCTGACCTACCTCGCAAGGTTGTTGTGAGGGTGAAGGACAGTATTGAAACTTAATAAATAGAAATAAAATGGGGAGGGGGATAACTACATAGGCCGCTCGGACCAACCTGTAGTAAAGATGGGATATGAACACAATAAATACGGTGTTTTTCCGTGTATAAGACTAGGTTTCCCCCCTAAAAAAATAATGCCAAAAATTAGGGGGTGTCTTATACACGGATACATCTCCCCCCATTTTCTTAAATCTGAGTCCCCCCAAATACATGGGGGCATCTTATAGACGTAAAAAATATGGT
The DNA here is from genome assembly GCF_965153285.1 of Podarcis tiliguerta. Lineage (NCBI taxonomy): Eukaryota > Metazoa > Chordata > Lepidosauria > Squamata > Lacertidae > Podarcis > Podarcis tiliguerta. The sequence continues at coordinate 6,133,858 of NC_139539.1, forward strand.
AAATAGATATTCTGACCTCTGCGGAAGAAGGGCGGCATAAAAGCAATTGTCTTCCTGGGTGAGCTGCAGATTTGTAAGCTCCTTGGGGCAGGGGGCTTGGCTACCCATCCTTTGCAAATGCTGAGCAATTTTGCTTTGATAAAGAGGAGCTGCTGGAGGTTCATTGTGTTTACCTTACTCTAACCCCCTCGCCGAAAGACACACACACACACACACCCTCAAGGAATGTGCCTCTTTGCAGACTTTGTGGGGATGCAGCTACACAGCCGGACCCGCCCTCTATGGGGCCCAAGGCTTCCCTCCCCCCCTCCGCCCCGCTGCACTTTCCTTCTTCTGCAATGCTCTACTGGAAATTTTAGACCGACTTCCTGCCCGGACACAAAGAAATCGAGCCACAAGTGCCACAATCAGGTGCTCTCGAACGAGGGCCCCTTGGCAGCTAAAAATAGGCAGGTCCCAAGCCACAGATATTAAACCTGAGAGCGGGTTTGGCCACTTTGCTGCTCTTTTGTTTGACAGGCGCGCCAGTCCGGGTTTTTACAGTTGAGGTGAAGCTTCACATTCTTCGCCCCTCTCCCCTCTCTCCCCACCCCACCCCGGCAATGATTGTTCTCTCTGTGGGGTGGAACAAGTGATGGCTGCTTTGCATTCAAAGACAGGTGTCACTATCAAAATAGACAGACATTTGATCAGAAGCAAGGGGGGCTCATTGGAGGGGGGGGCAGGTCTCCGAGGCAGAGAGTCCTTTCTTGCAACTTGAAGCCATGAGTTCGAGTCCTACCCTCCGGAACAAGCTTGTTTTCGTCTGCTCCGGAGGGCAGGACTTGAACCAATGACTTAAGAAGAACTTCCTGACAGCAAGAGCGGTTTGACAGCACAACAGTCTCCCTTGGGAGGTTGTGGATTCTCCTTCCTTTGAGGTTTTTAAGCAGAGATCAGATGGCCACCTGTCATAGATGCTTTAGCTGAGATTCCTGCATTGAGGGGGTTGGACTAGATGACCCTCAGGGGTCCCTTCCAGCTCTATGAATCTATGAATATCTTTGGCCCTAGGAGGACAGCCAGCTTTCCTCAAGCAATGCTCCTGTGCAGCAGAAGGTTTCCCCATCTCTGTACTTCTGTGTGGAAAATATCTCCTAGCTGTGGTGCTTTGAATGCACACGAGCCTTTTCTCAACTGGGCAGGAAGAGGGTGACCTGAAGGTGGGGGACATTGACATCGGTCCCTTGTCATGGTCAGATCACTCTCTGTTGAGATTTAGGCTGCCAGCGCGCTTTCCCCTCCACAAAGGCAGGGGACCTATTTGGAAGGTCTGCCCTCGGAGGCTGATGGAGCCAGTGGGGTCTGGGAGGTTTTCCAGCTGATATGACTGGTGCCCCTGTCAAAGCCCTGGCCGACCTCTGGAACACCTGAATGGCTCAAGCCCTGAAACCCTTTCCCACTTCATGGAGCCCGTTTTGGCCCCCTGGTATTCTCCAGAGCTCAGGGAGAGGAAACAAGCTGGGAGATGCCTTGAACACAAGTGGGCCGCCGAGACCATATAACACCGGTCTTGAAAGACCTACATTGGCTCCCAGTACGATTCTGAGCACAATTCAAAGTGTTGGTGCTGACCTTTAAAGCCCTAAAAGGCCTCGGTCCAGTATATCTGAAGGAGCGTCTCCACCCCCATCGTTCTGCCCGGACACTGAGGTCCAGCTCCGAGGGCCTTCTGGCAGTTCCCTCACTGTGAGAAGCCAAGTTACAGGGAGCCAGGCAGAGGGCCTTCTCGGTAGTGGCGCCCGCCCTGTGGAACGCCCTCCCACCAGATGTCAAAGCGATAAACAACTACCTGACATTCAGAAGACATCTGAAGGCAGCCCTGTTCAGGGAAGTTTTTAATGCGTGGCATTTTAGTGTATTTTTCATCTTTGTTGGAAGCTGCCCAGAGTGGCTGGAGAAACCCAGCCAGATGGGCGGGGTACAAATAATAAATTATTATTATTATTATTATTATTATTATTATTATTATTATTAAGTGGAGGAAACATCTGAATGAATGTAACCAAACAAACACTGCCACTAGCCTACCTAGTGGTAGTGAGGGCAACAAAGAAGCCATACAGTCATACCTCATGTTATGTTTGCTTCAGGTCGCGCGTTTTCAGGTTGCGTCCTGCAGCGACCCAGAAGTACTGGAAAGGGTTACTTCAGGGTTTCGCTGCTCACGCATGTGCAGACATGCAAAATGATGTTATGCTCATGAGCCGAAGCGGCGAATCGCGACCCACGCACGCGCAGACACGGGTTGCAAAACCTATGGGTGTTTCACAACTTTCCGACTAGTTGCAGGACCTTAGCCAGACCTAGCAGAGTAAACGCAGAATCCACAGAAGCAATTGTCAACTTGGCTGCAGACAGAATGGATGAAGCAGGAACCAGGAACTTGTAGTTAGGTGTTTATTATATACAGTGGACTATTTACAGGAACAGAACAGCACACGGATCTTTATACTAGCTGTCTCATACACGACTCACAACTCCTACACTCAAACTCGTACTAACACATTCCAGTTAGCAGGCTATTAATCATTATTCCTGTGAGACAGCTTGACCAATCATGGAGCTGTCTCCTAGCCTCTGTATCACCAGGCAGACTTACTCCTTCACATTGCCTTGGCTGTCTGCCAAACCCTAATTGACTCTGTGTGAGTAGTTGCACGTATTCAGATTCCCAACATTCTGCTCATGTTGCGAACGGGCCTCCGGAATGGATCCTGTTCGCAACCAGAGGTACCACTGTACTTTGTTGCCTGCATTGCCTCCTCATTATGTCGTTTGGCAGAGCTTTTCCGGGTTGTACAGGGCCTTTTACAGGCTGGCCCAAAGGAGGTGGTAGAACCAACGGTAGTTTGCTGTGACCTGTTTGCAAAGCATTTTGAGGATGAAATTGCTTGCATCCACCAAGACCTTGACTCTGCTGTTATAGCAGATGAATCTCACGGGGTGTCCAGAGCACAGTCTAGTCCTGTTGTGTTGGATGAGTTTCAGTTGGAAAGGCTTGAGGATGTGAACAAGGTGCTTGGATCAATCAGGGCGGTCAGTTGCACTCTAGGCCCTTGCCCCTCTTGATTGATAGAAACTAGCAGGGAGGGAACAGCTGGCTGGGCCAGGGAGGTGATCAATGCCTCTTTACGAAAGGGAGTGGTCTCTGCCTGTTTGAAGGAGGCAGTGGCAAAACCACTCCTTAAGAAACCTTCCCAGAATTCGGAAAACCTAACTAAGGGACAGAGCCTAGGACTTGCTGATCAGAAGGTTGGCAGTTCGAATCCCCGTGACGGGGTGAGCTCCCGTTGCTCGGTCCCTGCTCCTGCCAACCTAGCAGTTCGAAAGCACGTCAAAGTGCAAGTAGATGAACAGGTACCGCTCCAGCGGGAAGGTAAACGGCGTTTCCATGCACTGCTCTGGTTCGCCAGAAGTGGCTTAGTCCTGCTGCTAATAAAGCGAGATGAGCGCTGCAACCCCAGAGTCGGTCACGACTGGACCTAATGGTCAGGGGTCCCTCTACCTTTACCTTTTAACTAACTACCAGACAGCTGCTAACCTCCCTTTCCTGGGCAAGGTTCTGGAGTGAGTGGCTGCAGACCAGATCCAAGCACTTTTGGAAGAAACCGATTTTCTGGAGCCATTTCAATCGAGGTTTAGGCCTGGTTTCGGCACAGAAACTGCTCTGGTCTCGCTGTATAGCGTGCTCCATGAGATCTCATGAGGTTTCGATGAGATATCATGAAATTTTGGTGCCGCTTCTGCTGCCTCACCCATTCATTCATTGCCCCTGGTGGCAGTTTGCCTACAGCTTTGGCAAAGAGATTTTGCTTTTCCCCAATCTCTCCTACCTGAGATATTTTGAATATGAGATGCCGGCGGTTTAGCTTCAGCCACCCTCCAATGCCCAAACTCTTTTTCATTCCTTTCTGAAGCCCTCTGGATGACCTTAGAGCTGCTGGATCCCCTTTTAGTGCAAGTGTACGTATATTTGTAATGTTGTATCGGTCACTTTTTCAAAAATGCTCCAAGCCACGTGCACAAATATATAAACTGCAGTTTAAAATATAATGAGATTTAAAAACATACATGATAATACTAGTATCTTTGACATGTGGTCAGTGGTAGCACCGCAGTCATTCTGCAAACTTGTAGATTTAACAAAGAAGTTTTTCCAACTGGCTTTCTCCCCTCCCCCCCTTTTTTTCTTCATGCTGCAGAATATAAATTGGGTGTTTATGTCTGCAGGTAGAAATATGTGTTTGTTTGTTCAGAGGTTTGCGAGTGTCCATTTCCCCTTTCATGCGCGATGTGCTTTTCTCACACCTTCTCCACTTACGCTACGCCCACACACGATTCTTTCACATACTGTCACCTAGAGAAGCGTCCGGTGGGGGGGGGGCAGGGGTGCGCGCAGATAATGACCCATTTGCAACAATGCTTCTAACTTCCTTCCTTTCACAAGCTGGAACCTGAACAGAGGCTAGGTCAGTAGGCCTTTTGAAATCGCATTTCTGTTAGTTGTGTCTGGTGCTTATCTGGTTTGCTTGTTTCAACCAAATTACATTTGGAGTGTGTGTGGGGTAGTGGGTGCGTCTTGTCCCATAATACTCTCTCATCCAGGGCCGTCTTTACCTGGGGGTACAAGGGGTGCAGGGCACCCGGGCGCCGAATTCTGGGGGGCGCCAGTCACCCACCACTGAAGCCGCCTAAGCTCTTAACTATCTACCTGTTATGAAATAAAAAATAATTTTGATCAAGCTGACGTTCAAAGCTGGCCGCCACTACTGCCTCCACCCTAGCCGCTTTCTCCTCCCCGGAGTCCCACCTTGCATGGAGAGGTGTTGCTCTCTTGCCCGTCGTCGACGCAGCTGCTGCGTCCCTCTTCTCCTCCTGGGGAGCTTTAAAAAGCGCCTAGATGTGAAGCTGCAGAGCTTGGGCGCCCGGTTCTTGAGGGGCAACGGCAGTGAGACTCGGAAGAGCAGGACACCACCATCACCACCATGGCCTCACCTGCAACCGCGGAGAAGTATAACTTGGGTGTAGACGTGGCCAGCACTAAATTTGTGGGCGCTGGGCGGATCTTTGCACCTCGGCGGTGGATATGCTAAAGATGGCTTGACTCTCGTCCCACCTCCTCTCCCCATAACACAGCTGTGCACAGAGAGCCCTGCTATAGGTGTATAATGAAGGCTCCAGGTGAACTTCCCTGGGGAGAGCGTTCCACAGACGCGGAGCCACTGCAGAAAAGGCCCCGTTCTCGTGTTGTTTGCTAGATTGTGCCCAAAACCGTGAACAGTGGCAGACCCTCCAAGTGTCCCTGTTTTCCAGGGACATCCCTGATTTAGAGAAGCTGTCCCGGTTTCTGATTTGATCTCAGAATATCCCACTTTTCCTTAGGACACCCCTATTTTCATAGAAGAATCATAGAATTGTAGAGTTGGAAGAAGTGCAGGAATATTTTGCCCACCATGAGGCTTGAACCCGCAACCCTGAGATTAAGCCTCATGCTCTTCCGAATGAGCTGTCAGACGAAAGACCCATACTGTCCCCCTTTCTGCTCTCAAATTAACCCGGCTGAAACAGCTGGCAGGCTGCCTGGCTTTCTTCCTTCTTGGGTAGAGAAAGAGGGGGCAATCAGAGGGGATGGGCAACAGGGATGATCAGATCTTCCCAATTCAGTTTCTGTTAGTGTCTCATTTCCCCCAATTTATTTATTATTATTTTATTATTTTATGCATTTTTTATTGAATTTATAAACTACCCCATGCCTGGAGGTCCCAAGGCTGTTCACAGAATAAAATCAAAGTATAAAACCACAAAATACACAGTCAAAATAAAAACATCCCCCATCCCCCAATACCCCAATACCCATCCCCCAAAAAACACATTTTAAAAGGGCATAGGATGTCAATAAGATCAACCAAAGGCCTGGTTAAAAAGGACCATTTTCGCCTGGGGCCTAAAGGTGTATAATGAAGGCTCCAGGCGAACTTCTCTGTGAAGAGCATTCCACAGATGCGGAGCCACTGCAGAAAAGGCCCCGTTCTTGTGTTGCTCGCTGGATTGTGCCCGAAGCCGTGAACAGTGGCAGACCCTCCAAGTATCCCAATTTTCCAGCGACATCCCTGATTTAGAGAAGCTGTCCCGGTTTCTGATTTGATCTCGGATTGTCCCACTTTTCCTTAGACATCCTTATTTTCATCGGAAAAATATTGGAGGGGATGGAGTTATTTGACTCCCCGAGCCGTCTGAAGGCAATCTGTATAGGGAAGTTTTTTTAAAAAATGTTTACTGTTTTGTTTTTATACATGTTGGAAGCTGCTCAGAGTGGCTGAGGCAAGATGTGTGGGATATAAATACAGTGGTACCTAGGGTTAAGAACTTAATTTGTTCTGGAGGTCCGTTCTTAACCTGAAGCTGTTCTTAACCTGAAGCACCACTTTAGCTAATGGGGTCTCCCGCTGCCGCCGCGCTGCTGGAGCACGATTTCTGTTCTCATCCTGAAGCAAAGTTCTTAAGCTGAGATACTATTTCTGGGTTAGCGGAGTCTGTAACCTGAAGCGTCTGTAACCTGAAGCGTCTGTAACCTGAAGCGTCTGTAACCCAAGGTACCACTGTAGTATAATTATCCTTATGGCGTGATCCCCATGTAAATGGGTGGTTGCCTGTAATTCCAAATAAAGTAATAGATATCAACATTCTGATCCACATGTAAGTCTGGGAGGTGCTGTGTGGGTCTGTTTCTGAATTTGCAAGGATCAAATTCTTCAAGCACCCCTAATTATTATTAAAGACGGAGGTGTTTGAAGTTAGGTTGTCTCTGAATCCCAGCTACTGGAGAGAAATCAACTAGGGATGGTATATGCTTCGAATTATGTATTTAAATGTGAATTTTCGTGCAGAATGAGAAACGTCACAGATTAACTAGGAAGCAAGGTGGAACAGACTTACAAATAAGCATGAATGAATGCAAAAGTGAAATAGACTAAAGATAAACCATCCCAGATGTAATGGCTAATGATAATTTCTCCTTCCGCTCCCTGAAAGCCAATAGTGACATGCAGTGGCCAGAATATTGGACTTGCAAAGGCACAAATCCTTGCTCATCCATGAAGCTCATTTGGTGACCTGATTGGGACAACCACAAGATCTTGGCATGACCTACCTCACATGGTTATTGTGGAAAATAAAAGGGGAATGGGATGGAACCAACCATACAAATGGCATCCTAAATAAAATGTAGGATTAAAATGTAAACAGACATGCTGGTGCTCAGACCAATGATTTTTCTGGGCTCACTTTGCTATACCTCCAGAGAAGCATATTTATTGTCAATCCTTTGGGATTTGTGGGAATACAGAGCGCTGTGGGCACGGTCACAAAATGGCTGCCATGGAGGCGGTAGCTATTCACAAAATGGCTACCCGTCACAAAAACCTGACGGAAGGCAAATAGATCCATCTCTAGGTACCCAAACCCAGCGCAACAGAGTGATAAACATCAACCCAGCCCCAGAAACAAAGAGGGAAACCCAGAAGAGAAAGAAAAAGCAAATTAGTCCTAAATTAGTCCTAGTGACTGCTGCTGTTCCTCACAAAATAACATTTTTTTCTGTCCCTCCCTCTTTGCCCTCTAACATGTTTTCTCCAGGCACTTTCCCTCTTTCCTGCCTGGCTACCCGGGTGCCAAAGCCAGGCTGGCAAAGTTCACAGGGTGGAAGTAGGAAAGAGTGACGCCCATTTCACTTCCTCTCTGTTCTTTTTACGGCTGTGGTCAGAACCTCCCCACTTCCTTTTCCTTTTTTAAAAAAACACACACACAATCATAAGCATTTTTTAAAATAATATATATATATATATATATATATAATATAACAGATATTTTATTTTCCACAACCCTGTAAATACAAAGAGAAAGTAACATTATATTTGAAGCATAGATAGGTCGTGGTTATATTATTATTTTCTGTTTCTCCCCACTTCCAAAGGAGATTTAAAAAAATGTGGGAGGAATTGCAGAGGCCCCATAGGTGCTGGGGGAGACCATCTCAGGTGCGACGGTGCTCAGGTGCACCAGGTTGGCAATACCAAGATTAGAGAGCAGCTGATTTCAAAGGGCTTCACTTCTGAAATAACAGAGAGCCACCCTTCCAGTTCTGACACCTTTTGGACTACACCTGTGTAATATTTTCTGCTGGACTTGGAGCGCCTGTGTAGTTGGAAGGTAACCCACCAAGCATTACTAAACCAAAACCCTGCAATACAGGCACAAGATGTTGGACATAACATAATGATGGCTGATTGGGAACAGTTATGGACTACAGGTATGAAATTTACGGCATGCAATGCCTTAAGAGAGAATATTATGAAAATGATATACAGGTGGTACATGACACCAGTCAAGCTAGCAAAAATCTATCATTTGCCTGATAATAAATGCTGGAAATGTAAAGAAACTGAAGGCACATTTTTTCACCTTTGGTGGACGTGCCCAAGGATTAAGGCTTTCTGGGAGATGATTTACAATGAAATGAAAAAGGTATTTAAATATACCTTTCTGAAGATTTCTCCTGGGCATGGTTGGCCAATTGGTGTTAAAGAAGGATAGAACTTTCTTTATGTATGCTACAACGGCAGCAAGAATACTTATCGCGAAGTATTGGAAGACACAAGATTCACTCACTCTGGAAGAATGGCAGATGAAGGTGATGGACTATATGGAATTGGCGGAAATGACCGGCAGAATCTGAGACCAGGGAGAAGAGTCAGTGGAAGAAGATTGGAAGAAATTTAAAGACTACTTACAGAAACACTGTAAAATTAATGAATGTTAGAATGATGCTGGATTGAAGTTAAGTGGGATTTTTTAGCAGCAATGTTAAGGAGTATGTAAAAATGGTTAACAGGTGATAATTTAAAGCTATAATATATTAAGATAAAAGATTAAGATAAAATTAAAGAGGGAAAGGATTTGCTGAATTAACCAATTGAACTGGAATGCAAGAAAGGGAGGTGTGAGGTCAGGGAAACAAGTAAATGAAAGATAAGATATGGAAAGACTGATTTGTTTTTAACTGTTTCTATTTTGTATTTTCTTTTTCTTTTTATTCTTCTTTATTCTTTCTAATTTTTGTAATATATTGAAAACTTTAATAAATATCTTTTTAAAAAAACAACCCCCCCCCTGCAATACAGTGGTACCTCGGGTTAAGTACTTAATTCGTTCCGGAGGTCCGTACTTCACCTGAAACTGTTCTTAACCTGAAGCACCACTTTAGCAAATGGGGCCTCCCGCTGCCACTGCGCCACCGGAGCACAATTTCTGTTCTCATCCTGAAGCAAAGTTCTTAACCTGAAGCACTATTTCTGGGTTAGCGGAGTCTGTAACCTGAAGCGTATGTAACCTGACGCGTATGTAACCCGAGGTACCACTGTATATAAAAGGACCTGTAAAATTTTCCCCTACCTGCACACAGTCTCTGTATAGGATATTGACCATAATGGATGCTTCCGCTGGAAAGAATAGACTCTCTCACTCTGAGCTATATATGGAAGAGCTTGACTGCTTGGCCTCTCTGAGATCTGTATCTGTTGCTGTTTTCACTATCAGCACAAATCTGGGTTTTCTGGTCACTCGGCAAGGGAGGGGCAGGGTATGATCATAATCGGGGACTGGGTTCGCAAGGACGCCCACACGCTTTTTCCAGTGTGGTGGGGCAGCTGCCACAACCAGCAGGATGCTCTCAAAGGTCAGCCCTTTAAGGCAGGGTTGATCAGGAGACGAGCGATGCAGCAAATTTAAAATTGCACTGGAAAGTTTGCAAGCTGAGGAGCTTTGCTTAGTGGTAGAGCGCAGGCACTGCAGGCAGACGGTCCCCAATTTAATCCCTGGCATTGCCAGCGGAAAAAGAGGTACAGTGGTACCTCAGGTTAAGTACTTAATTTGTTCCGGAGATCCGTACTTAACCTGAAACTGTTCTTAACCTGAAGCACCACTTTAGCTAATGGGGCCACCATGCTGCCACCGCACGATTTCTATTCTCATCCTGAAGCAAAGTTCTTAACCCGAGGTACTATTTCTGGGTTAGCAGAGTGTGTAACCTGAAGCGTGTGTAACCTGAAGCGTATGTAACCTGAGGTACCACTGTATTGGGTTGAGAAGCTGAAGAATGGACAACCCACCTGAGACCTCAAGGAAGTTCCAGCCAGAAAGAGCGAAAAATTCTTTGATACAGAATTGCTGGGCAGTAAAAGAAAAATACTGTTGAAAATGTATAAGATATTATTAGAGTGGAATACAAAGGATGAAGAGGGGGAAAGTGTTATGATTAGATGGGCCCAGGATTTGGGACATAATATTGACTTTGAAAGGTGGGGAAAATTGTGGACAAGAACAATTAAATTCACAGCATGTGTGTCACGTAAAGAGAACTTAATGAAGATGATGTATCGTTGGTACATTACGCTGACTAAACTTGCTAAAACATATAGAAACCAAGATAAAAACAGTTGGATATGCAAGGAGATGGAGGGGAATTTCCTTCATATGTGGTGGACTTGTACAAAGGTACTTAGCCTTCTGGGATATAAAAAAGGTTTTTAAATACAGTGGTGCCCCGCAAGACGAATGCCTCGCAAGACGGAAAACCCGCTAGACGAAAGGGTTTTCCGTTTTGGAGGTGCTTCGCAAAACGAATTTGCTATGGGCTTGCTTTGCAAGACGAAAATGTCTTGCGATTCCTGGGGTTTTTTTCCCAAGCCCCTAAGCCGCTTAACAGCTGTTTGCTAAGCCGCTTAACAGCTGATCTAAGCCGCTTAACAGCTGATCTAAGCCGCTAATAGCCTTTTAGCAGCTAATCCGCTAATCCCTTAAGCCTTTAATAGCCGCTAATAGCCTTTTAGCAGCTAATCCGCTAATCCCTTAAGCCTTTAATAGCCGCTAAAAGCCTTTTAGCAGCTAATCCGCTAATCCCTTAAGCCTTTAATAACCGCTAATAGCCGCTAAACCGCTAATAGCGCTAATCCGCTAATGGGCTTGCTTCGCAAGACGAAAAAAACCGCAAGACGAAGAGACTCGCGGAACGGATTCTTTTCGTCTTGCGAGGCACCACTGTGTAACTTCAACAAAAAAACAGGCATTTTTGTTAGGGTTAATTGGAGGGGAAATTCGGAAAAAAGATGTAAATTTGTTCATGTACGTGACAATGGCTGTAAGAATACTTCTGGCCCAGAAATGGAAGCAGCAGGAACTTCCTACATTGGAAGAACGGCAGATAAAGATGGTAAAATACGTAGAGCTGGCAAAGCTGACAAGGAAGATCTGGAATCGACGTGACGAACTGTTTCAGAAGGACTGGAGCAAATTTATACTTTATATGAAAGAAAATTGTAAACATTTGAAAACGTTTGTAGGTTTGAGTTGAAATGTTTCGTAATGTGAAAATGAGGAGCTGATTTACATATAATGGGGTGAAATGTTAAAAGAAGATAGAAGGTAAAAAAGTGGTTATAGAAATGCTAAGAATTTATTAAAAGATGTTTGGAACTCAGAAAGAGGGAGGGAAGGAGGTGGATGCTCTTTTTGAGCAATGCTTAAGGTTATGTTGTTGTTGTTGTTGTTGTTTAGTCGTTTAGTCGTGTCTGACTCTTTGTGACCCCATGGACCAGAGCACGCCAGGCACTCCTGTCTTCCACTGCCTCCCGCAGTTTAGTCAGACTCATGTTAGTAGCTTTGAGAACACTGTCCAACCATCTCGTCCTCTGCCGTCTCCTTCTTCTTGTGCCCTCAATCTTTCCCAACATCAGGATCTTTTCCAGGGAGTCTTCTCTTCTCATGAGGTGGCCAAAGTACAGGAGCCTCAGCTTCACGATCTGTCCATTTTAGTTCACCGATGCCCAGGATGTCAATATTTATTCTTGCCATCTCATTTTTGACCACATACCAAGGTTCATGGTTCTTACATTCCAGGTTCCTATGTGTCAGGGGTTCAGGAGCAGAGTCACAGGAGAGGGAAGAAACGGAGAGCGAGGGGGAGGAGTCGGAAGGAAATGTCAGCGGCGACAGTAGTCCGAGGTCTCTGAGTCTCTCCAGTGACTCGGAGGATTCACAGAAAGGGGCCCCCATGGTCAGGGCAAGGGGGACACCTCGGGAAGAAGGGGCCAGAGGGGACTCAGAGAGTAACAGCTGGAAATCCGGACCAGCTTCCCCCCCAGAGTGCAGTAGGGGGGAGGAGTCCAAGGCATCGGGATCAGGGAGCGCGCAGGCAGAGGGAGAGCGTGAAGCAGGAGTGGCCACACCCTCGTCAGGGAGCGAGGAAACGGTCATCAGGAAAGTTAAACGCGCGCGCCAAGTTCAAATGTACAGGAGGGCGGCAAGGTGGGCAGCCCGGGTAGGGAGCCAGGTCCTAAAGCACGCCGAAGAGAGGGGGAGGAGTCAGAGGGGTCCAGCTCTGCGTCAGAAGAGTCCAGGAGGGAAGAGACCCCGGGGGGTAGTAAGACCCAGAGGAAGAGAGAGAGAAGGAGGAGGTGGAGTAAGATTAGAGTTTTAAGCTGGTGCACAGGGGGCGGAGATCCAGATAGAGCTTCGCCGGTCTAAAGCTCAGACGTAGAGCTGGGACGCTGAGATTTGTAAATGGAGACTATTCTTCAATAAAGACTTTGATACTGTACTACCGGCTAGCGTTGGTCCTTGGTGAGCTGGGACCCGGAGCCAGCTCAGACAGTAAGCTCTATCTCAATTCTTAAAGTTTTGGCACCAAGAACCTCGCCACGTGAGTTGACGCAGCGAGGGCAGAGGAGGGGTGCTTCAAGAGCTCACAGAACTCAGGCAAGATGACGACGGAAGAGCAGATATCCGCCCTGCAAGAAGCTGTGACACGACTCAGCACGGAGGTAATTGCATCCAGAAAAAGAGAGGAGGAAATGAGTAGCGCCTACCGGGATCTCCAAGTAAGATTGGACGTGATTTCCAAACAGGGGCCACCTGGATCCAAAGCAGAGGGCATTGGATTGGGAAAGAGGGGAGGCAGCCTTGTATCCCATTTTGACGGGAGTTTACAGCAGTACCCCAACTTTAGAGCAGACCTGTTGTTTGCGCTGGATCTGCTTGACAAAGACTTTAGAGATGAAAGAGAGAAAGTGGGGTTTATCCTATCCCATTTGCATGGTGAAGCCAAAACGTGGCTGAGAAATTTATGGAGGGACAATGATCCGGCGCTCCAAGACGCGAAGGCTTTCATTAAAGCTATGGACTCGTGTTTTTTATCAAAGATAGACGTTGATATTGCCAGGAGAGACATACATGGACTTAAGCAAGGCAAAGCCAGCGTGCGTCAGTACCATACGCGTTTCTTCGCACTGGTTCATGCACTGGGATGGGACAAAGCTTCTGCGCCAGTGAGAGATCTCTTTTGGGAGGGCTTGAATACAGAAGTAAAAGCCGAGATTGGAAGGGGGGAGAGGCCAAGGAGCACCCAGGAAGTGGTCCAGAGGGCTCTGGAGATCGGGGTGCATCTGGAGGAACGTCCTTGCAACAGAGAAGAAGGACGTTGGGGAAGGGCACCAGCCAGAGCACCTCCCTTCTATCCCAAAGAAGCAGCGCGTGCGCAGTCCACGCCCTCGCAGGGAGGGGGAGAGGAACCGATGGAGCTCGGAGGTGCCAGGGCTCAGTCAGCTACCAGAGCCCTGACGCCGGGAGCAGTCAAGACGAAGCCTCCTAGAGGGAACAGGAAGTGCTACATCTGCGACAGTGCTCAACACATGGCGAAAGAGTGTCCCCAGAGGCTCCACAAGCACACTGCAGCATCAGCAACAGTGACAGAAGCAACGCAGCAGGGAAACGACAGAGTCTGGCTGGAGGAAGAGGTACTGGGGTCCAGCCAGACAAATCAATGAAACAATCCCCAGGGATTTTGCAGCCCACAGACCCCCTCCCACCCAAACCAGTGGTGCAGCTTACAGCGTCTCTCCAACTGCCCAACGGAAGCACTCTGGAAGTGCCGATCACCATTGACTCCGGCAGCAACGCCGACTTTATAGGACTGGATTTTATTCAGCAGCACAATATACCACTGCTGCCAGCCACACTGCCCCTGAAGGTTGTCACAGTGGATGGCAGGGACTTGCTAGGGGGGCAAGTGGTGCAACAAACGCAACCAATGGTGATGCGGATTGGAAATCACCAAGAGGTCATCAGCTTCAACGTCACCAAACTGTCAGGCACGCCGGTAGTCTTGGGCATGAGTTGGCTGCACAGGCACAGTCCAGCATTGGCGTGGTACCAACGCCAATTGACCTTCGGTTCCTCCTATTGCGCGGAACATTGCATTCTTCGTAGCCAAGAAGAAGGAGGGGAAGACACGCAGCTACAATTGAGCACGCTGCAAGCAGTGCCACGCAAGTACGCAGCGTTTTTGGAGGTTTTCTGCGAGAAGGAAGCAGACAAGCTGCCTCACCACAGGCCCTATGACTGCCAGATTGACCTCCTGCCAGGGGCGACGCTGCCAGCCGGGAAACTGTATTCCATGTCTGAAGACGAGCTGCAGGAGCTCAAGGAGTTCATAGACCTCAACTTAAAGCGCGGTTTCATCCGGGAGTCGAAAGCAGCGGGGGGCAGTCCTGTATTCTTTGTGAAGAAAAAGGACACGCCCCAAAAAAGACTTGTAGTGGATTTCAGGCTCTTAAATTCAAAGACCAAGCCCACAGCCTTTCCAATGCCCAAAATAGATGACCTGCTTGCAACGGTGAGGAAAGGACGCGTTTTTACAAAGTTGGATCTGAGAGGGGCGTACAACCTGATCCGCATACGGGAGGGGGACGAGTGGAAGACTGCCATGTTCACGCCCCTGGGCACATATGAATATAGAGTTATGCCCTTCGGTTTACAAAATGGCGCCCACTGTTTTCAAGCGTTCATGCATCACGTCCTGGCGGGTCTTCTCTACAAGAAATGCGTCTGCTTCTTGGACGACATCCTGATATTCTCAGAATCTGAGGAGACCCACGAGGGGGACGTCAAGGAGGTTCTGCAGCGACTGCAGGAGCATCGGCTGTACGCAAAGCTGGAGAAGTGCCAGTTCGACAGGAAGGAGGTGGATTTCCTGGGCTACAAGCTGTCGGACAAGGGGCTCGCCATGGACAGCGCCAAGGTTCGCGCGGTGTTGGATTGGAAGAGCCCGCGCAATCGGAAGGAGGTCCAGCGGTTTGTGGGGTTCGCCAACTTTTACCGCAAATTCATCAAGGGGTTCGCGATGCAGACAGCGGCCATTACCGACACGCTCAGCTCCAAGAAGAAGAAGTTCATCTGGACGGAGCAAGCGGAGCAGTCCTTCCAGAACCTCAAGCGTCTCTTCTCGTCCGAAGGGCAGCTACTGCATGTGAATCCCAGCAAACCGCTGAGGGTTGAGACGGACGCCTCAGACAGAGCCGTGGGCGCCGTACTGTTGCAGGAGGACCCGCATGGGGACTGGAGACCGTGTGCCTTCTACTCTAGGAAGCTCAGCAAGTCAGAGCAGAACTACACCATCTGGGACAGGGAGTTGCTGGCCATTCATGCAGCATTCAAGGCGTGGCAGCACTTCCTCATCGGGGCCAAACACACTGTGCAGGTTCGCACGGATCATAAGAACTTGGAGTACTGGCGCACGGCAAGGTTCCTGAACCAGCGGCACATCAGATGGGCGGAGTTCTTTGCGGATTTCGACTTCAGGATAGAATACATCCCAGGCGACAACAACATCATGGCAGATGCACTGTCCAGAAAGCCGCAATACCTCGAAGAAGCGGCGCCAGCAGCGGCCAAGCACATTTTCGCCCAGAAAGCGTGGGCGTGCGCTTCCGCAACCGTGGACCTGGAAGCGGTCCGTCGAGCACTGCAGGAGGACTCCTTCGCTCTAGCCAAGATGGAGGAGGTGCGCAAGGGCACGGTGAAAAACGACGAGTTCCAAATAAGGGACGGATTGCTCATCCGCAGAGGAGCACTCTATGTACCGGGAGATGAGCTCCGCGCGAAAGTACTGCAGCAGTTGCACGACGCGCCAACCGCCGGGCACTTCGGCAAGGAGAAGACGGCGGAACTCGTTGCCAGAGATTTCTGGTGGCCCAAGATGAGGGGGGAAGTCGCGGAGTACGTCTCGAGGTGCGACACTTGCCAAAGGGCCAAGTCAGTGCACAAACCTCCGGCAGGACTGCTCGAACCGCTGCAGACCCCGAGCGAACCGTGGGAGAGGGTGGCACTGGACTTTGTCACGGATTTACCCAGCTCGAGGGGTAAAACGGCAGTGCTAGTGGTGGTGGACATGTTCACTAAAATGGCCCACTTCATTCCGTGCGCGAAGGTGGCCACGGCAGAACAGACCGCCAAACTGTTCATAGACCACGTCTTCAGGGTGCACGGACTGCCACGGTCTATCTTGTCCGACAGGGGGCGCCAGTTCATTTCGAGCTTCTGGCAGAAGCTGATGGGTTTCCTGAACGTCAAGATCAACCTAGCGTCGGCGAGACACCCGCAGACCAACGGACAAGCGGAGCGCGTCAACGCCATCATGCAGCAGTACCTGAGATGCTATGCAAATCAACAGCCGACGACATGGGTGGACTACCTGCCGCTCGCTGAGTTCGCTTACAACAACACGAAGCACGTGTCCACAGGGGTGACGCCGTTCTTCGCCAACAACGGGAGGCATCCCAGAACCTTCCCGGGATTAGAGAAACTGGGGGAGGGGGAGCCACAGGCAGCGGAAGTCTTGGCGGCGGAATTGCAGGAAGTCCACGATCAGCTTAGGAGGCAATTAGAGCTTGCAAAGCACGCATACAAACTGCAGGCTGACAAGCACAGGAGGGTTGGTGAAGACATACAGGTGGGAGACTGGGTGTGGTTAGCGGCCCACGCAGTGCCGACCAGATCTTTAGCTAAGAAGAAACTCGGACATAAGCAACTAGGACCTTACCGAGTTGAAGCACAGATCAATCCGGTGGCCTTCCGGTTGACACTTCCGGAAGGATCCAGAATGCACCCAGTATTCCATAGGTCGGTGCTCACGCCCTACAAAGCACCTCACCGATTTCAGGCGCAGGGCACGGCACCAGACCCGTATAGGGAGGCCCCCCCAAGGAGGGAGTCGCCAAGAAGAGAACCCATCAACCAGGTCACAGAGATTTTGGACTCGAGATGGGGGGAGGAGGGAGTAGAATATTTTCTCGCAAGGGAAGGTACCCCGGCCAGCGCCAACAGTTGGGTGCCGGACTATGCCCTGGACGAGCCTCTCCTCAAAGAGGAGTTTCATGCCTTGTTCCCACACAGGCCCATGCCAGCCGAGTATTTCGACGACTGGCTTTTCACACCCACGCTTTCTACCAGCACGTTCCAGGGATTCACATCGGACGAAGAACCAGCATTAGAAACACGTTCACCGGAGGGCTCGCCCTCGGGGTTTGCCTCAGACCGCTCGTTTTGGTGGGACAATCGAGGAGAGGAGAGGTGGCTGAGGGGCCCTTGGCAGGGAACGGACCCAGAGGGGAACGAGGGTGAGAGGGACATGGACGTGATGGGGGAGGACGTTGGGTTCGAGCATGGCGGCACGGAGATGGAAGCAGAGGAGAACGAGGTCGGCGAAGACATGGAGGACGAGCCGGATTTCTCTAACTGGATGCACGCCACGGGGGACGAACTGTATCCACCATTCACCCCCACAACGACGGAGCACCCAGCACCCCCGCCGGAGGAAGGGGAGGGGGGAAGGGGGGGCTTCGAGGGGGGGATGGATGTCAGGGGTTCAGGAGCAGAGTCACAGGAGAGGGAAGAAACGGAGAGCGAGGGGGAGGAGTCGGAAGGAAATGTCAGCGGCGACAGTAGTCCGAGGTCTCTGAGTCTCTCCAGTGACTCGGAGGATTCACAGAAAGGGGCCCCCATGGTCAGGGCAAGGGGGACACCTCGGGAAGAAGGGGCCAGAGGGGACTCAGAGAGTAACAGCTGGAAATCCGGACCAGCTTCCCCCCCAGAGTGCAGTAGGGGGGAGGAGTCCAAGGCATCGGGATCAGGGAGCGCGCAGGCAGAGGGAGAGCGTGAAGCAGGAGTGGCCACACCCTCGTCAGGGAGCGAGGAAACGGTCATCAGGAAAGTTAAACGCGCGCGCGCGCCAAGTTCAAATGTACAGGAGGGCGGCAAGGTGGGCAGCCCGGGTAGGGAGCCAGGTCCTAAAGCACGCCGAAGAGAGGGGGAGGAGTCAGAGGGGTCCAGCTCTGCGTCAGAAGAGTCCAGGAGGGAAGAGACCCCGGGGGGTAGTAAGACCCAGAGGAAGAGAGAGAGAAGGAGGAGGTGGAGTAAGATTAGAGTTTTAAGCTGGTGCACAGGGGGCGGAGATCCAGATAGAGCTTCGCCGGTCTAAAGCTCAGACGTAGAGCTGGGACGCTGAGATTTGTAAATGGAGACTATTCTTCAATAAAGACTTTGATACTGTACTACCGGCTAGCGTTGGTCCTTGGTGAGCTGGGACCCGGAGCCAGCTCTGACACTATGCAATATTTTTCTTTACAGCATTGGACTTTCCTTTCGCTTCCAGGCATATCCGCAACAGAGCGTCCTTTCGGCTTTGGCCCAGCCGCTTCATCAGCTCTGAATCTCCATGGAGTTTTCTTGGCGGGGATACTGGAGTGGCTTGCCGGTTCCTGCTCCAGGTGGATCACGTTTGGTCAAAACTCTCCACTATGACCTGTTCATCTTGGGTGCCCTGCACGGCATAGCTCATAGCTTCTCTGAGTTATTCAAGCCCCTTCGCCACGGCAAGGCAGTGATCCATGAAGGGGCTTAAGGTTATAGGTTTATGTAATGAAATGTAATGAAATATGGAAAACTCAATAAAAATTATTATTTAAAAAAAGTGAAAAAATCCTGGACTAGAAACTCAACGGGCATGGAAAGGACTGACAGGCTGATAGTTCATTCTTGATAATATATACTCCACCCATCCAACTGGCTTGCCCCAGCAACTCTGGGTGGCTTCCAACTATTTATAAAACCACAGTAAAATGTCAAACATTAAAAACTTCACTCAACAGAACAGAACTGCCTTCACATGTCTTCTAAAAGTTGCATATTTGTTTATCAGATAGTTGTTTATTTCCTTGACATCTGCTGGGAGCCTATTCCAGCGGGCGGGTGCCACTACCGAGAAGGCCCTCTGCCTGGTTCCCCGTAACTTCGCTTCTCGCAGTGAGGGAACTGCCAGAAGACCCTCAGAGCTGGACCTCAGTGTCAAGGCTGAACAATGGGGGTGGAGATGCTCCTTCAGGTATACTGGACCAAGGCTGTTTGGGGCTTTCAAGGTCAGCACCAACACTTTGAATTGGGCTTAGAAACGTACTGGGAGCCAATGTAGATCTTTTAGGACTGGTGTTATATGGTCCAGGCAGCCGCTCCCAGCCACTGCATTCTGGATTAGTTGTAGTTTCCAAGTCGCCTTCAAAGGTAGCTTGCTTTCACATTTTTAAAATTGCTATTTTTATGTTTCTCCTGCTACCCATCTTGAGCCCCATATGGTTGATATAAATTTGGATGACATAAATTTAACAAACACATGGAAACCCAGTAGCACACTCAGCACACTCAGCATACAAGGGCAAGGCAGGATCCCAGCTGAGACCCCAAAGAGCCCCAGGAAGAATGGCAGATGAAGCTGATGGACTACATGGAATTGGCGGAAATGACTGGCAGAATCCGAGACCAGGGAGAAGAGTCGGTGGAAGAAGACTGGAAAAAAATCAGAGTATATTTACAGAAATACTGCAAAATTAATGAATGTTAGAAGAATGTGGGAATGAAGTTATATGGTTTTAGCAGAAATGTTATAAAGAATTAAGCAAAAACTGATTGTTAACGGGCCAAGTGGAAAATTTAAAGTTAGATTGTGTTAAGATAAATTATAGAACAAAAAATGGAGAAAGATAGAAAGGATTTGCTGAAATAGCTAACTGAACTAGAATACAAAAAAGGGAGGTGTGAGGAGGTCGATGAAACAAGTAAATGAAAGGTAACGATAAGGAAATGGTGGATGTGTTTTTAAATGTTTTTGTTTTTTGTTGTTCTGATGTATTTTTGTTGTTTTTTTCTCTCTCTTTATGTATTGTTTCAAATCTTGTATTGTTTCTTTTTTCCCTTTGTTTCTTTTCTGTAATCATTAAATTTCCAATAAATGCTATTTAAAAAAAAGGAGAGACCCCAAAGAGCCCCTGCCAGCCAAAACAGGCAGCACTGGCTTTGGTGGAACAGTTTCCTGGCTCAGAGCAAGAGTTTTTCACAGGTACTTTTTGTCCCTTGGCTAATCTCACCACTGCATGGAAGCCAAGCCAAATTGTGTGGAAATACTGGTTCGGGACTTGCTATAATCAGAGAGATGGTTCTGGTTCCTGTTTTCTAGGGCTCCTTCTCCAGAAAGCTCTTCTCGAATTTGGCCTGTTTGAGCCTCTTGCCAAGCTAGAAACAGGATGGGGCCAGAGAGTTCTCATGAATGCAGCCATCTTGGAGCATCACGTGACTTGTCATGTGTTGTGCATTAGCCCACGGGCCACATCCAAGATGGCAGCACGGCATGTCACTCAGACTCAACTGCCATCTTGAGCAGCTCTGCTCTCGCAGAGTATTGGTGCCCATTTCGCATCAAAATGGAGGCAAGCAACCTAGCTAGCCTTGTTTTGTACCCAACTGATTAGTCCTGCAGACATTGCTAGATTATGACTCCCATCATACCTCATTATTGGCCTTGATGAATGGAGCCGGTGGGAGTTGGAATCCAAAAACATCTGGCAGAGGGGAGACAAGTTCCCTACCTCTGAATTATCTACCACTTTCATTTCCTTAGCAAGGTACCCATGTTGTGAGAGGCGTTGGGAATCATCTGCTTTGACATTTCTCCTAAAACAACAACTCCTGAGAACGCTTCATCCTCCAGCTTGTTTATATTTCAGAGTGTGAATCACAGAGCCCATTTGCAGGAGATGCGGAAGGCACAAACAATGTGAAAACACACCCAAATCAAGTTTCACATGGCCTGGAGTCTCACTGAAAATGTTGTTGCTTTTTAAACTCGAGGCACCAGCTCCCATGTAAAGCTACCGCCGCTGCAAACAGTCTGGCCAGAAGCTAAACTGGTGGATGAGTGCACTTAAAAAACTCCCCCCCCCCCCACTAAATGCATCAAAACTGCAATGCACAATAGAATAAACAGCCCAATTACAAATCATGGTATCCTGGAAAATGGGTCATATAATATCAAAAACACTCCTTTAAAGGATTACGGGTAAGTAAAGGTGTGGCTCTTAATTAGAGTTTTTTCTCTGCATTCCAAAATTCCCTAAAGCTTCTCCATTCCTCCCCAGCTTTATTCCTGCTAACTCTTCTGCACATAAAAGCCATTCTCTCCATTGAGGAATGCCCAGTACTGCCACACCTCTGAAGTCGAACGGAATCCGTTCCGGAAGTCCGTTCGACTTCCAAAATGTTTGGAAACCAAGGCGTGGCTTCCAATGGGTTGCAGGAAGCTCCTGCAGCCAATCGGAAGCCGCCGAAGTCGTGCTGGATGTTCCAAAGAACGTTCGCAAACCGGAACACTTACCGTATTTTTCGCACCATTGGACGCACCGGACCATAGGAGGGGGAGAACAGGGGGGGGGGATTTCTTGTTCCCCCCCTCTAAAACAAGGTGCGTTCAAGGTACATTCACCAGAGCTTGTGGGGCTGGCGGTGGGGTGAAGCGCTGCTTTCCCCCACCGCCAGCCTCAAAGATCCCTGAAGCCTTTGGAGTGCAGCGCCCCGCTGCCCTGCAGAGGCTTTGTGCACAGCCATCCCCAAGCTAGAACAGTGAGAGGGAGCCCTCCGTCTCACTGTTCTGGCTTGGGAATAGCCTTGCTAGCTTCTGCAGGCAGCAGGGTGAAGGCTGCCCTGGAGAGGTTGTGCGCGCAGCCGTCCCCAAGCTAGAACAGCGAGACGGAGCGCTCCGCAGTGCTCCGTCTTCCTGTTCTGGCTTTGTGCTTAGCGGCGCAGCCTGTATTCGCTCTATAGGACGCACACACATTTCCCCTTAATTTTTGGAGGGGAAAATGTGCGTCCTATAGAATGAAAAATACGGTATTTCTGAGTTTGTGGCATTTGGGAGCGAAAACATACAAGTACCAAGGCGTTTGGCTTCCAAGGTATGACTGTATTTTATATCCTGTATAAACTATTGCAGCTGCAAGGCTCATACGACACAATGCTTCTTTTTCCTAAGGGCTACCCCCATCTGGATAAGACCGTTTTTAAAAAGGTTGAGCTGGTTTGGTGGCTAAAAGTGTTGGACTGGGACCTGGGAGTCCAGGGTTCAAATCTCCACTTAGCCATGAGGCTCACTAGCTGCCTTTACTGTCTCACCAGGAGACAAAAGTTGGGTCTGTGCAGTGGCGTAGCGTGGGTTGTCAGCACCCGGGGCAAGGCAAGTAATTTGCGCCCCCTAACCTGTGGATTTTAGTAGGGGCAGAGAGCTGCGAGTGCGAGCGAGCGCCCCCCAGATGTTGCGCCCGGTGCGGCCGGCCCCCCCTGCAACCTCCACGCTACGCCACTAGGTCTGTGGCTTATTTAACACAAAAGATGGTTGAACTGCTGGGTTAGTCAGGCATGATTGACACCAGTTGTCAACAAGACACTTGAAACTTAGCTGAAACATTCTCTCTTTTTTTTAATAAAATAAGTTATAGTAAATCTTTAAATTAAAATACATTGCCTCTAGGCTCAGAAACGCTCTTGAGCACGTAAAAAAAGGCAGCAAGCATCTCTCGTCATCCTTTCCCAAAAAATATGCTCTCAGCCACGGCCTCTGATGGAAGATGAGTAAGAAAAAACTGTAGTGCAGTGCGATAGTCTTTTTGCAAATGTTTGGGGGGCGTATTTTGGGGGGGTTAAGGTGCAGTGCAGAAGCCTCTTTCCCTCCAGAGTGGTTCCTTTGCAAAAGAGGAGCTTGCTATGAGTCCAGGAGGTCTTCCTCATCACTCCAGTCGGGAGGCGCATCCGTGCCAAAGTATCGGTCTCCAAAATTTCCTAGAGGGCGGCAGGAGGGAACGGGAATTAGGAAGAGCAACGAGAAACCCTTGTGCACGTAGGAAGTACGCTGAGCTGTGTCTGCGCTATTCAGAGATGTGCCCAGAACGTTCCCATCTGGCAAAAATCCCCAAATCCTTCTCCTAGATTCTCATTCTTGCAACCCGTTTCACGCACGTTCAGCAAATCCTAGAGATTTGCCACCTTCTCAAGGTGGTGGCAGGAGCGTGCTTGAAGCCTTGCCCACTTCTCGGGTGTTAAATCTGGCAGAGGAGACTCTCTTGGGTACTTCCAGCACCCTCGGAAGTGTGGGGAAAGCTAGCCCAGGAGGAGGAGGAGGAGGAGGAGGAGAAGAAGAAGAAGAAGAAGAAGAAGAAGAGGAGGAGTTTGGATTTGATATCCCGACTTTCACTCCCTTTAAGGAGTCACAAAGCGGCTAACATTCTCCTTTCCCTTCCTCCCCCACAACAAACACTCTGTGAGGTGAGTGGGGCTGAGAGACTTCAAAGAAGTGTGACTGGCCCAAGGTCACCCAGCATGTGGAGGAGCGGGGAAGCGAACCCGGTTCACCAGATTAGGAGTCTACTGCTCTTAACCACTACACCACACTGGCTCTCACAGAGGGCTTTTTCTGAGGCAGACCCTAAATGGTGGAATTCCCCACAGAGATGAATCTCCATTGTCCGGCTTTTGTCATATGCTGAAAAGAAGTCTGCTTTGTGGGACTCACTGGTTTGCCCTGGTTGGAATTATTTTTCTTGTTTTTACAACTATTATTATTATTATTATTATTATTACATTTCTATGCCACCCATCTGACTGAGTTACCGCAGCCACTCTGGGTGGCTTCCAACAATTGTAAGACCACAGTAAAACGTCAAATATTAAAAAACTTTCCTACACAGGGCTGCCTTCAGATGGCTTATTCCAGGCATAGGCAAACTTGACCCTCCAGAGGTTTTGGGACTACAACTCCCATCATCCCTAGCTAGCAGGACCAGTGGTCAGGGATGATGGGAATTGTAGTCTCAAAAAAACATATGGAGGGCTGAATTTGCCTATGCCTTCCTTATTCAAACTGTCTGCAGCTAGGGGGGAAAAACCACAATGCTAAGAAACGACCCCGTATTTTCTGCATCAGTGATGGTGGTTAGGAATTATATTATTGCTTGCAAGCAGCTCTGAGCCATCAGAGAATGAAAAACTCAAAAGCTTTTCCAGGGATCCGACAACCGTAAGAACATAGGGAAGAGCTGGTTGCTGGCCACTCCAGTCCAGCATCCTGTTCTCACAGTGGAAACACACAATTGGGATCTGAGCATAAGAGAAACTCTCCCCTCTTGAGGATTCCAGTAGCGGGCATTCAGAAGCTTCGCTGGCTCAAGACCAGGGGCAGGACCTCCTAACTCTGGCCACTCACCAATACCAGGGATGATGCGGAAGAGGTCGTTCACTTTCTTGTCCACGGCGGTCGTGATGATCTTCACCTGCGGGAAGGCGTAAGCGACAGAGTGGACGCCCATCTCGGCCATCAGCAGGGAGAGGAGGAAGATCTTGTCCTCTGGGACGTCGTGGTCCTAAGAGAAAGAAGAGGGTTTCGCCCATTTAGTTTCACTCCCCAGCTTGCCCTCTGGCCCTCTGGGTGTTACGGAACTACAACTCCCAACAACCCTGGTCACTGGCTGTGCCTGCTAGGGCTGGTGGGAATTGTAGTTCAGCAACATCTGGTTTTCCCACACCCAGCTTATGCTTCAGGCAGACAGTCAGATGAAATATTCAGCATTGTTCCCTTCATTTCTAATGTTCAGAGGGGAGAGCTGTTACCTCTTCCCTTCCCTCCCAACAGCCTCTTCCCTTCCCTCCCAACAGCCTCTTTCCTTCCCTCTCAACTGCCTCTTTCCCTCCCTCCCAACTGCCTCTTTCCCTCCCTCCCAACAGCCTCTTTCCCTCCCTCCCAACAGCCTCTTTCCCTCCCTCCCAACTGCCTCTTCCCTTCCCTCTCAACTGCCTCTTTCCCTCCCTCCCAACTGCCTCTTCCCTTCCCTCCCAACTGCCTCTTTTCCTCCCTCCCAACAGCCTCTTTCCCTCCCTCCCAACTGCCTCTTTCCCTCCCTCCCAACAGCCTCTTCCCTTCTCTCCCAACAGCCTCTTTGCTTCCCTCCCAACAGCCTCTTCCCTTCTCTCCCAACAGCCTCTTTCCCTCCCTCCCAACAGCCTCTTCCCTTCCCTCCCAACAGCCTCTTTCCTTCTCTCCCAACAGCTAAGGCAAAGCGGTCCCACACCACCTGCCTCCCTTACCAGCAACACCCTCACAGCCATCATGGCTGCCGCTCCTGTAGAGACCGTACAGTCCATGAGGATCACGTGATCTTCACTGATGTCCTTCGGAAGCCTCAGATAATGCAGCTGGAGAAGGGAGAAGGAGGAAGGGAGCGTTCGGAGATGGCAAGCAGGCAGTGAAGTGTCTCCAGCAGGACTGCCCTGCTCATTCCTTGCATAGGGCCACCCACACTGTGGCCACCCACATCCCCCAAGACAAAAGTTGGCAAGTACCATCAAGTGAGCCCAGAGGTGGATATAGACTAGGCCAGTCTTCCCCAAACCTAGTGTCCTCCAGGTGTTTTGGCCAACAACTTCTGGAAAGCTCTAGGTCAGAGAAAGCTGCAAAGCATTGCATTGTCGGCAATATTAAGTTTTAATCATGCCCACTCTACACCACTGCCCATTGTGGCTGGGCTGATGGGAATTGTAGTCCAAAAGATTTGAAGGACACTCAGCTGGCAAAGGATGGACTACACAAAATTAATGGACTCCTTCAATATCCACCTGATCTCTTTGATCTAGCTGGACAGGACATTGGGCTGGCCTGTATCTATCGAGTAAAACTGCTTAAATATCTTTGTTATCACTCTGCTTCCTCATCATCAGCCCTCTTAAAGTAGCGTGAACTATGCTGCCAAAGAACAAGATGCTGTATAATAATAATAATAATAATAATAATAATAATAATAATAATGGGTTGTATCAAATGCAAGTCATGCTCAGAGTAGACCCATTGAAATTAATGGAAGCATCCGTTTCAATGGGTGCAGACCCAAAATTTAGTTGGCCACAACCCACTTCTAGCTAGCCCTTGACCAAAAACCCAGGACGGGTTACAAAAATATCAGAATTAAAGACTGACAATGGTATCCAAATAATATCAGTGTAATGCTTGCACAACAGAACTTTCACCCTATGCGCACCCAAAGCCCTTCCCAAATCTGCTCTGGATGGGTTGGGGGAGCCCCTGGAACAGGTTTAGGGGGTGCAAGGCAGAAAGGAGGGGAAGTTCTCTTGCAGGAGCACAGATCCTTGTACTGGAAGGACACGTTAGCCGGATACCGCCCCAAACTCAGTCTCATTAAAATCATAAAATAACAAGCCACAAAACCGACCAATAACCGTATTAACAGGCCCACAGTGCGGAGCAACAATGCCTTGAGCTTTGAGGGTTTGGGATACCGCTAGAGAGGTGGCCAAGTAGCTCAGGCCACTACCAAGCCCTTGCACCATACCAGGCCTGGGCATTTACCTCTGGCTCCCCTGTATACCGGTTGGTCTGGATGAGGATGGTGCCGATCCGGACATCCTTACAGACGGCCCGCAGTGCTGGCTCCATGGTCTCCCCAGCCCTCAAAATGGACACGCCAGTAATCTGGAAGACAGAGGACAAGGTGGAAACCCGCAAGAATAATTCCTCCAGCTCTCTACTGCCAGTGTGGTGTAGTGGCTAAGAGCGGTGAACTCGTAATCTGGTGAACCGGGTTCACTTCCCCGCTCCTCCACATGCAGCTGCTGGGCGACCCTGGGCTAGTCACACTTCTCTGAAGTCTCAGCCTCACTCACCTCACAGAGTGTTTGTTGAGGGGGAGGAAGGGAAAAGGAGATTGTTAGCCGCTTTGAGACTCCTTAAAGGTAAAGGGACTGCTGACCATTAGGTCCAGTCGTGGCCGACTCTGGGGTTGTGGCGCTCATCTCGCTTTATTGGCCGAGGGAGCCGGCAGACAGTTTCTGGGTCATGTGGCCAGCATGACTAAGCCGCTTCTGGCGAACCAGAGCAGCGCACGGAAACGCCGTTTACCTTCCCGCCAGAGCAGTATCTATTTATCTACTTGCACTTTGACGTGCTTTCGAACTGCTAGCTTGGCAACAGCAGGGACCGAGCAACGGGAGCTCACCCCGATGCGGGGATTCGAACCACCGACCTTCTGATCGGCAAGCCCTAGGCTTTGTGGCTTAACCCACAGTGCCACCATCATCCCCTTGAGACTCCTTAGGGTAGTGATAAAGCAGGATATCAAATCCAAACTTTTCTTCCTCTTCTTCTTCTATCTCACCATTCTGCATTTCTTAGAACGTGGCTGGGCTAAGTAAAAAAAAATCACCTCCAGCTGATCAGGCAGTGTCGTTTGTCATAAATGAATACAAAGGAGTCGCTGCCTTGTTCTTCCGTTTTCTGGCGAAGTTCTGTGGAGTTGTGTTCATGCCCGCCTTAGACAAATGAGTGAGCTGAAATAGAGCTCTGCTCTATTTCAAAGTGGGTCTAGACGAGGTTCAGTTTGAAATGGGATTCATTCATAAAGTGGGCCTGCAAGTTCCAAACCCTTTCCAAGTAGAAAGCTTCTTTCATTTGAGAAGGGAGGGGGTAGCTGGTGGGGAGGTGGGCTTGCCAGAGACAGGAGAGCTCTTTCCATTCAGTTAAGTGGAAATCAGGCTGCAGGATAGTACAATTTCCCCAGGACAGTCGTTTCCTGCCGGCAAGGTGGGTACTTGGAGTTACTCTGCCTTCTACATTGAGTTGGGAGGCAGGGGAAACGGCAGTCCCATGATCCCTGGCAAGAATTGTCAGTGCATGCTTCACCCTCTGGTAGTGTGGGTTTGTTAAGGGATGTGGTTGGCGCTGTGGTCTAGACCACTGATCCTCTTGGGCTTGCCGACTGGAAGGTTGGCGGTTCGAATCCCCGCGAAGGGGTGAGCTCCCGTTGCTCTGTCCCAGCTCCTGCCAACCTAGCAGTTCGAAAGCACACCAGTGCAAGTAGATAAATAGGTACCGCTGCGGCAGGAAGGTAAATGCTGTTTCCATGCGCTCTGGCACTTGTCACAGTCCTCCGTGCACCAGTAGCAGTTTAGTCCTGGAAAGCTGTCTGTGGACAAACGCCGGCTCCCTCGGCCTGAAAGCGAGATGAGCACCACAACCCCATATTCACCTTTGACTGGACTTAACCGTCCAGGGATCCTTTACCTTTTTTTACCTAGTGTGGCTTTTTGTGTGTGTGTTTTCCTCTAAGAATACTTGATCAAACGCTGAAATCTCCCCACCGCTTCACTCCCAAGCATTCTCAAGAATTATTCCTTTTTTAAAAAACCAACACCAATGTTTTTCAGGAAGACTCGGTGGGAGTTTGTCATCCCACCCAGCTGTTCTCCGATAAATTATCCCTCTTTTTCAGGATCCTGGAAAAAGAGCCTTTATTAAAGTGATACCAATTGCATTTGAATTGAATCAGTTAATTAATTTTAAACTGAGTGAAGCTAGGCAATTAATCAATTAGAAAAAAAATCTTTTAAACAGCAGAAAACCTTTTTCTTGCTACATTCTCCTCTTGCTTCCTTCAGTCGTTGGTGTCTTCTCAACAGAAACTGGGCCTGTTCTTTCCTTTTGGGTTATGTCTCAGGTTTAGTTGGGAATTCCATTCCACCCTTTGCTGCAGATATGTGGGATTGTTACATGTCACATGTCTGTTCACATTCCAGCACAGATTGCTGGAGTCCCGTGAGCGGAACATCCGCTCTGTATTGCTTTTGTTTTCTCTCCCTCTGAGAAGAACGACAAGGAGAGAAGCCATGTTTTTCTTTGTCCTGATTTATGTATCATAAATGCGTAGTTTAGTATAGTATCCACGCCTCGGGCCTGATCTGTTGTGTGTTTGCTGAGAAATGTGTGCTGTTGCATGCACAGAAGAATGAGTCACAGACGAAAGTCTTAGGAGGATGACTGATGGATCTCCAAAATGGCAAGGCTGAGAAGGGACACGATCCGGCTGGGGCCAAGCCAGCTGGCTTTCCATCCCACGGTTCCAACACTCTCCAGGTGCACCAGACTCAAGGATGCTCAGACCCAGATGTGTGCTATTTTTAGGAGAAAGCTGTCCAAAAGCTCCAAGTTATTGAAAACTACTGAATGTGCAGATATAGAAACCCAGGGGTCACTATTGTAACACCGACAGGCGCAGGAGTGACTGCGAACACAGCACCTGTCAAAGGCTTCAGCAAATATCCCCCTCAAAACACCGCAATGCAAAAAGAGAGAGCTAAGATTCGTCCCAAATAGAAGATGCCACATGCAGAAAGCTGGAACTGTGGATCAAAACAGGAGCAGGTTTCACACACCCCTGGTTTTCTCCGGACTCTGCTTTGAGAATCCTCTGCCGGCGACACTTACTTGCTTCCCACTGTAATTTCGGCCTTCATAGTCCTGCCCTTGCGGGGTCTGAACTGTGCAGGTCTGGAAAGGCAACGGCACACAGGAATTAATATGGAATTTGGGCAGGGACAGAGTCCAAGTGAGAAGTACGGAGCTCATCAGTGGCAGAAAAGCAGAATAAATTACGCAAAACAAACAGACATGTGCATTGAAAAAAAAACAACTTATGCAGGCTGCAAATCCAGGTTTCCTTAGGGCAGAATGCAAGCGCCCATCCCTGAAACCATTTCTATCCAGCTCTCTTCCCAGGCCACAAAAAGGGTGCAGAGAGAGGGGGTGAGGTTCAAGAGGATTTTATGAGCAAGAAGGTCACTTTTGGAGGATAATTAAGTTTAGCCTGATATTGCTTCTTTAAACTGTGTTCAGCGAGAGAAGAAAACTCATCTCTGGACCTGAATACCACTCCGTTTGTGGCATCGCCTGCCCTCGAATTTTCTTCTTAGATTTAGGGCTGAACGGAACTTTTTCCAGGTCCACCTTCTAGTTTGAAATCCATGATTTCAGGTGGGGAAAACCTCATTCCCCCAAAGCCCCCCAACTCTGCTTTTCTCATAGCTGTTTGATGCTGTTCACAAATAACCTCCCTGCCTCCCAATCTGGTGCCAAATCAGCCATTAGCCCCTCTGTATTTCCCTCAAGGGACGCGGGTGGCGCTGTGGGTAAAAGCCTCAGCGCCTAGGGCTTGCCGATTGAAAGGTCGGCGGTTCGAATTCCCGCAGCGGGGTGCGCTCCCGTTGCTCGGTCCCAGCGCCTGCCAACCTAGCAGTTCGAAAGCACTCCCGGGTGCAAGTAGATAAACAGGGACCGCTTACTAGCGGGAAGGTAAACGGCGTTTCCGTGTGCTGTGCTGGCTCGCCAGATGCAGCTTTGTCACGCTGGCCACGTGACCCGGAAGTGTCTCCGGACAGCGCTGGCCCCCGGCCTCTTGAGCGAGATGGGCGCACAACCCTAGAGTCTGTCAAGACTGGCCCGTTCGGGCAGGGGTACCTTTACCTTTATTTCCCTCAAGTGATTATGCACTGGAGGCAACATTGCAATATAATGCAACCAATCAGATTTGGCGGCCAGCACCTGTTACTTAAGGGCAGATGGGCGCCATTTTGAGTGAGGGCAATGCCTCTTCTAGAGGTCACATGGGTGATCCCAACCAATGAAAAGGATGCAAAATGAGCACACTGCCTACTCCCTACCAATGATGCTGCGACAAATCACCCCAAAACACGGGATCCTCTTTCAAAAGAATCCTGATCCCTTTCAACTCAGCCATGCTTTGGAACAGGGGTCAGCAGACTTTCTCAGCAGGGGGCCGGTCCACTGTCCCTCTGTGGGGGGCGGGGCCAGACTATATTTTTGGGGGGGAAATGAATTTCTATGCCCCACAAATAACCCAGAGATGCATTTTAAATAAAAGCACACAATCTACTCATGTAAAAACACGCTGATTCCCGTACTGTCCGCAGGCCGGATTTAGAAGGTGATTGGGCCAGATCCTGCCTCCGGGCCTTAGTTTGCCTACCCGTGGTTTGGAAGAATGCTTTGATCAGCCTACCTGGAAAGGCAGGAAGGACAGGGCATGCTCAATCAGGAGACGCATCAGCCGTTTGGAGTAGAAGATAAACTCATCCCGACTTGTCTCCTTGTCCCTGAAAGGGTAACGAAGAGGAGAGAAGGAAGGCATTAGGTTCATAGAATTATAAGAGTTGGAAGGGACCCGAGGGTCATCTAGTCCAACCCCCTGCAATGCTGTAATCTCAGCTAAATTATCCATGACAAATGGCCACCCAACCTCTGCTTAAAAGCCTCCAAGGAAGCGGAGTCCACAACCTCCCGAGGGAGACGGTTCCCCTGTCAAACTGCTCTTACTGTCAGAAAGTTCTTCCAGATGTTTTGTCAAACTCTCCTTTCTTGTCACTTGTGTGGCAGAGCACAGGAAAGGGGGGTCTGGAGGCGGATGCTCAACAGGCAACAGTTTGCTTCCTGCTCTCAATGGAGCAAGCGGCTCGCCAGGAGCTCTCCGTGGTGCTGAAAAGAACTTGGAAGAAGGCACCCAACTCACCGGATGATTGTGTGCATGCCTTTCACCTGCGGGGTGTTCTTCAGCACACTGAGAGTCTTGGGGAGAGGGTGGCATTGGTGGGCCGAGGCCAGTGCTGCCCTGAAGAAAAAGAGGAGAATTAAAGTCGTTAAAGGGTTCTTGGGGAAGTGCTGCTTCCTCCCCCAGCCAGAGAAGCCACCCCAAAGATCCCACTGCTTTCCTCATCCGAACAAACCACACAGACCTTTCGCCATGGCTAAAACACCCCATGGACAGGCTCAATGGGGAAGGGAGTCTTGTGGGATGTAAAATTACAGTCCAGTACAACATTCTTATGCAGGTGGCGCTGTGGTCTAAACCACAGAGCCTAGGGCTTGCCGATCAGAAGGTCGGCGGTTCGAATCCCCACAACAGGGTGAGCTCCCGTTGCTCGGTCCCTGCTCCTGCCAACCTAGCAGTTCGAAAGCACGTCAAAGTGCAAGTAGATAAATAGGTACCGTTCTGGAGGGAAGGTAAACGGCGTTTCTGTGCGCTGCTCTGGTTTGCCAGAAGCGGCTTAGTCATGCTGGCCACATGACCTGGAAGCTGTCTGCAGACAAACTCTGCCTCTCTCAGCCAGTAAAGTGAGATGAGTGCCACAACCCCAGAGTCGTCTGCGACTGGACCTAATGGTTAGGGGTCCCTTTACCTTACAACGTTCCTACAGTGGACATGTTAGGGGATGTTTTGTACCACTCGGGAGAAGACTTCCTGTTTCCTCCTGAGCTGGGACAGACTTCCACTGCATGTGACTTGAAGAGGGGGTGGTCTGTTGTACTAGCATGGAGAACCACATGGCCTCCACGTTCTGATCACTGTGTGTTTTCCATTTTGTACGTTGCTGTGTGTTTGGAGAAGTGACTGCTTAGTTGCAGTCACTTGGGACTAACTTCTATATGGAATAGTTCTAGTTGTTATGTAACCTAAGCCTGCCTTCAGGGACATGTCTGTGAACCTGAATGAATCTGTGAGTAAACTACTTTTATATTAACGTTAATCAGATTCTTGTGTTTATTCTTTTTAAGAGGGATTTTACCAGGTAGGAATCTTTTAATACTAAGACTTAGATGAGTCAGCAACAAGCTGATCGCTGCGTAATTTAAAAAGGGGGATGTTTGGAGCTCTGCTAGAATATGGAACTTGCTGGTGCAAGTTAGGAAGGATATCATGAAATAATATATAATCTCCTGCCTCCCTAATCATCCCCACAAATCTCACTCCCGGCCACCTCTCTTGAGTAAGTTATCGGCAGCGCTTAGCAGGGAGCCGTGGCTGAACTTGACACCGGAGGTTGGGCAGGGCGGAACCAAGGAGAACCTGCCAGATCAGGGCCAGGGACCATCTGGTCCAGGATCCTGATCTCACAGTGTCCAGCCAGATGCCTCTGGGAATCCTGCCCAGGGATCCAACCACAGGACCGACTCTCCCCTCCTTTGGTTTCCAGCAACTGGGTTTCAGAATATTGCTGCCTCCGACTGTGGGGTCAGGGCACTGGCATCCTTTGGGACGAGGGGCGGGATATAAATTAGATAGATAGATGGATGGCAGATAGATAAAAAGACTGGTGACTGGGAGCGGCCATTGAGACCACATAACACCGGTCTTGAAAGACCTACACTGGCTCCCAGTACGTTTCTGGGCACAATTCGAAGTGTTGGTGCTGACCTTGAAAGCCCTAAACGGCCTCGGTCCAGTATATCTGAAGGAGCGTCTCCACCCCCATCGTTCTGCCCGGACACTGAGGTCCAGCGCTGAGGGCCTTCTGGTGGTTCCCTCGCTGCGAGAAGCCAAGTTACAGGGAAGCAGGCAGTGGGCCTTCTCAGTGGTGGCACCCGCCCTGTGGAACGCCCTCCCACCAGATGTCAAAGAGAAAAACAACTACTAGAATTTTAGAAGACATCTGAAGGCAGCCCTGTTTAGGGAAGCTTTTAATGTTTAATAGACTATTGTATTTTAATATTCTGCTGGGGAAACCCAGCCAGATGGGCAGGGTATAAATAATTTATTATTATTATTATTATTATTATTATTATTATTATTATTATTATTATTTCAAAACAGCCTAAGGGGTGGATTTCTGTCTCCTGCAGGTGGTGGGGCGAAGGACAAAGCTTCATTGCCAAAATGAAAACTGGGGCCCAGCTTCCTTAGTCGTTGGAGGAATAAAAGGGTCAGGATGAGTCACATCTGAATGACAAACTGGTGGTTTTGAGGAGCGGCCGGCAGCTTAGCTAGCAGCTTGGAGGAGGAAGAGGAAGGAGGTTCTAATTAGGACACCCTTTATTTGTTCAACGCCAGGCTTTTTGTGTCCCCTGTGTCTGTGTGGTTGGTTAGGATGGACAAAGGGCCTTATGGAGATCCTTTCCGCTCGCAGACTCACACACGCGAGCCTTAATTCAGGGCGAGTGGGGGAAAAGAGGAACATTAAAACATGCACACGCAAAAAAGAAGCTGGTTAAAGGTTTGTGCCTTGCCAGTTTTGGGTCCAGGAGAAAGAGGTGCACACGCAAACAGAGAACCAACCACAAGCCAGTCGAATGGAAGAGGGTTAACCAGGAGTCAGGGAGATGGTACGGAGCTGTATGAATGCTTAGCAAGGAGCTAGAAAGAGTCTCAGATCTATGGACTTTTCAAGGGTTCTGGCGGAAGATCTCAAGGGAGCCCTTGTGCCCACGGGCGCCATGTTGTCAACTCCTTCATTACTTATTTGCTTTTGTGTGTGTGTGTGTGTGAATTTGTTTCTACTAAAGGATTTTTAAAATAGCAACCGCGGGAGACCCTGATCTGCATTGGGACCGTATTGGGAGGTAGAGGAACAGTTTATCCCTCAATGCTGCACCCCTGATTAATATTTTTTTAATCCCCAAATAGAAGCCAACAGAAGCTTCCCTTCCAGAACAAGTAACTGTTAGGGGGTATTTACTAGGACCATAGTGAAAAAGGGGGGGGGGAGTTTAAAGATTCATTCCTCCATTGCGAGGGGTTAGACTGGACGATGCTCAGGATCCCTTCCAATATAACATTTCGATTATTCTGTGAAATACTCCCTCCATCCATGCCATGGTCCCAATGCCAATTGCATTGGGATAAAACAGTCATAGAACAGCTTGGGGAGGGGGGGGGAGGGCCTTGATTCAGCTTAATGAGCGACAGCTGCTTGATCCCTCAAGACTGTTTTGTTGTTATTGTTGTTTCTGCTGTTTTTGTGTTCTCATCTGTTCTTAATTGTCTTTGTTGTACATTGCCCTGAGATGGTTGTTCAGGAGGCAATTAGCAAATCGATAATAATAGTACACCCTCCTGGCAAAAGGAAGGCTGTGCTCCAGTTCATAGATGGTTTGGGGAAGCGCAAATTGGGATGGGTTTGCATTGACATGTGACCCAGACTGAATTTCTGCCCCACGCCTTATATCCTGGGTACTACGGGACTACCCAGCTGTCTCGTATGTTAAGTTGCTCATTATGCTATAAACCTCCTGTTAGGATATTTCCGTTCCACCTTAAAAGGGAGCAGGCTTTGTGAGTCACAGAGTCTGCGCATTTCCTGTTTTCACAGGATGTTTCTGTTGTGTCTTTGCTTTCGTTTCTCTCTCTCTCTCTGCCGGAACTCTGAAGCAGGCAGTCATGTTTTTCTTTGTTCTGATCAACGCAGAAATAAACTTGTAAATAATGCTCTCCTGACTGCATCTTTCGCTGTGCATTATCTGCTGACAGAGCGTGCACGGCTCTGGAATGTGGCAAGCTATTTCTGGAGCTCGTGTCGCTAATTGCTGATACTGCGTGTCTGTGGGAGATCGATGGACGTCCGGAGACGACATGGAGTCATGATGGACCTTGTCTCCCTGGCAGTATCCCAACACCTCCCAGTGGCTTATAGCTGGGGGGTGGGGGTGGAGGTATATAACTTTCTTAATTAAAAAGATACCCCCGCTATAGGGGGTGCGCCGTCCCACACGGTAGATTCCTCATCATGCAGGCCTAAACCTAGACTTTGGCAAAAGCTTGACACTCGATTTAGTATTCAAACCAAACCAAAAGAAAAAAGGAAACAGTAAGTTGGAGGGTGCAATTTGATCCTCACATATCCCAGCGGAGTTTCCTCTGTTCATCAGATGGGAGTTGTAGTTCAGGGATGAGCCAAGCAGGTAACAGACAACCAAACACACAGAGAGACACGGATAACCAAAGAGGGAGGGAAGAGAAAATAAAGCAGGGAAATAAGAGCACTTAATTTTTAGAAAGGGGTGGGGGATTTGCCCTGGAAAAGCATCTTGCATCTCTTTTGCCTGGATGCAGAATCCTTGACCTGCAACAAAATCATTTGTATGGCTGGGTGGAGAGGAGTAGGAACGCCTAGCTTTGGCATGGAATTCATCACATGCGGCCCCTGGGAGGTTGCCTGCAAGGTCATGTGGCCCTCAGGCTGGTCCTTACCAAACCTTGCCCGCTCCCACACCAACTTAAGTCTCACAGGGTGTTTTCTGGCACAGCCTCTGAAGGATTGGACAGGGCAGAGATGTCAACTTCTGCAAGAGTTGGGAGAAGCTGTAACTCAGGGAATTCTCCCATAAGAACCTCTCAAGTGTATCAAGCGCCTTCTCGGTGATTCAGGGCCATTACTGCCAAAATAACATCGCATTTGGAGGTCTGCTTTATTAAAATAACCCAGTAGCGAGTGTGTTAAAACGGAAAGAATGTTCAGAACCCAAGAAGAGCCTGCAGGATCAAGCCAGTGGCCCATGTAGTTATCTCCTGCTTGGACTACTGCAATGCGCTCTACATGAGGCTACTTTTGAAGGTGACTTAGAAACTAATCCAGAATGCGGCAGCTAAGCTGGTGACTGGGAGCGGCCGCCGAGACCATGTAACACCGGTCCTGAAAGATCTTCACTGGCTCCCAGTACGTTTTTGAGCACAATTCAAAGTGTTGGTGCTGACCTTTAAAGCCCTAAATGGCCTCGGCCCAGTAGACCTGAAGGAGCGTCTCCACCCCCATTGTTCAGCCCGCACACTGAGGTCCAGCGCCGAGGGCCTTCTGGCGGTTCCCTTCCTGCAGGAAGTGAGGTTACAGGGAACCAGGCAGAGGGCCTTCTCGGTAGTGGCACCTGCCCTGTGGAACGCCCTCCCAGCAGATGTCAAGGCAATAAACAACTATTTTACTTTTAAAAGACAACTGAAGGCGCCCCCATTTAGTGAAGATTTTAATGTCTGATGCTGTATTGTTTTTAATATTCAGTTGGAAGCTGCCCAGAGTGGCTGGGGAAACCCATCCAGATGCACGGGGTATAAATAAATTATGATGATGATGATGATGATGATGATGATGATGTCCAGCATCCTGTTTTCAAAAGCGGCCAACCAGATGCTTGTGGGAAACCAACAAGCAGGTTTCTAGCCCTCTCCCTGTCCTGTGTTCCCCAGTAACTGTTTCTCAGAAGAATTGCTGCCTCCGACCACGAAAACAGAATACAGCCACCATGGCTTGTAGCCACCAACACCCCCCTCCTCCATGAATCTGTCCTTTCTTAATGCCATCCAAGTTAGTGGCCATCACTGCCCTCCTGTGGCAGGGAGTTCCACAGTTTAGCTGTGTGAAGAAGTGCTTTCTTTTACGATACTGTAATCTTTATTGTCACTGTCCCATACAGAACAACGAAATTGAAAAATCTACAAAGGACATTCAAAAACCAACAAGCCTGCTACCCCAGCTATCCCAGCCTGGTTAGCCCCTAAAAACTCTGACACCCCATTTTAAAATACAATATACTCCCATACAGACTCCTTACAATGTGTTTAAAACCAAAATCGCATTTGAGTAGAAACTGTTTCCCTAGTCCTAGTCTTTATAACCCTGTACCTTCTTCCAGAAGGCAGAAGCTGAAAGGGATCATTTCCGGGGTGCGCACTATCCTGCGCTATCTCTGCAGCTTTCTTATGGCACCTGGAAGCATAGATTTGATCCAAGGTGGGAAGAGTGCACCCAATTATTCTCTCTGCAGTCTTTACAACCCTGGACAGCGTTGTTTTATCTGCCCTGACTCTTCCAACATACAGCTTTATTGGAGGTCGAGGCCTGACGTTATGAAAGAGAAAGTCTTTCCTCTTTCCCTTTTCCATGCGTTAAGAACGTCTATCACGTCTAAAGCGGTCGCCTTTCTTTGCAGAGGAGGTTCTGCCTCTCCCTCCTTTCGCCCCTGAATTTTACACAGGTATTCGGCGCTTCCTGCCACCTCTTTGCTGTGTCTGACCGGTAGTGGAAAAAACTGATAAGCAGCCTTAAGCGGATGGTGTCTGTCTTTCTTTTTTTGGTCTTTTCCCTTTCCTCGTTCATCTATTTTTTAAAAAATTAAGTCTCGCATTTGGAAACCAAATCTTCTGCTCCTCCTCCTCCTCAGCCTTCTTCCCCGGAGAACAAAAACCCTTCAAAAAGGCCGGGTGACCAGCTCAAAAGACACACACAAATCCCCACAAAAAAAGCAGGCGGGGCGGTAAATGTCACCGGTGCCTTTCATTGAGCTCTATCAGAATCAAACAGGAAGCAGACAAGAGAAAAAGCGAGAAGACAGAGGAAGGGAGAGGAAGGAGCGCAGCCCAGCTGAGGTTTTTCAAACGCGGAGGAGGGCAGCCTTGAAGTGGCTTGACATTTCCAAGATGTGGGGGCTACTGTGCCCCCAGGCGCCTTGAGGGGATCAAGGCTCAGAGCTGAGGTAAGGCGTGGCAGATCCAAGGGGAGGGATCTATTTCTGGAACACCGTCTCCTAAAAACTTTTTCTTCTTCTTTCAGAAAAGCATTTCCAGACATATAGAAAAATGTGTGTGTGTGTGTGGAGAAAGCAGAAAGAGAAGTTGTCTCTTCTATTCGGCTGGGCTCCAATTATTTAAACGCTTTCTAACTGCTCCCTCCCAGCAATTCTATTCTTCGTCGGGAACGGAGATGTTCTGGACCTCCCCAATTAGCTGGTAACTCGAACAGCATAAACAGGGACGCAGGTGGCGCTGTGGGTTAAACCACAGAGCCTAGGGCTTGCTGATCAGAAGGTCGGCGGTTCGAATCCCCGCGACGGGATGAGCTCCCGTTGCTCGCTCCCTGCTCCTGCCAACCTAGCAGTTCAAAAGCACGTCAAAGTGCAAGTAGATAAATAGGTACCGCTCCGGCGGGAAGGTAAATGGCGTTTCCGTGCGCTGCTCTGGTTGGCCAGAAGCGGCTTAGTCATGCTGGCCACATGACCCGGAAGCTGTACGCCGGCTCCCTTGGCCAATAAAGCGAGATGAGCGCCGCAACCCCAGAGTCGGCCACGAATGGACCTAATGGTTAGGGGTCCCTTTACCAAACAGCATGAAATGGCCAATGGGTGACTGCAGGCTCAGGTTTGTGGAGAGACTGGGGGATATGAGGGGCAGTGGGGGCCGAAAGAGGGGAGGGTTGTCAGGCAGGGATGGGGGGGGCGTGGCTCAAGGGAAGGTCCCAAACCCAACCCCAGTTATGTCTCCATGGGGGACTGAGAAAGACCCCTGACTGAAACCCTCAAGGGTTGTTGCTAGCTGGCATAGGTAAAGGGAAAGGGACCCCTGACCATTAGGTCCAGTCGTGGCCGACTCTGGGGTTGCGGCACTCATCTTGCTTTACTGGCCGAGGGAGCCGGCGTACAGCTTCCAGGTCATGTGGCCAGCATGACTAAGCCGCTTCTGGCGAACCAGAGCAGCGCACGGAAACACTGTTCACCTTCCCGCCGGAGTGGTACCTATTTATCTACTTGCACTTTGACGTGCTTTCGAACTGCTAGGTTGGCAGGAGCAGGGACCGAGCAATGGAAGCTCACCCCGTCAAGGGGATTCGAACTGCCGTCCTTCTGATCAGCAAGTCCTAGGCTCTGTGGTTTAACCCACAGCGCCACCCGCGTCCCTTGCTAGCTGGCATAGGCAGTGCTAAATTAGAAGGACAATTGGTCTGACTCAGTACAGCTTCCCATATTCGTGGTAGCAAGCTGAAGCCCCAAACATGGACTACTGCAATGCGCTCTATGTGGGGCTATCTTTGAAGGTGACCTAGAAATTGAACTATTCCAGAATGCAACAGCTAGGCAGGTGACTGGGAGCGGCCGCGGAGACCATATAACACCAGTCCTGAAAGACCTACATTGGCTCCCAGTACGTTTCTGGGCACAATTCAAAGTGTTGTGCTGACCTTTAAAGCCCCAAACGGCCTCGGTCCTGTATGAAGGAGCATCTCCACCCTGATTGTTCAGCCCAGACACAGAGGTCCAGCTCCGAGGGCCTTCTGGCGGTTCCCTCCCTGCGAGAAGTGAGATTTCAGGGAACCAGGCAGAGGGCCTTCTCGGTGGTGGCACCCTCCCACCAGATGCCAATAAACAACCACCTGACTTTTAGAAGACATCTGATGGCAGCCCTGTTCAGGGAAGTTCAGGGAAGTTTTTAATGTTTGATCTTTTATCAACAACGTGTTTATTTTGTTGGGAGCCGCCCAGAGTGGCTGGAGAAACCCAGTCAGATGGGGGCGGGTATAGAGAACAAACTATTATTATTATTATTATTATTATTATTATTATTATTATTATTACCTGCGCTCCCCGATTCTCCCCCTGAAAAGGCTCCTTTCTGTTTCGGGAGGTGGGCTGGGTCAAGCCAGGCGGAAACCTTAAAATTCTTATCACAGGACCAACCATCCTCACCAAGTGGACTGCAAGAGCACTTCAACGCAGAACCTGAGGGCCTTGTCGTGCAGGGACAGGGGGCAGCAATCCCTGTGAGGGACGGCTGCATATCCCTGCATTGCCGGGGGGGGGGGTGTTGGTCTAGATGAGCCTCAGGTTTCCTCCCAACTCTGTGATTCTGCAATAACGCAGATAAGTGATGGCCCTTGCTCCCTCACCATCACATCTCTGCGCGTGTATCCGGTGACCATTCTGCAGGAATGTTTAAACACACAAATACGCGTGCACACACACACACACACAAACACACAGCCTCAGCAAACAGCCGGCTTAGCAGCACTGGGTATTAAGATGCATTTTTGTCCTTGCAGACAGAAAAAGGAGGGCACACAGAGAGGGAGACAGTTAGGAGGAGCCCTTACCTGACGCTGAGTTCTCTCTGCCGCGGCAACACAAAGAACAGCGAGCAAACCCCGTGTTAAAACAGTGGAAACACCAGCAGGGCGTTAAGAGGCAAAAAGGGAAATAAAAACACAGGGAGACATGTTTTCCCGGGATTCACAGCACTTGGAGCAGTTAGCATCTTTATTATTATTATTTTTAAAAAGCACCCGCTGCGATTTCAGCTTTGCTCAGGGGGCAGCTCTCTTGGGGGGGGGGGGAGGCCGCTTTGCAAAGCTGCCACAACTAAGCACGCAACTACGTTTCCCAAATACCGCCACGTCTGGCAGGTCCCCCCCCCCCCCGCCAAAAGAAGCGTACATATTTAATCGGGTTTAGGATTTCGCTCAAATCTAATATTACCTATGGTGTCTCTGCGAGATTTAAAGGGTTTTTTTTTAAACAAAGTGTATGTGGTGGGGAGAAAACAGAAGGGGGACAATACACCTGAACCCCAAACTGGTAAGAGCAGCTTCAGAATTGCCTGGTATGATTTAGCCCTAGAATTTAAAATTAGCATTTAAAAATAACTGTAAGGAGGGAGAGACTGGGGTGTGTGTGCGCGCGCAGTCTGAATGGCACATGTTGCAGGGATCCATTGAATTCTCGCTCTGAACACCCACATGGTGTGCAAGCCCATGGGCCAATGACCAAATAAAGACATCTTGAGTCAGCTGAAGCCACTGGAAATGTCAGCCTGCCGTTCAGCTTCAGAATCCAGCAGATCTGCCTAAGTTCTGTGGCAGCCCCCCAAGTTATGGGGTTTCCTCCTTAGGGATACTGCTCTGGCCCTGGTGACTCTCAGGCAGGCAGAAAAGTTTTATTTTACTTCAAATCTTTGAAATTCAGCACTGAAGGTTTTAAGCCTGCTCTTCCTGGCTCTTTCATGCTCTTTGTTCAAATTCTGTCACTGTTTAAACTGGTTTCCTGGTGCTTTCCTTTAAACTGCTCTGTGGTGTTTCCACCAGCCGGCAGCAGGTACGAAATTGCGCTTTACACACAAGACGTTTGCATAAATATTATCTCTGAGGAAGAAAAGCGAGTGGTTTTTGAGCAGGCTTCCTGAAGCTGTTGGCCTCTAGATATTTTGAACTCTAACTCCCATCATCCCTGGCTGCTGCGTGCACCGGGAGTTGTAGTTCAAAAACATCTGGAAGGCCCCATGCTGGGGGGGGGCTATTTTAGGGGGTGCAGTTGAGTGCCACAGGCGTTTTAGTACAGAAGCTATGCCCTCCCGGGCATGGGAGACAAATGGTTTTGTCATATCCTCCCTGCTAGTACGGTTTAGTCCTTGAATTAAAAATTATGATTTTTTTAAAACTGCAGTGTAATCAACTGAGAGCACCTTTCAGATATTTGACCACAAGGTTTTTTGTCCATTGTTTGCTCCAGATACTGTATTTTTCGCTCCATAAGATGCACTTTTTCCCTCCTAAAAAGTAAGGGGAAATGTGTGTGCATCTTATGGAGCGAATACAGGGGGGAGGCAGGCAGGACAAGCCCCCAAGAGCCGCACACAAGCTCCGCGCGGCTCTTGCGGGCTTTTCCCCGGGAGCGAGAAGGGAGGTGGAGGAGTTGCCACAGTCGAGCGCAGCCTCTCCCGGTCGGAGAGGCTGCGCATGGCTAAAGAAGCCAAGACAGCGAGCGGGATGGATCCGGGCTTCCCCGGCAGCCCCAAGGAGCTCTGGGAGAAGTGGACAGACTGCACGCAGCCTGTCTGCTGCCCTTTGGGGCTGGGGGGGGGGGATAATATTTTTTCCCTTGATTTCCCCCTCTAAAAACTAGGTGCACCTTATGGTCCGGTGCACCTTATGGAGCGAAAAATACGGTACTGAGCAGCCCCAAGTTGCAGATTTATTGCAAACCGCCCCCTTCTCTCCTCCCCCCATGAGTTGAAATCTTCTCCCCACCCTGCGAGAGCTGCAAACTGAGCAAAGAAGCTGAACAAGCAAACAGCTTTTTAAGAAATAACAGAAAACGGGGACGGGGGCGGTTGGAATAAACACATCCAAACACCGAAACTGACAACCCGGTGGGCAACAGAGGATTTCATGCGGTTAGTTGGCAAGTGAGTTCCGGAGACCTGCCCCCCCCCCTTTGGCGCCTTTCGCCCCCCTCCTCCCCCCCCCAGTCATTCGGGGGCAGGTCCCAAGAACCTTCTCAGACAGGACAAAAATTAACTTGCCGCCTATATATGCATCTCAAGAGTTGGGCAGAGGCTCTTCGGTTCCTCCTTGGTTGTCTTCTAGATTACTGATCCTTTTTGATGGTCCCTAAATGGAGGGGGTGGGGCTGCTCCCCCCACTACAAAAAACTCCCCACTCCACTTCTCAGAAGGGTTGGAGTGGAGCCGGAGCAAATTCCCCCTTTCCTGGGATTTCCCAATTAGACCAGTACTTCTCAAATTCAGCTGCAGTGGCTTCTTGCAGTGGCGTAGCGTGGGTTGTCAGCACCCGGGGCAAGGCAAGTAATTTGCACCCCCTAACCCGTGGATTTTAGCACTCGAGTGCAAGCGCACCCACCCCCCAGATGTTGCGCCCGGTGCGGCCGGCCCCCCCTGCACCCCCCACGCTATGCCACTGGCTTCTTTTATTATTTATTGCAAGGACAGAGAACTGGTTGCTCTCCAGATTCGCCCCCCCCCAGGCTACAAATCCCATCAGCGCTGAGCACTGGCCAGGCTGACAAGGAATGATGGGAGTTGGAGTCCACTAGTATCTAGAGGGCCGCAGGTTCCCCAAGCCCGACTCGTTGCTCTCTGCAGTTGGGTCTGTTCCACACAGTTAGTTGATGTGGGGCTGATCCTCACCACAGGATCGTAGAATCGGATCCAGTGCCGAGAAGCAGTTTGATGTGAGCTCGGAGCTGCTGCCCAATCAAATACTATGTGGTCACACTCTACCTCAGTTGTGTTGGGCAGTGCCGCATAGCGGTTAGAGTAATAATAATAGTATTAGTAATAATAACGCCACCCTTCTGCTTTGGTCAGGGCCGTCTTAACCATAGGTGGCAGGGGGTGTGGGGCACCCGGGCGCTAGGCTCTCAGGGGCGCCAGGCCGAGAGTCCGGGCCCTGAGAGTTGGAGTCCATGGAAGAGCCCACCTATTGGCTGGAGCTCCTCTACTCTGCGCCGTGAGTTCAGGGGTGAGCGAGCTAGCGAGGCGCTGAGGCAGCCGGCTGGCTCTACCCTTCTGCGCACCTGGGATTGGCATAGTGCATGCTCTAATTATCTCCCGCTTGGACTACTGCAATGCGCTCTACGTGGGGCTACCTTTGAAGGTGACTCGGAAACTGCAACTAATCCAGAATGCGGCAGCTAGACTGGTGACTGGGGGCGGCCGCCGAGACCACATAACACCGGTCTTGAAAGACCTACATTGGCTCCCAGTATGTTTCTGAGCACAATTCAAAGTGTTGGTGCTGACCTTTAAAGCCCTAAATGGCCTTGGTCCAGTATACTTGAAGGAGCGTCTCCACCTCCATAGTTCTGAGGTTCAGCACCGAGGGCCTTCTGGCGGTTCCCTCGCTGTGAGAAGCCAAGTTCCAGGGAACCAGGCAGAGGGCCTTCTCGGTAGTGGCACCCGCCCTGTGGAACGCCCTCCCACCAGATGTCAAAGAGAAAATTAACTACAGTGGTGCCTCGCAAGACGAAAAGAATCCGTTCCGCGGGTCTTTTCGTCTTGCGGTTTTTTCGTCTTGCGAAGCAAGCCCATTGACGGAGTAGCGCTATTAGCGCTATTGACATTTTAAGGGCTAAAAACGGCTTTTTAAGGGTTGGGGGATTAGCGGTTTTGCTGCTAAAATGCTTTTAGCAGTTTAGCGCTTCAGGAAAAGGGGTTTTGGAGCGGGGAAAAAATTCAATTTTTTTCATCATTTTTCGTCTTGCGAAGCAAGCCCATAGGAAAATTCGTCTTGCGAAGCGCCTCTGCAGACGGAAAACCCTTTCGTCTTGCGGGTTTTCCATCTTGCGAGGCATTCGTCTTGCGGGGCACCACTGTACCAA
This sequence comes from Podarcis tiliguerta, assembly GCF_965153285.1. Lineage (NCBI taxonomy): Eukaryota > Metazoa > Chordata > Lepidosauria > Squamata > Lacertidae > Podarcis > Podarcis tiliguerta. Next base: position 6,178,661 of record NC_139539.1, read on the forward strand.
ACTTTTAGAAGACAGCTGAAGGCAGCCCTGTTTAGGGAAGCTTTTAATGTTTAATAGGTTATTGTATTTTAGGGTTTTGTTGGAAGCCGTCAAGAGTGGCTGGCGGGGTATAAATAATAAACTATTATTATTATATTATTATTATTACACCACAAGGTTCCTGGCCTTGATCAGACATCGATGCCAACAACTTGGGCTGGTTTGTTTGTTGCACTCGATCAACAAGTCTGTGGAACCTTTCTAAAAAAAGGTGCCCCCCCCGGCAGAATTTTTCACCCCGGCGCCACATATGCTTAAGACGGCCATGGCTTTGCTTGCCCCAGCCTTGCCCCAGCCTAACGATGCCGACAGATGTTGTTGGGTTCCAACGCCCACCAGCCTCAGCCAACGTGGCCAATGGCTTGGGGGTTTATGGGTTGTTGTAGCACATCAACATCTGGAAGGGGCAAGGTTGGAGGAAGCCAGGGAGAGTACGTTGGATTAGGACTTGAGCCGGTTAGCATTTCGCTGCCCGCAAAGTCGCAGAGCTCTCTGGGCGATCTCGGGCCTGTGGCTCACCTCACAGGTGGCGAGGATCAAATGCTCAAGGAGTGTAGGAAAACGGGGAAGAGAACCTGATAGTTCGCCTTAGTTCGCTGGAGGAAGGTTGGGATAAAGACGTGGCAAATGATTTTTGTAGTTCTGCCCAGAGAATTTGCATGAGGACAGACTTCCCCAAGATGGCCTGCAGATGTCTGGAATTTGACCAGCTGGAGAAGACTGCCTTGAGTGATCCCTCATCCCCTTTGCTAGGCGACTGGGAAGCATGGGCCAAGTATGGAGTCTGATCTGGAATGACTTTCAGCAGAGTCTGAGGGTCTTTGGGGCACGTTCTGGGAAGAGGCTGGGCCATTTGCAGACCCCACCAGATAACCCACCCTGGCAGCTCTGTTTGCCCGAAGATGTGGAAGCAAAGGAGGGGCTTGCAAGAGTCCCCCTACCCAACCGGCACACCCAGTGTTCAGCCCTCCCTCCTGCCCTGTCCCACGACAGTTCTTACCTCTTCCAGCTGGCTGTGGACATGCTGCACGATCAGATCGATGGCTACGGTGTTCCCACTGCCTGGAGCGGAGCAGAGAGAGAGAGAGAGAGAGAATTGTGGATACCTGTTTTCTAACAGCTATGACCCGGGAAAGCCACTAGAGGACAGCAGAACACAGTCAACCGGTATGCAAGCGAATTAACATTGCAATGTCCCTTACAGAACTGTTTGCCAACGTGGTGCCCTCTGGTTGTTTTTTTGGATGACAACTCCCATCAGCTCCAACCAAGTGGGACCGAAGGGATTTATAGAATCACAGAATTGTAGAGTCTGAAGGGACCCTGAGGGTCATCTCGTCCAACCCCCTGCAGTGCAGGAACATTTCACCCAACGTGGGGCTCAAACCCACAACCCTGAGATTAAGATGCTCTACCAGCTGGGCTCTCCCTGCTGTCCTGGCCCATGACATGTAGTCCGAAGCAGCTGGAAGGAACGCTGCCTTGGATAGTTGCCGTCTTTTTCTCAGCTGGTAGAGCAGGAGACTCTTAATCTCAGGGTTGTGGGTTCGAGTTCCACATTGGTCGGGGGTTGGACTAGATGACCCCCAGGGTCCCTTTCAACTCTACATTTTTATTATGTCTCTGTATATGCTGGAAGCTACCCAGAGTGACTGGAGCAATCCAGTCAGATGGGCAGAGTACTAATAATAATAATAATTATATGTCCCCCTTGTTTCTGATGTAGATCATCACTCACCCCTTCTTCCCTGGTTGGGGGGGGGGGAGTCATGCTTTGAGGAATCGGATCCCTCCCCCGGTGGCAGTAAATAAGCAGATCAAACGAAAGGAGCCTTCTTAATAGTTAGTTTCCTTAATAATCACAGCGAGAGACAAAGGAATGCATCTCTCTCTAGAAATGGCGTTGCTCCCAGTTAAGGTTTACCCCCTCCGCCTCCATTAATCTACATCACTCCTACGTTGGGTAATCTGAGTTTGTTGCCATTGCGCTTTCTGTTCTATCATGCTCAGAGCCTGTCTAGCCTTAGCAAAGGGGGGGGGGGGGGTCAGGAACGCTTTCCAAGGACACTGAATCTGCCAGCTGTCTCTTTCCTGGTGTTTTCTCTTCCAGCTATTTCTCACCCAGAATTTCCCAGCTTTTCCCCTCTGGACTATGCCCCTCTGCAAACCGCTGTTCTAAATCAATACTGTCCTCCTGCCCTTGGGAAGGTTCAGAAAAGGGCCATTCCTCCTCAGTCCAGCCCCTGACACTTATGTGGGCCCTGAGGCTCACCATACCCATCATGTCTCACAACCAAGGAGAGCCTTATTCTGCGCAGAAAACACGCAGAATTTAAGCATTGGGCAAGCTGTTGTCCCGCCAGGCGAGACTAGGGAGAGGACACCTACCCCGAGGAACGACAATGTCTGCCAGCCGCATGGTAGGCTGGATGTACTGGTCAAAGGCCGGCTTGACAAACTTGTTGTACTGCTTGATGACACCCTCGATGTCCCTGCCGCGCTCGCCAATGTCCCTGCGGAGGCGCCGGACCAGGCGGATGTCAGAGTCTGTGTCGACGAATATCTTCATGTCTAGAAGCTGGAAGAAGCGAGAGGGGATGATGCACTTGCAGATATTCCACTTAATGAATACAATGTGTTCCCAGGGAATCACTTGTTAGGCCCTAAATGGCCTTGGTCCAGCATACCTGAAGGAGCGTCTCCACCCCCATTGTTCTGCCTGGACACTGAGGTCCAGCGCCGAGGGCCTTCTGGCGGTTCCCTCATTGCGAGAAGCGAGGTTACAGGGAACTAGGCAGAGGGCCTTCTCGGTAGTGGCACCCGCCCTGTGGAACGCCCTCCCATCAGATGTCAAAGAGAACAACAACTACCAGACTTTTAGAAGACATCTGAAGGCAGCCCTGTTTAGGGAAGCTTTTAATGTCTGATGCATTACTGTATTTTAATATTTTGTTGGAAGCTGCCCAGAGTGGCTGGGGAAGCCCAGCCAGATGGGCTGGGTATAAATAATGAATTATTATTATTATTATTATTATTATTATTATTATTATTATTATTATTAACTGACTCGTCTCATCTCTCCTGCACCCCCATTTGTCCAATCTCTCTCCCTCTGTCTCTACGTGGCTTCCACCCCAAATTGGCTGGCACCTACCAGCATAGCAGTAGTAGTAGTAGTAGTAGTAACAACAACAACAATAATGATAGAAGGCTGCCATATGTCCAGAATTTCCGGGACATATACAGGACATCAAAAATTGTGTCCGGGTGGAATTTTCCAAAATTGCTTGAAAAACCCGGCCGTATGGCAGTCCATATCGGAAATGTTGCTCTCTCTTTTTTGTGAATTTCCTAGAAAATATATAGCTTATGCAGTCATACCTCGGGTTACAGACGCTTCAGGAATGGATTACGTACGGGTTTCGGTGGTCACGCATGCGCAGAAGCGCTAAATCACAAGCTGCCCATGCGCAGATGCGCTGCTGTGGGTTGCAAATGCTGCAGGTTGTGAACGGACATCCTGCGCGGATCACGTCCGCAACCCGAGCCTCCACTGTATACGTTGGGCAGATTCCAACATATATTAAAACATAATAGCACATGAAACTTTTAAAATAAAAATGGGCAAAGTCGGGATGTTTCAATATCTGAATCTATGGTGTGTATAACAAGGTTCGGACATAATTCTTTACGTTTGGACAACTGAATTTTTGCATGACAAAACTTTTACACGAATGAATGCATGCATGAATTTTGCGTGATTTTTTTTGCACGGCGAACGGTGGGATCTGCGTGTAAAGGGCTAGAGCAGGATTTTAGCCCCCTATCGGCTGTCCCCCCCAGGACCCTGCCTCCTTTGCAGAGGGGTGGGGGGAGAGGAAAGACAGGTGGCCGAATTCTGGACAGCATCACTGCAGAATGAAGTGGCAGGGCCCATGCGACAGAAGTCTCCTCCACATCTATCCCACCGCGACTCAGAACAAGACACCAGGGAGAAGATTTCAATCCAGCCTTTCCTCTGACATGCTGGCTTTCAATGGGGATTTTATCTTATTGTATTAATTTTTATTTGCATAGAGAAAGAATGAACGGTGTCTGCCTACCCTTTGCAGCCCAGGCAAAAGTTGACCACCCTAAGCAGGGCCATCATAAGCATATTCGGCGCCGTGGTGCAAAGCTCCCTCCGGCGCCCCCCCCTTCCCAGAGTTTTTTAGGGAGGATGAGGGACTGAGGGATGCGGGCAGCAGCTGGAAGAGGCCCTTTACAACATTGCACTTAAAGGAGAGCAATGTCTGGGGAGAGTTTGAGGTCCTCAACAGCAGGAAACAGCTGCATCCAGAAAGAAGGAAACAGGGGAGCTGAGAAGACTTGCTTGCAAAAGTGGAGCACACCATGGAGCGCTTGGACCAGGGGCAGGAAGCGCCAAGGATTTCTCCGTTCACAAATAGAGTTGTCTTTTAAGCAAGAGAAGCAGCCAAAAACCACCCAATCCCCTCTCTCTAGTGCAGATGCTTCTCTGCTGACAATCCCCCGGCTGGCCACTGGAGGTCACTGTTGCCCCAAGATTGCCCGATTGTGAAACAGACCATTAAGGGAATGTGCGGGATACATTACGATTTTTTTCTGTGATCGTCTTATTATTTATTATTATTATTAGTAGTAGTAGTAGTAGTAAATTGTGTTTTTAATGTTGGACACCACCCTGAATAACGGGGCAGTATATAAACTGAAATAATAATAATAATAATAATAATAATAATAATAATAATAATAATAAATAATTATAATTATAGCAGCAGCAGCAATAATCCTTAGGGAGCTGCAGGACACGCATTGTGCCTGTGGTCACTCTTTGTGGGGAGACACGCTTTGTGCCCCAGGTCAGACCATTTGCCCACCTAGCCCTGCTCTGTCAACTCGGACTGGCAGCAGCAGATCTTCGTGGTCTCGGGCAGAGAGAAATCTTCCCCACCCCCCTGCTACGTGAGCATTTAAATCTGGAAACGATTGGAATCAGGGACCTTCTAAGAAGAAGAAACAGACAATCCCCTAAAAGGAGTCCTCTGTTCCCCAATTTTATTTTACACGACTTCTATATACAGTCATACCTCTTGTTACGTTTGGTTCAGGTTACGTCTTTTCGAGTTGCGCTCCGCGGTGACCCGGAAGTACCGGAAAGGGTTACTTCCGGGTTGCACCACTCGCACATGCGCAGGCACGCAAAATGATGTCACACACATGCGCAGAAGCGGCAGATCCCGTTCACAACCAGAGGTACCACTGTATAGTAAAGGTACCCCTGCCCGTACGGGCCAGTCGTGTCCGACTCTAGGGTTGTGCGCCCATCTCACTTAAGAGGCCGGGGGCCAGCGCTGTCCGGAGACACTTCCGGGTCACGTGGAACTGCCGGGTCACGACGAAGCTGCTCTGGTGAGCCGGCACCAGCACAGCACATGGAAACGCCGTTTACCTTCCCGCTATAAAGCGGTACCTATTTATCTACTTGCACTTAAGGGTGCTTTCGAACTGCTAGGTGGGCAGGAGCTGGGACCGAAAGACAGGAGCTCACCCCGACGGGGGATTCGAACCACCGACCATGAGATCGGCAAGCCCTAGGCGCTGCGGTTTTACCCACAGCGCCACCCGCGTCCCGCTATACACCACTGTATAAATATGTATAAATACCCTGTATAAATACAGTGGTACCTTGGGTTATAGACGCTTCAGGTTACAGACACTTCATGTTACAGACTCCACTGACTCAGAAATAGTACCTCAGGTTAAGAACTTTGCTTCAGCATGAGAACAGAAATCGTGTAGCGGCAGCAGGAGGCCCCATTAGCAAAAGTGGTGCTTCAGGTTAAGAACAGTTTCAGGTTAAGAACGGACCTCCAGAACAAATTAAATTCCACTGTAAAAAAGAGGGACACCTGAGCACTGGCAAGGGCCTTCACCTTCTTTGCAGATAAAAAAATCTATTAAAAAAACAGGGTTAATGGGCCATTTCTGAAACACCAGGGACCTTGCCATACCTTCAGGAGTTCCTTGTCTGCAAATGCCATGATGCCTTCAAATATGATCACATTGGCGCCGTACAGCGTTTTCTGGAAAGAGAGAGGCATGCCATGAAGACCGGATAAACAAGCAAAACGAAACAAAACGTGGCTTTGAAAGGGAGAAAAAAAGTCCTCCTCAGGTGGGTCGCCAGTGCTTGCTGGAAAGGAGAGGAGTAGTGCTACTCATGAAACACATTGGCGATTTATATTCACAGAATAATAAATTAGACATTCTTTATCAACCTTCTGAGAAAAATACAAAACATTAAACAAAGCCACAGAGACGTGCGAACTACCCAACCTAAGATGAACTCATAATGTCTGGTTTCAATAGATTTTTCAAATGCTTAGCTCTGTCTTTTAGAATCATAGAATCATAGAAGAGTTGGAAGAGACCACAAGGGCCATCGAGTCCAACCCCCTGCCAAGCAGGAAACACCATCGGAGCACTCCTGACATATGGTTGTCAAGCCTCTGCTTAAAGACCTCCAAAGAAGGAGACTCCACCACATTCCCTGGCAGCAAATTCCACTGTCGAACAGCTCTTACTGTCAGGAAGTTCTTTAGATAAGTTCATGAAGATACCAACAAAACGCAAGTCTGGTGATATTCACAATACCGAGAGATGCTAGTGGAGTTGTAGATAGATGTTAATAGGGTCGTAGGCGACAGAGTGCTGGCGTTTTGCACCTGTTTCGCCCTGGCAGCCCAAGTAATCAAGAGGCCCTTTTACTGGGGCTTGCAGGTAGCACACTCCCAAGATAGTTTTCCAGGCTTCTTCAATGGTCTAATCTCAAAGTCTTGATACAGATACTGATATTCAGTTTTATAGAGAATACTCTTTCTTGGCTTAAGCTTAAGTGACTGATTTGCTAAGAGAGGAGGGCAAGCTGGTTCAAATGTGCCAGCAGAACACATCTGGCACGCTGCCCTGCAGTGTTGGCCCAACCAGTGGCGTAGTGTGGGTTGTCAGCACCCGGGGCAAGGCAAGTAATTTGCGCCCCCCCCCCGCTGCACTGTCCCTCCCCCAGATAGTCCCTCGCTCTCTGAGCGTGCCCCCCCCAGATGTTGCGCCCGGTGCGGCCGGGCCCCCCTGCACCCCCACGCTACGCCACTGGGCCCAACGGAGGCTTCCCTACCACCTCAGCCCTCTTCTCCCTCGCAAGAAGCAACAGCCACCTGGGAGCCACTTCTAATCTGAATACAAAGAGGAGGGAAAAGGGAAGGAGGGGACAAGGAGCTTCCAAGTGGGAGAACGGAGGTCCGCTCGTAAGAAATATTGGATTTGAAACAGGCATGAAAATGCTTGCAGGCAAGGAGGAGAGAGAAAGGAAGAGGGCGGGAGCGTTCCCATCGGATGCCAAACAGATAAACTACCATATTTTTTGCTCCATAAGACGCACCTAGATTTAAGAAACAAAAAAATATATATTCTGAATGAAACAATGGGTGCGCGATTATTTTTGTACCATTGCAGCCCCAGGAAACAGTGAATGCGTAATTTTTTTGGGGTTTTTTGCTGTAGCCATGGACATGCTATGTGATCTGATGGTGAATTTGGGGTGACCCGATGCAAAAATCCTGAGGATCCTGAGGATCCATGGGCTTTTACCTCCTCCTTCTCAGGCAGCCTCCGCTAGCATCCCTTATCTCTCTTCCAATCCCACCGATCAGCTGTTTCCTTTCAACACTCCCTTCCCTCTTGTTTGCCTTAGTGTCTTTTTCTTAGCTGGAGCAGTTTTTTGCTCCTCCTTTTCTTCTAATTTCTCTCCTTATTGCTCAAGTCTTCCTGTTTCCCCCCTTTGCAAGTTTGCTGTCTTTACCTCCCCCCACCAGGCAGCCTCCTTTATCTCTAGCATCCCTTATCTTTCTCCCCGATCGGCAAACAATCAGCGGCTTTGTTTCAACACCCACTTCCCTCTTTCAAAGAATAGAGCATGGCAATTCGGCTCCAGGGACCATGCATTCACTCCATAAGATGTGCAAACATTTCCCCTTACTTTTTAGGGAGAAAAAAGTGTGTCTTATGGAGCAAAAAATACGGTATAGACGCATTTTAGAAAACCTATGAAGGCAGCCCTGTATAGGGAAGTTTTTAGTGTTTGATGCTTTATTATGTTTTTATATTCTGCTGGAAGCCACCCAGTGTGGCCGGGGCAACCCAGTAAATAAATAATGAAATTATCATCACCATCATCATTATTAGGAGAGCTGTCAACGGGAAGTGGCCTTTGGTGAGATCAAGTCCTGGGGGTGAGGCTTCCCTAGATGTTGCTGGGCTCTCAACAAATACAACAAATACAAGATGGGTGACACCTGGCTTGAGAGCAGTACATGTGAAAAGGATCTAGGAGTCTTGGTTGACCACAAACTTGACATGAGCCAACAGTGTGACGCGGCAGCTAAAAAAGCCAATGCAATTCTGGGCTGCATCAATAGGAGTATAGCATCTAGATCAAGGGAAGTAATAGTGCCACTGTATTCTGCTCTGGTCAGACCTCACCTGGAGTACTGTGTCCAGTTCTGGGCACCACAGTTCAAGAAGGACACTGACAAACTGGAACGTGTCCAGAGGAGGGCAACCAAAATGGTCAAAGGCCTGGAAACGATGCCTTATGAGGAACGGCTAAGGGAGCTGGGCATGTTTAGCCTGGAGAAGAGGAGGTTAAGGGGTGATATGATAGCCATGTTCAAATATATGAAAGGATGTCACATAGAGGAGGGAGAAAGGTTGTTTTCTGCTGCTCCAGAGAAGCGGACACGGAGCAATGGATCCAAGGTACAAGAAAGAAGATTCCACCTAAACATTAGGAAGCACTTCCTGACAGTAAGAGCTGTTTGACAGTGGAATTTGCTGCCAAGGAGTGTGGTGGAGTCTCCTTCTTTGGAGGTCTTTAAGCAGAGGCTTGACAACCATAGGTCAGGAGTGCTCTGATGGTGTTTCCTGCTTGGCAGGGGGTTGGACTCGATGACCCTTGTGGTCTCTTCCAACTCTATGATTTTATGATTTTGCCAGCCCCCAAACCAAACGTGGAGTCTGCAATTCCCCCCAGCCAGACGCTAAGTACAGAGAAAATTGTGGAGGAGTCAAGGCACGTATGAACATAGGAATATATATTTCTGCAGCGGATGTATGGAAGGATGTAAACCTTCCGTCAGAATATGACTCCAGGCCGACCGCCAAAAGAATGTACAATCAAAACGGAACGACCTTCTGTGGCTTTTACAACTTTTCCTTGCAAAAAGAAGTGTGTTATCTCACACGAACAAAGGTGTTCTTGTCCAAAGCCTTGAAACATGCCGAGATCACAAGAGCTGCGCTCCAAATGTAAAGAACATCTAACTTTACCGTATTGGCCCGAATATAAGCCACACTTTTCTTTCCAAATTCCGACCGTGAAAAGTTAAAAGTGCGGCTTAAATTCGCGCCCTTACAAAAATGGGCTTTCTCTTCTTTTTTCAAAATAATTTTTATTGAATTTTACTTTATATTCCACACAATCATCATGACTTCCCTCAACTTCCCCTTCTGGTTCTTTAAATATTTATTCCTCCTGCCTGTTTTACTCTACTTTAATTTTGCAATCTGTTGTATTTACAGAAGTATTGCAAAGAAGTGGACTCACTAGCAGGATTTGAGTAAACACTTAAGAAAACAAAGATAAAAGTTAAGGTGCAACAATTGGGAAAATAATAAAATTTAAGATGTGATTTGGGACGTATGGCACAAAAATGACAAGAATGTAATAATAGTTAGGTAAAAGATTACAAAAATTGGCTTTCTTGATATTCCGGCTGAAACAGACATACGGTAAAATGGAACGGGTGTGAGTGCCTGAAGAATTTTAAGGGCTTATATTCGGATATTGTCTTTTTCTCTTCCCACCCGCCTTGACTTTTAAAGGTGCAGCTTATTTGTGGGTGCAGCTTATATTTGGGCCGATATGGTATGCGTAAAACCATAAAAGATTATTCAGCTACGATTGCATGCTCAGTCATAGATTGCACTTGGATATCAACCGGTTTAAGTTCTTGCATGCCTGTGTTGAGGAAATATATTATGCTCATCTCTAGACCTTGATTTCATTTGTTTATTGGGAGTCCAAAAGCACCAGGGCGGCCCCATAAGCTCACTATCCCTGCCCTATGCAACAGGGTGCCAACCACCAACCCTTCCCCTTTGCCAAGTGCCCAAGTATGTTTGTGTCTGTATTAATAAATTTATTATTATTATTCTTAATAAGAAAAAGGGAACAGCGTCTCGCAAATGTTTGCAAGCACCCTCGTCTCATCATGATAATGATAATGATAATGATGATAATAATAATAATAATAATAATAATAATTTATTTCTATCCTGCCCATCTGGCTGAGTTTCCCCAGCCACTCTGGATGGCTTCCAACAAAATATTAAAATACAATAGTCTGTCAAACATTAAAAGCTTCCCTGAACAGGGCTGCCTTCAGATGTATTCTAAAAGTCTGGTAGCTGTTCTTCTCTTTGACATCTGGTGGGAGGGAGTTCCACAGGGCAGGTGCCACTACCGAGAAGGCCCTCTGCCTGGTTCACCGTAACTTGGCTTCTCGCTGGACCTCAGTGTCCGGGCAGAACGTTGCGGGCGGAGATACAGATAGATGCATGCGAGTGCACATGCCATTTATTCATTTAAAAGTATTTCTAGACCACTTACTATTTTAACAATATTTAAGTGGTGCGCAGCAACACAGAATTCTTTTATTATTGTGCGATTCTATTCCTGCAACCCAACCCAGGGCTTTACCAGTTAAGAAATCCTATCAAACAAACAAAAATGTGTAACGCCAAAGGAACATTTTTAAACAACTAAGATGCCGTGTATAAAAGTACCACTGTGGCGCAGGATCCAGTCTTATGGATCAGGGGGAGTTTTGCATTCTGCAAGTAACATCTCTGTTCCACCCCCGAGGCCCACTGAAGAATGAAAGGAGAAGATCCAAACTCATCCATTCTGTTACGGGTCTGGCTCATTCTGTGTGGTTCCTCTTCATCCTGGAGAAGAGTGACTAGTGGGGTGCCACAGGGTTCTGTCTTGGGCCCGGTCTTATTCAACATCTTTATCAACGACTTGGATGATGGACTCAAGGGCATCCTGATCAAATTTGCAGATGACACCAAACTGGGAGGGGTGGCTAACACCCCAGAAGACAGGATCACACTTCAAAACGACCTTGACAGATTAGAGAACTGGGCCAAAACAAACAAGATGAATTTTAACAGGGAGAAATGTAAAGTATTGCACTTGGGCAAAAAAATTGAGAGGCACAAATACAAGATGGGTGACACCTGGCTTGAGAGCAGTACATGTGAAAAGGATCTAGGAGTCTTGGTTGACCACAAACTTAACATGAGCCAACAGTGTGACGCGGCAGCTAAAAAAGCCAATGCAATTCGGGGCTGCATCAATAGGAGTATAGCATCTAGATCAAGGGAAGTTATAGTGCCACTGTATTCTGCTCTGGTCAGACCTCACCTGGAGTACTGTGTCCAGTTCTGGGCACCACAGTTCAAGAAGGACACTGACAAACTAGAACGTGTACAGAGGAGGGCAACCAAAATGGTCAAAGGCCTGGAAACAATGCCTTATGAGGATCGGCTAAGGGAGCTGGGCATGTTTAGCCTGGAGAAGAGGAGGTTAAGGGGTGATATGATAGCCATGTTCAAATATATAAAGGGATGTCACATAGAGGAGGGAGAAAGGTTGTTTTCTGCTGCTCCAGAGAAGCGACACGGAGCAATGGATACAAACTACAAGAAAGAAGATTCCACCTAAACATTAGGAAGAACTTCCTGACAGTAAGAGCTGTTCGACAGTGGAATTTGCTGCCAAGGAGTGTGGTGGAGTCTCCTTCTTTGGAGGTCTTTAAGCAGAGGCTTGACAACCATATGTCAGGAGTGCTCTGATGGTGTTTCCTGCTTGGCAGGGGGTTGGACTCGATGACCCTTGTGGTCTCTTCCAACTCTATGATTCTATGATTCTAGTGGTTTAGAGTACAGTGGTGCCTCGCAAGATGAAAAGAATCCGTTCCGCGAGTCTCTTCGTCTTGCGGTTTTTTTCGTCTTGCGAAGCAAGCCCATTAGCGGATTAGCGCTATTAGCGCTATTAGCGGTTTAGTGGCTATTAAAGGCTTAAGGGATTAGCGGATTAGCTGCTAAAAGGCTATTAGCGGCTATTAAAGGCTTAAGGGATTAGCGGATTAGCTGCTAAAAGGCTATTAGCGGCTTAGATCAGCTGATAAGTGGCTTAGATCAGCTGTTAAGCGGCTTAGCGATCAGCTGTTAAGCGGCTTAGCGAACAGCTGTTAAATGGCTTAGGGGCTTGGGAAAATGGGGGGGGGGGGAGGAAAAAAAAACCCAGGAATCGCAAGGCATTTTCGTCTTGCGAAGCAAGCCCATAGCAAATTCGTCCTGCAAAGCACCTCCAAAACGGAAAACCCTTTCGTCTAGTGGGTTTTCCGTCTTGCGAGGCATTCGTCTTGCGGGGCACCACTGTACAAGGGGACCTTGGTTCTCAAACTGAATCTGTTCTGGGAGCCATTTGACTCCCAAAAGAGTTCGAAAACCAAGGCGTGACTTCCGATTGGCTGCAGGAGCAAACCGGAACACTTATTTCGGGGTTTGAGGCATTCAAGCACCAAGGTACCACTGTATTGGAAAAAAGACCTGGAAGATGAGGGTTCAAATACCTTGTTGGAGGGCAGGTGGGATAGAAAAGTGTTAATAAATAAATAAAATTCTACAGCTGAGCTGACATGCTCCCCCCCTCCCGAATTTTCACTGCGCACATTGGGAGGGATAAAATGATAAAAATGGGAAGGAAAAGAAATTGTTATTTAGGGGCTTTGAATCTAATTCTAAATTATATACCGGAAATGTGGGAGATTACAAGGGGTCAAAAAAAAAAAAAATGGCTGTACCATGCCATATTAGAAGCAAAAAAACCCAAAAACTTGTTTTGATGAATTGGAAGAGATGCAAAAAGATCCCATGGCGCATATGGACAGACCAGCTACATACAAACGAATTGCGTATCGACACAAATTAAGAATGGATAAATATGAAGAAATCTGGAAGGAATACTTAAGCGATAAGGTGGAAAATGGTGGGAAGTAGGGGGAGGAGAGGTGGAGAAATATTTTTAAAAGGGTGTAGTTATAGGTATATCAGTACTCAAATCTGAATTGTTAAATTGTATTATTAGTGTTATTGTGGTTTTTGTTGTAAGTGTTTTTTTTGTGGTTGATGTCTGTATTGAAAAAACGATTAAATAATTTTTTAAAAAAATTAAAAAATGGGAAGGAAGAGTATTTTGGTGATTCTTTTAGGGGTGAGGAACTTACCAATAGTGGGGCGGAGAGGAAAGAGTGCCCCCCCCCAGCTGGGTGGCACCCCCACTTTGATTTCCCAGAATTCCCTCTGAGCAACCATTGGCATCGCTTGCAAGCCAGTTTCATTTTGCCATCCCAGGGATTTCGATTCCAAGTGGATGGACGCAAAATACCCCACAATGTATACCGTATTTTTTGCTCTATAAGACGCACTTTTTCCCTCCTAAAAAGGGGAAATGTGTGTGCATCTTACGGAGCGAATGCAGGCTGCACAGGGAGAGAAATTTGTTTTCTTGTTCTCCTCCTCTCAAACTAGGTACATACTATGGTCGGGCGCGTCTTATAGAGCGAAAAATACAGTATATCATAACCCTTAAAAGACCACCTGAGGCGTGGCTCACCCATTCTTTCTTGCGGCTGTGGGTAGTGAAGTCGTAGATGGGAATCTTGACGCTTTTGCCTTGCTTGAGTTTCTTCAGGGTGGAGATGATCAGGTCGAAGTCGAAGGCGTCAGGGTGGTCAAAGTTGAAATCGTTGCTGGATGCTTGTTGCTGCTGCTCCTTAGTCAGGACCTGACAGAGAAAGAAAGAGGGGGTCACACTCCGAAGGGCAGCCGTGGGGAGGACAGGCAAGGCAGGGTGGGAAATCAGGGAGCAGGAAAGCCCTTGGAAAAGGACCTCTTCTTTTTGTGTGGTTCCGTTACAAGACAGCCTAGAATCATAGAATCATAGAGTTGGAAGAGACCACAAGGGCCATCGAGTCCAACCCCCTGCCAAGCAGGGAACACCATCAGAGCACTCCTGACATATGGTTGTCAAGCCTCTGCTTAAAGACCTCCAAAGAAGGAGACTCCACCACACTCCTTGGCAGCAAATTCCACTGTCAAACAGCTCTTACTGTCAGGAAGTTCTTCCGAATGTTTAGGTGGAATCTTCTTTCTTGTAGTTTGGATCCATTGCTCCGTGTCCGCTTCTCTGGAGCAGCAGAAAACAACCTTTCTCCCTCCTCTACGTGACATCCTTTTATATATTTGAACATGGCTATCATATCACCCCTTAACCTCCTCTTCTTAACCTCCTAGAAGTGTGTCCTCTTCCCTGAATCTCTACGCTCTCTTTATTAAGAAACTAGTAGCATTTTTACTTGGCATTGTAGGAGATGATATTAACAGACAGGACTGTAAGTTGTTTTTATGTGCAATGACGGCAGCAAGAATATCATTGGCACAAAAATGGAAGCAAGAAGAATTACCGACGAAAGAAGAACGGCGGATGAAATTGATGGATTATGCAGAACTAGATAAATTAACTGGAAGGATTCAAAACCTGCGGCACCAGAGATTCTTAGAAGGCTGGAGTAAATATATGAACTATTTGAAAAGTAATAGTAATGAACAGATTACACTAGTAGGATTGCAAGAAGTTTTGTAAGGAGGACTATTTGAAATTTTGCAAGGAAGACTATGAGGAGAATTATTAGTTAATGATAATTAAGAGTAATAGAGAAATTAAGAAATGCAGAATGAGTGATAAAGAACAGAAAATCATCAGAGGTATTGATGGAAGTCTAAAACATTGTATAAGATAAGAAGTTATGTTATATGACTGTTGGAAATGATATGTTTTAAAAAATCAATAAAAATGTGTGTGTATGTATATATCGCTGCGCAGCTGGCTGTCCTGGCTTCTGGGATAGCCGCGCGCAACTTCTCCCGGGCAAGGGGAGCCTTCATCCTGCTGCCCGGGAGCGGCTGCGCGTGGCTAAGGCTCCCCCAAGAGCCGCGCTCCCTTTAAAGAGCATGAGGAGTGCGTGTGCGGCTCTTGGGGGCTTTCCCCCGAGGAGGGAGAAGGGACTGACGGGCTGCCCTCCTCCGGGAAAAGCCCCCAAGAGCCGCACACACGCTCCACGCGGCTCTTTAAAGGCAGCGCTGAGCAGAGCCTCCCGCCTGCATTGGCTCCATAAGACGCACACTCATTTCCCCTTCCTTTTTAGGAGGGGAAAAGTGCGTCTTATGGAGCAAAAAAATACGGTATATGCTCTAAGCAGCCAGGGAGTTTCTTCCAGCTGAAGAGAAAAGGCATGAAACAAATGCCTCTGAATAAACAAATAGGATGCCCTGCTCTAACACTTTTACCCATTCCCTTTCCTAAAAGAAGAAAATTACAGTGGTGCCTCGCAAGAGGAAAAGAATCCGTTCCGCGAGTCTCTTCGTCTTGCGGTTTTTTCGTCTTGCGAAGCAAGCCCATTAGCGGCTTAGCGGCTTAGCGCTATTAGCGGCTTAGCGGGCTTAGCGGATCAGCTGTTAAGCGGCTTAGCGGATCAGCTGTTAAGCGGCTTAGCGGATCAGCTGTTAAGCGGCTTAGCGGCTTGGGAAAAAGGGGGGGGGAGGGAAAAAATCCCGCAGGAACTCGCAAGACATTTTCGTCTTGCGAAGCAAGCCCATAGGAAATTTGTTTTGCGAAGCACCTGCAAAATGGAAAACCCTTTCGTCTAGTGGGTTTTCCGTCTTGCGAGGCATTCGTCTTGCGGGGCACCACTGTAAACAGAAATGAAGGTTATGATGCTGAGCTCTGCCTCTCTCACCTTGTAGAAGGAGTCCATGGAGAGGAGAACGACCCAAGGCACATCCAAGGCCTCGATGATCATCCTGGCCACGGTGGTCTTCCCTGAGGCACTGCCTCCGCCGAGACCTGGGTCGGGGGTGCAGGAGGATGTAAAGGAATCAGCTTAGTTTCAGTTTCGTCTGTTTATTAAGAACATATTTTTGTCAACCTTCCTTTATCATGACAGATCCCAGGGCAGAATAGGAAGCCTCTTTTTATTGATTATTTTATTGATTAAATTTGCATACTGCCCTTCATTTTTTTGCAGAAAGCAAGCGCAGGAGGATGCTTGTGCAGTTAAAGCTGCAAAGAGTTAAGGCTGCAGCCTCCGCTTCTTTTATCGCTTTTTGTATATAATTTTATTATGTTTTCTGTTCTACAATTTAACATTTTACATCCTTAAGATATCAGTGGTTTCCCTTCTGCTCTTTCCATGGTTCATTTTACACATCATAAACCCCTGCACATTTTACAAAAAAAAATATACCATTCAGTATTCCATTATTGCATCCATCCAAACTTATTTACGCTGTTGAATTTATCTTAATGCTGCCAAAGTTTTCAGCTGTACACAATTATTTCCCATACATTCAGTAAACGTTTCCCCATCATCTTTAAATGCATGTTCTTCTTGTTCTCTTATTCTATATGTTAAGTCTGCGAATTGCTCACATTCTGTCAGCTTAAGTTGCCATTCTTCTTTGGTTGGGACTTCGCTCGTTTTGCATTTTGGGGCTAACGAAACACGGGCCACAGTAGTAGCATACATAAAAAACCTTTTTTGACACCTGGGAATTTCAATCTGAATTATCCCCCAACAGAAAGGACTCTGTTTTGGGGGGGAACGTACTTATAAACGTTCCCCCCCATCATTTCCCAATATTCTTTTACCCTTTTACAAGTCCACCACATGTGATCAGAACGTTCCCTCCACCTCTGGGTGCAGACTTTGTTTCAATCTTGTGTTTACTGATGGCTCAGTCCTGGGAGTCTATTCCCCCCCCCTCCCCGCTCCCCGAATAGTGCCAGCATATTGAGGAAGCAACTTGCTTATCTGAATCTCTCTCTGGTCCCAGTTCTTGGACTATATCAACAGGCAATAAGTTAAAGAAAACCGGAATGCATTGCTGGTTGTTTAAGAGCAATGTGCTGCGTTGTACTTGCAACTTTTTTTTTTTTTTGCAACGAGTTTAAGACAGTTTGCAGTAAACTTGGGAACACTTTCTTGCCGTGGAGAGCTCATTGACCCATACTGTGCACAAAGTCAAGATGGGGGAATTCTCCTCACATAACTCTAGAAGATGAACTGCCTCTTTCTTCTATGCTGGTTAAACATCTGCCTTACATCTGATAAATATCCTCTCCTCAGCGAAGTTTCGTTAGACCCCTTTCTTTCCCCAGGGCTACAACAGTTTAACAAGAAGGTACAGCAACTCGGGCTGTCAGTGGAACTTTTGCGATCGATGTCCCTACCATCTGCCAAGGCTATAATAAAAACTAGGTTGTGGGATATTGAACGCCAAGAACAGTAGCAGCAGAGAAAACATGTCCCCCTCTTTATTTTAAACTTTCTTGGGCACATGAAACTAACCACAATTACCTTGAATTTCTGCTTAACCCTCAAGAAAGAAGGGCATTTTCGCTGGCCAGGTTTAATTCAAATCCATCCAACCTCCTTTGGGGAAGGTTCTCAGGCAGGGTGGAAGGAGAAAGAATTTGACTATGTGAAGACCACCTGGTGGAAACCCTTACTCACATGGTTCTTAATCGTAAACTATATGCTGATCTCCATCAGCAATTTCTAGATCAACTCCGCATCCCCAACTGGAAACCGGAGTTGGAGGTCATACATTTTCTATTACTGGGGAATGATCAGGAGCTCATCAAGTCAGTGGCTAAATATCTCTATTTGGTTTGTTGTCGTCGAAATACACTGCGGACATCTGATCTCCCTGGAGACCTAGAGATGTGATGATAGACTGCTCTGCTTCCTTCCTTTTAGCAAATGTTTTGTGCCACCGGGGAAGTGGTAATTCTGTATTGATTTGTTTTGGATGCGATGCCAATAAAAGGTTTGATGATGATCTGCCTCTCCGTCTTATTCATAGCTGTCAACTTACAGATTTGAAAATAAGGGATCAGCAGCCTCTAAAACAAGGGATCAGCAGCCAAAATAAGGGATTTTCCAAGCACAGGTATGTTCAGCTTCTGAGCCCCTCCGAGCCAAAGGCAGAAAGCCCAGCCAGCAGCCAAACGAAGCCACAAGACTCAAGGAAAACCACCGTCACCTCTCCGCTGGGAAGCGCTGAGCAAAGGCGAGTCCCCAGGCAACACAGCCAATTTGATCAGCACAAGGCATGCAAGCTCCACCCCCCAGTCGTTCTTAGACTCCTTATTGGGTGAGCAACACAGCAAAGCAACACAGCTGGAGCTTCCCTCCTCCCTGGCCGGCAGGGAGGGAGGGAGAGGAGCTGCTTCCTTTGAAACCCGGGAAATTTAAGGGGCATCATCAGTAAGGGACAGCAGCGGGACACGGTGCTGGGATAAGGGACTGTCCCGCCAAATAAGGGACGCTTGACAGCTATGGTCTTATTCCCAAAACGCGACCAGCCCTCGGTCCCAGAGTGAGGTGTCTTACCGATGACAAAGGCCTCCTTCGACTGCGCACCATGCTCGTTGTACCAGGGGGGCCGGCCGGCTGTGTAGATCGTCCTCTTGCTTGTCCGCAGCAGGGGCGGCTCAGATTTGCACTGGCTGGTGGTCCGTTTCCGCGGCGACCTCGTGGAACCCACTGCGGGGAGCAGCCTGTCCAGGGATTCGGCGCTGCTGTTGCTAAGGAGACAAGGAGAGGGAGAAGTCTAGGCCTACATCAGTGGGCGAGATGGGAAACCTACCTCACAGGGTTGCTGTGAGGGATTAAAAGAGGAGGGAAGGAGATAACCACGCATGCCACCTCAAGCTCCTTAGCAGAAAAAGGCAGAGGTGTAAAAGGTGTAAGGTGTAAAAGGCAGAGGGCCTTCTCGGTGGTGGCACCCGCCCTGTGGAACGCCCTCCCACCAGATGTCAAAGAGAAGAACAACTACCAGACTTTTAGAAGACATCTGAAGGCAGCCCTGTTTAGGGAAGCTTTTAATGTTTAACAGACCACTGTATTTTAATACTCTGTTGGAAGTCGCCAAGAGTGGCTGGGGAAACCCAGCCAGATGGGCAGGGTATAAATAATAAATTCTATTCTATTTTAAATGTAATGAAACAAACAAATCTGAGCCTGTGCAGGCAACAGGGTAACTTTAACAGTAGGGTGCGCCATTTTAAGTGGAGAAATAATTTTTTTGATAATTTCTTCAGTGAGTTTTTTTTAAAAAATAAATAAAGTTTTTGGGTGTGAGGAATTAAAACCTGCTATTATTTTTTGTCTGGACAACATTTAGATTGGTAAGTCTACTTGCTGTTTCAGCAAGCCAAAGAATTTCAGTTTTGCCTTCTGAGAACGTCAGGTGATGCTGAATCATAACAATAAATAATAATAATAATAATAATAATAATAATAATAATAATAGATAATATAATACTCTGATTGCAAGTACCTGGCAATCAGTTTTAAAGATTTCCATGTAATTTTACGTACGTTTTACTTTTACCAAGCAAACCAAAATTATATTAATTTAATCAAAATTATCTTTTGAATTCCTGAGCCATGTTACAACTTTGTTTGTTTGCTTTTGGAATTTGAAAGTTGAAAAAAAGTGAACATGCCCCACCATAACAGGTACCTGTAAATTGCCCTATGGCCCTCAAATGAAGGGCAGTAGAAATAACAACCTGATCTCCTCAGTGGGGAAAGAACGGCTATTAAATTATTTGCGGCCTGGACTGCTTCAGGTGAGGGGCTCAAATCGCCCAACATGTCAGCCCCAGTGCTACAATTCACAGTGGTTTCACCATTCATCCATTTTTACAGGGAACTCTGGGAACTGTAGCTCTGGGGAGGGGACTGGGGAATCTCCTGGCAACTCTCAGCACACTGAACAAACTATAGCTCCCGGAATACTTGGGTGGCCATGGGGAAGCCATGATGGTTTAAAGCAGTATCATAGCGCTTTAAACATACGGTGCGGATGAAATTTTAAAAATTCTGGGAAATGATATATAATGAGTTGAAGAAGATGTTCAAAATAACATTTACACAAAAACCGGAGGCATTTTTGTCAGGGATTGTAGGACAAGACCTGCCAAGGAAAAGAAAGGATTTATTTATGCATGCAACAACAGCAAGAGTCTTGATTGCACAAGGACTGAAGAATCAGGAAATCCCGACAAAAGAACAGTGGCAAGAGAAATCAATGATGTTATGTACTGAGTTGAATAGGATCCAAAATGCAGCAGTCTGATTGGTCCTAGAACAATAGGATTCAGAATGCAGCAGTCTGATTGGTCCGAGAACAATGCAGCAGTATGATTGGTCTGCAGGAGCCACCCAATCCAGCTCCAGGTGGAAGTGAATCCACAACCTGATTGGCCTACAGGAGAATCCCGGAATTAGCCAATCACGTGGGGCCCATTGTGTAAATAATGCATATAAAGCAGATATTATGGGGGAACTTCCATTCCTCCTCATCACTATGAGCTGAATAAAGAGCATGAAATCCACTATCGTATATTTCAAATGCAGAACTGGCGAAATTGACATGCCAACTACGAGACAAGGACAACTGTGACTTTAAAGAAGAATGGGAACCTTTCACAAACTATTTAAAAAGGCAACAAAATGTACTGAACTCCTTGGCAGGTTGTGAATAAACGTACACAAATTTATTGAGGGTCAACATAGTAGATAGATAATATAAGGATGTATACAATTTTATAATATGCAGAAGGGAAATCACAGAGAGGAGCTGAGGGAAGCCATAGGGGTTTGTTGGGGAGGTGGGAGGAAAAAATGGGGGGGGGGGGAATAATGAAGATGATTTGTTTGACTAATTTGTTATGTGAAAACTGGTAGTAAAATTTAAAAATAAAATAAAATACAGTGCGGATGCTGTCTTGGGGGCCAGAGAAAGCCCTTGTTCTTCTGCCACAAAGGCTCTTGCAGCTTGTATTTCGAACCCTGCCCCCTGGCTGGCAGCCGAGGGGGCAGAGAGGGACACAAATGGCGTGTTTGGCACCGACGTGGCCATCGCAGCCGGACCGCGGCGCTGCGATGCAGCTGTGCAGGCTACCGTCTCTCCGATATTTATACGATACGAAGCACTTGGCAAAGGTCAGCGAAGCAGGCTCTCTCTCTCTCAGCCATCAATCCCTGCGCGGTTTTGGGAGCAGGGCAGATAAACTTCCTCAACGAGAGCTCGCGGTTGGCAAACACATGGCAGGCACGCAAACGCCCCCCTCCACCCTCAATGGACCCAGGCCAGCGGGATAAGCCGCTTGGAGCAAAACAGCAGCTCATTGAGCCGGGGACAGGACAGCACAGGTTATTTATAGTTGATCTTTTCCCCTCGGCCGGCCTCTCTCTGCTCCGCCTCCCCATTTTCCACCCTGGTCTCACATCCTCTTGCCAATGCACTGATGGCGACAGCAGCACTGCAAAAGCGGGACTTTATAAGAGTGCCCTGCAAATGAAAGCAGAGAGGGGGGACCCCTCCCCCTTTGCGTGCAGGTAAGGAGATCCAAACCCTCCCCCTACCCAGTAACTGCGGGGGAAGTTTCTCCCCTTTCCAGGATTATCTGGGAGTCAAAAACGTGGTCTCCAAGTCCAGGCTGAATATTGAAGAAAAGAGGGGCTTGGGATTGTGTTCCTAAACCTGGGGGTTTTTTTAGGGTGACCTCCTTTTCGAAACTTGAAGTGGCCCCGCACCTGTGCATTTAACAGCAGCCTGCCGGGTAGAAATTGCACGGGTGAAGCTTTTGCCTTCTTGACAAGAGAAGCTTCGCCTGTTTGGTTTCCACATGCCAGGCTGCTGTGAAAAGGCAGAGGAGCAGTAGGGAAAAAAGATAGAGAGGGGAAGTCTTCTCTCTAGAATGCCTTCAACCCTACTTATCTTTGTCTGCATATTCAGGATTTAAAAAGAAGGAAGTTCTCCCTAACCCTAACCCTAACCCTATCACCTTCGTGGGACTGTAGGATTTGACAGAATAAATAATAATTTATTTATATCCCGCCCTCTCCAGCTGAAGCCAGGCTCAGAGTGGCTAACAACAGTAAAATGATAGACCATTCTAAAATCATTTCATTATAAAATTAATTCCAATCAGATTAATGGCAACCATTGGGCTAGAATTCTGTGAGGATTACCAAAGGAGGGGGTCAGACTGTGCCTTGGCCAACGGCCTGGTGGAAGAACTCCGACTTGCAGGCCCTGCGGAAAGATGTCAAGTCCCACAGGGCCCTAGTCTCTTGTGACAGAGCGTTCCACCAGATCGGAGCCGCAGCCGAAAAAGCCCTGGCTCTGGTTGAGGCCAGCCTAACCTCCCTGTGGCCCGGGACCTCCAAGATATTTTTATTTGAAGACCGTAAGGTCCTCCGTGGGACATACCAGGAGAGGCGGTCCCGTAGGTACGAGGGTCCTAGGCCGTATAGGGCTTTAAAGGTTAAAACCAGCACCTTAAACCTGACCCTGTACTCCACTGGGAGCCAGTGCAGTTGGTATAGCACTGGGTGAATGTGATCCCGTGGTGAGGACCCCATAAGGACTCTCGCTGCAGCATTCTGCACCCGCTGGGGTTTCTGGGTCAGTCTCGAGGGCAGCCCCACGTAGAGTGAGTGGAGCTTTCACTACACTTGTACAAGAAAATCACCCATGGTTTCCAACGATGGCAGGGGGCGTGCCGGCCACTTTGGCTGCTGTTTTCTGGTTGTGGGTTTCACCCTCTCCCCCCTGGGCTGATCACATACAGGACACAGGAATGTAAGAAGAGCCTGGTAGATCAGGCCAACGGCCCACCTTGTCCAGCACCCTGTTCTCACAGTGGCTGTCCACGGAGAGAAACCCCCAAGCGCGATCTGAGCACATTAGCCACCCTCTCCCCTCCGGCGGTTTCCAGAAAGTGTTCTTCACAAGCATCACTGCCTCCAGCTATAGAGGCATGGCAGGGTCAACATGTCAAGCAGCCATTGGTGGCTCTTTTCCCCATGAATTTGCAGTCCCACCACATGGGCATGGAAGCAGCGCCTGTCTCCTCCTCGGACGTACAGTGGTACCCCGGGTTAAGTACTTAATTCATTCTGGAGGCCCGTTCTTAACCTGAAACTGTTCTTAACCTGAAGCACCGCTTTAGCTAATGGGGCCTCCTCCTGCTGCTGCGCCGCCAGAGCACGATTTCTGTTCTCATCCTGAAGCAAAGTTCTTAACCTGAAGCACTATTTCTGGGTTAGCGGAGTCTGTAACCTGAAGCGTATGTAACCTGAGGTACCACTGTAATTGGTGTATAGGACAGCTCTGCCTATTACATTAAGGACAGGTCATGTGTTTGGGTTTCAATATGCACGGGGAGTACCAAGGGAAACAAAAGCAGTCACGAACCTCCCTCCCCACTTCTTATCTGGTTGCTCAGGTTTTGCAAAGCTGGCCAACCGCCTTGCAAAGTGCTCCCCTTTGATCTAGTGCCTTTGATCTAGGAAACTTAACACCTGGAAAGCTCCTTGTAGGCATTCCCTGGGTTCCATAACAAAGTTAGTACAGTGGTACCTCTGGTTGCGAACGGGATCCATTCCAGAGGCCAATTCGCAACATGAGCAGAACGCAACCCGCGTCTGCGCATGTGCGATTCGCTGCTTCTGCGCATGACATCATTCTGAGTGCATGTGCATGCGCGAGCAGCGAAATCTGGAAGTAACCCTTTCCGGTACTTCCGGGTCACCGTAGGGCACAACCTGAAAATCCACAACCTGAAGCAAACTAACATGAGGTATGACTGTATCATTATGCATTAAGTGCTCTGCATTCGGCTTATTCCAGGGCCGCTGAGAAGCGAGCTGAAATATTCCAGAGAAGATGCCTCTTGGAAAGATTTTCATGCTCCCTTCAGGGAACAGCATATCCTGGAGTGGGGGCCTCATATAGAATTGTAGAGTGGGAAGGGACCCATAAGGGCCATCTAGTCCAACCCCTCCAATGCCAGAATCTCAGCTAAAGCATCCATGACAGATGTCCACCCAACCTCTGCTCAAAAACGTCCAATGAAGGACAGAACCTTCTGAGGGAGATCGTTTGACTGTCAAACAGCTCTTACTGTCAGAAAGTTCTTCCTGATGTTTAGGACGTTTCTGAGCACAATTCAAAGTGTTGGTGCTGACCTTTAAAGCCCTAAATGGCCTTGGCCCAGTAGACCTGAAGGAGCGTCTCCACCCCCATCGTTCTGACCAGACACTGAGGTCCAGCGCCGAGGGCCTTCTGGCGGTTCCCTCACTGCGAGAAGTGAGGTTACAGGGAACCAGGCAGAGGGCCTTCTCGGTAGTGGTGCCTGCTTTGTGGAACGCCCTCCCAGCAGATGTCAAGGAGATAAACAACTATCTGACTTTTAGACGACATCTGAAGGCAGCCCTGTTTAGGGAAGCTTTTAATGTTTGATCCATTACTGTATTTTAATATTTTGTTGGAAGCTGCCCAGAGTGGCTGGGGAAGCCCAGCCATATGGGCGGGGTATAAACAAGTTGTTGTTGTTGTTGTTGTTGTTGTTGTTGTTGTTGTTGTTGTTGTTGTTGTAATCTCCTTTCTTGTGACTTGAAGCCATTGGTTTGAGTCCTACCCTCCAGAGCAGGAGAAAACAAGCTTGCTCCATCTTCTGTGTGACGGCCCTTCAGATATTTGAAGATGGATACATGCAAAACACACAGAGCCCACCGACCCACTTATAGCGACAGCTTGAGAGCCAGGGGTGTTACACAGAATACAGAAGGGGAGCTCAGCGCTGGACCAACAACCTTTCCAAACCCGCCGGAGGGGAGCAACAAGAGAAACACCTGGAACGCTGCCAGGAGAGATTAAAAGGGATCACCTCAC
Source organism: Podarcis tiliguerta (assembly GCF_965153285.1). NCBI lineage: Eukaryota > Metazoa > Chordata > Lepidosauria > Squamata > Lacertidae > Podarcis > Podarcis tiliguerta. Next base: position 6,203,723 of record NC_139539.1, read on the forward strand.
CAGGCTGCCATTGGACAGCCACCTCAACCACCCCAACACTCAGACGTGGAGGGCAATTAGGGAAAAGAAAGAGGGAGCCCCTCCCCACTCTGCTTGTGGTCTCGCTGCCGGCTTGAAAACCCAAACCTCTGGCTGGATGCCGAAGGAAGTGGCTCTGCAGTTTGAGAGCGCTTTCTGAACAAATTATCCTGCTTCTCCGATGAGCAGAAGGGTGAGGTTATGACGGTGGTATTCTCATACCAAGGACAAAGACTGTACACCTGCTGAACGTTAACATGCGAGCATCCCTTTTCGAGTGCGCACTCATTTGCTGCAACATGCGAACTCCCTTCGCAGCCGCATGTCACTTCAAGCTCAGCTCCAGCGGCTGCAAGAGCAGGGAAGTTGCTGTCCGTCAGAAATTGCAGGACTCCCAACTTCCATCAGCCCCAACCAGCAGGATAAATAAGACAGGGGGTTGGAATTCAAAGGCTAGCCATCCCTTGTTCACAGTGTGTTGATACTGCCTGTGCGCACAGAGAAAGAGCTCCTCCACTCTGTTGTTTCATGAGAATAGTCCTCTTCCTGCACCTCCGCCATTAATTCTCCAATGTCCGTATGATGTTCTTCTCCAGATCACTGCCTTCCCACACTCTCCCCTCCTTCGACCCAGATTTTCACACAAGCCTCCTTTTCGGAGCGTCTATGCAGACACCGAATCAGTAGCCTGGCCTCCGCTGAGAGCTACCCCAGGGACCTTCCAGCTTTGTCTTCTCGCAACCACTGGAGAGGACTGGGAAGTGACTAGGGCCCAAGAGCCAGAAAGCAGTGTTGTCCCTATGGTCCCTTGGTTTGTGTAGACTACAGAGCAGTAATAATAAATTAATGTACAGTGGTACCTCGGGTTAAGGACTTAATTCATTCTGGAAGTCCGTTCTCAACCTAAAACTGTTCTTAACCCGAAGCACCACTTTAGCTAATGGGGCCTCCTGCTGCCGCCGCACGATTTCTGGTCTCATCCTGAAGCAAAGTTCTTTACCCGAGGTACTATTTCTGGGTTAGCAGAGTCTGTAACCTGAAGCGTCTGTAATCCGAGGTACCACTGTACCCATAACAGCTATGGGGAGCTACAGCCGCCACAGACAGACTTTGATCATCTTCGGTAATACAGTGCCCAGAGCAAGGCCAAAATGTGGTGCCCCCAAACGGATCTTCTCAATTAGAGGTATTCTCAATTTTGCCTAATAATAATAATAATAATAATAATAATAATAATGCGTTCATACCCAGCCACCGTGAGCAGCTTCCAACACATATAAAAACATAACCAAAGGTCAAATGTTAAAAACTTCCCTACACAGGGCTGCCTTCAGACCGCACCACCCTAAATCTGAAGCTGAGCCACGGTTCTGGATACTAGTTGATGGAAATCACGGGAGGAGAAAGTGGTTTTGTGTTCAAATCCTGCTTCTGGTTGGCTACTGTGAAAACAGGATGCTGCGCTAGGCGGGCCATTGGCCTGATCCAGCGGACTCTTATCATAATAAATAGCCCACAGTTTGCGACTGTTTGGTGTCCTCCATCGACAGCAGCCTAAGCTGGCCGCCTCACTCTGCCTAATGGCCCCCCCCTCCTGGCACCCCTGTTTTTAAAGGGTGGTGTCAGGGGACTGCCATCGGAACAGGGAAGGGAGGCAGAGGGGCAGTTTTGGTTACAGGGAACCTCCAAAAATCTTGAGAAGCAGTTCCTCTTCCTGTGGTGGAGAAAGCCCCATCTCCAGGGGGGGAGAGGGGAAGGGACTAGAGGATGCTGCTGGGAGCCTCAGCACCTCTCCTGGTCAAGTCGGCCAGGAGGGAAGCATGCCTCTTCCATCGCCCACCCTGCGCAGAAGTGTAAAATGCAAAGAAGGAAGGAAAAGGCTGGGGGTGACTAAGCTATTATGTTGGGGAAGGACCCGGAAACGACCACTCCCGGATTCTGCTAGCGATTGAGGCAGACATGAACTTGCGGTTCTGCGCTGTAAATAGCATCTAGATCAAGGAAAGTAATAGTGCCACTGTATTCTGCTCTGGTCAGACCTCACCTGGAGTACTGTGTCCAGTTCTGGGCACCACAGTTCAAGAAGGACACTGACAAACTGGAACGTGTCCAGAGGAGGGCAACCAAAATGGTCAAAGGCCTGGAAACGATGCCAGTGTGGTGTAGTGGTTAAGAGCGGTAGTCTTGTAATCTTGGGAACTGGGTTCAAGTCTCCGCTCCTCCACATGCAGCTGCTGGGTGACCTTGGGCCAGTCACACTTCTTTGAAGTCTCTCAGCCCCACTCACCTCACAGAGTGTTTGTTGTGGGGGAGGAAGGGAAAGGAGAATGTTAGCCGCTTTGAGACTCCTTAAAGGGAGTGAAAAGCGGGATATCAAATCCAAACTCTTCCTCTTCTTCTTCTTCTTCTTCTTCTTATGAGGAACGGCTAAGGGAGCTGGGCATGTTTAGCCTGGAGAAGAGGAGGTTAAGGGGTGATATGATAGCCATGTTCAAATATATAAAAGGATGTCACATGGAGGAGGGAGAAAGGTTGTTTTCTGCTGCTCCAGAGAAGCGGACACAGAGCAATGGGTCCAAACTACAAGAAAGAAGATTCCACCTAAACATTAGGAAGAACTTCCTGACAGTAAGAGCTGTTCGACAGTGGAATTTGCTGCCAAGGAGTGCGGTGGAGTCTCCTTCTTTGGAGGTCTTTAAGCAGAGGCTTGACAGCCATATGTCAGGAGTGCTCTGATGGTGTTTCCTGCTTGGCAGGGGGTTGGACTCGATGGCCCTTGTGGTCTCTTCCAACTCTATGATTCTATGATTCTAGTTTGCACCAAAGTAAAAACCTGTAAAAGACAGGTCGGAGCCCTGACTGGTTACTCACGAGCAACCACCACTGCCATCTGACAGGTGGTTTTTAAGCACAATGCTGGGGGCCCCTCACAATTTGCCAGGGCGGCTGCAGGGCATCTCTGAGCGCAACGCAGAGGCGCCTTGCAGCTCGCCATTTGCTCCTAGCAACATCGATCCGCTGGAATATGGAATCAGGCACTGGGGGCCGGGGAAGCACATGCGCATTTCACCTGAAAAATAACCACCAGCCGGCTCCCTCAGAGAGACAGAATAACGCTGCGGCGGCAGTTAACAAATGTGCTTTGTTCCCAGAGTGACGCTGACATGAGCAAGCGAGGACAACAACAGGAGGGAGGGAGGAATAAGGCAGGAATCCATGATGCTCGGTGGTAGCTGTTGTTCATGCGCAAGGAGTTTGCTTCTGCTGAATTTGAATATCGGAATCTCCAGAGGGACACAGAGGGGACTTTGGGCACCTCGGCAGCACCAATATTTACAGGTAATTTGTGTGAGGTTCCTTTGTCCCTGTTGCTGCCCCTACTTCCCGTTGGTAGTGGGGTGGGAGAGCTGAGGGGCGGAGAATTCACATCTGACAAGCAATACGCCCCTTTAGTTTCAGATAGTACACAGGCAGACAAGTCTAAAAAGCCCAGGACACAAATTTTCATGCCCTCTGGCAATCACGGTGGCTCATTTCTCATAAGTAATGTATTTGGCATTAACTCTGAAAGGGTATATTTGATTCTGTACAAACTAAGCCTCCTACAGCAAAATATACATCAGAACCGAGTATACACCGAACGACCTGCTCTCCAAAATACTATTCACGGTGAAATTCAGGAAACACCCGCAAGGTTGCTGAAAATTGTTGTCTCCGCTGTCAAAGGAGAAAGCAAGGGGATGAACTCTTGTATCAGATACACCCGCAAGCCAAATACACAGTGAAAGAAATAACTATTCATCAGAGGGTTGGAAGGTATAGCGTTCACTAGGGCGAAGTGAAGTGATATCTTTAAAAATACTGTTATTTTTCCATCTTGAAAACAGGGATGGGAAGAAACAACAGAAACACAAGCAAACACACACACACACACACACACAAATTCATAAATAGACAAGTAGGATCTGCAACAAAATGTTGCAGTATGGAGTGTTTCTGTTCCTCCAGGGTACTCCATTCCATTCCCCCTCCTGCTCAGTTTTTCGTTCCATCTCAAACACAATCTGTCAGCATTCTGCAATAAGTAAGCATGCCCAGTTCCTCATTTGGTTGTATTGCCCTCCCCCCACCAAAAAAACAACAACAATAACTTTTTTTCCTATTGCAAACTTTGGGATCCCCCAAGTTTGCAGATACGTCCCTCTTACGTGTGTGGGGGGCTATTCTGACTACACAAGCAATGGCACTCACAGCTTGAACATCAGAATTAGAGGGAACAATCATTCTCCCCACCTTCTGAGATTTAATCCAGAATAACATCCAAACCCCTTTACTATGCACCTGTTATCATCAGTACATTGCAGAATAGTCTTTCAGCTCAAATGATGCATCAAAACCCAGCTTTCATCTCCCCAGATAGCTCATAGGTCCAGTAAGGGGCAAGTTAAGAACCTTTCCACCTGCTTCCGACTGACCAAAGGATGCATGTTTTATTAAGAGTACATTCTCCCGCGGAAACACGTTTTGCTCCCTAGTTACCATTAAGAGGGTGGGGCAGTGAATCAGTTCACAAAAGAAAGAACCAGCCCAGGTGAATGAAAGACAGCACCCCCCCAAAAAAGCCCAGTTGCACCCCCCCTGCATTGCACCCTCCTGATATCTGCGAAACAGACAGTTCTCTATTGCGCTGCTCCTGAAATTTCCCAAAACAAGTGTTTTGTTTTGCAATCCAGAAAGCAGATCTCCCCTCTCTTCGCCACCCCCTCCTCTGTTTTCTAAGCCTTCTAAAAACTTGTCCATCCTGCATCCGAGAGTTAATTTACATCCGGAAGGGGGGGGGGTAACGGACAAAAGCACTCACCTGCCTTCAGGTCCGAGGGCCCAGCAGCCAGAAATCCTCACCCCAGAATATACAGGGGATCTGTTCATCTCCCCCTAGCCAGAGAAGGGTCTGGGGTGACTGTGGAAGTGGCAGAAAGGCTTCAGGTGTTTTTGACTCTTGGAGAGCTGGCTTGTGGAGTGTGTGTGTGTCTCATCGCAGCCTCAAAGAATTCAGAGTCCCTAGGAAGTTGACTACATGCATTCTGGCCTTTACAGTGAAACGAAACGTGGGTCTCGCCACTCTGATCACAAGCGGAGGAAAGGGGTGGAAAACACCACCCAGGGGCTTGGGAGAACCTACAAACTGGTAGTGTTCAAGGAGACCCGAAAAAGCCCGGTGTGGTGTCAACAGCGAGAGAAGGAGGGAAAAGAGAGCCCTGCCCGGGGAACGAGAGAGTAGCCAACACGCATAAGAGGATAGCTTAACCTAGAGATTATGTTCATTACCTGATATTAATAGCACTGACTTTGTAAAGATAGGAGGAGTCGCACGGCACAGCCTCCCAAGCAGCCCCTCTGCTCCAGAGGCACCAAAACATGGCTGGCGTAAGGCCACAGGCAGCCGCTCCTGACATTTGGAGCGTGTCCGGGGCCTGGCGGAGAAGGGCAATGCACAAGAGAGGTGGGCAGACGCCTGGCATGGCAAGAGGGGGCAGAGGAAGGCTTCTCTTCCCTCCTTGGCACGAGAACGCCGGTGGAGCTGAATGTCGGAAGATCCGGGACGTATAAAAGAAAGAGCATGAACTGTGGAACTCACTGCCACAGGACACGGGGTGGTCAACAAATCAGATCGCTTTAAAATAGGATTAGACAGCAATGCTTATGAGTCGGAGGCAGCAACGCTTATGAGTACCAGCTGCTGGAAGCCACAGGAGGGGAGAACGCTCTTGGGTTCGAATCCTGCTTGTGGGTTTCCCACAGGCATCTGGTTGGGTCACCGTGAGAATATGATGCTGGACTAGATGGGCCAAACTGGCTGGGGCTGATGGGATTTGTAGTCCAAGGCACCTGGAAGGCGCCAGGGTGGGGAAAGCCACCGTAGTCCTACACTCCCAGATCCCTAATCTCAGCTTGTAATTATCTTGCTGCAAAGCAAATCATTAGTGCAGGAGCAGCTAATCTGCCCTCCTCCAGATTTTGCGGGACTAGAACTCCCATCATCCATGAACATTGGCTGGCTGGGCTGGTGACAGTCCAACAACGACTGGGAGGCTGCAGGGAGGAGGTGGGTGGAGATGTGAGTTTTGGTTCTCTCTGTTTCTCAAAGCTCTCCATGCAATAATAATTTAAAAACCCTCATGAAAATTAGTCTGCATTTTAGTGTGAATTTCTCCTAACAAGCATGCTTTTACAGTGGTACCTTGGAAGTCGAATGGAAGTCGAATGGAACGGAAGTCAAATGGAAGTTTGTTCGTCTTCCAAAACATTCGGAAACCAAGGTGTGGCTTCCGATTGGCTGCAGGAAGCTCCTGCAGCCAATCAGAAGCTGCAGAAGCCCCGTCGGACGTTCAGGTTCCAAAGAATGTTCACAAACCGGAACAATCACTTTCGTGTTTGCGGAATTCGGGATGCAAAACGTTCATCTTGCAAGTTGCTTGAGATCCAAGGTACGACTGTAAATGCAGTTTATCATGCACATTTTCAGAAGCAATTTTTCCTTCTACAACATATTGCAATATGTTATTTTCCCTGATATTGTCTCTCTCACAGACACACTTCCTCCTAACAGATGTGCTTTTGCAAACATTGCTTGGTTGGAATTTTGCATTGCAAAATTCGGGTAATTTCAAAGCTGGAAGGATAACTGTTTTGGAGAGTGCAAAGCTGATAAGTCCACCTTCAAATGTGCCTTGAGTCGAATTTCTCCTCCATGCTTAGCCTCAGGTTAAGCTACCCCAGCCTTGGATGTTCCTCCTTGAGGTGGTTGCATAAGCCCCAACGTAGGCTGTCCATCTGGGCCAGCAAGACGTCTAAGAATAAACTCCCCTCATCGCCACCCGGTGCAGGTTCCTCACTCTGCACTCTCAGCAAATTGACTGGCTGCTTGCCCTCCCGGATAAGTTACAGCCATCACATGCCCCGGGGTCTGTTGTGGGAAACGAAACCCATCAGATACAAAGGGTGGATCTGCCTGAGAGGATGGGAATGCACTGCGGTAAAGAGATAGAACGGCAAAAGGGGATTCCCGCAAGCTTTCCCCTAATGAAACTGTTATTGCAAAGAGAAGCACTGCGAACATGGAACGCTCAGTGGGCATGATAACTGTTGGTACCATCCCACCATTGGCACATTCAACTGGAGATACATTTTGAGAGCCCTGACAAATCAGGGTTCCAGTTGTACAGAAAGTCTTTTGCACACAGAGTGTGTTCCAAATAAATAAATGCAGATTAGAAACAAACCCTAGACAGCATCTTAAAAAGCAGAGAAATCACCTTGCCAACAAAGGTCCGTAAAGCTAAAGCCATGGTTTTCCCAGTAGTGATGTATGGAAGTGAGAGCTGGACCATAAAGAAGGCTGATGGCCGAAGAATTGATGCTTTTGAATTATGGTGCTGGAGGAGACTCTTGAGAGTCCCATGGACTGCAAGAAGATCAAACCGATCCATTCTGAAGGAAATCAGCCCTGAGTGCTTACTGGAAGGACAGATCCTGAAGCTGAGGCTCCAATACTTTGGCCACCTCATGAGAAGAGAAGACTCCCTGGAAAAGACCCTGATGTTGGGAAAGATGGAGGGCACAAGGAGAAGGGGACGACAGAGGACGAGATGGTGGGACAGTGTTCTCGAAGCTACCAGCATGAGTTTGACCAAAGTGCGGGAGGCAGTGGATGACAGGAGTGCCTGGCGTGCTCTGGTCCAGGGGGTCATGAAGAGTCGGACACGACTAAACGACTAAACAACAACAACAAGCAGCAAAGTGGTGATCCTGTTCCATTTTTAACAAGAAATGCTGCATTTTTAATGTTGGCTTATTTGCATCCCTCAGAAGTTAATAAATATTTCCTGCCATCTACAAAATAAAAAGAAAGTTGTAACTATCTCCACCATGGAGTCATGGTCTGATATTGTTGATAACAGCTTAAAAAGCTAGTTGTTTGGAAAACTGAAGCCGCGCTTTACCTATTACCATATTTTTCGCCCTATAGGACGCACTTTTTCCCCTCCAAAAATGAAGGGGAAATGTGTGTGCGTCCTATGGGGCGAATGCAGGCTTCGCGGACCTCTCCGTAAGCAGCGGGAGCGCTCCCGCTGCTGGCGGAGAGTTGCCTGCATGCTGAAGCCTGCGCGCGCTGAGCTCAGCGCGTCCAGGCTTCGTGGACCTCTCAGCAAGCAGCGGGAGCCAGCACTGGGCTCCCACGGCCTGCAGAGAGCTGCCTGTTTGGGGGCTGGGGTCGGGGGAAGCTCGGGCTTCCCCAACCCCGCGCCTGGGGGGGAAATAATTTTTTTCCTTTATTTCCCCCCCCAAAAAACTAGGTGCGCCTTATGGGACGGTGCGTCCTATAGGGCGAAAAATACGGTATATCAGTAGACTTCTCCATGGTGCCAATCGGGTGCCGAGATTGAGCAGGCCCCTTTCAGGATGCCTGTCAGCACCCTGGCTGTCCAAGCAAACCGAGCTGCCGAAAACAGGGACTAAGGAAAAGCTGACCAGGTTGTTGCATGGCAAAACTGCTTATCTCACTAGTACCATTAACTACTTATGAGTTGGGTTGAAGAAAGAGTTCAAAATTTATTTACTGCAGTAAATAGGTTCAGCGCAGTCACTTCCACAAAGGCTGAATGGGCATGTGTTACACACACACACTCCGGACCTTTTATAGGGTTTCTTCTTTGGCAATCCCTCGTAGCCAAGTAAGATTGTCTTCCATAAACACGGTTTTAACAATGAGTCCGTAAGTGACTGTGGAGGCCAATTCTGGATCCACACGTCCTTCCACAGTGGGGACATTGGTTTCTGGGTGGGAGTTGATCAAGGTGTGGATTTGCCAAGCGTGCCTTCCTCTCAGCACGTTCGAGTATCTTCAAAGTCGATGACACCTTTGGTAAGGGCTGTTCTTCAATTGGAGTGCTCGCAGGCCAGTGTTTCCCAATTGTCAGTGTTTATACTACATTTTTTTAGATGTGCCTTGAGAGAGTCTTTAAACCTTTTTTGTGGACCACCAGCATTATGCTTTCCATTTTTAAGTTCGGAATAGAGTAGTTGCTTTGGAAGATGATAATCAGGCATCCGCACAACATGACCAGTCCAACGAAGTTGATGTTGAAGAATCATTGCTTCAACACCGGTGATCTTTGCTTCTTCAAGTACACTGGTGTTAGTTCTCCTGTCTTCCCAAGTGATGGGTTTACAGACAAAGAATTCACATAAGATCCAATCAAAATGCTGCAAACATTAGCAGATGGTAGTTGGCAAAAACACATTGGGTACAACTTTCTGGATGTCCAGCCTGCACTTGACGTGTGTCCAGCCCCTCTAGGGCCCCTCACTTCTAAGCTTTTGAAGCCTACATGGATACAAGCCTACATACTAAAGAAAGGAGAACTGTAGTCCGAGATTTATGTTCACCTAGATAACAAGCCTACATAAGGGGAGTCGTACTTGGTAAGCTGGCACAGCCAGACGCCCATAATTTTACTCTTCAGAAGTTCCCTCCCCAAATGCCTTATCTTTGGTATTTGCAGCAACCAAGCAGCAACTAGGCTATGCGTCTTATGAACAAATGGAAACTATTATGAACCAAGGATTTTAACAGAATACCAATATCTCATTCAGTTGGGGCTTTTTATAGGTTTCTCATACAAAACATATTTTGGGGGCCCTTGCGGTCCCCCCACCAAGGTCACATGCCAGGAAGCAGCAGCAAGTGTGCTAGCGGTGATGTCTCATACTATTGTCTCATCCTTTCCTGTACTCTTCCTCTTCCTAAGCAATACATCAACGACATCAGGTTTTGCCAACCTGGTGACCTCCCGACATTTTGGAGGACAACTCCCATCAGCTGCGCTGGCTGGGGATGATGGGATTTGTAGTCCAAACATCTGGTTGGCGAGACCTGAACTCAGCGGCCTGTAATTACCGGGGCTGAAGCAGCGTTCCCTTTTGGGACAGCTGTCAATCTCCTTTCCTGGTTTCGTCCACCTCCATCCATGGCCTGGAACCGGAGACAGCCTACTTTGAAACCCAGTTTTTGGGTTTTTGAACAAACGTGCAACTGTTTTGAACTTTACTGTGTCGTGTTCCCTGGTGGCTCTTGCAAACTGCTATTCTGAATAACGCCTTTGATCAGCAGGGCAGGACAGGGGGCCCTTGGGGTGAGTTCATGGAACCAAAGCAGCAGTACCTAAAAAAGTTTGGCAATTCAATTGCTCAAATACTTGGTGTCTTCTGGTCTGTCTACTGATTGACCAACCTCACATGACCAGGCCAGCTAATGTGGAGAAGTACACAATTGTGCAATTCACCCCCGTGATGAGCTACAAAGATGATGAGCTATGCAAGAAACACCATCTATGGGGGGAGGGATATTAACATATATTAACACATCTTTTGCTAAATCAACCAATAACTCTAGGGAAGAGCTGTAAAGTAAACGTAAAGGTAAAGGGACCCCTGATCATTAGGTCCAGTCATGGCCGACTCTGGGGTTGTGGCGCTCATCTCACTTTATTGGCCGAGGGAGCCGGCGTACAGTCATGTGGCCAGCATGACTAAGCCACTTCTGGCAAACCAGAGCAGTGTATGGAAATGCCGTTTAGCTTCCCGCCGGAGCGGTACCTATTTATCTACTTGCACTGGTGTGCTTTCGAACTGTTGGGTCAGCATGAGCTGGGACCAAGCAACAGGAGCTCACCCCGTCGCGGGGATTCAAACCGCAGACCTTCTGATCGGCAAGTCCTGGGCTCTGTGGTTTAACACACAGCGCCACCCGCATCTGTGGCTATAAAGTGACTGTGTTATTTAATGTAATTCAGATTTTTTTCCCCTGCTGTCTTTGTAGCACAGAAGTGACTCCCCTAGGGTGCAAGCCTGGGCAGTGTGTCCAGAGGTCCTGGTCTGTCCAGACAAGAAGACCCCTCCTCTCGGCCTCACTGATGTGGTCCCAAAGAAAGGAAAGCAATACGTTTGGCACCGGCTTGGCTGTAGGAGCTGCCGGAAGGAGGAATTCTGTTCCTGATTTGTATAGAAGAAGAAGAAGAAGAGTTTGGATTTGATATCCCGCCTTTCACTCCCTTTAAGGAGTCTCAAAGCGGCTGACATTCTCCTTTCCCTTCCTCCCCCACAACGAACACTCTGTGAGGTGAGTGGGGCTGAGAGACTTCAGAGAAGTGTGACTGGCCCAAGGTCACCCAGCAGCTGCATGTGGAGGAGCAGGGAATCGAACCCAGTTCACCAGATTACGAGACTACCGCTCTTAACCACTACACCACACTGGCTCTCAGATATAGGGCTTACTCCTTAGCCCTTTCTTCTCCCAAAGGTGTCCCACAAGGCATATCATCTATTGCTCTTAAACATTATTAGTACTGTAGCATATACCACTAACATAACTGGGTGGCATGAGTTAAGAAGGTCCCTGCCTCAGGAGGATTACAATATGAATGACAAGGCAAAGTGGCCACAATGACTCCTGCTGGGATCCATCAGGCAAAGATGAGATCAGAATTGAATCTCACCTTCCATTCCACAGTCCTTTACAGGAAGTGAGGAGACAGGGCCTTTTCACTGGTGGCACCTGGGTTGTGTACAATACACTCAGAAGAGAAACTTACTATGCTACCTCTTGAGTGTAATAATAATAATAATAATAATAATAATAATAATAATAATAATAATAAATTTTAATTATATTCTGCCCATCTGGCTGGGTTTTCCCAGCCACTCTGTGCAGCTCCCAACAGAATATTAAAAACACGACAAAACATTAAACATTAAAAACTTCCCTAAACAGGGCTGCCTTCAAATTTCTTCTAAAAGTCAGATAGTTGTTTATTTTCTTGACATCTGATGGGAGGGCACAGGGCGGGTGCCACTACCAAGAAGGCCTTCTGCCTGGTGAAGACAATGTTATTCTCCTACGCTGCTAATTCTTATTGCTGCCATTATTAATATTTATAAACAGGCCGCTCATAAAAATATTAAGTCTATGTACAATGAAATCGCTCAAACACCATAAAACTATTAAAACACAGAACAAGCAACCAACACTACATAGAGTCATAGACTCCAACACGGGGCTCGAACTCACAGCCCTGAGATGAAGAGCCTCGTGCTCTGCCAACTGAGATGAACCGTATCAAACACTTGGCAATAAAAATACGGTACATTTTTAGCTGAAAATGAAATATCAGGGCTGTGGGAGTCTGGCTTCCTTAGGAGCAGTGTTGCAAATTTCTGGTGCGGCTGTGCTAAATGCAAGGTCACACTCTCGACATCCCTTTGCTGATAAAGGTTCTCTGTCAGGGACGGCAAGGCCACCTCCACCCTGAAACCACAAGCCTGTCTCTATCATTGTGCTGCGACTTCTTGATCGCCTTGTACTCAAAAGGAATGTTGGCAACTGAGCAATAAACATTCGTCCCAGTTTCACCCAAAGTTGTGTTTTTTAGGAGCGATCACGCAACAGCCTCTTTTAAATCCAGAGGAAATCGCTCCTCCTCACGACGAGACATTTACCTGAAACAGCACAGTCGAAATTCCCAGGTGAGGTTTGCTCAGCCAAGAAGTGCCGTTGATTGCATCAGTATTTTGCAAGGAGAGGTTGCATGCCAAATCCTCAAAACATAAAAGGTGACTGCCATCCAATTAATGGAACAAGAGGAGCAGATGAAACGCCGAGCCAAAGATGCCACTCTGAATTCAAGCTGATGGGGCTTGCAAGTGGAGAGAATGCTTTTGTTTTTCTCAGATCTGTCTTGCAGGCGTTTTAGAGGCAGCTGGTTGGTCACTGAAAGAACAGTGGACAATATGGACCACTGGCTGGATCTAGCAGGATGGCTCTTCTGATGTCCAGAACTGCCTTTCTAATAATATAGGAGTTGACCTTGAAAGCCCTAAACAGCCTTGGTCCAGTACACCTGAAGGAGCATCTCCACCTCCATCGTTCTGCCTGGACACTGAGGTCCAGCGCCGAGGGCCTTCTGGCTGTTCCCTCACTGCGAGAAGGAAAGCTACAGGGAACCATGCAGAGGGCCTTCTCGGTGGTGGCGCCCGCCCTGTGGAACGCCCTCCCATCAGATGTCAAAGAGATAAACAACTACCTGACGTTTAGAAGACATCTGAAGGCAGCCCTGTTCAGGGAAGTTTTTATTGTGTGACATTTTAATGTATATTTAATCTTTGTTGGAAGCCGCCCAGAGTGGCTGGGGAAGCCTAGCCAGATGGGCAGGGTATAAATAAATTATTATTATTATTATTATTGTTATTATTATTATTATTCTCCCCCCAAAGCCTGCGCAGAGAGGGAATGTTTTCAGCCGGCAAACAGAGCCATCTCACAAAGAGCATTCCATGAAATCACTGCTGTCGTTTTGTGAGTTGAGAGTTTAATGTTCACATCCTTGGACTGTGACTTTTAGTGGCCTTGAAAGTTTTTGCCAAACAACAAGACACAAAACAACAACAACCAAACCCACACTCAATTCCTCTGCCTCCAGATCCATTTGAAAAGCACTCAATACTCAACCACTTTGTTTGTAACGCACTTGCAAGAAATCAATATTGGCATCCCCTGTTTTCTGGAATTCCCAGCCTATTAATATTAACCTCTTTTGTACTGTTTTCAGCGCCAGCTAAAAAGTGCTTTTTGAGCCTACTGAGACTTGTGCATTTTTTATGGTGCACATTTGTCTTTAAAAATATAGGATTTTCCCCTATACTGTGATACATTTTATTACGGCCAAAATATGTTTTCAAAATGTGTTTTGATCTCAGAAGTATTTGCTTGTGACTATCTTCCATCTTTTACGTGAACCGTTGGGGGAATGATATTATTTTGACAAAGTGATATATAAATCCTGCTAAATAAAAATCGAATAGATACCAAGACTAACTGCTCAGTTCCTTCTTTCTCAGTTAACAAAACCAATGGATGAGTTGGAAGATTCCACCATGTCGCCAAAATCAGAAAAGGCCTCTCCGCCTTGTGCAACCCTTGCCTATGAAGGGCAGAAATTTGCTTGCCATCAATAGGTGCCAAGGGGGGAAATCCCCAGCTTTCATTTGAATTCCCACCCCCTTAATGGTAGCATCCAGGGCTCTTCCTCTGTTAAAACGTATCTTCTTCTTTGGCGATCACTCGTAGCCGAGTAAGATTGTCTTCCATAAACATGGTTTCAACACTGAGTCCATAAGTGACTGTGGAGGCCAACTCTAGATCCACATGTCCTTCCAAGGTGAGGACATAGGTTTCCAGGCGGGAGTTGATCATGGTGTGGATTTGCCAAGCGTGCTTTCCTCTTAGCACGTTTCTCCCTTGCGTCCTGAGTTCAAGCGTCTTCAAACCCACAACACCTTTGGTAGAGGCTGTTCTTCAATTGGAGCGCTCGCAGGTCAGTGTTTCCCAATTGTCGGTGTTTATACTGCATTTTTAAAAGATTTGCCTTGAGAAAGTCTTTAAACTTCTTTTGCTGACCACCAGCTTTACACTTTCCATTTTTAAGTTTGGAATAGAGCGGTTGCTTTGGAAGACGATCATCAGGCATCCACCCAACATGACCAGTCCAACGAAGATGATGTTGAAGAATCATTGCTTCAACACTGGTGATCTTTGCTTCTTCCAGTACATTGGCATTAGTTCTCCTGCCTTCCCAAGTGATATGTAAAACTTTTCGGAGACACCATTGATGGAATCTTTTGAGGAGTTGGAGATGGCGTTTGTAAGTGGTCGTTTCACAAGCATACACTGGCACTTGCAGGCCAGTGTTTCCCAGTTATCTGTGATTGTACTGCATTTTTTTAAAAGTTCTGCCTTGAAAGCATCTTTAAAGCATTAGAACATTTACGCTTGCACCACGGGACTGCCCCCCTTCCTCCAATCTACTTGAGTATTAGTGGGCATCCCCAGAGCTGATTGGGGCATGCGGTGGGGGGCAAGATTTCATTGAACAAGAGACTTTGCCAAAGTTTTTAGCATTTGTAGAACCTGAGATACGAGAGCAAATTCTCCTTATATTGGGGTCAGGTGGGAAAACCAGCCCACTCTCCCCCTTTTCCCCCTCCCCAGTAAATGCTACTGTCCCAAATATGCCTAATTGGGTGGAAATGCTACTGTCCCAAATATGCCTAACTTTGAGCTTGCCCCATTTTGTTCAGATGTTTCCACAAAGCTTATGCTGGCTGACCTGCCCTTTATCCAAGAGGCACAACGCACTCTAGTTTATGCAAGAGAACAGAGGTGTGCTTGGGTGTGACCTACAGATGTAATGAATGAGTGCAACATCTTGGCCTCAGTTTTCCATATCTAAAAAATGGGAACACCAATTCCAAATCGCACAAAGCATGTGGGAAGTAACTGCGTGGGGCAGCTTGACAGGTGGATCAAATGATGTTCACCATAATGTATAGGACAACTACAAATACTTGTTCGAATGTAAAGGAAAAAAAGGTACCTTTTATCATATGTGGTGGCCTTGTAAGGTAATACAGTGGTACCTCAGGTTACAGACGCTTCAGGTTACAGACTCCGCTAACCCAGAAATAGTACCTCGGGTTAAGAACTTTGCTTCAGGATGAGAACAGAAATCGTGCTCTGGTGGTGCGGCAGTAGCAGGAGGCCCCATTAGCTAAAGTGGTACTTCAGGTTAAGAACAGTTTCAGGTTAAGAACGGACCTCCAGAACAAATTAAGTACTTAACCCGAGGTACCACTGTAAAAGCTTTCTGGGAGATGATATATAATGAAACGAAGAAAATGTTTAAAATAACTTTTGTTAAGAAACCAAAATTCTTTGTTAAGAAACCAAATTAACAACAACAACAACAAAAACCTGTTAAAATTTGTTAATTCCTTTTCTGTTAGGAATTATAGGTATTGATATCTCAAAGGAACAGAAGATACTTTTTCTGTTTGGAACAACAGCTGCCCAGACATTACTAGCCCAGAGATGGAAAGAAGACAAAGTCCCTAGCAGAGGGGAGAGGCAAACTAAGCTGATAGACTATGCCGAGATGGCAAAACTGACTGGAAAACCTGGGAACCAAGAGGACAAAAACTTTATAAAAGAATGGGGAAAATTTATGTTACTTAGGAGACCACTGTAAGCAGATGGAAACATTAGCAGGATTTTGATCTCACTTGTAGTTTAGCAATTACCATGGACAAAGTGGTTTGATATAAAAATTGGAGTATGAAAGAATATGCAGTAATAAATGTTCAAAATGGGACACCACAGGGTGGGTGGGGCGGGGAAGAGTCCGGATATTTGGAGGAATCTCTTTATTTGAATATACTTTTTTATTCTTTGTTTACAACTTTCTGTTGGAAAAACCAATAAAAATGATTTTAAAAAATAATGACAATGTTCACCATAAGATTAAAGATTTAAGATGTGTGACGCTGAAACAGAGAGCCTCTGTGGTGTAATGGTTAGTGTCGGACTGGGACCAGGGTTCCAATCCCCCCTCCACCATGAAGCACACTGGGTGACCTTGGGGGGGTCACCATCTCTCAGCCTGGCCTACCTGACAGGGTTGTTGTTTTGAGGATAAAATGGGAGGGAGAACCACCTAACCCCACCTTGAGCACCTTGGAGGAAAAGGTGGTATATAAATGGAATTAATAACAATAACAATAATAATAATAATAATGTTGTTTAGTCGTTTAGTCGTGTCCAACTCTTTGTGACCAACCTATCCATTCTGAAGGAAATCAGCCCTGAGTGCTCACTGGAAGGACAGATCGTGAAGCTGAGGCTCCAATACTTTGGCCACCTCATGAGAAGAGAAGACTCCCTGGAAAAGACCCTGATGTTGGGAAAGATGGAGGGCACAAGGAAAAGGGGACGACAGAGGACGAGATGGTGGGACAGTGTTCTCGAAGCTACAAACGTGTGTCTGACCAAACTGCGGGAGACAGTGAAAGACAGGAGTGCCTGGCGTGCTCTGGTCCATTGGGTCACGAAGAGGCGGACACAACTAAACGAATAATAATAATAATAATAATAATAATAATAATAATAATATATTTATACCCTGCCCATCTGGCTGGATTCTATTAGCAGCGTTTACGGGGGAT
Organism: Podarcis tiliguerta; assembly: GCF_965153285.1. Taxonomy (NCBI): domain Eukaryota; kingdom Metazoa; phylum Chordata; class Lepidosauria; order Squamata; family Lacertidae; genus Podarcis; species Podarcis tiliguerta. The sequence goes on from NC_139539.1 coordinate 6,220,856, forward strand.
TTCTTTTTTTTTTAAAGCGTGTGAGTGTGGATTTAAATCCTGCTCCCCACATAGTCCGTTTCCTTCATCTTTGCAGCCCCAGGCACGTGTTTCCTGTTTTCTTTTCCTGAGCAGAGATAAGCGTGGTGTTAGTCCCCTAAATAAAGGTCGATAACTCTGGGGAACCTGGGGGGACGGCACTGGGCAGATCTTTGCACCCCGGCACCACATATGCTTTAGACGGCCCTGGTACCACTGTACATTTCCCCCAGTGAGAGTTGATGGATCGTGGCCCTCTCTCCAGTCGAGCTGCAGGCATAGCTGTCAACTTACAGATTTGAAAATAAGGGGCCAGCAGCCTCGAAAATAAGGGATCAGCGGCCAAAATAAGGGATTTTCCGGGCACAGGTATGTTCAACTTCTGAGCCCCTCCGAACCAAAGGCAGAAAGCCCAGCCAACAGCCAAACGAAGCCTCATCAATAAGGGACAGCAGCGGGACATGGCACTGGGATAAGGGGCTAGCCTGCCAAATAAGGGACGCTTGACAGCTATGCTTGCAGGATTTACATCTCCCCCTAGTGGCGCAAGAGCAACCAGGCACTTTCTTCAAAGAAACGAAACAAGGGACGTGAGCCGCTCTGTCTCCAGTAAACACACGGTGAAGCAACTGGGATCCTCACTTGCCACACGCAAAAATGCAGACTCACGGCAGCTTGGCACCAACCGCAAAAGATAAGAAAGGAGTGTTTGCCTAGGCTAATGGTTTATATTGAAAGCAGCGCCGTCCAAATAAGAGTGGGCGGAAAGGACGCTGTCTTGTTGAACGGCACATTAATCTCAGTGAATGCTCTGGTCCTCGTGGAGGGAGTCAAGCTGCGGCTCGAAGCTTGAGTCACAAAGGGTCCACGAGGGTCATCTAGCCCAACCCTCTGGCCCAGGCAATGCAGGAATCTTTCACCCATCTTGAACCCGTGCCCCTGAGATTAAGAGAATATCGTGCTTTTAGACTGAGCTATCTGGGCTTGCCAACAAAGGTCCATATAGTAAAAGCTATGGTTTTCCCAGTAGTGATGTATGGAAGTGAAAGCTGGACCATAAAGAAGGCTGATCGCCGAAGAATGGATGCTTTTGAATTATGGTGCTGGAGGAGACTCTTGAGAGTCCCATGGACTGCAAGAAGATCAAACGTATCCATTCTGAAGGAAATCAGCCCTGAGTGCTCACTGGAAGGACAGATCCTGAAGCTGAGGCTCCAATACTTTGGCCACCTCATGAGAAGAGAAGCCTCCCTGGAAAAGACCCTGATGTTGGGAAAGATGGAGGGCACAAGGAGAAGGGGACGACAGAGGACAAGATGGTTGGATAGTGTTCTCAAAGCTACCAGCATGAGTTTGACCAAACTGCAGGAGGCAGTGGAAGACAGGAGTGCCTGGCATGCTCTGGTCCAGGGGGTCACAAAGAGTCGGACACGACTAAACGACTAAACAACAACAATCTGGGCTGCAACCCACTTCAGAATGCACGTAGAGGCTCGCATGATTAAATTCTCCTTGCTAGAAAAAAATTAAAATAGAATACAATTCCCTGCAAAAAGAAACTTAGTATGTCCAGGAGAAGGGCTGAGATGCTAGCTTTCTATGAGGCGGGGAAATGATGTATGGCCAGTAATGCAAACCCTACCGGCAATATGAAGTGGTACAGTCAGGACACCGGTTTACTATTTCAGTGAGAACTAGGTCTCTGTTTCAGGGATCAACTTATATTTTCTTGGGCATTGCTGCCTTCTCCAGACAGTGCTCCAGAGGCCGGGAGAAAGCCGTTTCACCCCACAAACTGACCACTTCACAGGTTCTGCAGTCTTTATGAAGCTGGTGCCATCCAGTGGTAGCTTTACATGTGAGATCTCCATGCATGTAGCTACAGATGGGCCATCACATTCAAACACCGAGAGAACAATAATGCATGGCGTGTGTCTCTCGTTTACGACTTGGACATATCCCTCCCCCTTTCCGAGCAAACACAGTTGAAAAATTGAGAAGGGCCAAACAAAACTGATCTGTTTACAGGATCTGTCCAGAGGCCTGCCAGAGTCTCTGCTCCCGTTGCCAAAAAGCAAGTATTAAAAATAAGCCAGCAGCAGGGAACTGCGATTGCATGGTTTGGTAAGAGAAACAATATCCAGGAACACTTGTTTCCAAAGTCGTTCTCGCAGTCACAGAGACTCGACATGCTTTCTCAGAAGGCCCATAGCATGCAATGGGTCTTACTTCCAGGGTAGGGTACACCAGTGGCGTAGCGTGGGTTTTCAGCACCCGGGGCAAGGCAAGTAATTTGCACCCCTAACCCGTGGATTTGCGCCCCCTAACCCTGACCCCCAGATGTTGTGCCCAGTGCGGCTGGGCCCCCCTGCACCCCCCATGCTACGCCACTGGGGTACACAGCTGAATCCAAGTCTAAGATTGCCGTAAGGTAACCATGCCAATAATAATACTAATAATAATAATAATAATAATAATAATAATAATAATAATAATAATAATAATTTATTATTTATACCCTGCCCATCTGGCTGGGTCCCCCCAGCCACTCCGGGCGGCTTCCAACCGAACACTAAAATACAATAACCTATTAAACATTAAAAGCTTCCCTAAACAGGGCTGCTTTTAGATGTCTTCTAAAAGTCTGGTAGTTATTTTTCTCTTTGACATCTGCTGGGAGGGCGTTCCACAGGGCGGGCGCCACTACCAAGAAGGCCCTTTGCCTGGTTCCCTGTAACTTGGCTTCTCGCAGGGAGGGAACCGCCAGAAGGCCCTCGGCGCTGGACCTCAGGGTCCGGGCAGAACGATGGGTGTGGAGACGCTCCTTCAGGTATAGTAGATCGAGGCCGTTCAGGGCTTTCAAGGTCAGCACCAACACCTTGAATTGTGCTCTGAAACGTACTGGGAGCCAGTGTAGGTCTTTCAAGACCGGTGTTATATGGTCTCGGCGGCCGCTCCCAGTCATTACCTACAATGGGCCTACCTTGAGTAGGGCAAGCATTGGACACAGGCCTTCGTTGCCTTTAGAGTAGGCAGCATGGCCATTCAGTGCATAGCACCATCAGTGCATATGTCACACTCTAGTCAAAAAGACCAAAATGCAGCCCTCCTACAGTCTCAAGTGCCGACAATCTGAATTTCAACAGTGAATGGAAGAGGGGAGAGGCAAGGAAGCTTTCATTGGAGCAGAACTGCAAGAACTGAAACATCTTAAAGGAACTTTCCAGGGCGATCCACCGGGAGGAAGATCTCCTGCACAACGCCTGCTAAACCAGAGGGGATTCATGGGCGGCTGGGCTCTAGCAGACCCCCGGTTTGTTCCAGCATGGCTTGCTTCAGAGAGATGTTCCATATGGACTGGGAACTTGTAGGCTCAGTGGAGCTCCACCCAATCTATCAACGGGCTATTTTTAACTGAACTGCGTGGAATTCAGAAATTACCCCTCAAGGAAATGCTTCTGTTTTCAAGGATGTTGCTCCCCCCCCCCCCCCCGCCCAGCATTCAAATTGCAGGCTATTGTTGCTTAGAAAAATGTGTTTTTTCTCCCCAGATAGCGGACCTGCCAGGATTTGGAGCGACGCCTTGAAAATGTATTTACACGAAAACCATCAGAGATAAGCTTTGGGTTCTTTTTCCTTTTAAAAGCCGAACGTTCTCGAGAAACTGGATTCCTTTCCTGTACAAAACATCCTTCTCTTCTTCTGCAGTAGTGCAGCATATACCTTGCCTACCTCGCAGGCTTGTTGTTGGGCTAAGACAGGGCTCCAAGCTCTGGAAAGGAGGGGCTGGAGGAATAATAGGTCCGTATTGTAACTCAGCAGGAAGTTAGTCAATGGTTTAGCATTAGTTTCTGGAAAGCACTGACATTTTAGCCGGTTGCTGGTCTTCCTCTGCCCTCCACACACCTGTGCAGCTGTTCAAAATATTGCACGAACCCAGATATGGAGGCTGGGAGTGCCTCCATCGAGATCCCGGGGGCGTGAGGCCGTTTTCTCAAACAAATATCTGAAAGGGAGTCTTCCTCCCTACAGTCCCTCTGGGGTGCTAAGATTGGCAGAGAGGGCCATCTTACTAGTTCCTCTGCCCTCAGAGGCTGGGGGGGGGGTTGGCTTGGGAGAGGGCCTTCTCTGTGGCGGCCCCTAAGCTGTGCAAGAAAGTTATGTGTTATATACAGTGGATGCTCGGATTGTGAACGTGATCTGTGCAGGATGCATGTTCACAACCCGCGTCTGCGCACACACGGGTTGCGATTCGGCGCTTCTGAGCATGTGCAAAGCGCAATTTGGCGCTTCTGAGCATGTGCAAAGCGCGATTTAGCGCTTCTGCGCATGCGCGACTGCCAAAACCCAGAAGTAACCCGTTCTGGTACTTTCGGGTTTTGGCAGTCTGCAACCCGAAAAAAACGGAACCTGAAGCGTACGCAAGATGAGGTATGACTGTGTATATATATATATATAGAGAGAGAGAGAGAGAGAGAGAATATATATATCTTCTCTAAAAACAGTTATGCTCATTGCTTTTTCAGAAAAAAATGGCATGTTATTTTTCTGCAGCTAGGGGTGAATGTTGAGCCTTCTCATTTCACCTCTGTTTGTGGGGTTATTTATTAAATATAGCACAGCACAGTCAAATGGGTGGCAAATCCCTTAGAAATATGATTTTATTTGGTGGCATCTGTAAATACAAAAAAAGGGGGGATTACCTATCCTTTCATTGCACCATGCAAGTTGTATTTTATTCCCCGTTTGTAGATTCATAATTGCATCGTTTTCATTCACTCTTGATATTTCTTTTTCTTTTGACTTCATGACCAAAAGCTCCTCTCGTTGAACTTAGTTGTTTTGCCTTTCTCTTTGTGTCTGTTGTCTGTTTTTTTGTCATTCAGATATATTCTATGTATGTATGTATGTATACAGAGACGGACAAACTCCCAGAGCACTGACATCGTGCTGGAAGCTTCCTCTTTTTAAACTTTGGGTATGGTGGGGGGCGGGGGGGACACACACTCGCCTCTGGCTTGTTAGCCAAAATGTGCAACTCCAGAGCCCCGGTGTGTGATATTCAGGACAACATCACAGGTGTTTTCGGAAACAGGCAGGCGTGCAAGTCAGCAACAGGTTAAAACTGCCCATGCTTCTCAGAGGGCTAATCCCCACAGTGGATTAAATTCCAGACCTACAGCGGCAAAACAAAGAAAAAGCCCAGCCTAGCTGACAGTGTTAGGAATTCAGATATATAAGCTAATTGCCAAATGGCACCTTAAACCTAGGTTACAGATGCCAAAAAGGAATGTCTAGGCACCTTTTTGCGGTGAAATTCACCATTATTATTTTTATTATTAATAATAATTTCATTTTTATACCACTTTATATTTTAAAGGCAAAAATCTCAAAGCAGTTTACAACGCATGAAAACATCAAATGAAACGATCCAGAAGAAAACAAATTCATGCTTCAAGGAAAATACTGTATTTTTCCGTGTATAAGACTATGTTTTTCCCCTAAAAATAATGTCAAAAATTAGGGGGGCATCTTATACACAGATACACCTCCCCCATTTTCTTAAATCTGAGTCCCCCCAAAAAGGGGGCCTCTTATACATGGGGGCGTCTTATAGACCGAAACATACGGCATTTCAGATCCTTCCCTAAGTGACATTTGGCTTTTCCCCATATTGATTCACTTGCTTGATTTATAGAGCTGGCCCACAGCAGAATAACTCCAGGAAGGCAGTGTGGTGTAGAGGTTAGAGTGTCGGACTAGGACATGGAAGATCAGAGTTCAAATCCCCACTCAGCCATGAAGTTTCACTGGGTGATCTTGGAGTCAGTAGCAACCTCTTAACCTAACTCACAGGGTCATTGTGCGGATTAACTGATGATGGGAGGTGAACCATGTTTTACACTGAGCTATGAATGCAACATAGGATGCGGGTGGTGCTGTGGGTTAAACCACAGAGCCTAGGACTTGCCGATCAGGTCGGCGGTTCGAATCCCCGCGACGGGGTGAGCTCCCGTTGCTCGGTCCCAGCTCCTGCCAACCTAGCATTTCGAAAGCACGTCAAAGTGCAAGTAGATAAGTAGGTATCGCTCCGGCGGGAAGGTAAACAGCGTTTCCGTGCGCTGCTCTGGTTTGCCAGAAGCAGCTTAGTCATGCTGGCCACATGACCCGGAAGCTGTACGCCGGCTCCCTTGGCCAATAAAGCGAGACGAGCGCTGCAATCCCGGAGTTAGTCACGACTGGACCTAATGGTCAGGGGTCCCTTTACCTTTACCTAGGGGCCCAATCTGGACAGTTCTGCCAGGGGCGCAAGATCACTCAGCTACGGCTCTGGTGTGAAGAGAGTTTGCGGCAACAGAAAGAGCAATGTTTGACCTCGTCGGTGGTCAGTATTATTTCCCAAAGGTCATCACCGGATGAGGACAATGATATATACAAGCACTCAAAACTTGCAAACACAATTCAAAGGGTGTTAAGTCTGCTGTAGCGAAAACAATATTGGGGCACCGTAAAGATGAACAGATTTTAATATGGAATAAGTGTGCTACATCTGATGAATTGATCTGCAAAAAGTTTAATCCTTAATAAAAGTGACTAGTTTTTAAGGTGTCAAAAGTGCCTCATTGTTTTTGACATGTTATGTGAAATTCAGGTCTCCTAGCCTGTCTAAATCTCTCCTTCTGCCTAAATTCTTCTTCTTCCTGGGCCCTTCAAGAAGCTATCTGCACACACCCTTCACCCCCCCCCAATAAAGTATTTCAGGGGGCCAGCCCCACAAGAAAGTTGGCTGGCATTGCCATTCAAATGGTGTATGTGGATTGTGATCCGTTATATGGGGCAGGGCTTACCCGCCTCCCCCCCCCCCCCCCCGCAAATATGTTATCCAAGTTGTCATCCTGACTGCTGCCCCCACCTTATACGTACTTCTCTGCCAAGTCACCCAAAGGAGCCTGCATGCCTCACTCAGACACCCCAGGGAGCGTGTGAGCCAGAGGTGAGAGATGCGTTTTTGGGTGCCCCTCTGGGCCTCCATCCTTGGCAAGCACCAGGGGGACCAACTTGAATAAAAGATTGAGGGGGGCAGGTAAACCCCACCCCATGTAATCAATCACATGACGCAGCGCATGCACATCATTTGAATGGCAATGCCCATCAACTCGGGGGGCATTTTATTTTGGGGGGGGGGCAAAGGGACCTTGGCCCCTAGGAGTTGGTTCCTATAGTAGAGACCAGGCATCCCCAAACTCAGCCCTCCAGCTGTTTTGGGACTACAATTCTCACGGGCCCTGTTAGCTAGGGATGATGGGAGTTGTAGTCCCAAAACAGCTGGAGGGCCGAGTTTGGGGATGTCTGGTAAGAGGCCAAACTCGCCAACTCCATTGTATGCCCCCAGTGGGCTCCTAGTCTTCCCACATAGTTCAGTCACGAGATCATGAAACTCTAAACCTCAAGGTTGTGGGTTCGAGCCCCAGGTTGGCCCAAATGATTCCTGGCTGGGGGGTTGGACAAGATGACCCTCATGGTACCTTCCAACTCCATGACCACTGAGCCCTTCCACATGCCAACTACTGAAACCCAAAGAGAGGCAGTGCTCAGGTGCGCAAAGGAAGGTGCCAGGGCGCAAACGAAATATTTGAGCCCCCTCCCTCCAAGTTGATAGGCAAGGCCATTCAAATGGTGTACCTGCGCCACGATTATGTGGGACAGGGCTTACCTCCCCCCCGATGTTTTATTCCAGTGGGCACCCTTGCCAGGGCGTCCCTCTACTTCGGTATTCTCTGCGCCAATGGGCAGTCGCTCTCCTGATGGGATCCGCTCCCCGCAAATCCCGGGAGATGCCGGGGATTGAACCCGGGACCATCCGTGCAGAAGGCGGGCGCCCTGCCAGCGAGCTCAGCCTGGCCGGGACTCCGTTTTCCGCGCATCAAGCCGCCCCGGGCGCCCTTCGCAACCGGGCGCAACGGAGCGCGCCTCTCCCCGGGGAACCCCCGTGCGGGAAGAGCCACCGGGGCTCCCTCCCTCCCTTTCCCCCCACCCAAAGGTGCGCGTCTGCGAAAGGGGGGTCTCTCCCCTTACCTGTCGCCCCCGAGATCCCTGCCTCCCGCTTCGCTCTCCGCCGTCCCGCGCCCCGCATCCGCGGCGGTTGCTGCAGCCATTGCGCCTCGCGATCAGCTGTTCGGAGCGCGGAGCGGGGAGAGGCAGAGGGAGACAGAGAGAGGGGGGGCGAAGCGGAGGCGCGCCGCGCGGCACCATGGGAGTTGTAGTTCTCCAGGCGGGCCCGGCTCCCCCGATGCGATGGCAAGAGGGAGCGCAAGAGGACTACAAGCACCCGGAAGCTTTGCTGTCCGGTGCACGACGGGAACTGTAGTTTTGTGCGCCTTGGGAGGGTCTCCAAAGCAGAGCTTTACGCAAAGGGAGAGAAGAGAAACTGAAAGAGTTCGGCCTTTGCAGAGGAATTAGTTGGGTAGAAGAGAATAATAGAAGCCGAATTTGGAAAGGAGCACCAGGGTCACCGCTAGTCCAAGCGCCCTTTTTTGCCCAACGCGGGATTCGAACCCACGACCCTAAGACGAAGCGTCTCCTGCTCTGCCGACTGAGCTACTTGGGTGCTTCTTGGTTCCAAAAGGCAGATCGGCGCATCATCGCCCGACATTACTTCTGCTTAAATAAATGCCAGCGTCAAGCAGTTTGCCGTTCTGCATTTTAAGAAAGGGCTGAGCTTAAAAAGATATTTAGAGCTGTAGCCACCTATGTACACTTCCTCAAAAATAAGATCCACTTAAGTCAGCGGGGCTTACTCCTAGGAAACCGTGACCTCACCCATGGGCATAGTCAAGGGGGCAGAGGGCAGTGGCGTAGATGCCTCCCCCCAGATCAAGTAAAACAATAGAAATACTTAACTAACTGACCAATCACGTCGGTTCTCTCCCCCCCCCCCATAATCCTGGCTATGCCCATGGCAGGGGGGGAGCGTGCCCCCCATCACACAAAAATCAATACAAATCTGAGGCTCTACCAATGGGCATAGCCAAGGGGGGTGGGGGCAGGGAGGCAGCTCCCCCCCCTTAGATCCACAAATATTATTGATAAGCATAGAAAGTGCTCAGTTATCTGAGGTTCTGCCCCTCCAGCAGAAACCTCGACCCCCCCTCAATATCCTATTTACGGGGTATTTTTACCTGTGATTTCCTAAGAAAGCTCAACAGCTTTGATTTCCTAAAAAAAAGCTGCCCCCCCCCAAATACTGGCTACGCCCATGTTCTACACCCCCCTAACAAAAAGCCTGGCTGTGCCCAGGGCCTTACCCATCAGTGGCATGGCCCCCGGCTGCCTCCACAAAAGTTACCCAATTTCAGACAGAAAACTGTTCTTCACCCCTGACTTTAAATATGTACTTTCTATATGAGAGCAAGGCGTTTTCTCTGTCCCCGCCACCTTAAATTTTTCACCACCAGTGCAGCCTTGAAGCAGTCCTTATCGTGGAGCAAACTGAAACTATTAGTGTGATTAGCCTTAGTCCAGCTTCCAGCTTCCACCTCTCTTTCTGGCATTCCTTGAAATTGCCTTCCATTGTTTGCCTTTCTCATCCAGGCACAAACATTCCCAAGGCCAGCAAAGGATGACCCCCTGTTTCCTATTGAAATACCTGCTTACCTGGATCTGAAAATCTCCATACGATTCCCAAAAGGTAGCCAGGTTATCAGTGATGTACGTACAATGAATGGAAAAGGATGTTCAAAATGTTGTTGTTGTTGTTTAGTCGTTTAGTCGTGTCCGACTCTTCATGACCCCATGGACCAGAGCACGCCAGGCACTCCTGTCTTCCACTGCCTCCCGCAGTTTGGTCAGACTCATGTTTGTAGCTTCGAAGACACTATCCAACCATCTCGTCCTCTGTCGTCCCCTTCGCCTTGTGCCCTCCATCTTTCCCAACATCAGGGTCTTTTCCAGGGAGTCTTCTCTTCTCATGAGGTGGCCAAAGTATTGGAGCCTCAGCTTCACGATCTGTCCTTCCATCGAGCACTCAGGGCTGATTTCCTTCAGAATGGATAGGTTTGATCTTCTTGCAGTCCATGGGACTCTCAAGAGTCTCCTCCAGCACCATAATTCAAAAGCATCAATTCTTTGGCGATCAGCCTTCTTTATGGTCCAGCTCTCACTTCCATACATCACTACTGGGAAAACCATAGCTTTTACTATACGGACCTTTGTTGGCAAGGTGATGTCTCTGCTTTTTCAGATGCTGTCTAGGTTGGTCATTGCTTTCCTCCCAAGAAGCAGGCGACACACGATGTTCAAAATAACTTTTGTAAAAACCAAACCAAACCAAACCAAACCAGAAGCTTTTCTTTTGGGAATTAGAGGGCAAGAACCACCTGCTACTTGCCCCAAAGTGGAAAGAAGCAGAAGTCCCAGCAAAGGAAGAATGGATACAAAAACATATGGAATATGCAGAAATGGAGAAACTTAGAAGAAGAAGAAGAAGAAGAAGAAGAAGAAGAAGAAGAAGAAGAAGAAGAAGAAGACAAACTTTTTAATAAATGAATGGAAATGGTTGATTGAATATTTGCATATAAATTGCCAACAGATAAAAACATTGGCGGGATTATTGCAATAACCTGCAGTTTCATAAGAGTATATATTTAAGGTAGATGATTAAATGAGTAAATTAAATGAATTTGGATATGCAGGAGATATTTAAAAATAAATTTTAAGGAACCGCAGAAGGAGGGGGAAAGGAGGTCAGACTTTGAAATGTTAGATTGATTGTAAAACTAACGAAATGTATAAACTTGAAAAGTATAAATAAAAACTTGAAAAACAAAACAAAACAAAAGGTAGCCAGGTTACTTATTGCAAGGAGCCTTGGGCCGTATAACAAATCTGTGAAACTTTAATAATAATAATAATAATAATAATAATGATAATAATAGTAATAATAATATTATTTTATTTATACCCCGCCCTTCCCGGTTCAAAAACTGGGCTCAGGGCTGTTAACAACAAATTTAAAACACTTAATTATAGAAGCAGCATAAAATACAGTATAAAAACATGAATAACAATAAAAATCAAAAATCAAAAATCAATTAGATAATCCCCAGGGCTAGCTGGCTGAATTGGTCCTAATTGGGCCAGCAAGGAGGCCAGGGGAGAATTAGCTGTGGGGTCTCAGAGCGGGTGGTCTTCATAAAAGGGGAGGGGGAGGGAAGAGAAGGGAAATAAAAGATCAGGCTGAATTCAAATGAAAGGCCAGGCAGAATAGCTCTGTCTTACAGGCCCGACGGAAGAAGGTTAAATCCTGAAGGGACAGAGTATTCCACCAGGTCGGAGCCATCACTGAAAAGGCCCTGGCCCTGCAAGACTCTTTCATCCTTAGGAATGGTTTATGCTTTGCTTGGCATTACAGATCTCAAACCTGGGTCAAGAAGAGGAGTAGATTTCTTATCAGCAGGGAGATGGCAGAGCCCCTCTCTCCCCCCGCCCCCCCTGCTGAATCTGAGCGTGCTGGCTTTGGTGGAGTACTGTTAAGTCCCCTGCACCAGTGTATTTAATTCTCACCTGCAGCACCAACTTGCTTTAAATCACAGAACTGTAGTTGGAGGGCACCCCAGGGGTCATCTAGTCCAACCCCCTGCAATGCAGGAATATCAACTAGGCTAGTACAGCGGCAGAGCAGCTGCTTTGCAGGCAGAAGGTCTCAGGTTCAACCATAAGGCAGCTTCATATTTTCCTAGGCCGCTAAATCTCAGCAAGGATGTTCCTAAGGAAGAGAGCAACCAAAACCGAAAAAGGATATTAACTAGAATTTATATATTGTAATGTTTGAAGGATGAATTTGGAATTATTGATTATGAAAAGTATTTTTCTCTTCATTCTTTTTCTTTTAACTTTCATCTTTCTTCTTTTACAGTCTACATTCTGGAAAACTGTGTAGATAAATGTTTTTATATATGGTTATGTATTGTTTCTATTTCTTTTTTTTTCCTTTTCGTTTTTTTGTAACATCTAATAAAATTTAATGTTAAAAAAACAAAAAAGGATATAGAAAGATCTATCCAACCTCATCATCTGGAAATTATGTATGAAAGATGTCAAAAACCAGGCTCACATAATGCCTGAGACCAGATAGCTCAGTTGGTTAGAGCATGGTGCTGATAATGCCATGGTTGCAGGTTTGATTCCCTGCATGGGACAGATGCATATTCCTGCATTGCAGGGGTTGGATTACATCAGGGGTCAGCAAACCTTTTCAGCAGGGGGACAGTCCACTGTCCCTCAGACCTTGTGGGGGGGCCGGACTATATTTTGAAAAGGTAAAAAAAAGAATGAATTCCTATGCCCCACAAATAACCCAGAGATGCATTTTAAATAAAAGGACACATTCTACTCATGTAAAAACATGCTGATTCCTGGACCATCTGTGGGCCAGATTTAGAAGGCAATTGGGCCGGATCCTGGTCCCGGGCCTTAGTTTGCCTACCCATGGATTACATGAACCTCCAGGTGCCTTCCAGTTCTAGGATTCTATGAATAATAATAATAATAATAATAATAATAATAATAATAATAATTTATTATTTATACCCCGCCCATCTGGCTGGGTTTCCCCAGCCACTCTGGGCAGCTTCCCACAAAACACTAAAATACAATAACCTATTAAACATTGAAAGCTTCCCTAAACAGGGCTGCCTTCATATGTCTTCAAAAAATCTGGTAGTTGTTTTTCTCTTTGACATCTGATGGGAAGGCGTTCCACAGGGCGGGTGCCACTACCGAGAAGGCCCTCTGCCTGGTTCCCTGTAACTTGGCTTCTTGCAGGGAGGGAACCGCCAGAAGGCCCTCGGAGCTGGACCTCAGTGTCCGGGCAGAACGATGGAGGTGGAGACGCTCCTTCAGGTATACCGGATCGAGGCCGTATGAACCGTGCACCAAACCACCCACTCTGGAAGCTGGGAGGTGGGGTGGTTAGCCCCCTGTTCTGGGGCGTCATCTGGTCCCACAGTCGTTTTTTTTCTGACCAGTTTGGCCAAGATTTTGCCAATTTGGGTTGCAATGGGGGGAAAGAAGCAAACAAGTGCTGCATCTGTTGTTGCTCCATCTTTTCCATTGCCATCAAAATCTCTGAGACCTTCTTGGGCTGGGGAGCAGGAAAAGAATTGTGGCCTTTGTAGCGCTGGCTGCTCTAAGCCTCAGCAGCTTGTTGGACCATGGAAAAAGTGCTTGTGCAATGAACTTCTTTCCATTCTGGATGATTCAAGCTAAGTCACCATCACAGGTTAGTTGGTCGTGGAACTTAATTCCGTAAATCTTTCCATCTGAGACCTTCGGTGTGTTTATTATGGGGAAGTAAACACGACCGAATCATAGAGCTTGAAGGAACCCAGGGGTCATCTAGTCCAACCCCAATGTTTAGAGGGAAACTATTTCATCTGGATGGTTAAACCATTGCCCAAGCACAGCTTGCCGCATGTCCGTTCATTTTAAGGCAGCTCCATTCATTCCAATGGGGCTTGAGCACAAAGACTTCTCCATGGTTTTTGGGGTTCCCATGAGGTCGGTACAACCTATTTAGAGTAGATTGAGGTGATTTGAATAATAGCTTAATGGATTTGTAAAATTTATATGCCATATATTCTTCCCTCTCAAGCTGTGTTAAATTATATATATACAGAAAATACATATTTTGTCTGTTTTTATATATGCTAGTAGATACATATGTTAGAGACAACCTAACTGGATGCGTAGGGACGCGGGTGGCGCTGTGGGTTAAAGCCTCAGTGCCTAGGGCTTGCCGATCGAAAGGTCGGCAGTTCAAATCCCCACGGCGGAGTGCGCTCCCGTTGCTCGGTCCCAGCGCCTGCCAACCTAGCAGTTCGAAAGCACCCCCGGGTGCAAGTAGATAAATAGGGACCGCTTACTGGCGGGAAGGTAAACGGCGTTCCGTGTGCTGCGCTGGCTCACCAGATGTGGCTTTGTCACGCTGGCCACGTGACCCAGAGGTGTCCTCGGACAGTGCTGGCTCCCGGCCTCTTGAGTGAGATGGGCGCACAACCCCAGAGTCTGTCAAGACTGGCCCATACGGGCAGGGGTACCTTTACCTTTACCTTTTAACCGGATGCGTAATACATGTTTATTTGTTGTTATATTTATATTGTGCCTTTCATCCAAGGAGCTTCGTGGTTCTTCCCTTCTCTATTTTATCCTCAAAAAAACCTGGTGAGGCAGGCTAGGCTGAGAAACTGTGGCTAGCCTAAGGGCACTCTGTGAACATCATGAATTTGTGCCCTGGTCTCCCAGGTCCTGATCCTGCATTCAAACCACGACCACACAATGGCTCTCTTGTAAGTTTTAAGTGATAGTTAAATGTGCATCTATTACGTAACTTTTCTTTCTTCAAAGGAATCCCTGTGATGTTATCTAGCCCACTATTCTGAGAAATCTTAATGGCGTTCCTCAGTAACATGCCGTATATCACAAATTTCTCCTTCACAGCAGACGCTTTTCTGAACGATAAGCTTGCTCACCACTATCGCCACAGTTGCAAGAGTGCAGCGCCTGCCCTCTCTGTGATCTCACAGCAGCTTAGCCAATCACAGCCAGAGGTCTCCGCCAAATCCCTTTAGAGGTGGGGGAAATTTCTGGCCTGGGTGCCCAATGTGGCCCCTTAAGCCTTTTCACCTGGCCCTTGGTGCTGTCTCCCATGGCCATAACCACCAGCCCTGCTTCACATCTTCCTTGGGTGCCTTTGCTTGGCCGAAACACGTCCTTGAATTCTGATAATGCCTTTTGCTTGATGGGTGGAAGATAAGGAGGCGAATGCAGAAAGTATCCTACTGTACAAAGGGGACGATTATATCTGCTGCTGACCCTGCCCGCCTCTGCCATGTGGCCCCTGGAAAGTTGTCCAGAAGAGAATCCAGTCCTCGGGTAGAAACAGAGTTTACCCCACCACTTTAGGAAACGGGAGCGCAGGAACCTATCTACATATGTGGTGGGAGTGCAAAGAGATAGTGGGATTCTGGGAAAATATCTATAATGAACTGAAAAGATGTTTAGATTTTCATTTGGGGAAAAACCCAGAATCCTTTCTCCTAGGTATCATGTCAGAGGAAATAAAAAGAATGGTCAGACTAAGTTTTTATGTATGCAACTACAGCGGCAAGGTTATTGATGCCACCCGCGTCCCCCATGTATATAGTATAGGTAGGTATTATATAGAGTAATGTAGGTATGTTTTATGTTATGAAATTTAGGTAGTGTGTTGTGTACGTGTATTGTGTAAATGTATATGTACGTGTTTTATATGTTAATAAAAAGGGGGGGGGAAACGGGAGCGCTGGGCTGCATTGTTATTCTTGTCTCCCTGGCTGACCAACGACCCACAAGATACAGAGTATGGAGACTTTGTCCCCCCTGCCCTCAACCCCCCCCTCCCAAGATCTGCTGCAGATATTTATATAGCACAGCTGTGTCCCCACATAGGGGCCTAGCAGTGGGGTGAGGCCTCGAAGGGGGGGAGCACGAATGTGGAGCTCCTGATCTCTGCGGCTTGGAGCGTCCCGTAAATTATTCCGCCAAGTTGTGAATGGGGTTGAGGAGTGTAACCAGCCACTCGGGTTTCTGGAGCTGAAAGGGTTCAATCTCTCCCAAACGGACTCTTATTACACACACGCCAGACATTTGTCCAGCGCAAGAGGCGTTCCTGCAAAAGGAAGGGTGCTCTCTGCTTGATTCCGGAACAAGAGACTCCTCTGTTTTTACATACACACCCTCCCTGCTGATAGAATATTATCTGCTGTTGCAGGAAAGACACATGCCGCCAGCTGAAGTCAAGAACGCATAAGGCAACACAGCCTGCTCTCTGCTATCTCTCTGACTGTCAGCGCAGCTGTCCCGGGGAGCCATTAATAGCCTCTCTCGTGAGGGCACAGGAAGACCAGCATGCAAATTAAGGAGGCACAAGGATTTGAATAATGGAAATTTCACTTTGGGAACGCAAGGCATCCCTTTTTTAAACTCAGGCCATCTCCACCGGTCGTCCGGGTCTCAGAATTTCTCTGATACTTTGGAGGGGAGCACAGCAAAAGGGCAAGGCAATGGTTTCCTCAAATGTACAGCTGGACTACCGCAATGCAATGCACACAGGACTGGAAGATGGCCTGGAAACTGCAGCTTGTATAAAATGCAGCTGTTATGAAGTGCTAGGAGAGAACATATCTCGCCTGAGTTGAAAGAACGCCAACAGCGACTGGTCTGCTTCCAAGCACAATCCAAAGTTGCATTGTTCTTCCTTTGCTATATTTGCAATAATAATAATAATAATAAATAGCGTGGGGGAACATAATCCAAAGTGCATGTGCTTGTTTTTGAAGCCCAGCATGGCTTCGCTTCCGGGTAACCAAATGAATACTTATTTACTCATTAAATTTGTATAGTGCCCTTCATCCAAAGATCACAGGACGGTTCACAGCATGAAGCTGCAAAATAAGAACACGAAATACGTAACAAAGAACAAAACAAGAACAAATCAATATCTCCCTTCGCACAATAATATGGAGGTGGTTGGAGGATGGATGGTGGCTAACGGATTGAGGTTGAATTCTGACAAGACGGAAGTACTGTTTTGGGCGGACAGGAGGCGGGCTGGTGTGGAGGACTCCCTGGTCCTGAATGGGGTAACTGTGCCCCTGAAGGACCAGGTGCGCAGCCTTGGAGTCATTCTGGACTCACAGCTGTCTATGGAGGCACAGGTCAATTCTGTGTCCAGGGCAGCTAGGGAAATTTTTAATGACTGATGTTTTAATGTATTTTTAATTTCTTGTTGAAAGCCGCCCAACAAGGGAGGGGTATAAATAATAAATTACAGGTGCCCCGCAAGACGAATGCCTCGCAAGACGGAAAACCCGCTAGACGAAAGGGTTTTCCGTTTTGGAGGTGCTTCGCAGGACGAATTTCTCTATGGGCTTGCTTCGCAAGACGAAAATGTCTTGCGATTCCTGGGGGTTTTTTCCCGCTCCCCACCCCCTTTTTCTAAGGCACTAAGCTGCTAATAGCCTTTTAGCACCTAATCCGCTAATCCCTTAAGCCTTTAATAGCCGCTAATCCGCTTGCTTCGCAAGACGAAAAAACCGCTAGACGAAGAGACTCACGGAACGGATTATTTTCATCTTGCGAGGCACCACTGTATGATTACATTCATACCTCATGTTATGTTTGCTTGAGGTTGAGCGTTTTCAGGTTGTGTCCTGCGGCGACCCGGAAGTACTGGAAAGGGTTACTTCCGGGTTTCACCGCTCGCGCATGTGCAGACGCGCAAAATGATATCACGCGCATGCGCAGAAGCAGCAAATCACGACCCACGCACATGCATTATTTTGCATTATTTTCAAGTTGCGAACAAGCCTCTGGAATGGATCCTGTTCGCAACCAGAGGTACCACTGTATTATGATTTCATATATATATATATATATATATATATATATATATATATATAGGCATCCATCTGTCTTGGGAGACATTGGAAGAGGGCGCCTTTGGGAGTGAAGTCAAACTGTCTGAGAGTTACAGCGCCTGCTGTGGCTGTAGAGACTGATGCAGGAGGGACATGTTTTGTTGCAGCTGGGGCAGGTGAAGGCATCCAGTTGTGCTGCAGCAGCTGCACCGTGGCATTTCTTCTTTCTGTGCTCCTCCCAGCCGGTCATTCTTCCTCTAAGGGCACAAAGGACCCCTAGGTGCATCTCTGCTTCTGTGAAGCATTGCCATTCCCGTTTCATAGAAACATAGAACTGTAGAGTTGGAAGGGACCACAACGATCATCTAGCCCAACCCCTGGCCAGGCAGTAATCTTTTGCTGAAGGTGGGACTCAAACCCGCGACCCTCTACCACTGAGCTATCCCAGGTGCAAAGCTAGCCTTTTCGGCCCGAAAAGACCACACAGCTAGAGCTAGCTTTGCAGAAGCAGAGAATTCAGATTTCTTGTGACCAGTCACTGTAGCCTTTGTGCAATGCCTTAGAAGCTGTGTCAAGACCGCCACCCAGTGGCCTGATGGGAATTGTGAGAGAGACGTAGAATCATAGAATAGAATCATAGAGTTGGAAGAGACCACAAGGGCCATCGAGTCCAACCCCCTGCCAAGCAGGAAACACCATCAGAGCACTCCTGACATATGGTTGTCAAGCCTTATATCAGGAGTGCTCTGATGGTGTCTTGAATGTGTCTTGAATGATGACGTCTTTAATGCGCCGACAAATGCCTCTCATGAAACAGGCCATTTTCCACGAAAGCTTGTGCCGCACTTAGAGCACAAAGGTGAGAACATTCAGAGGAGAAAACTCTTGTTTCCTTAAAACTGCATTTTCTTAAAGACGCCCGTTTTCTTGGTAGTTTTTAGCTTGGCACAAAAGCACAGACGTCTCCGTCAAAGGAATGCGGGGAATCCTCTACGCGGAACGATTTCACTGAATCGTTTGTTCTTGGATAAGAATGGAATCCAGCTAATGAATAAGATAATGAATCAAGAGGTATTGGAAAAGGATGTTGAAGTTTATAGATTAAAAAAGAACGCTGCCCCCGTTATGGCCAGCACATGGACTTGACAGAATAATGCAGGAATCAGTGATGGATAACCACAACGCGCCATCGCAAGTTAATGAATAAGAGCACTATATTGAGGAGTTGAAAGGTTCTTGGCACACACGTAGTTTGAAATCTTTGTGTAAAATCTGAACATCTGACTGGCTTAGATTTAATGGAGTGGGTTGTAATTACCGTATTTTTCGCTCTATAAGACGCACCAGATCACAAGACGCACCTAGTTTTTGGAGGGGGAAAACAAGAAAAAAAATATTCTGAATCTCAGAAGCCAGAACAGCAAGAGGGATCGCTGCGCAGTGAAAGCAGCAATCCCTCTTGCTGTTCTGGCTTCTGGGATAGCTGTGCAGCCTGCATTCGCTCCATAAGACGCACACACATTTCCCCTTACTTTTTAGGAGGGAAAAAGTGAGTCTTATAGAGCAAAAAATACGGTACTATGTAGAATGGTCTATTGTAACCTCATGATTGGCTGATGGTACTTCATAGAATCACAGAATTATAGAGTTGGAAGGGACCCTGGAGATAATCCCCCTCTTTATTTTGCATACCCATCACACACCCAGCCAACTTGGTGCCTATTGATCGAATCGCCTATTGCCACGATCCCCCACCTTGGAGGAATGTCCTCAGCATGAGAAATCCTATGCCTGCTCTGTGTAGCAGCATCCCAATTGAGGTGCCTTCTATGTGTAAAAGGTAAAGGAAACCCTGACCATTAGGTCCAGTCATGACTGACTCTGGCGTTGCGGCGCTCATTTCCTTTATTGGCCGAGGGAGCCAGCATATAGCTTCCGGGTCATGTGGCCAGCAGGACAAAGCTGCTTCTGGAGAACCAGAGCAGCGCAGGGAAAAGCCGTTTACCTTCCCGCCGGAGCGGTACCTATTTATCTACAGTGGTACCTCGGGTTAAGTACTTAATTCTGTACTTAACCTGAAACTGTTCTTAACCTGAAGCACCACTTTAGCTAATGGGGCCTCCTGCTGCCGCCACGCTGCCAGAGCCCTCAGATCTTGGGGGCCGGATCCGGCCTAATCGCCTTCTAAATCCAGCCCATGGATGGTCTAGGAATCAGCATGTTTTGACATGAGTAGAATGTGTCCTTTTATTTAAGACACATCTCTGGGTTATTGGTGGGGCATAGGAATTCATTCATTCCCCCCCCCCCCAAAAAAAATATATAGTCCGGCCCCAAGGTCTGAGGGACAGTGGACCGGCCCCCTGCTGAAAAAGTTTGCTGACCCAATTCTAGTCCAAACCCCCCCTGCCATTCAGGAATATGCCCCATACGGGGATCAAACCTGTGACCTTGCTATTACCAGCATCACACTCTAACCAACTGAGCTATGCGAGAAGCTTGATGTGAATGGAAAGGCCTTGTGTATAAGCTGACAGCGGTAACAGAATATTCCAATTTTCTTTTCAGTGCCCTCTGTAATAATTCCTGCCCCCTCTCCTGAAAACCCCACGGTAGTGTATTTAATTTTTGCTGCGCCATGGTCAGCGTCAGAAAGAATCGTCACTCTTTGCCAGATTGGCAAGCTTCCCAGCGGCACAGCAAACAAACAAGTGCTTGGCGTTAGGCAGAAACATTTCTGTGCCCTCCCATCCATGCCCCCTTGTTGCGAACGACAAGAACAACATCTCTCGAGAGACCCCTCTTGTGTTCCCAGTTCATCCCCAGGAGAGCTGCAAGCTCCAGTCAGCTTCCACCTGATGCTGCCGCCTCAAAGCCAACACATCAGGCGCCGCTGTTTGGCTCCAGCCACCCATTCCCTGATGCGCCATGTTTATTCCACGAAAACAGCTTTGGTTTTTACAACTACAAGCTTTCAGGACAGCTGTCAGGCTTCGGCTGCAGGAAGCAGATGGAAAAGCCGCGTCAATTTTGTCTCTCGAGTGCTTCTCGTTCTTCAACCAACAGCGTAAACACAGAGGGGTTATAAAAAATGTAAAAGACAACTTACACATGGAATTTGCCGCTAGAAAACTGTACCAGCAGCTTTGCCTGCATTTTGCACCATTTTTTTTAAAAAAAATATTTGGGTGGAAATAGGCCTGGTTTGCAGAAATCAGTAAACCATGGCTTATTAAACAGTAGTTTATTGAACTCTGGCTTAACATTGTGTGTTAACCCTGCTCAGTTTGTTTACTGCCAACAAGCCACCGTCTGAAACCATGGTTGGTTGTTGGCTTACAAGCCTTTAACTATGGTTTGGTGAACCTAGCACTCTTCATTAACTATGGCTTGTTTGATCACCCCACCCTGGAAGCTCACCAAACTACATTAAAAATAAGGCAGGAGCAGATGGAAAATAAAGCAAACTTTTTTGTCTGTTTGTGGTTAATCTGTGATTTATTAAACATGCCATGCCTTAGCATTATTTGTGATCCAGACCATAATGTTGCAAGGATTTCCGCGGGATTTCCGCTCTCTCTAGCAGCAAAAAACCTGTTCACTTTACCAGCTCAAATCAAGATACAAAATGCGCCTAATTTAAATGGCAAGATGCGAGTAACTTTGAATGGCACGTGGTGAAACACTCGGATTTGCACAGAGAATCAGCAAGCCAGAGATCCATTCCTTCCTGACGTGTGGCAATTTCGTCCCTCCTCAAATTTTAAGGCAAACCATGGCTTGCAATTTCATCTTAAGGTAAAGGTAAAGGTAAAGGGACCCCTGACCATTAGGTCCAGTCGTGACTGACTCTGGGGTTGCCGTGCTCATCTCGCTTTAATGGCCGAGGGAGCCGGCGTACAGCTTCCGGGTGATGTGGCCAGCATGACTAAGCCGCTTCTGGTGAACCAGAGCAGCGCACGAAAACGCCGTTTACCTTCCCGCCAGAGCGATACCTATTTATCTACTTGCACTTTGACGTGCTTTCGAACTGCCAGGTTGGCAGGAGCAGGGACCGAGCAATGGGAGCTCACCCCGTCACGGGGATTCGAACTGCTGATCAGCAAGTCCTAGGCTCTGTGGTTTAACCCACAGCGCTACCCACGTGATTTCATCTTAATCAGCTTGAAAAACCAAACTCGTTCCCAATCCTTTGGAAACAAGCAGTGCCCCAGCAGTTCAGAAAATGCAGCAAATGATGGTTGGCTTCAGTCCATGAACGACAGGTGTCCATCAAGTGGGGAACAGAAAGAACATGGATGTGATGAACTTTGAAGGCTCCTCCGTTGTTTAGTGCAGGTGTCCCTAACCTAAGTCCCTCAAGAGATTTTGGACTACAACTCCCATCAACCCGGACCATTGGCCATGATTGGTGGGATTTGCAGTCCTACACAACGTAAGGGCACAAGGTTGGAGAAGAATTGCTTAGTATTATGTGTGAACCAGCCCTATAGCTTGTAGTTGTATGTGAGGTGATGCATTAGCAGATGCCACCTTAAAATACTTCCTGAAAGTTGTGAATCAGAGCACAATACATAATTGTGCATAAGGCTCTTTGGGTCAAGTCCTGCCATGCTTTCTTTTCACCAGCAAGGAAACTCACGCCAAGTATGAAAAAAGGCAATAAACATTTATTTCATACAGCTGTGGGTTGTTGTTGTTTTTTAAATACATACAGTACATAGATTTCTCCCTTCAAGGGTTTTCAGTGGCGCCGATATTAATATTTATTTTATTACAGTACTCAAGCTGAGGAATTATTTTGTCAATGATTACCAAAAGGACAGGTCGTCACAAATCAGAAGTCTATAAGAGAGTTTACAGTTAAAACATTTTTTTAATTTTTTGTGTTGGATTTTTTCTCCTTTTTCTTTTTTTTGCAAATAAACACTTTTTAATATATATTTATATATATATATTTATATATGGTTACAAGTGATAGACTGAAAATCTTTTTTTTTTTCCCCTCCCCATTTTAACTTTTCAAAATACACTTATGCATTAACGCCTGGCATCAGAAGGAAGAAATAAAAAGACAAAAAAAAAAGGAAAAAAAGGGAACAATTCAAAACAACATTTGGAGATGCCCGGGAATGGGTACCACGAAGAAAGGGAAGCAGTGGGAGGATAAAAGGAAAGATGGTTTTGGATACACGGGTGAGAATGTATCGTGGGGGCAGGCCTCCTTGGTCACATGGAAGCACATGAGAGTCACACCAAAACACAGCTTCTAATGGACCATATCCTCCCACCATCTCTCTCACAGAACTGCCCCTGGTCCACTTTGATGGGGGGTGAAAATGTGTGTGCGCACATCCCAGTGATGGGCACCATGTTCAGAGTGATTGTCTTTAATTCTGAATGCATCGTTCTAGGAAGTGACGTTTGATCTCCGTAGGGTTGGAGCAAGTAGCAAGATGATAAATTCCTCCACACACACCCCACCCCGCTCTGCTGAATTATACTGGTATGCCGGCTTTGTATGTGGCAGTCCTGTCCTCAACTCCTGGGAAGGAGGAAAAGCCCTTGGGTCTTTCCTTCCTGGGCTGGTCTCTCCAAGAGTGCATGGCAAGATCAGGGCCCAAGCACATTCAGATGGATGCTTAGAACGGTTTCTCCATCTGTAGCCCTTTTTGTGGCATCCAGCACAAAAGCACATTGTGCCGTCCGATTGTAATGCGACTAACAGTCTAAGGCAGAATTAGAAGCTTCAGCGCTCCTTCATTTCACTGAGCTTAGGCCCAGTCTAACTCTGCATAGGGCCAGGGTGCCCCATTAAGCGTGTTGAATTTCAGTGGCGTGCAGAGATTCTTTGGGCACATTTGCCACTTACCCCATTAACTCGAAGGACCTGATTGTCAAGATAGCTGAAAAGCTTCCGTGTGGATCCAAACAGCTGTTTTCTCACCTTTCTTCAGCAGAAGTGGACATCCATGTGCCGTAGGGAGAAATTCAGTGCAACCACTTTATTTTACAGAAGCATTTTTTTTTTTTGAGATTACTTTATGTGGCAGAGCTAAATGCAACTTAAGCTGTGGGAAGCCGCCAACTCAATTGATCCCTCCTCCCCAACCCCATGGTTTTCAGATGTTTTGAGAGCTCTGTACGCAACAGGGTCATTTGAAAAGTTCGGCAGAAATCCAACAGTTCACTTTTTGAAGACTTCACCTTGGCCAAATGACCAGTGATGCAAACCGCCATCCCAAAGCGACTGAGAAACTTGACCACTTGGTGAGAAAGCAATGGTGTGAATGGACTCACTTTAGCAAGCCATCAAGGAATAAATTAGGGTTTACCCCTCCCCTTTGCAACTCCTGCAATAAACAACTTCTGCACTTTTGACGATTCGGTTTTTCTGTTGGGTTCAAACAACAGTTGCAGTTCTTGCTTTGCCTCCATGTTAATAAATTTAGCGGCTAACTAACCCATATTCCTGTGCACTGAGTGAAGGGTCATGGGAGAATGGTGCATTTTCTAATGGACACTGTATCAAATATTTTTTGACCAGGAAGACAGATGGATGGTGCAGGGCAGAACTGACTGTGCTGTCTTTACAAGCCCCCGCCCCAGGGGAAACACTAGTAAACTATCGCTGAAGTCATTTATTGCGGTAGTGGCAACAAAACCACCACTAATTTAACACAAACCACAGCTGGTCCAGTGAGAATCCTATAGCAGTTAAGATTATCTCCAGTTGTGCCACCACGAAACAGCGTCAACCTGGGAAAATAGCCTTATGCAGAGCTGATAATAAACCTTCATTATGATATCCAACCTGTCCTTTGAGGAGCTTAAAGGTTCTTCCCTCTCCAGTACATCCTCACAACAAGCCTGCGAGGTAGGTTAGGTTGAGCGTGACAATCCTGGGTATAAGGAGGTCATGGCTGTGTGGAACTGTGAGCCCATAGCATCCACACAAGCAACGCTGCTAAGATCTGAAATCCTTCCGGCCTCTCCCTGGCTTGCCTCCATGCAAGTATTTCATGCTGAGAAAACGTCATCTCATATAAAGTTAATACAGTTGCTGGAGTCAACTTTCCTCTGTCACAAACTTTCTGCTTTGCAGCTCAGGTTTGCAACTAAGGTTGCTGGGAAACTGGGAGTCCAGGCCACCCTACGGAACTTGAAAAGGATTTCAATTGACCGTCCAAGTCTTACTAACTTAGGAAGACTGATGTTGTACTTGCAAGCTCACTCCCAAAACATTTCACATGGTCCGGGGTTGTTGTTCGGGAGTGACAGCGCTGTAGATCGCCTTCCCCTGCCCTCCCTTAATTTATTTCTTTTTTAATGACTGAGTGTACAGGATACTGCAATTCTATGATTCTATGAATCGATTAGTCCATGTATCTCAGTACTGTCTACAACGTCTGGATGCGGCTCTGCAAGGTTTTAGGCAGAAGCCTCTCCCCATCCTGGGTTTCACCCTGGGACCTTCTGCATGCAAAGGAGATACGTCTAACCTTCCCCAAGGGCACAGGGCAGGTGTGAGGTCCCAGCCATGCGAGACTCATCTGCTATGGTCCCCTTGTACTCAGGTGTCTCCAGAAATGCTAGCTTCAGCTCCTGGTGGCAACAAACTGAGCTTTCAGTGTCAACAGCTGACGTTCAAAGCCAACCGCACTTCACAAGGGGTACTGCAACCCCTCAACAGCTCCAGCACATAACCAGTGCTCAAAAGTGCTCAAGTACAGCCACAGCTAACACACAAAAACACATCTTATGACATCCGAGGCCTGAGAGCAGCCGGTGGTATGAAGTGGGAGAATCCTGACACGAGGGAGATGACTATACCACTTCAGGCTGCAGGTGCAGGAATCGACTTTTGAACGCTCCCCTGTGCTTTCGAAATGACGAAGCCACACCCTAAAAAAGGAGCAGAGCAGGGAGGGGAAGCTAAGGTAGAACCCCAAGCTCCATGTGTTTTTATATGAATTTGGATGCTGCAAGCCCACTCTGGCTGCATGTACAGTCATACCTCGGGTTACAGCCGCTTCAGGTTGCGTTTCTTTGGGGTTGCGGACTGCCGAAACCCGGAAGTACCGGAACGGGTTACTTCGAGGTTTTGGCAGTCGTGCATGTGCAGAAGTGCTAAATTGCACTTTACGCATGCGCAGAAGTGCCAAATCACAACCCGTGTCTGCGCAGGCGTGGGTTGCGAATGCTGCGGGTTGCGAACATGCATCCCACATGGATCACGTTCGCAACCCGAGCGTCCACTGTATTTATCTTGTAAGGGAAAGTGTAATAATCTTTCTAAATAAATAGCAAATAAATGAGCTGTGAAGTGCTGCTTCTTTGCCTGCAAGGAGGTTTTGATTTCTTTGCTTTTACTGAGAAGAGGGTTCAGAACTGGCCTCTCTGGAGGCAGAAATCTGCCTGAGGTCATCCTCGCTCCCGGTCTGCCTACTTTTGACAGCCAGCAGTTCACCCAGGTTCTGTGGGCAAAGGCTCCCCCATGACTGCTACCAATGGCCTACTAACTTGAGACGACAGAGGCCGAACCTGGAACGACCTTCTGGAAGGCTGCAGCCCATTCATTCTCTTCCTCCTCTAGCTGAGTATGCAAACTGGACCCAGATCGGTAGGGAGTATTTCAGCAGGACGCCTTTCATGGGGGAAGGAAGGCCAAAAGCTGGCAATTTCCACCTGATGCCCCCAATAATCCTAAGAACGCAGGTGTGGGCATGCACAATGAATGACCATCTCAAAAAAGAAGTTGCAAGCATTTCTGCCAAGATCAGCTGATGCTGCAAAGAGCATCTCTGGGTGCACACAGGTGATTGCACAGGTATGTTTGAGCTCCTCCAACCTCCCTCTCAGCAGCAACATCTGAATCTGCACAAGTCTTGGGGAACAGGGTGGGTTGATTCTAGAAACTCGGGGGGCAGAGGGCTTAAAAAACATATCGGATGCTCATTGCCTGGCCCCATATTCCCTGAAACTGAAATTAAAGCCTCACTTGCTAGCTGGTCCAGAAATTATTTATGGCGGTGGCTGCAACACAATTTGCGGAGAAATGATGGCGACCCAGTATAAATGGCCCGTTCGGATGGAACAACCCGTCACGCATACAATTCAGTTGTGTTGTGAGTGCAGCACTCGCAGGGAGAAAAGCTCCGGCGGAACTTTTCTGAGGTCAAATGTGAGAACAGGATCAAATAGGACAAGAGGTTGCTGCTCACGGTGAACCCAGAGCAACGTCGGTTTTCGTTGTGTAAAAAATAAGCTCCTGGCCCTCATTGAGGCAGGAAAATGAAACAAAACCCTGAAGTCATTTAGAGGCTTATGAGCCAGAGGAAGTTTGGGTTGCACTGGCTGGAAAATGAGGTAGGAGTTCTTCTTCCAGATCCCTCCCCCGCCCCAAAACAGCCCGCCATATTTTGAACCCATCCACTCACATTAGCCCCTTCCCAGTGATGCATTGCTCCCAGCCCTTCTTAAATCTAGTTTAAAAAATAAATAAAAATCCACAAATGTTCAGACTGGGGCAAAATAATCTGTGCACAGGAACAAAAGCGTAAATGTGTAAAATCTCCACACTTTATTATTTCAGTTATTGAGGATATATTTTCTCTTCCTGTTATTTGGGCTTTTTCGTGTGTTTTTCTAAATCTAAGTGCAAGCTTCTATGTCCTTCGCTTGGAAGGGGGTTAACAGCACAAGAGCCACACGGTTCAGGAACAAAACGTCTTGTGAACTGGCCCCTTTAGCCCCAAGACGCACGCCACTCAAACTTCAGATCTGCCACCTAGCTGTATCTGTTTAAGGCAGCCTCCCCCATTCTGGTGCCCTCCAAATGCTTGGACTCCTGGGGGAAGGCTGCAACACATCTAGTTTCTTCAGGACAAGAGTCCAAAGATGCTGATGGCTTTCCCTGGGAGGATGACACTCTATGGCTTTAGATTCCCTCCCCCCAAAGAGAGTTATTGCACAGTCTAGGCCATCCTGAGGGCCATTTCCTCTTCTGGGGGGGCTACATCCCAGTGGTAGGTGGGGGATGCCCAGAAGCAAAAGTAGGCTAGTTCCTACACACACACCCTTTATCCTCCACCCAAGATGCAAAGCTGGGCCCAAGAGGTGTGGCCTGTCGAGAGGGGCGTGGCCTGGTGAGAGTTCCTGAGGACCAGATGGAGGGGCCTGGATACTGGGCCCCCGGACCCGAGGCTCCCCACCCTTGGCCTAGCGGGAGACCCCCAAGAAAGAAAAGTGTTGGAAGATTGAAGCATCATGTCAGGGACAGGTTGGGCACAGAGGAGTGGTAGGAGGAATTAGCTTGGGAACCCGCAAGGGAAGAAGAAGAAGAAGAAGAAGAAGAAGAAGAAGAAGAAGAAGAAGAGGTGTTTGGACTTGATATCCCGCCTTTCACTCCCCTTAAGGCAGCGGTTCTCAACCTGTGGGTCCCCAGATGTTGTCGGACTACAACTCCCATCATCCCTAGCTAGCAAGGCCAGAGCTCAGGGATGATAGGAGTTGTAGTCCAACAACATCTGGGGACCTACAGGTTGAGAACTGCTGCCTTAAGGAGTCTCAAAGCGGCTGACATTCTCCTTTCCCTTCCTCCCCCACAAGAAACACTCTGTGAGGTGAGTGGGGCTGAGAGACTTCAGAGAAGTGTGACCCGCCCAAGGTCACCCAGCAGCTGCAGGTGGAGGAGCGGGGAAGCGAACCCAGTTCACCAGATTACAAGTCCATCGCTCTGAACCACTATACCACGCTTCAGGGAAGAAGGCTCAGAGCCCAGGGAGTGGTGGTGGGACTGGGAAGAAGAGGTTTCAGAAGCCGAAGAAATAGAATTCATGGTCAAGGCTCACCTCCCCAACCGTGTGCTCTTCAGATTGTTGGACTCCGGCTCCCATCATCTGCTGACAACATGGTCAGGGATGATAGGAGTTGTAGTCCAGCAACATCTGGAAGGCACCAGGTTTGGGGAGCACGGCCCAGATCATTCCTTTGGATCACACGTGAGCTAGTGTTGAGGGCCCTTCTCGACTTATCTCAAGCTCACTCGGCACCCCCCAATCAAACATGCAACTGGGATAAACAAACAGGAATGAGATGTTGGACTGGGTGACTCACAGGGGTCCTGAACTGGTTCGTTCTCCGTACGCCACTCGAAATCAACGACAGGTTGAGGTGAATAGCTTTTAATTAAGAAAACTGAGGTAGCAGAGTGGCTTGGAGGTGATTCTTGGGAGCCAAAATTGGGAGTGACGCTCCCAGGGCATGCATGAAGCGCCAGCACGCATTCCACAGCAGCGGTGATGGCATCATCTCCTGGGCAGTTTCTTGCCATTCCTTGGCATGCCAAATAAAAAGAGGGGAAAACAACCCACCAAATAAGCCAGGGACAGGGAGCATTTGCACTCCGGCTCCCACCAACCCCAGCCGGCATGGCCAAAGGTCAAAGGTGATGGGCACCACAATGCAACAGCCCCTGGACAGTCCCAGGCTCCCTACACCTGAAATAAGCTAAGCAGAAGAAGCGGTACGTTACATTAGCGCGAATGGCTAAAGGGCTGAACTGCTGAACTGTTAACTTTTATTCCGAAAAACCGCAACGTTCCTTTTATGACAGTATTCCATCTATCAAAATGTCACATGACAGCAAGCTTTTGAGTTCAACAGAACTCTTCATCAGCCTGCATGTTAAGCAAGGGAGGAGTTGGGGGTAAGAAACAAACTGGCTTGGTACTGAAGCTGTAATGTCTGCAGTAGGCAAAATTCATTACTGCGGTATATTCTTAGCAGGGGCAGGGCTCCCCCGTTTCAGAATTTGCCGCTTGCAACCCTGGGTGCTCCCTTCCAGGTTACAACCCCATTCATCCGAAGTGCTCATGAAATCGAAACCCTGCTTATGGCTGCAGTTCACTCTCAGTTCCTTTTCTTTCACCTTGAGACATTTCGGCTGCTCTCACTAACAATCCGTTTGCACCAGTCTATAAGCAGAAATGCACAAGAGCAAAGGCCAAAAAGGTGATTTTGCATTATTATTTTCCTGAATCCCCAGGAAATGAATGCCTATCGCACACAACCAGCGAGGAAACGTGCAGTCCGACCCAACCGGCAAAGTCTGTTTTGCAGCCAGTCTCTGGAGGACACCAGAAATATGTCATTCGTGCCTCTGGAGACGAGCTGTTGCCATGATATCTCCATGCATCAGTAGACGAGATGAACTCTAGGGAGGCTACATTTCCGTCCCAAAGCCGTAAATGGAAGGGATCTTGCGTTAAGCAAATAAGCTACGAGTTCCCAGCTCAAATCTCAGCACAGCTATGAACTCACTGGCTTGGCTTATTAGACTAGCTTCTTAGTCTTAACCTCCCTTTGCAATAAGGAGATAATAACATTGGCGACTTGTTATTTGGATTACTTGAGATAATGCAAGGCCTTGAGAGAAAGCGCCATGGTTAAAAGCAAAGCACTGCACAGCCCTGGAGTTTGTCTAGCAGAAAGCGTAACCTTTGCAAACACGTTGTTGGAAGCATACAAAACCATTTCCATTCGTTGCCTTGCCCAGACCTGACTTTATCATCAGCAGGACACAATGTGAATGAACCAGCTCTCTCCCATTCTATGGAAGCATCCTTGCCTAGTCGCCTGCAGCCCGACTGTTGCTCGCCATAGGTGAATGGGGCAATCATGGATGCTAGAACTAGGGCTGGACAGAGTAAGGGGTTATATTCGGGACTGGGAATCATCTGACATCAGGGTGCTGCACCCACAAGCATGCCAGCTTGTTCTCGGCTTGTTCTTCCAATTATTCCGGAACTACACAGCAAAGGGGAGGAAGGAGACTTTTTAAAGCCAGGAAAAGCGAAGAAGGAGACAAGCAGGAAGGAAGGGATTCTGGTGGGATGGAAGAACGAGGCAGCCTGAGCGGACTATGGACAAGGAAGGATGCAGCAGAGTGAACCTGCGACTTCCTGAATGCACAGATGATGCTACACCACCGAACTATTCATTCAGACAGTCCGCACTAAAGTCAAGGAATGGTTCTCCCGGAGTGGCACACCCACAGCCTCCTGGCACAGGAATTGCTGCCATTTACCAGGAGGGGAAAGGCAACTGGGTTGCCCAAGCACTGGAAGAGGCAATCTGGTGCTCTCATTGGGGCAAGTGCACAGCGTAAACCGCACCATCACGGCCAGCCTCCCAGTAAGCAACAGTGGCACTGCTGCCAGGAGGCTATTGCTGTGGACCAGTGCTCCCCTGCCAGGTGAGGCAGTCCTATTAGGCCTGGCGCCACGGTCAGGTAGGATGGCTTACTCGGCTGCCAGGTTTCCAGGGTTAAAAGGCAATATATTATCAGCTGCTATTTATCTCTGGCTGCCTTTTGCCTACCCACTTAAGGCGCTCAGCAAACGAGAACAACCTTCCCCCCCCCCCCCCGCTTTGTTCTTTACCAACCGTCTGCTAAAACCACATGTAGCAAATCTATAAAGTGAGGCTGTGGAGCCCAGAGGACGGCTTTGGCTTGCAAAGCGAGAGCTAATTATACCTGCGGCATTTGCATCTGAGCACATCTTTGTAATTCTGTGCTTTCCCCACCACTGCTAAACCCGTTTCCGCGTGGTAAATAATGGAGGGGGGTGCCTTTCATCAATCTGGGGAGGGGAAGCAAAGGGTTTAAGTGCTTTAAGGAGGGATCGCGGATCCACCTTTACAGTGGTTTCTCCAGTGGTGGCAAAACTAAGACATTTCCCCCCTAGATTGATTTTTGATTTTGTTGTTATTTATGCTTTATACCGTATTTTATGCTGTTTTTTTGCAGCATCAATTAAGTGTTTTAAATTTGTTGTTAGCCGCCCTGAGCCCAGTTTCCTGAACCGGGAAGGGTGGGGTATAAATAAAAATTCATCATCATCATCATCATTATTATTCATTATTTTGCCACGTGAGGCAAAGGACAAGATGGAGGTCTCTTCCCAATTCCATGTATGGAAGGCGACTGGACCGGCTGAACGCCAACACTGGTGATGGGGCAGTATCCTTTTCTATAACCGAGGGCAGCAGGCTAGCTTAGAACGCTCAGGCTACGTGGCACCCACAAAAATACTGCTTTCCCCACCTGCCTAATGGTAGGGCTGGTCCTAACCAAAGGTCACTACCTCATCAGATATTTTGAAACAGCCTCCACTGCCTCTTCTCTTCCCTTTCCTTTTTTTTGTGCAAAAGCTTTTTGAAACGAATATATCCATTTATTTGTTTGCAAGCAGCAGCAACCTACCCACAAGATCCCTCCCCCCCCCATCATATGGGTGGGATAGCAATTAATCGCCCCTTTCCCCCCCCCTGTGTTGCTCCTACCGTGAGCTTGAGAGCCCTCCCCTCATCCCCACTGCATTTCCCTAAAAAAAAAAGTGCTCAAAATATGGTGCCACAACTCTATAGACTACCCTGCAGGATTGTCATACACTTCACTCCCTCACCCACCCCACCCCCACCCATGGGCATAAGTGCAGTGCGCTACTCTGCAGAGCTGGCGTAACCCATACTCTCTCATCCACCATGTCCCACTCCCTATGGTCCCAATACGGGTATATGAATACAGATATAGAGATACAGCACCCCTTGTTCCCACAGAAGGAAATGCAGTACAGTGCGGTATTTGAGAAAGCTGTGGATTAAAAAGTTGAAGCCATGTACCGTATTTTTCGCTCTATAAGACGCACCAGACCACAAGACGCACCTAGTTTTTGGAGGAGGAAAACAAGAAAAGAAATATTCTGAATCTCAGAAGCCAGAACAGCAAGAGGGATCGCTGCGCAGTGAAAGCAGCGATCCCTCTTGCTGTTCTGGCTTCTGGGATAGCTGCGCAGCCTGCATTTGTGCCATAAGACGCACACACATTTTCCCTTACTTTTTAGGAGGGGAAAAGTGAGTCTTATACAGCAAAAAATACGGTAGTTGTTTGAACTGTACACTTTTTAAAAGTGTGGACTTTAAGATGATTTAAGCGTACTCATGAAAACGTAGTGTTTGAATGTGGCCAAACACCTGCTTGGTGCAGGTGCACCTGCTTGCCACCCTGGGCTGGCAAAACTGTGCCAATCCTGGCCGCCTGGCAAGAACACTGGGTTGCAGCTGTATCTGGTGTGGAGTGCTCCTCGGGAGGAGCATAAGCAAGCTAGATGTCCCTTGCTTAATTGCAGGCTCCAGGGATTGAAGCGGGTGGCCCTGTTATGAAGATCTGGTGGTCTACTGCTGAACTCTGCTCCCTTCCTGCTTTTCAAAGACTGCAAGACTTTTGCAAAAAGAGGCAGCTATCTTAGAATCATAGAATCATAGAGTTGGAAGAGACCACAAGGGCCATCGAGTCCAACCCCCTGCCAAGCAGGAAACACCATCTTGTTAAAGGTGAAGCGGTTGGTAGGTCTTGCACCTGTGGCTTCTCTGAACTGAACCGGCCAAGGAAAAGCTTCTCTGTGCATGAAAAAGTAACCAGTGTCTTGGTTCCAACAGACCCAAGACTTTGAGGGGCTTGATTAAATAAGTGCAAGTCCTTCTGACTGGGCAAAATGTGGAAGTTTTAGTTCAGCTGCCAAGACAGGCCACGCAGCCTTAGATTTCCCCAGGGAGCCAGCCTGACAAAGAGTTAAGCTGACACTTCTAGGCATGCCGTTAATGATTTCCCCGCCCCTCTGAAATTACTGAATGAGGTCTTTCCAGCGTGAAGAAAGGACTATGAACTGGTGGAGAGAGAGAGAGAGAGAGAGAGAGAGAGAGAGAAAGAAATAATGGCAGGAGCTTAATTAACAAAAATGCTTTACCTTCTGAAATTCAATGTGAGAGGGGATGGGAGAGATCATTCAGCCTTGTTATTCATTAAGGGGGTAGCTTCCATCCCAAGTTTTCCCTGTGCTAAAACCATTAAATTAGGTACTACTTTGACGATAGCGTCAAAGGCCAGAGACAAGAAATCGTTCAAAAGAGCAGAAGGCATGGAAGGTGTTCTGGAAATACTGCGGATTTCTCTTACCCCGGTGTAGAAGAAGAAGAGTTTGGATTTGATATCCCGCTTTATCACTCCCCTTCAGGAGTCTCAAAGCGGCTAACATTCTCCTTTCCCTTCCTCCCCCACAACAAACACTCTGTGAGGTGAGTGGGGCTGAGAGACTTCAGAGAAGTGTGACTGGCCCAAGGTCACCCAGCAGCTGCATGTGGAGGAGCAGGGAAGCGAACCCGGTTCACCAGATTATGAATCTACTGCTCTTAACCACTACACCACACTAGGAAAAGCATTTCTGTCATGCTGCCATTGGCCTTGCCTGCACATCACTCTAAAGCCAGCTTCAACAACCTGGTGCCTCCAGATTCCCATCAGCCCCGGCCAGCTTGAAGGGACCACTACGGATCTCTAGCGCACTTTCACACGAACCCCAGGAACATTTGGAAAATAATGGGGCAGGACAGGTGCCGAGAGCCCCTTTGGCGTTTCCCGAATTTCAGTACAAACTGTGGAACTGAAACCAGGGGCAGGGGGGTGGAGTCGCTTGCGTCTTCAACAGTGCAAACTTCAAAAAGCAAACAAGGCTAACAAACAAGCAGACTGATGCCCAGTTCTCCTTGTAAGCATTCTGCCTTGTTGGGCTGTTGCAGCTACAGAGGTCAAGTGGGTTGCACATTTAATTCAGAAGGATGGTGTAATGGTTCTAGGGGTTGCTCGTGCGTAAACCGGCGCCACACCTGGCTGGGTTGCCTGAGTGAACCCTTTCTGTCTGGACAGCCACTCGGCCGTGGCTGTCTCAATCGCTGGCAGAATCCGTCAGTGGGCGTTTCTTGAACTTCTTCCAGCATAAAAGTTCTTTGACGCCTAGTCTCCGCCTACTCTCCCTGTGCGGAAGCCTTCTGCGCAGGGAGGGTGTGGGCATCGGAGGACCCGTGCTCTCCCCACTGGTCCCCGGCGAGGAGTCTTGGAGCCACCTCACCGATTCCCCCATCTGCCCCCCTCCTCCACTGGTGCTACGCTGATTTCCTTCCCCAGAAGATGTGCTGCTTCTCTCCCTCCCGGGACGCTCTCCGGAAGCCCTCCCTCTCCTTCTGGCTCTTATGGCAGTTCCCTGACAGATGGCATCTTGGCTGGTTAAGGGAAAGAAACTAGGAGCTCAAGATGAGGAACATCTAAAGGAGTTGGGCATGTTTAGCCTGGAAAAGAGGAGACTGAGAGGAGATATGATAGCCATTCTCAAGTATTGTCACATGGAAGATGGAGCAAGCTTGCTTTCTCTTGCTCTCCTTCCTTAGAGGTTTTTGAGCAGATGTTGGATGTTCATCAGTCATGGATGCTTTCGTTGAGATTCCGGCATTGCAAATGGTTGGACTAGATGATCCACACACCCCTTACAACTCTGATTCTATGAATGTGTGTATGAATGCCGAAGGCTCTCAATGTGAAAACTGCCATCCTATATTATGGCTCCTCATTTGATCATCCCATTCCTTCTCCTAGGAACCCTGAAGCTTAAAATCGTCAATTCAAACCCCAAGACTTGCCAACCGCATCGATAGCAGACAGGCCCAAAGTGTCTTCTAAGCTTCAAAGACTTCCAGTTGGCTTCTTATGCCAAATACCACAGGGTTGGTACAACTCAGTTTCTGCCAACCTGGTGGCCGCCAGATGTTCTGGACCACATCTCCCATCAGCCATAACAGCTGTACTCCAAAACATCTGGAGGGCATGAGGTTGGGGGAGGACTGTTAGAGCTACACCTTCATCAAAGTTAAATGGGACTGATTTCTCCATTATTCCATCACTGGACTACAACTCCCAGCAAGCCTGATCATTCTCAATGCCGGCTTTGGCTGATGAGAGTTGTAGTTCAACAAAGCTACCTGGGCCTTAAAAATAACCCCCCTCTAGGCAGAAACAGTAGCCAGCCTTGATCCCAGAAGCGGTCCCTTAGGCCAGAGGTGTCTATCCTTTGAAAATTCAGAGATGGCGGAAAGAGCGTTTATAACCTTACTGAGAACCTAGACAATTTTCCCTGTGGCCTAAATCTGGCGTTTTAGGATATAGCCAAAAAGCACTTCTGGGGATTCCTGATATCGGGCAGCACATACTGGCACCATTTGCCATGTGATGGCGGAGAGACTGGTTTCAACTCAAGGCCCCAACAGCTGAGGTAAATGCTGAGGTGTTCGTTATGCTGAATTAACATAATATAACACGCCAGGTCACACCCAATCCTATTCAAGTACACTTCCCACCCTCTACTGCAGGAGTCACCAAGGTCTCCATACCTCCAATGGCGCCTGCAAAAAAAAAGTCTCTGCAAAATTCCCCTCAGAAATTCACAATGCAGGAGAGACCCTGTTCAATCTTTCTGCTCAGATCCTGTTGGCTCCCCCTTCCCCAGCAGCTGTTTTTGCATCATGCCGCACTCTTGTGGCAGCCATCTTGGATGACGGCACATCCCCGCGACGGCCATTTTGTGACCGGCGCCCACGGCATTTTCTCAAAATTCAAAATGTGCCGGCTGGCCCAATATACGGTTGGCATCCCCCTGCGCTGCAGAAGTCAACCGATGATTTAATTATAGTTGGCAAGACCTTCCCGGTATTTTTGTTCTAACGAGTCAAGTTCAGGCATTCTGCATGAGCAGGAAATATCGAACCCCATCTCTGCCCCCAACTTTCCCCCACAGAGCAGGGAAGGATGACTTCTACCCGTGTTTTCCTGAACGTGAGGTTAAGCCTCCTGGCGACTGGGAACTCTGCTTTTGTCTTGATTTACTTCCTTATGATTACATTCAGATCCCACCTCCCCTCTAAAGCAACGGTTCTCAACCTGTGGGTCCCCAGATGTTGTTGGACTACAACTCCCATCATCCCTGACCACTGGTCATGCTGGCTAGGAATGATGGGAGTTGTAGTCCAACCACACCTGGGGACCCACAGGTTGAGAAACGCTGCTCTAAAGAGTTCAGGGCAGCGTGCTCTCTCTCTCTCCCCATTTTATTCTCACAACAACCCTGTGAGGTAGGTTAGGCTGAGGGGCTGTGACCGGGCCAAAGTCACCCGGCAAGCTTCACAGCCAAGTGAAGGATCTGAACCTTGGTTTCTCGGGTCCCAATCCAATGCTCTGAGCGCTACACCACAGGAGCATTTCCGACCACATGGAAGATTCCAGCAAATGTACTCGACATCCCATTTCAGACCTTCTGTGCTCAACAAGGGAACAGCAGGATGGAGCTGAGGCCCAGAAGATATTCACGGCTCTGTGGCTCCTTTATGGTTTGATATTTCCTCCAGGCAGAATAAACGTTCTCGAAATTTATTTCGCACCGCAATAAGCAGTTTCCGTTCAAAGCTTCCCCTCAAAGAAGTATGCCTTACAAAAAAATGTTTGTGATTTTCCCCTGCAGGGGTTCCCAGGCAAGAACTGACGCAGCGAGAGGACGGCCATTTTCAAAACTCCCCACAGGCCTGCTTCCAAAAAGTCTCATTGCCAAGACCCTCCCCGTTCCCCGCCCTCATCCCCAAACCTTGACAACTGAAGGATATAGCTCCCCAAAACTGAAAACGGGGAACCGGGTCCCAAATCAGAGCAACGTTTAAAACGTGAACAGAACCTAACGACAATCCCGAAACGTCCGTCGTCAAACGACCCCATCGGGTTTTTGTTTTTCCTTCGTAAAAAAGCATCTCCTACGAAAATTATAAAAGGAAGCTGGTTCGCAACCACAATCACAACAATAATTTCATCTGTAAAATTCCCACCAGCTCTATTTCCTAACACATGACTGCTACCTGAAAAGGAATCCACAAATAATAAGAGCTTTTTAAAAAAGGATTTTGACCAGCTTACGCCTGGGTTCCTATTGCACTTTCCTCTCCCTTTGCTTGAGCAAACCCCCCCTTTGCTCTCTTCCCCTCTCCTTCTCTCTCTTTGCTTGAACGGCATCGGGTTCGAATTCAGAAGCAGGAAGAAAGGAAGGAGGGCTCTGGCAAACCACCTTACTATTCCACCTGCCCATGGATGTGGGGCGCCTGACCCACACAGGGGGTTATGTACAATCCGCAGAGGTTTCCGATGGAAGAATCTTAGCGGCCGTTCCTCGCTTCGTTCTCTTCTTCCAGTGGTGAAAACAAAATGTCCCGTGATTTAAAGTGGTTTTTCGTTTTTAAAAAAGGGATGAGCAGAAGGGGCCCAGCATATACTGGGAGTAGCTCATCCCTCCTTCCGCCCCATTACCCTGGGCTGTAAACTAATCATTAGTTTTGTTTTGTTTTCTCCCCCCCAAAAAACGACGGCTTATTTCTCTGGCATTTTACTGGACCCCCCTTTCTTGCTCTGGGGGGGCTTGTTACCTCGCTCTCTCTCATCGGGGCTGAAGTCCGCAACCTCCCAGGGCCCCGTCGGTTTCTTATGGTTCGTCTTGCCTATCTCTTTGCTTTTGGCGGAAGATTCCGGAGGCCTTTCCTTCGGTTTCCGCCCCCTCTTCTTCCCGTCTGTGCTTTTCTTCTTCTCCTCGTGGCTGGCAGCGGTCGGCTCGCTGGTCTTTTTCTTCCGGATGGCCTCCGTGGAAGTCCGGAACCAGTTCTGCGTTCAAGGAATGAAAGGAGAACAGAGTCGGGAACTCGATTCGGACGCGGCGCGGAATAGCGGCGGCCGCGGCTCTGCCACAATGCCACAACTACCAGCAAATGTGGCAGACAACAACTAAATGAAGCACCTCATCCCCACTTGAACCATTCTGAGCTGCAATCGCCTGCCTCAGTTTGGGGGTTTGCCCCCAAATTGGGTGAACCAAGGAGACAAAAGGTGACTTAGGAAGGGAGGAAAGCCAACAGGCAGCTAACTGCCTAGAGAATCCAGACATGCAGAGAGACAGAGAGCTGCTTTTCAGTATGTTTCTTGGAATAAAAAATACAGTCATACCTCGGGTTACAGATGCTTCAGGTTGCATTTTTTTGGGTTACGGACAGCCGAAATCCGGAAGTACCGGAACGGGTTACTTCCAGGTTTCGGCGGTCACACATGTGCATAAGCACCAAATTGCAACCTGTGCGCGTGCAGACGTGCCGCTGCGAGTTGTGAACGTGCATCCCACATGGATCATGTTCGCAGCATCCACTGTACACGGTGTTATGTACTGACGTTCTCACCCTGGCCACCAGGGGGTATTGTGTACAGTGGTACCTCTGGATGCAAACAGGATCCGTTCCGGAGCCCTGTTCGCATCCTGAAGCGAACGCAACCCGCGTCTGCACATGTCACGATTCCGCGCATGATGTCATTTTGAGCGTCTGCGCATGCGAGCAGCGAAACCCGGAAATAACGTGCTCCGTTGCTTTCGGGTCGCCGCGGAGCGCAACCCCAAAATGCTTAACCCGAAGCGACTTCAACCCGAGGTATGACTGTATATAGTTTTCACTCAGGTCCACGTAAGTTAATTTAGGCGGGAAACCCTGGGCTGTTGTTGTTACAATGTGGACAGCCGGCTGCCTATAAAAGCAGGCCGGCTGAGCTGTTTGCTGTTCTGTTCAATTCCAGCTTACTTATAAAGAACTACCGTATTTTTTGCTCTATAAGACTCCCTTTCTCCCTCCTAAAAAGTAAGGGGAAATGTGTGTGCGTCTTATGGAGTGAATGCAGGCTGCGCAGCTATCCCAGAAGCCAGAACAGCAAGAGGGATCGCGATCCCTCTTGCTGTTTTGGCTTCTGGGATTCAGAATTTTTTTTCTCTTGTTTTCCTCCTCCAAAAACTGGGTGCGTCTTGTGGTCTGGTGCGTCTTATAGAGCGAAAAATACGGTACTTGGAGAAATCTCTGTGTCGTCTGCTATGTCCACCCACTACTTAATACACGGAGATCAGGAAATGGGGCTGTTCCCCGGAGTGCCCGCTCTTCCCCCCTGGCTACTGACTCCTGCTGCCTACGGTGGCCGACAAGGGAATCTTTCCTTTTCTGTTTGGCTTTCCGCTCAGAGACACGAAGAGCATGCCTGGCTCTCTTTCAAGGGGCATGGGGTCAACCAGCTGCTGTACTGTTTCAACGACATCTGACTCCTGTCCCTGTTCAGGACTAGGGCATCAGCTTAATCTGCTACGAGGGCTGAGACCCTCCCTGCCTGTGGACTGTCTCGCCAGAGTGGTGCATGCTCTGGTTATCTCCCGCTTGGACTACTGCAATGCGCTCTACGTGGGGCTACCTTTGAAGGTGACCCGGAAATTACAACTAATCCAGAATGCGGCAGCTAGACTGGTGACTGGGAGCGGCCGCCGAGACCACATAACACCGGTCTTCAAAGACCTACACTGGCTCCCAGTACGTTTCCTAGCACAATTCAAAGTGTTGGTGCTGACCTTTAAAGCCCTAAACAGCCTCGAACCAGTATACAGTGGTACCCCGCAAGGCGAATGCCTCGGAAGACGAAAAACTCGCAAGACGAAAGGGTTTTTTGTTTTCTGAGGTGCTTCGCAAGACGGATTTTCCTAAGGGCTTGCTTCGCTAGACGAAACGGCCCTGCCTCTCGTGTCATGGCGACGGTCACTGCACGCACGCACGCTCGCTTCCCCGCTCCTCCGGCTCCCTCCCACCTTCCGGCTGACGGTTAGTGCCTTGCGCCGCTGCCCACCCCCCTCGCGCGCTCCCCTCAGAGAGCCGTTGCTGCCAGCGCCTCTCTCTCTCTGGAGTCGCGCTCCTGAGCCCCGCCGCCCTCCAGCAGCCGCGTCGCACGGTGGCCACAACGTGCGGGTGAGTCTGAGGTACCGGCTGCGGCAGGTGTCCTGCTTCTCCCCGACCCTCCCCGCCATTGTCAGTGTTTAAATGCAGTGGTGCTTCGCAAGACGAAAAAACCCGCGGAACGAATTAATTTTGTCTTGCGAGGCACCACTGTATCTGAAGGAGCGTCTCCACCCCCATCATTCTGCCCAGACACCGAGGTCCAGCTCTGAGGGTCTTCTGGTGGTTCCCTTGCTGCGAGAAGCCAAGTTACAGGGAACCAGGCAGAGGGCCTTCTCAGTAATGGCGCCCGCCCTGTGGAATGCCCTCCCACCAGTTGTTGAAGAGAACAACAACTACCAGACTTTTAGAAGACATCTGAAGGCAGCCATGTTTAGGGAAGCTTTTAATGTTTAATAGACTATTTTAATGTTCTGTTGAAAGCCGCCCAGAGTGGCTGGGGAAACCCAGGCAGGTGGGCGGGGTATAAATAATAAATTATTATTATTATTATTATTATTATTATTATTATTATTATTATTATTATTCCTGTTCCTCACCCTCCACGATTCCCCAGCTCTTTTCTTCCTCTTCTGGGAAGTCTCCCATCTCAAACCACCACAATCTTGGGTCCATATCCTCTCCCTTCTTTCTCTGGAAGGCTCTTGGGGTGAGGGTCCTAACCATTTGCCCAATCCCTAACTGGGAGTTACCTAGACTGCCTTTGATGCAGGGTATGATGAACGGCCTAAAGTCCCCTCCCCTTCATGAAACCCTCCGCACAACCCCCCCGCCCCAAATTAGCTACTGGAAAAGAAGGCAGCAAATCTGGGGGACTAATTTCAGTCAGCTGGAAGTTCGAAATTTGCTCCTATATTATTAGAAAAGAATAATGATTCATTCCAGCTCACTGGGACCACTCTTCTGTAGGCCTCACGAGAGTTTCAGCTTTCAGCGGGAGGGGGGGGGGCCGGACTCCCCCCAAAGTCCTTTGCTGACAAGGCCTGGTACTTACCTCCGAGTGAGTCTTAATGATGTGGTACTTGACTCCGCTTTCTGAGCTGAACTCCTTCTGACACAGAAGACAACGATACTTCCCCACGGAGTGGTCT
Source organism: Podarcis tiliguerta (assembly GCF_965153285.1). Classification (NCBI taxonomy): domain Eukaryota; kingdom Metazoa; phylum Chordata; class Lepidosauria; order Squamata; family Lacertidae; genus Podarcis; species Podarcis tiliguerta. Next base: position 6,262,149 of record NC_139539.1, read on the forward strand.
CCCTGCAAGACAAAGGTCCGGCCGTGTGAGCTCAGCCCCAGAAGATATCTTGGAGATGTGTTGATCATCTACATAGGACAGATTTGTCCTTCGCACTGTGCCATTCAGGCTCCAGGGAAACTTCAGGTCCCTTCATATATGGAGTAGGATTCAGATAGAACCTCCCCTGGGGATCTGGGGAAGGGTTAATGCTCACCGGGACCTCTCAGAACCTATCCTGCACTCATGCATTTGGAAACTTAGCAGAAAGGGTGCACCTGGCTTGCTCAGGTGAGATGGAGGGCAAAGGATGAGGGTTTTTTGGCAGAGGAGCTTACAGCCCCCGCCTTACCTAAGGTCCATTCTGAGGTTGTTGTTAGCATCTGTACTATACAGCGGTACCTCGGGTTAAGTACTTAATTCGTTCTGGAGGTCCGTTCTTAACCTGAAACTGTTCTTAACATGAAGCACCACTTTAGCTAATGGGGCCTCCCGCTGCTGCCGCGCCGCCGGAGCACAATTTCTGTTCTCATCCTGAAGCAAAGTTCTTAACCTGAAGCATCACTTCTGGGTTAGCGGAGTCTGTAACCTGAAGCATATGTAACCTGAAGCGTATGTAACCTGAGGTACCACTGTATTTGCACTGTAAATGTATTTCACAAAGAATCAAAGGTGGCAGTTGGTTTGCTTATTTTGTTATCGTCGTTTCCTTGAGAACATGGGAGCGTGGTGACTTCAAGCAGCAGACGCTGTCTGGAGGAGTTTGTGAGGACAGGCAAGCTATGGGTTATTAACTTACGCACTGCTATGAAGCAGTTTTGATAGCAAAAGGACCAAGCCCTCTCTTGGGCTCAAGGGAGAGAAACACATTAATATGTAAATTTAATATAACAACAACAACAACAATAATAATTGAATAATACCTGTTCAACTGTTGCCAGCCTGACAAGTAAAGATTTATCTTCAAGTCTTGTGCAAGGCATCTGTTTCATCACAAAAGAAGCTAACAGCTGTCTGTTGCTGAAGCAACATCTTCCACTTGCCCCAGCTTAAACCCCTTGCGGAGCTGGCCATCCCCGACGTTGCGCCAGCCCACCCAAGCTGCCACGTGGAGCAGAGCAGCAGCTTCATTCTACACTGCAGCCCGCTACGAGGAGCAGAGGCTTCCTCTAATTTATGGCCGAACCTGATCAATAAAGCTTTTGAAACTTCTCTTCTGGGTTGCCGAGCAGCTAATTAAAACCCTGGATTTCTGCTACCGCTGACCTTGCGGAAAACGAATGAGCTCCCTACTCTGCCTCCATCTGCCACTAGAGAATGCGTAATATATTCTTTATTGACAATGAGGTGATGTACGAGCTCCCAGCGGGAGAGGGGATGTAGTGAGAGTCGCGGGAGCATGCTTGCAGCTGGATCTGTGGCATTAATGCGAAGCTGGCAAGCACCGGACATCGAGCATAGTTGCATCTTCACACAACTGGGAGCATCTGAATGAACCAGCCAGCCGCTTTCTGATCCATCAGAAAATTAACGAGGGGCTTGAATCTGGCAGAGGGCGCTGAAAGCTGAGGGCGGGGAGTGAGAGTTGGGAAAAGGATTTCTGCCTATGGGAAGGGTTCTCAACATTGCCATTATATGACCCCTTTGCGGGTTTTGGATACCACTGGCTATGGCATCCTCCAGAGCTGCCTCTGAAGAAGGTTCGGAAACTTCAGCTGTTGCAGAATTCAGTGGCCAGGTTGCTCCATGGAGCAAGACAGTTTGAGCATATTATACTGATCCTGGCCCAACCGCACTGGCTGCCAATTAGTTTCTAGGCCCAATTCAAAGTGCTGAATTTGACCTATAAAGCCTTAAACATCTCAGGACCTCAATTCCTCAAGGACTGCCTCTACCCATATGAACTGACCCAGACCCTGAGATCACCATCTGAGGCCCTTTGCTGTGTGCCTCCTCCATGAGAAATCCGTAGGGTGGCAACACGAGAGCAGGGCCTTTTGTGCAGTGGCTCCCCGTCTGTGGAATGCTCTCCCCAGGGAGGCTCGCCTGGCGCCTTCACTGTACATCTTTAGGCACCAGGCAAAAATCTTCCTCTTCAACCAGTTCTTTGCCTGATTAACATTATGTGTCCTTTTTATACATGTTTGCAGGAGCAGGGTGGTTATTGTTTTGTTTTTGCTTTCATTATGTATTTTGTGTTTTTATTTTGTATTCTGATGCTGTGAACCGCCCTGAGATCTTCCTGATGAAGGGCGGTATACAAATTTAATAAATAATAACAATGAAGTTGGGCTATCGGCCTCTTAAACGCCTTACCTTGTTGCAGTTTGCAAGGTGGGCTTTCAAACCGGACACACTGGAATAGATGGCAGCGCAGCACTGGAAGCGAAAACAGCGCAGCACATGGTAAGAAGGGTTCTGTACTCTCCCCCCCTTCCTTTCCCCCTTTCATGGGGCTGCAGCGACCCCCCCCCCTCCGAATCCCCACAAGGCTCTCCTTCTTTGCAAGCTCCCTCTCGCCGTCACAAGGTTAATTTTACAGGCGATCCGCCTGTTGGGATCTTGCCACATGCTTCTAATTACTGTTAATGAGAGTCATGTGGCTCCGTTGCTGGCAGGCAAAACACGTCCCTAAATGGACCTTTGAACATTCAAGGCGCTTTCAAGCAGTTACGGGAGGCCTGCTGGGCGACGGGAGATCTTACGGCACCGCCGGTCGCGAGTCTGATGTGGAAAGGGAAATTGGGCTAATCGCCTGGGCAGAGACGCTATCCGTTTCAGAGCCGCGCACCTTTTCAAAGTGGCTGTGCTAACCAGCTAATGCCTCTTACCTGTTCCGGGAACAACGTCCCTCCCACCTCCCTGCTAACAAGACTTTCTTGGAGATCAGAGAGAGGCAACTTTTTCGACTCAGGGACTGGGCACCCTGGCCGTGAAACCTTAAGAACAGGAGAACTCAGAAAGAGATCTGTTCCAATCTGCAGCATGTCCATAACACAGGATAAAACATAACATCCCTTTCGTTTTCCAATCAGCCCTGCAGAAAGCAAGGCACTCACGTTATTAGGGCAGTTGATGTGTCCTTTTTCCTTCACTTCATTTTTCCAGGTTTCCAGAAGCCTCGGGTTCAGCTTCGGAAGCCCAGGACGGGTGTAGTTTAGCTGCCAGGCAAGAAGCAGGGGTTAATCAACTTCGGCATCTAAAACACAGCTCTACAAAAAACTGCATTATTATTCTTTTAATCTGCTTATTATCTCAACAAGTTTTCCCCCAAAAACCGATTCTGTTATTTTCATTTTCCCAAGTTTAAAAAGATTGGCTGGAGCGTGTGTGTGTATGTATGTTTCACCGAAATGAACAAATCTTTAACTGGATGAAATCAAGAAGAGTGTATTTTGTCACAGGCAGTGTGACAAAGGAGAGCTCAACCAGTGGCAGAGAAAGAAAACACTGAGGACCTTGCACATATGCACATCTAGTAGGCTAATAATAATAATAATAATAATAATAATAATGTATTATTTATACGCCACCCATCTGGCTGAGTTTCCCTAGCCACTCTGAATGGATTCCAACCAAATATTAAAAACACAATACAGCATCAAACATTAAAAACTTCCCTAAACAGGGCCACCTTCAGATGTCTTTTAAAGGTAAGATAGTTGCTTATTGCCTTGACATCTGATGGGAGGGCATTCCACAGGGCGGGCGCCACTACCAAGAAGGCCCTCTGTCTGGTTCCCTATAACTTGGCTTCTCGCAGTGAGGGAACCGCCAGAAGGCCCTTGGAGCTGGACCTCAGTGTCCGGGCAGAACGATGGGGTGGAGACGCTCCTTCATGTATACAGGACCGAGGCCGTTTAGGACTTTAAAGGTCAGCACCAACACTTTGAATTGTGCTCGGAAACATACTGGGAGCCAATGCAGATCTCTCAGGACTGGTGCTATATGGTCCCGGCAGTCACTCCCAGTCACCAGTCTAGCTGCCACATTCTGGATTAATTGCAGTTTCCGGGTCACCTTCAAAGGTAGCCCCACGTAGAGCGCATTGCAGTAGTCCAAGCGGGAGATAACTAGAGCATGCTAACTCAGTACAACACTAGTAGCTAGTGGAGAGGCCTGCTAGCCCTGGCTGAAGCACGATCACTGCAAGCAACAACAGAGTGGTACTGAAGCTGCGAGCCCTGCTATCCACAGAGCTACACCTGGTCCTGCAAAAACGATTCCCTAAGCTTGGCTTCTCTGGTCAGGCACAGAAAGAGAGCCTGTCTGATTTCCAATTTGTTTCCAAACCAGCCAATTGAAGGACCTCCAAGCCACACACCCCAACACGGGCCCCAGACCGACCACAGACCCTGTTTCCCCTGCACCCCGCCTTCAGGTAAGTGACGGGCTCTCACTCGCTTTGTCTCTGGGACCAAGTCATCCTTCATCCTCCGTTTGGTCCAGTCCTTGGCTAGCTCGTCCTCGGCGATTTCCTGCAAGTGGAAGACGGCGACCTGGGCTGACGTGCGCCGGATCCTGCCGCTGGGAGTCCTCTCGAAATCTTCGACGAGGCTGACTTCAGGCTTGATCTCGGGCTGTTCAGGAGGCTGAGAAGACGGGGGGAAAGGGGGTGAAGGTGGAAAGGGCTACCCAAAGAACAACAACCAGTGTCAGCCCCATCTTCTGCATCAGCATGAAGAAGCCTGGGTACTCTATGTCAAGGGCTGTCACCAGGATCCACAAGCCAGAGAATGAGCTTTTAAGCTCCCGCCAGGTTTGGATTTAACTTGCGTACAGTGGTGCCTCGCAAGACGAAAAGAATCCGTTCCGCGAGTCTCTTCGTCTTGCGGTTTTTTCCGTCTTGCGAAGCAAGCCCATTAGCGGCTTAGCGGGCTTAGCGGATCAGCTGATAAGCTGCTTAGCGGATCAGCTGTTAAGCGGCTTAGCAGCTTGGGGAAAAGGGGGGGGGGAGGAAAAAAACCCCGCAGGAACTCGCAAGACATTTTCGTCTTGCAAAGCAAGCCCATTGGAAATTCGTTTTGCGAAGCACCTCCAAAACGGAAAACCCTTTCGTCTAGCGGGTTTTCCGTCTTGCGAGGCATTCGTCTTGCGGGGCACCACTGTACTTTCAACCAGCCTGCCTTCAGCTGCGTACACTCATAATCGTGCATGTTAAATGTGTGTGAGATGTTGCTGCACTGTATTTAAAATAATTACAATGCTGCCTTCTATTAAAAGGGGGGGGGGGAATCAAGGTGGTTCAGAGTCACCCAAAACAAAAAAAAAATCATTAAAATAAGGAGTATTGAAACCAAATTTAGCAAGCTGAGACAACTGCTGAGAGGAGAAATAGGTTTTGCAGAAACACCACCAGCGGATCACTGTTGCCTTGCCAAACTAGCAAAAATGTTGATAAAAAAAAAAGATAAACGTTGGAAATGCAATGAAACAGAAGCAACCTTTTTCCACATGTGGTGGTCCTGTAAAGTAATCGGGGAACCCTTGGAAGTAATTTGCAATGATTTAAAAAAGATATTCATAAAAACCTTCCTCCCAAAGCCCAAGACATTCCTTTTGGGAATGGTAAAAAAAAAGAAAATATGTATTATTATTATATGCCACCAACGCGGCCAGAATTTTACTGGCACAAAGGTGGAGAACGAGTATGGTACCCACCAGAGAAGAGTGGAAGTTTGAAAATGCTTGAATATGCTGAACTGGCAGCAGGAATAGGGTAAGAGAAAAGTATGATAAAGGATATAAGGAGGACTGGAAAATGTTTATTGAATATTTTAAAGAACCAGTATAAACAAGTAAATAACCTAGCTTGTCTTGAGTAAACCCGGCAGAATAGGCGCTAACAGAAATTAGCAGAGGAAGAAATTTGAAGAGTAAAAATTTGGAATAGGCAATTTAGTAGAAAAGTACAGAAACCAGGAAAAGGGTGGAAGGAGAGTCACTAGGCATTTACCGTATTTTTCGCTCTATAAAACGCACCAGACCACAAGACACACCTAGTTTTTGGAGGAGGAAAACAAGAAAAAAAATATTCTGAATCTCAGAAGCCAGAACAGCAAGAGGGATCGCTGCACAGTGAAAGCAGCAATCCCTCTTGCTGTTCTGGCTTCTGGGATAGCTGCGCAGCCTGCATTCGCTCCATAAGACGCACACACACTTCCCCTTACTTTTTAGGAGGGTAAAAGTGAGTCTTATAGAGCAAAAAATACGGTAGTTATATGTCAAGATTGGTATGAAAGTTGTACAATTGAGGGGCGGAGGAAAGGGGGCGTGTGTGGTTTTTTTGCTTGTTTTGCATTAAAAATACAAATAAAAACTATTTTTCTAAAAACAACAACAAAAGATGAGGAAACACTTTGCAAAATGTAATGTCTTGCAGCATAATGATACTCAACAGCATGACAACAGCATGGAGGGATGAGGCTCATGGGGTCTTACCGCGGACGGATGCTCTGACCGGACATGGTAGTCGTGTCCTGCTTTCGACTTGTAGGCCTTCCCGCAGTGCAGGCAGGTGAAGACGGGCTTCTCCACCTCGGAGAGCTGCTTCCCGCACCGCTTCTGGTGGTACTGGTACCCCATAAGGCTGGAGAAAGTAGCCACGCATCCCTGCAGGAAGAGGAACAGGAGAAACACGGTGGGAATGCCAGAAACCTAGATGGGTTCAAAAGCAGGTGAGACCAGCTCACAAGGCTACCAATAATTACCAAAATGATTATACATTCTTTATCAATCTTCTGAGAAAAAGACAAAACCTTGTACAAAGCCACAGAGACTTGCGAACTACCCAACCGAAGATGAACTTATAATGTCTGATTGAATGGATTTTTCATCTTCGGTTGGCTTTTTCCCTGCCCCCAAGAACTCCAATTTCCAGGGTATTTCAACCATCAATCTGTCTTTCCAGAGAACATTCATGACCCTTAACAAACTACAATTCCCAGAATTCGCTGGGGGAAAGTCATGACTTTTTAAAGGGGAGTGATATTGCTTTAAACGTAAAGTGAAGTTGCGGGCCATAGATTTATCTCTGTTAAGACAGCACATCCACGCTGCCTTGCGCCCCACAGCAAAAGAGAGAGCTTAACAGCTCTCCGCCTTGCTTACTGGGCTCTGGAATGCTCTCGTGAGATCCCAGGATCTTGTACAAGCATCCCAGAGCCCAGTAAGCAAGGCAGAGAGTTTAAAAGCTCTTTTAAACCCTGAACAAAGAGAGCTTTTGAGTTCTCTGCCTTCTGGGCGTTAAATGTGTGTGATTTCAAGCAGCTGGCCTTCAACGCGCCTGACAAACATGCGTAAGATGTGATCGTACTGAAAAACTCACTGGCTTCCCCAACTCTTTTTTAAAAAAATAATAATATTTATTCAAGTTTCCACAAATACAAAGATAAAGTTAAGAAAAAAAACCCAAATACAATAAAGTAGAAAGAGGAAAAAGGGGAAAAAGTAAAAATTTAAAAATACATAAAAACACCCCCTCCACCCCACCAACAACAAAAAAAAAGAAAACAAAATACAAAAACATTAAAAAAGAAAACACTTCCATTTTTCAAATTCCATCTTTCAATAACTTATTTCCTCGGCCTCCTCCCACCTCCCTTTTTGTATTCCAGTTGTTAATCAGATCAGCAAATTCTTTCCATCTTTCACTGCTTACTCGCTTATTTGCCTTAGTCCATTTAAATCTTATTCTCCCATCAGCGTCTAAAAATTGTCCAAACTTCAATCTACTAAACGAAGAAAAGAAAAAAAGAGACGAAAAAACCTTAAATCTTATGCCCTTAAATCCTAATATCATATACCCTTAAATCTTAATATCTCAAAACTTTATCTTATTTCCACTGAAGCCAAATAGTGTCATTCCACCATCTCCCAAAAGTTCTTAATCATACACCCAACACTTTCTCTGCTGGAAATATTAGCTAAGAGAGAAAAGAAGTACCTCAACAGGGCATTTTAGTTTCCCCATCTGCTTTAGTACTTTCCTCAGCCTCTCCCGCTCTTCGTGCTCGCTGAGAGGGGCAGCAGCTTCCACAGGAACTGGCTGCAGGGAAGGAATCGAGACAACCCACAATGTTAATCTAGCCTTTCGTACACGCCGTGGGCCCTTGTCTGCCTCACACCCCAGAAAGAGGCATTTTATAAAAGGCAGGAAGGCCGCCAGCACCCTGGCGCCATTATCCAAGACTATGCATCTATTGCAGAGTGATGCCAGCGCAGAAAAGTGAGAATCTCTGATTTCCTCTTTTTAATTATTTTTTTACAGCCCTCGTGGTTGCAAAGGCATGTTCCTGGTGAGATTTCAGGTGCCAGAGGGGTTGTGGAACAAGATTAATAGTCATGGGGTCTGGAGGCCCCAGTGCCCAGCACAGCTCCTTGCCCCTTTACCCTGCCCCCGACTACTAGAAGGGCAATAAATAGCACACATTCCAAAAACACGGGTTGGAAGACAAGGGAAATTATGCAAACTTGTGAAAAGCACACAAGTTGTGGACTCCGGCTTGTTCGAGGGCAGTATGTTGCCACAGTGCAGAATATTCATTTACTTGTTTTACATGCGAGTTTCCTACCTTGTTGACGTGCTCGGCCATGGTGTGGTAATTCAACCCGGCTTTGGACTTGAATTGCTTCTTGCAGTGCTGGCATTTCAAGGCATCCTGCAGCTGAAGCAAGCGGAACGAAAAGTCAACACACCAAAAACTGGTTTTCAGAAGCATAGCTGCCTCTGGCCCAGTGGGGCAGAGTGCAGCCATCACAACCAATAGCCGCTGATAGCCTTATCCTCCAAAATAATAGTAGTAGTAATAATAATAATAATAGTAGTAGTAGTAGTAGCAGGATTTGTTAAAAATGTATATTTTACCACCAGGCCCTTACTAGCAACAAAATAATAAAATATACAGGCAACTCTCCATTTGCATATGTTCAATATTTGTGTAACTGCGCACACACACATGCATCACTGCGAACCTGGAAGTGACTAGGAAAAGAGCAAAAATGGCCCTAAAAGAGTGCAGAAAGGGAAAACACAGCACGAAAACAGGACCTAGCAATCCCACAAGTCTTTGCAAGTGAAATCCCAGGAGCCCTTGCACCGACTTTCCGAGGCCTGTGAAGCGTTGGGAGTTTGCTTTCCATCCAAGGAGGTTTGGATGGAGTGATTGGGGAGTTTGCAGGCTTTTGTCAATGGTGTTCCCAATTTATGCGATTTCACTTACGTGCACAGTGCCTCAGACCGTAACCTCCGTGTAAATGGGGAGTTGCCTGTATCTATATCCATATAGATACAGCAGGCAGGTGTGGAGGACTCCCTGGTCCTGAATGGGGAAACTGTGCCCCTGAAGGACCAGGTGCGCAGCCTGGGAGTCATTTTGGGCTCACAGCTGTCCATGGAGGCACAGGTCAATCCTGTGTCCAGGGCAGCTGTTTATCAGCTCCATCTGGTACACAGGCTGAGACCCTACCTGCCCACAGACTGTCTGGCCAAAGTGGTGCATGCTCTGGTTATCTCCCGCTTGGACTACTGCAATGCGCTCTACGTGGGGCTACCTTTGAAGGTGACCTGGAAACTACAACTAATCCAGAATGCGGCAGCTAGACTGGTAACTGGGAGCGGCCGCCGAGACCATATAACACCGGTTTTGAAAGACCTACATTGGCTCCCAGTACGTTTCCAAACATAATTCAAAGTGTTGGTGCTGTCCTTTAAAGCCCTAAATGGCCTCGGCCCAGTATATCTGAAGGAGCGTCTCCACCCCAATCATCCAGCCCAGACACTGAGGTCCAGCTCTGAGGGCCTTCTGGCGGTTCCCTCACTGTGAGAAGCCAAGTTACAGGGAACCAGGCAGAGGGCCTTCTCAGTAGCGGCACCCACCCTGTGAAACGTCCTCCCATCAGATGTCAAGGAGATAAACAACTATCTGACTTTTAGAAGACATCTGAAGGCAGCCCTGTTTAGGGAAGTTTTTAATGACTGATGTTTTAATGTACTTTTAATCTTTTGTTGGAAGCTGTCCAGAGTGGCTGGGGAAACCCAGCCAAATACTAGAACAATTTGTTGACATGCTATTCAGTGGTTTGTCCCCGTCCAATTTTGGCTTCCTACCTTCTGGCAGACTTCCATGTGCTTCTTGAGGCCAAGGATCGTCTTCCGGGTGATCATGCTGCAGGTCGGACATGCCACCTCCCCTCTCTCATTGATCGCCCGCTGCCACTGCTCTTCTGGGCTCGCTGGAGAAAGAGGAAAGACAGAGCGGAAGTTTGTCTGGGGCTAAATCCTGGGTGTCCTATGGTAGGTACCCCTGCCCGTACGGGCCAGTCTTGACAGACTCTAGGGTTGTGCGCCCATCTCACTCAAAGAGGCCGGGGGCCAGCGCTGTCCGGAGACACTTCCGGGTCACATGGCCAGCGTGACGAAGCTGCTCTGGCGAGCCAGAGCCGCACACGGAAACGCCGTTTACCTTCCCGCTAGTAAGCGGTCCCTATTTATCTACTTGCACCCGGGAGTGCTTTCGAACTGCTAGGTTGGCAGGCGCTGGGACTGAACAACGGGAGCACACCCCGCCACAGGGATTCGAACTGCCGACCTTTCGATCGGCAAGTCCTAGGCGCTGAGGCTTTAACCCACAGCGCCACCCGTGTCCTATAGACTTCCGCTATTTGGTGGGCTGCTGTTTGATCGCATGCACTGGAAACTCAATTTCCTCCGGTCCAACTAATTCACATTTTTCCTTTTTTGTGCCAATTAATTTTTATCCGTTTTCCAAATTTATAACCCGTCAATGCCAAGTTAAAACTAATTTAACACAAGTCCCCCAAAAAACTGGCTCCCCACTCTCTTTCTCAGATGTTTCCATTTCTTCCCAATTACACGCTGCTTATATTACAAACTTATCTTTAATTAGCATCCATCTTTTTAAACAAATATCCTTATTCCCTCAACGGTCCCTTTACCAACTCCTGCATATAGATAAAGGAAAAAATATATATAAGAATAATAGATCAAGTGACAACAAGTGAGGTTTTACTAAGTTAAGTCTTTCGCTCCTCTTTTCCAACATGCCTCTTTTTCTTTTTGAGGGCTGCTTGCGGTTCGGGAGGTCACGAGGAAATGCACCAAAAAGCGTGGGATCGTGATTTTGCTGCCTCCCCGCAAAACGCATCTACAACAATAACCCCCGAGCTCCGCCGACACCATCATTGCACAGGAAAGGAAAACGGAGCGTGGCTTCGGCAACAGTTCCATTCCGAAGCACAGCGACATCTGAGCAAACATAGGGTCTGTCTACGAGCTCCGGGACTCCTTGCAGTGTTTAACTAAATGCCCCCCCCCCCCCCGTGAGGGAACACAGCCGAAAAGAGGCCGAGCCGAGCCGCAGTCTCAAGCAGCCATAGGCTTGGCTTCGCTCCCACTGCGAGCAACAGGCTAGGCCTGCTGAGTTGTTTACTCGGCGATCAGGGACTCGAAAGCTGGGAACGTGGATCAGCTGGAAGAGGCTGCAGCTGTGCTTTGCTCAGAACATGCTGTCTTCCTCGAGCCAGAAAGAGATTACCCAGAGAAGCAAGGTTTTTCCCCTGGCTCGATACCTACTTGCCTGGGTCTTAAGAGCCAAAAGGAGTGGTTTGAGGCACACTGAAGACAGCTCAAATTAACCCACAAAGTGCACTTTCAAAAGGTAACGCTGGAAAGTATAATAACAACAACAACTAAAACAACAGCAACAATATATTCATTGCCCACCTGGCTGGGTTGCATAATAATAATAATAATAATAATAATAATAATAATAATAATTTATGATTTATACCCTTCCCATCTGGTTGGGTTTCCCCAGCCACTCTGGGCGGCTTCCAACACATACAAAAACGTAATAAAACGTCAGACATTAATAGTAAGAATCCAATACAAAAAGTCACAATAACTTTAAAACAAACAACTTATATAAAACAAAGCAGCATTCAGCAATCCATCAGAGTCTAATAGTAAACAGTAACATTAAACATCAGCAAATAATAATTGAACCCTTACCAGCCACAATAATGAATTATCAATCTATAATAAGGTAAAGGTAAAGGGACCCCTGACAGTTAGGTCCAGTCGTGACCGACTCTGGGGTTGCGGCGCTCATCTCGCTTTATTGGCCAAGGGAGCCGGCGTACAGCTTCTGGGTCATGTGGCCAGCATAACTAAACTGCTTCTGGCGAACCAGAGCAGTGCACAGAAACGCCGTTTACCTTCCCGCCGGAGCGGTACCTATTGATCTACTTGCACTTTGACGTGCTTTCGAACTGCTAGGTTGGCAGGAGCAGGGACCAAGCAAAAGGAGCTGACCCGTCGTGGGGATTTGAACCGCCAACCTTCTGATTGGCAAATCCTAGGCTCTGTGGTTTAACCCACAGCGCCACCAATCTATAATAAATAACAGCAAATCGCAATGCATAAAACACCACAAAACATACAAAGCCATGTAAAAGAATCAAACTGAGAAACAAAGGACACACGACTTAAATAACTATTTTTTAAAAAATAGCCCTCAAGTTTCGATAGCAAAAATGCATGCCTCTTGTGCAGCGAACAGACCACGTTTGTTCAAATGACCGGGTTTCCCCACAATGGCTTGCAAGATAGGGACAAAATAAACTGCCTTCAGCCAAGTGAAACCATTGGTCCATCTAGATTAGTATTGTTTGCACTGGCGGGCAGCGGCTCCCCCAGCGCCAGCCAGGGGCTGAACACTGGACCTCCTGCATGCAAACAGACGCTCCGCCCCCAAGTCATGTTGGAGCAAGTTCCACAAGCCACACAAGAAGAAGAAGAAGAAGAGGAGGAGTTTGGATTTGATATCCTGCTTTATCACTACCCAAAGGAGTCTCAAAGTGGCTAACATTCTCCTTTCCCTTCCTCCCCGACAACAAACACTCTGTGAGGTGAGTGGGGCTGAGAGACTTCAGAGAAGTGTGACTCGCCCAAGGTCACCCAGCAGCTGCATGTGGAGGAGCGGGGAATCGAACCTGGTTCACCAGATTACGAGTCTGCTGCTCTCAACCAGTACACCACAGCCTTCCTTGGCCACACTGCTCACCAATCCTGCCTCGTACCCAATCCTGCCTGTCTCAGCTGCATCCTTGAACCCTGGCCGTGACTCTAGCTTGCCTGGACGGGGGACGGTGAGGGATGTGTGAGTGTGTGTTGAGAAACTAGCCTACTGTCCAAAGCAGACTTTGCAATTTCAGCTCCCCACACTTTGCCTGTGGCCCCACCCGGAAGGGAATGTGGCCCTCGGAATGGAAAGGGTTCTGTGAAAAAGGGTCAAACCTGTTGCAGAAGGAGCTGCTGCTGTCGGGACCGCATCCTTTCTCACACCGGACCCCGGCGTTTTCTTCTTCAGGTCTTCATTGCCGGCGCTGCTCAGAGACGCCTCCAGTTTCTTTGCCCGGTGTGCTTTCGCCTTGTCCTCTGCTTTCGCCAGCCCTGGAGAAGAGGAAGGAACTTGCTTTTGGAAGAGGGCAGGTTGAGTGGTTCCTTCCTGAAAAGCAGGCCTAGCGTTGCTCATATGGCAGATAATAATAATAATAATAATAATAATAATAATAATAATAATAATATAATACAGTGGTACCTCGGGTTAAGAACTTAATTCATTCCAGAGCTCCGTTCTCAACCTGAAACTGTTCTTAACCTGAAGCACCACTTTAGCTAATGGGACCTGCTGCACCGCTCCTGCACGATTTCTGTTCTCATCCTGAAGCAAAGCTCTTAACCCGAGGTAATACTTCTGGGTTAGCGGAGTCTGTAACCTGAAGCGTATGTAACCCAAGGTACCACTGTAATTTATTATTTATACCCCACCCATCTGACTGGGCTTCCCCAGCCACTCTGGGCGGCTTTCAACAAAATACCGTAATACATCAAACATTAAAAGCTTCCCTAAACAGGGCTGCCTTCAGATGTCTTCTAAAAGTCTGGTAGTTGTTGTTCTCTTTGACATCTGGCGGGAGGGCATTCCACAGGGCGGGTGCCACCACTGAGAAGGCCCTCTGCCTGGTTCCCTGTAACTTGGCTTCTCGCAGCGAGAGAACTGCCAGAAGGCCCTCAGCGCTGGACTTCAGTGTCCGGGCAGAACGATGGGTGGAGATGCTCCTTCAGATATACTGGACCGAGGCCGTTTAGGGCTTTAAAGGTCAGCACCAATACTTTGAATTGTGTTCAGAAACGTACTGGGAGCCAGTGTAGGTCTTTCAAGACCAGTGTTATGTGGTCTCGGCAGCCGCTCCCAGTCACCAGTCTAGCTGCCGCATTCTGGATTAGTTGTAGTTTCCAGGTCACCTTCAAAAGTAGCCCCACGTAGAGCGCATTGCAGTAGTCCAAGCGGGAGTTAACCAGAGCATGCACCCCTCTGGCGAGGCACAGGTAGGGTCAGCCTGCATACCAGATGGAGCTGGTAAGCAGCTGCCCTGGACACAGAATTGACCTGTGTCTCCATGGACAGCTCTATGGATATGCTACAACAGGCACGAACAACCAATCCCATGTTCAAAACGGTACATAGAGCAGGGTCTCAGATGATGATTGCAGAGGCTGAGCAGGTTCATATGAGGAGGTCCTTGAGGTCCCGAGCAGTTTTAAGTTTTTATAGGTCAAAAAAAATGAGAGACACAAATACAAGATGGGTGACACCTGGCTTGAGAGCAGTACATGTGAAAAGGATCTAGGAGTCTTGGTTGACCACAAACTTGACATGAGCCAACAGTGTGACGCGGCAGCTAAAAAAGCCAATGCAATTCTGGGCTGCATCAATAGGAGTATAGCATCTAGATCAAGGGAAGTAATAGTGCCACTGTATTCTGCTCTGGTCAGACCTCACCTGGAGTACTGTGTCCAGTTCTGGGCACCACAGTTCAAGAAGGACACTGACAAACTGGAACGTGTCCAGAGGAGGGCAACCAAAATGGTCAAAGGCCTGGAAACGATGCCTTATGGGGAACGGCTAAGGGAGCTGGGCATGTTTAGCCTGGAGAAGAGGAGGTTAAGGGGTGATATGATAGCCATGTTCAAATATATAAAAGGATGTCACATAGAGGAGGGAGAAAGGTTGTTTTCTGCTGCTCCAGAGAAGCGGACACGGAGCAATGGATCCAAACTACAAGAAAGAAGATTCCACCTAAACATTAGGAAGAACTTCCTGACAGTAAGAGCTGTTCGACAGTGGAATTTGCTGCCAAGGAGTGTGGTGGAGTCTCCTTCTTTGGAGGTCTTTAAGCAGAGGCTTGACAACCATATGTCAGGAGTGCTCTGATGGTGTTTCCTGCTTGGCAGGGGGTTGGACTCGATGGCCCTTGTGGTCTATTCCAACTCTATGATTCTATGAAATCCAGCACTTTGAATTGGACCTAGAAACTAATTGGCAGCCAGTGCCGTTGGGCCAGGATCTGTGTAATATGCTCAAACTGTCTTCCCAGTGAATTCTGCACCAGCGGGACTTTCCAAACAGCCTTGAGAGGCAGCCCCACGTATAACACATTTCAGTAATCTAACCTAGAGGTTACCTAATCTAGACTTTTCCCCGACGGTTATGTTCTACACTTTGTTTGAGCTTTCACATGGGGTAAAAAGCTCCTCCTGGAACAATAATGGAACGTAGGTGCAAGCTTAGCGCTCATTTCCATGTTATTTGCTTCTGGGGAGGAGAGGAGGGAATCCATTTGCAAATAATGTGGAAGTGAGTGCCAAACTTGCGCTGTATCATGCTACAATTCCAGAAGAGCCTTTTACATCCAAATATAATGGGAACGCGGGTGGCGCTGTGGGTAAAAGCCTCAGCGCCTAGGGCTTGCCGATCGAAAGGTTGGCGGTTCGAATCCCCGCAGCGGGGTGCGCTCCCGTTGTTCAGTCCCAGCGCCTGCCAACCTAGCAGTTCGAAAGCACTCCCGGGTGCAAGTAGATAAATAGGGACCGCTTACTAGCGGGAAGGTAAACGGCGTTTCCGTGTGCGGCTCTGGCTCGCCAGAGCAGCGATGTCACGCTGGCCACGTGACCCGGAAGTGTCTTCGGACAGCGCTGGCCCCAGGCCTCTTTGAGTGAGATGGGCGCACAACCCTAGAGTCTGTCAAGACTGGCCCGTACGGGCAGGGGTACCTTTACCTTTATAATGTGAAAATCAGAAATGGGAGTGCCTGATCACCTCATCTGTCTCCGGAGAAATCTCTATGTGGGACAAGAAGCTACAGTTAGAACTGGATATGGAACAACTGATTGGTTCAAAATTGGGAAAGGAGTACGGCAAGGCTGTATATTGTCTCCCTGCTTATTTAACTTAGAAGCAGAATTCATCATGTGAAAAGCTGGGCTGGATGAATCCCAAGCCGGAATTAAGATAGCCAGAAGAAATATCAACAACCTCAGATATGCAGATGACACAACCTTGATGGCAGAGAGTGAAGAGGAATTAAAGAACCTTTTAATGAGGGTGAAAGAGGGGAGCGCAAAATATGGTCTGAAGCTCAACATCAAAAAAACGAAGATCATGGCCACTGGTCCCATCACCTCCTGGTAAATAGAAGGGGAAGAAATGGAGGCAGTGAGAGATTTTACTTTCTTGGGCTCCATGATCACTGCAGATGGTGACAGCAGTCACGAAATTAAAAGATGCCTGCTTCTTGGGAGAAAAGCAATGACAAACCTAGACAGCATCTTAAAAAGCAGAGACATCACCTTGCCAACAAACATCCGTATAGTAAAAGCTATGGTTTTCCCAGTAGTGATGTATGGAAGTGAAAGCTGGACCATAAAGAAGGCTGATTGCCGAAGAATTGATGCTTTTGAATTATGGTGCTGGAGGAGACTCTTGAGAGTCCCATGGACTGCAAGAAGATCAAACCTATCCATTCTTAAGGAAATCAGCCCTGAGTGCTCCCTGGAAGGACAGATCCTGAAGCTGAGGCTCCAATACCTTGGCCACCTCATGAGAAGAGAAGACTCCCTGGAAAAGACCCTGATGTTGGGAAAGATGGAGGGCACAAGAAGAAGGGGATGACAGAGGACGAGATGGTGGGACAGTGTTCTTGAAGCTACCAGCATGAGTTTGACCAAACTGCGGGAGGCAGTGGAAGACAGGAGTGCCTGGTGTGCTCTGGTCCATGGGGTCACGAAGAGTCGGACACGACTAAATGACTAAACAACAACAAATGTGAAAATCAACAGTTAGGGAAACGGCGTGAAAATGGAATAAACTGCCGTGTGGAGGTAGCCAAAGTCACAAGGACTAGTAGCCGTTCTTAACCCCCTCCATGAAGTTGTCTAATCCCCTAGTGAAGCCATTGTCACATTTTGTGTTGGTGGGTTCCACAGTTTGTTTGTTTTTTTAAAAAAATATTTTTTATTGAGCAATTTCCACAAGCAAATTATCAAACCATATAATCACATACATTATTTCTCCCCCCCCCCAAGGATTTCCCTCAGCTTCTCTCCCTGATTTCTCTTCACATATTTCCTCTGCATATTATAAAATTATACATATCCATAGTTCCATAGTTTAATTATGTGCTGCATGAGCCCACGGTCTCCCTGTGATAAGTGTAGCAACAGTGGACAAACTTCTTGCAAAGATATTTTGCCCGTCACGGCTGATGTTCTCCTGAAATACATATTTCAGGATGTGCTCTCGCTTCATGCCAGGTGGTGGTGTGTGCCCTGCTTAAACCAAAGGCCTAGAATATTTCCCAGAATCCTCTGCAACACACAAAGGGCTCTCCATGAAACTGAGGCAGGAGGTGCTGCCCAGCAACAGAAAATTCGAAATACTCTACAAAATACTTCCCAAGAACAGGAGCGCATACGACTCGTCATTTACCTTTCAGTCCAAATGTTCCGGAGATGGACGGCTGCTCTCCAGTAAATTTCTTAGGAGTTTTCTGTTTCCTTCCTAACTCAAAAAGGAGAAAACAGAAATAAAAACTTGGTCAAACACCTGCACGGTAAGCTCAGAGTGCGACACCCCTGTCTACATAGAGCAACTCAGCATTTCAGTGAAGCCCCTTTTTTGCCTAATTTATTCTGCTGATTCACTTCCCAGGGAATAAGCACAGGGCTGAAATCTTATTCCGGAACACAGAAAAGAAAGCCCTGCTTGGCTCCCCCCCCCCCCCGGCTTCTCACTGCCCATAGGCTTCCAAGCTTATCCCCACAGACATAAGAACTAGAAACACACTTTTTCAAGCAACAGCAGGAACAGCCATGGAAAACTGGTCCTATGAGGAAAGAACGAAAAAATTGGGCATGTTTAACTCAGAGAACAGAAGAATGAGATGAAGATTCAATAGCACTCTTCAAATGCATTGGGGGGGGGGCATTCAAATGGTGCACGTGTGCCATGTCTTGTGATCAATTTTGTGGCAGGCCTTTCGGTGGCCATCCCCGTCTCCTGCGGCGTTCAGAGTTTAGCTATGGGCTGTGGGAAGAAGTTCTTCCTTCCATCTGTCCTGAATCCTCCAGCATTAAAGATGCCCACGATTTCCAGTGTTATGAGAGAAGGAGAAGAGCTTTTTCTGTAGCCTCTTTCTCCATGCCATGGCAAAGAGGGCAACCAAGGTGACCAAGGGTCTGGAAACTAAGCCTTATGAGGAGTGGTTGAAGGAGCTGGGTGTGTTTAGCCTGGAAAAGAGGAGACTGAGGGGAGAAAGGAGAGCCGTCTTCAGATATCTAAAGAGTTCCCCATGGAAGATGGCGCAAGCTCGTTTTCTCCTGCTCTGGAGGGGAGGACTCGAACCAATGGCTTCAAGTTACAAGTACAGTGGTACCTCTACTTACGCACACAATCCATTCCGGGGTGCCGTTTGCACCCCAAAAAGTCCGTAAGTAGAGCACCACTTCTGTGCGTGACACGATAAGAGTGCTCCTGAGCATGCATGAAGCACACAGATCGCTCCTGCGCATGCACGGAGCGACGAACCCAGAAGTAAACACTGAAAAAAGTTAACCTGAAAAAACGCAACGTGAAATAAACGCAACTCGAGGTATGACTGTAAGGAGATTCCAACATCAGGAAGAAAATTCTGATAGTAAGAGGTGTTCAGCCGTGGAACAGACTCCCTTTTCCTTGGAGAATTTTAAGCAGAGGTTGGATGGAAGCAGAGGCCATCTGACATGGATGCTTTAGATGAGATCCCTGCATTTATTTTCCAAGTAAGTCTTCACTGAGATAAACTCTTCCTTTAAATTCCTAGCAGTTTATCTCAGTGAAGACCTTACTTGGAAAATCAATACAACCCCGGTGGTTAAGAAAGCCCAACAGAGACTCCATCTCCTCAGAGTATTGCGGAAGAACGATCTCAATCAACATTTGATGATTTCCCTCTACCGGTCAACAATAGAAAGTGTCCTTTCATACTGCATCATGGTGTGGTGTGCTGGTTTGACATCAACTGATAGGAAGTGCCTACAGAGGGTGGTGAATACAGCACAAGATATTATGGGCTGTCCCGCGAATCCGCTGGATGAAATAGCAGAAGAACGTTGCCTCAGGAGAGTGAGGAAAATCCTCAGGGATGATTCACGCCCTGGCCGGCACTTTCTTGATCTCCTGCCCTCGAGCAGAAGATATAGAAGCATGATTGGTCGCACCAACAGGGTAAAGAACAGCTTCTATCCATGGGCTGTTAAGGTGCTGAGTGAAAAAATAACAACAGGGCAACTGACTTTTGGGTTTGTTGGGTGTGCATCAGTAAACGAGGGGAATTAAGGCTAAGAGAGCTGAGTGGGGGCTGCTCGTGTAATCTCACTGTATACAAGTTGTACAAGTGACAAGGAAGTACAGTGGTACCTCAGGTTAAGTACTTAATTCGTTCCGGAGGTCTGTACTTAACCTGAAACTGTTCTTAACCTGAAGCACCACTTTAGCTAATGGGGCCTCCTGCTGCCGCCGCAGCACAATTTCTGTTCTCATCCTGAAGCAAAGTTCTTAACCTGAAGCACTATTTCTGGGTTAGCGGAGTCTGTAAGCTGAAGTGTATGTAACCTGAGGTACCACTGCACTTCAATTTCAAGGGGTTGGACTAGATGATCCTCAGGCCCGTTTCCAGCTCTAAGATTCTGCTTGATTTCACAAACTTCTACCACGAATACCACAGCGCATGCTTCAAATCTTAAACTGGGCAGGGGAAACCTTGGGTTGGACGGGAGTCGCTGTTCTAGTCTTACTGTGCTTCATCCTCTCAGGGTCTTCCTCTTGCTCAGAGGCCTTCCTGCTCGACTGATGCTTGGAGCTTTTGCCGCCCGACAGCTGAGCGCCAGGCATGGCAGCCGCCCTGGTCTGGAAGTCTTTGCTGCCTGGGCTGAGGGCCGCGCATTCTCCGTTCTCGGGGCGGTGCAGGGCGACGGCCTTCTCCACCTTTGCCTGTTTGGGATGGATGGTGAGGGAAGCTGAACCCTCGGCAGCTCTAGGGCAAAGCATAGAGGGCTGGTTTAAAGCGGGGTTTAAGACATCGGGGCCTCTCGCGCCTGACCCCCTCCTTCCACCCCAAAATCCACGGGGTCGGGGAGCTTTCCCTCTTGCCTGCCTCAAAGACTGCAGGCCAGTACCTTTTCTTGCCCTTCCCGGAGACTTTCGGAGGCCTGTTTTCGACCGGGGCAGCGGCAGCCGGCAACGGCCGGTCGAGATGGTTCCAGAGGCGGTGCTTTTCCAGCTGGGTTTTGGACGTGAAGGCGGCTTCGCAGAACGGGCACGAGAAAGTCCGCTTCTCCACGACAGCGCCCTGGAAGAAGCAGGGAGAGGGAGAAGGAAGGGCTGTGCTTAAAAACGAGGGCAACCCAAGAGTCAAGTTTGGGTCCCTTACCACTCTACAGTTCCACGATTCTAACTAAGCATATGACTTTTAAGACATTGCATCTACATACATTCGCATCGGAACAAAATACGTCATAGCATTCTCTCTCTGTTTTACCTGGAAAGTACAATTAATCCAGAATGCGGAAGCTAGACTGGTGACTGGGAGCGGCCGCCAAGACCACATAACACCAGTCCTGAAAGACCTACATTGGCTCCCAGTACGTTTCTGAGCACAATTCAAAGTGTTGGTGCTGACCTTTAAAGCCCTAAATGGCCTCGGTCCAGTACATCTGAAGGAGCGTCTCCACCCCCATCGTTCTACCTGGACACAAGTCCAGTGCCAAGAGTCTTCTGATGGTTCCCTCCCTGCGAGAAGTGAGGTTACAGGGAACCAGGCAAAGGGCCTTCTCGGCAGTGGCGCCCGCCCTGTGGAACACTCTCCCATCAGATGTCAAGGAAATAAACAACTATCCGACTTTTAGAAGACATCTGAAGGCAGCCCTGTTTAGGGAAGTTTTTAATGTTTGATATTTTATTGTGTTTTTAATATTCTGTTGGGAGCTGCCCAGAGCGGCTAGGGAAACCCAGCCAGATGGATGGGGCATAAATATATTGTTGTTGTTGTTGTTGTTGTTGTTGTTGTTGTTGTTGTTGTTGTTGTTGTTGTTATTTCTTGTGTGGGGCACTTAAAAGATGGACCAATGATCTGACCTGGGATAACCTGACCGGGGATAAAGCAGTTTCTTATATTCCTGTGAAAGAGGGGAAAAGGGAGATTGCCTCCTCTGAGTTTGCAAGGACATTAAAAAATAAATAACAATTCAAAAGTGCACACACACACACACACACACACACACACACTGCTGCTTTGTCAATCAGGATCACCTTCTAAATTTTTAAAATGGCAGGAGGCCTGCAACATATATCTAATGAATGATCAGTTCATTGGCTGCACGCTGTGTCCCTACAAGCCTCTCCCTATCCACCCCTGCGCCATGGTAACCCAAATTCTCTGCCAAAACATCTGAACTTCACAATCTGCCTGGAGCTATGCAAATGAAACACATTTGGTATGTATCCACATGGACTGTGTAGGTAGTTCATGAATTAAAAAGCAAATAAATACGCTGTGCTTATGTTGAGTAATTCATTGTCAGTAGTCCCACAAGCCGGATTCTCTTCTATTTATCAGACATTGCCCCCAAACTTTAAGGCATGGACATTTAATTTAAGCTTAAGGTCTTGCATGTTTTTATGTCCCGTCCCGTCCCCCCCGTAACATGAAATTTGACATTCCTAGGATACAAACCCAATTCTTCACTTGTACTGAATGATCACAGAATCCACAGTATAAACATCACTCAGCCCAACACCCTGCAGGCCAGAGGTATGAATGGGAACTCCTGTTACTGAACTGTAATCCTAAAAATTTCCCCGCTTAGGCA
The DNA here is from genome assembly GCF_965153285.1 of Podarcis tiliguerta. Lineage (NCBI taxonomy): Eukaryota > Metazoa > Chordata > Lepidosauria > Squamata > Lacertidae > Podarcis > Podarcis tiliguerta. The sequence continues at coordinate 6,284,398 of NC_139539.1, forward strand.
AGTTTGGGCATTTCCTTCCTGCTCCTCCGGCTACGATTTCCCTTCCAAGCTCAAAGCAACTCGGAGCGTATCAATAAGCATTTGGCAAAATAACACAAATGCAAAGTAAACGGAACAGTGCAGAAGATCACAAACAACAGTGTCCCAGAAGCACTTCAAACAATTGCCCAAACTTGTCTAAGCAGGGAAGCTTTGCTCTTCGAAGGCGCGATAAAGTGAGACGCATCAGGTCTCCTTTGGAAGAGGGGTTTGCAGCCACTATGATGTTGCTCCTGACCAAGTCCTTCTCCGGGATCTGAGAAAGTTAAGTTGCAGGGCAGGATGCCTCTGTATAACGCAGGAGTCGCAAGGGGGGAGAGAGCTACTGGCCTCAGGTCCCTTGTTGTGGGCTTCCTATAAGCAGCTGGTTGGCCACTGTGGGAACAGAATCTCTAGCTTTTTTCCTCTGTGTGTGTACGAGCAACTCCCCACTTGCAAAGGATCTGCATGCGTGCTGCTGCAGACATGCAAGCAATTTTCAGCACTGCAAGGAGGCAAGGGTGCAACAGGGGTGAACCCCACTCGCACACATCCCGGGTTGCGTGCGGTTGCCGGGAATGAAGCCCTGGACAGGCTGGGAGACGCCTGTATTTAATAATAATAATTTATTATTTATACCCCGCTCGTCTGGCTGGGTTTCCCCAGCCACTCTGGGCGGCTTCCAACACAATATTAAAATACAGTAATGCCTTAAACATTAAAAGCTTCCCTAAACAGGGCTACCTTCAGATGTCATCTAAAAGTCTGGTAGTTGTTGTTCTCTTTGACATCTGGTGGGAGGGCGTTCCACAGGGAGGGTGCCACCACTGAGAAGGCCCACTGCCTGGTTCCCTGTAACTTGGCTTCTTGCAGTGAGGGAACCGCCAGAAGGCCCTTGGCGCTGGACCTCAGGCTGAACGATTGGGATGGAGACGCTCCTTCAGGTATACTGGGCCGAGGCCGTTTAGGGCTTTAAAGGTCAGCACCAACACTTTGAATTGTGCTCGGAAACGTACTGGGAGCCAGTGTAGGTCTTTCAAGACTGGTGTTATGTGGTCTCGCCAACCGCTCCCAGACACCAGTCTAGCTGCCGCATTCTGGATTAGTTGTAGTTTCCGGGTCACCTTCAAAGGTAGCCCCACACAGAGTGCATTGCAGTAGTTATGAATGGATGGCAAGTGGAGCAAGGCTTTTCCAAGCGTTTTTTGTTTGGGAAGCAGGGAGGAATTCATAAATGAAGAAGATGCACATCAAAGTATCGTACATGCAGGCGAATTAGAGGACAGGGGTAGCTCAGTGGCAGAGCACCTCTTTTGCAAGCAGAACATGCCTAATTTAGTCTTCAAGGCATCTCCAGGCTGTCCTCTGCCTGAAACCCTGGCAAGCTGCTGTCAGTCTGGGTAGACAATACTGAACTAGATGGACTGGTTTAAGGCAGCAAAATCTAAATACCTCTGTGGCTTCAAATGGTACTAGAAGCCAAATGGCAAATGACTGGCTAGTTAGTTCAGAACCCGCCTTGCGGCAGCAACATCAGAAACCACAGCAGGCAAGATTCGTAATTTGGTCTTATAATGCAACTTCTGTGTTAAAATAACAGTGACCAAACGGACAAGGCTTGTGGGTTGGTGTGCAGAGATGGGGAAATATTTCTGTTTTGGTTTCTCTTGAGTTTCTCTCTTTCCTAATCTTAAATTCAGTCCTCCAATTTTCCACATCAGTTTGTGATTATTTTTTTTAAGTCCTCATGACTTCCTCAGAGTTTTAGTGCAAATTCTCCTTTTTGCAAAGCAGTCTTCCCTGACATTGCACATTTTTTTTGAAAACTAAAATGCCTTCCTGTGCACACTGGGGCTGGGGAACTGCATTGCAAAATTAGGAGAAGTGCAGATTTCAAAGGCTGGCTGCATTTTGGTTCGCGCATTGATACGGAAGGTGCATATTTGGTATGTTGGCCTTTTAAATGCTAATCGAATCAAATTTCTTCTCCCACTTCCCTAAGTGTCTGCATGCATATAAATCACGGGTCAACAAACTTTTTCAACAGGGGGCAGGTCCTCTGTCCCTCAGACCTTACAGGGGGGCCAGACTATATTTTGGAAAAAAACAAAAAAACCGAATTCCTATGCCCCACAAATAACCCAGAGATGCATTTTAAATAAAAGCACACATTCTACTCATGTAAAAACACCAGGCAGGCCCCACAAATAACCCAGAGATGCATTTTAAATAAAAGCACACATTCTACTCATGTAAAAACACCAGGCAGGCCCCACAAATAACCCAGAGATGCATTTTAAATAAAGGCACACGTTCTACTCATGTAAAAACACACTGATTCGGACCATCCACGGGCCGGATTTAGAAGGCGACTGGGCCGGATCTGGCCCCTGGGCCTTAGTTTGCCTACCCATGATATAAATTAAGACAGCCAAGCTCTGGCAGGGTCAAAGCAGTGTGAAGAGGGTCCACATTTGGCAGAGACAGTAACACAAGTGGTAAATATGGGTTACCAAAACAGAACACACACCTCCATCCGCCTTACCCCTTGACAGCGCTGGTAGTGGTACTTCAGGCCATAGATGCTGGGGAATTCGAGCCAACAGCCCGCGTTGGGGCATTTCACCCTGGAGTGGGCCTTGAACTCTTCTTTCCACTGGTTCATTAGAGGCAGCTGTGATATAGGAGCAGAGGGGAAGGGAAAAGACTCACTTAATGCAAGAGGGATGAAAGCAAAATTTCTGAACACGCAAACCCCAGTATCTCACATCAAATCAAAGGCTTCCCAGAGAAAAGACCTGGGAACAGAATCAGGCCCCCTCCTGCGCTCAAATGCACCAAGCTTGTCCTACCCTGCCTTTACTTCCTTTTCCCCAGTTCCCAAGAAAAGAAATACGATTAAAATCTTACCGGAATATCCTTCAGGGCCTGGCTGTCTGCCCTCGGCCTCCCTTTCCTTTTGCCTTCCGTTTTATCATTAGTTGCATTTCCTGCAAACAGAATGGGGAAGAATGACACGGTGGATTGAATTAATACATCCGTCCATCTTACATTTTGTTGGATGTCCACTGATTTAAAATGCTTTCTACTGCATGACAAAGAAGACTTGGCGCTGAGCACACTTCTTCTTTGGCGATAACTCGCAGCTGAGTAAGACTGTCTTCCATGAACACAGTTTTAACAGGGAGTCAGTAGCAACTGTGGAGGCCAATTCTGGATCCACACGTCCTTCCACAGTGAGGATATAGGCTTCTGTGCGAGAGTTAATCACGGTGAAGGTTTGCCAAGCATGCTTTCTTCTTAGCACATTTCTCCCTTTTGTCCTGAGTTCAAGCGTCTTCGAAGCCTATGACACCTTTGGTAAAGGCTGTTCTCCAATTGGAGCGCTCACAGGCTAGTGTTTCCCAATTGGCAGTGTTTATACTGCATTTTTAAAAGATTTGCCTTGAGAGAGTCTTTAAACTTCTTTTGTTGACCACCAGTATTACACTTTCTATTTCTGAGTTCGAAATAGAGTAGTTGCTTTGGAAGACGATCATCAGGCATCCGCACAACATGACCAGTCCAACAAAGTTGATGTTGAAGAATCATTGCTTCAACACTGGTGATCTTTGCTTCTTCCAGTACACTGGCATTAGTTCGCCTGTCTTCCCAAGTGATGTGCAACAATTTTTGGAGACTCCACCGATGGAATCTTTTGAGGAGTTGGAGATGGCGTTTATAAGTGGTCCATGTTTCACAAGCATACAGTCAAGGTTGGTAGTACAATAGCTTTGTAAACAAGCATTTTGGTTTCCCTGCAAATGTCCCGGTCCTCAAACACTCTGCACACTATATGCAGAGTGTTCTAGCTAAGTAGCACAGGCTACTCAATCTGCACTGCATTCTTGCTCACTTGCGTTGTTTTGTGCCCTTTCCGCAGCGCGTTCTTGTAAACTTGAAAACGAAGAAGACCTACCAGACCTATAATGTTGGTCGGATGTGCTTTCATAAGAGCAGAAAGCATCTCTTTCGACCCTGCCTAGGCTGCTTGTTGTTCCCACGTGCAATGTTGTTAATGCCGCACAGAAAGGTTGGGTGGCTGAGATCCCTGCATGGCCTGGGTTGAACTAGATGACCCTTAGGTGCCCCTTCCGCGATTCTATGAGTACGTTTTGAATGGAAGGCAATAGCCTAACCAATTTAGATTGTGGAAGTTCAGACAGTTTGTTGAATAAGGGCAACGGCAACCTGAGCAGGAACCGCCCCCGATATTGGAAGCCAACTGTGTTCTCAACTCGTCAAAGTTCAAAAAACTTGAGAACGGCCATTTCCAATCTGAGATGCCATTCCAAAGTACAGTGGTGCCTCGGAAGACAAAATTAATTCGTTCTGCGAGTTTTTTCGTTCTACGAGTTTTTTCGTCTTGCGAAGCACCAATGTGTATTGACGGTTTCCCATAGGAATGCATTGGCGGTTTAAAAAAAAAAAGGCGCAAGACGTTTCGTCTTGCGAAGCAAGCCCATAGGGAAATCCGTCTTGCGAAGCAACTCAGAAAACGAAAAACTCTTTCGTCTTGCGAGTTTTTCGTCTTCCGAGGCATTCGTCTTGCGAGGTACCACTGTACTGGGTTTTGTTTCAGTGGGGGACAACATTTGCTGGTAGGCAATGGAATACAGTGGTACCTCTGGTTGAAAATGGGATCCGTTCCGGAGGACCGTTTGCAACCTGAACAGAACGCAACCCGCGTCTGCGCATGCACGGGTTGCGATTTGCCACTTCTGCGCATGATTTTGCATGTCTGCGCATGCGCGAGTGGCGAAACCCAGAAGTAACCCGTTCCGTTACTTCCAGGTCACCGCGGGACGCAACCTGAAAACGCTCAACCTGAAGCAAACATAACATGAGGTATGACTGTACCTTTTATTTAACCAAAGTGTTAATTTATCAAGTACCCTGACCTGTATGTGCTTCCTAGCTACAGTGGTACCTCGGGTTAAGAACTTAATTCATTCTGGAGGTCTGTTCTTAACCTGAAACTGTTCTTAACCTGAGGTACCACTTTAGCTAATGGGGCCTCCCGCTGCCGCCGTGCGGTTTCTGTTCTCATCCTGAAGCAAAGTTCTTAACCCGAGGTACTATTTCTGGGTTAGCGGAGTCTGTAACCTGAAGCGTCTGTAACCCGAGGTACCACTGTACAGTGGTGCCCCGCAAGACGAATGCCTCGCAAGACGGAAAACCCGCTAGACGAAAGGGTTTTCCGTTTTGGAGGTGTTTCGCAAAACGAAATTCCTATGGGCTTGCTTCGCAAGACGAAAATGTCTTGCGAGTTCCTGCGATTTTTTTTCGCTCCCCACCCCCTTTTTCTAAGGCATTAAGCTGCTAATAGCCTTTTAGCAGCTAATCCGCTAATCCCTTAAGCCTTTAATAGCTGCTAATAGCCGCTAAACCGCTAATAGCGCTAATCCGCTAATAGGGTTCTTCGCAAGACGAAAAAACCGCTAGACGAAGAGACTCGCGGAACGGATTCTTTTCGTCTTGAGAGGCACCACTGTATTTATTTCCTTGCACTGCCGGGAGACAGGTAGCCAGGAAGACACCTTCTGCGTTTCAGACTCCCATCACCCCGGACCATTGGCAACGCCAAGAGTTGTAGCCCAACAACATACAGAGGGCCCAGTTTTGGTTCCCCTAGCCAATGGCGCTTCTCTTAATTCAAACAAAGCCCTTCCCATTGCAGCTGGAAAAGGTGGTCCGCTTACTCACCAAGCCTCGACTGCTCATACGCCGGGTTTATCTTCATCTCTGCCTTGCTGCTGTCTTTGTCTGCGCTGGTCTTGCTAGATCCAGCCACTTTCTTTCCACCTCTGTAGGAATATGAATCTGCCATGGCTAAAAGCAAAGGAGAAAGGACACGATCAAGCAGGCTGATTGCTTGACGTGAGAACGGAGCTTGAAAGAAGGAAGACTTGGGTTGCACCTGTCACCTGCTATATAAAAAAGCAGCCTGATCCTGCCTCTTCAAGAGTAGGAAGCCAATTCCTGTATAATAATAATAATAATAATAACAACAACAATAATAATAATATACTCCCACCCATCTGGCTGTGTTTCCCCAGCCACTCTGGGCGGCTCCCAACAGAATATTAAAAACACAGTAAAACATCAAACAGTGCTGCCTTCAGATGTCTTCCAAAAGTCAGATAGTTGTTTATTTCCTTGACAGCTGGTGGGAGAGCGTTCCACAGGGCGGGCGCCACCACCGAGAAGGCCCTCTACTTGGTTCCCTGTAACTTCTCTTCTCGCAGTGAAGGAACCACCAGAAGGCCCTTGGAGCTGGACCTCACTGTCCGGGCAGAAAAGGGGGGGGGAGATGCTCCTTCAGATAGACTGGACCGAGGCCATTTAGGGCCCTGAAATGTACTGGGAGCCAATGTAGGCCTTTCAGGACCGGTGTTATATGGTCTCGGCAGCCACTCCCAATCACCACTCTAGCTGCCATGTTCCAGTTGTTTCCAAATGTACATGATTAGCACAGGCTTGGAGAACCTGCAGGCCTCCACATGTCACTGGACTCCAACTCCCATCAACCCCAGCCTGCATGGCCAGCAGTCAAGGATGCTGGGAACTGAAGTCCAGCAAAGGTCTGGTGGGCCACAGATTCCCCAGCCCAGGAATAGCAGCAATTCAACAGCCGCTGAGGTTAAAGCTCCGCCATTAATGAATTCGGGGAGATGCGCTGAGCCCAAGTGCAAATACAGAAAAAGTGAATAATCATGATTTCTCTGTTAGGCCTTGCAGAGACCCTCCATGCAGAGGGTTCTTCTCTTTTTCTCATTTTCATGATGAGAAAGGGGAGAGGGAGCGGGTTTTAATGAGGAGATCTGAGCGATAAATTTCCAATTTTCCTTATTAATGGGGAAACTGTGCTAAACAGGGAAACGTGAGCCTTATCTAAATTCTCGGTATGAATCATTTAAGTGGTCTTTCCTATAAAACGATGAGCGTTAAGCCAGGTTCCTATTGGAAGCTATCTCCTCCCCTCCCCAATTCAAGACACAAGAGCAGCTTTAACTGCAGGATGCTTATATCAACGCATCAGCTTCGAACCAGATGCACACCATAAATTCAAAGCACTAGAGCTGTGGGTTAAACCACAGAGCCTAGGACTTGCCGATCAGAAGGTCGGCGGTTCGAATCCCCGCGACGGGGTGAGCTCCCGTTGCTCAGTCCCAGCTCCTGCCAACCTAGCAGTTCGAAAGCACGTCAAAGTGCAAGTAGATAAATAGGTACCGCTCCAGCGGGAAGGTAAACGACGTTTCCGCGCACTGCTCTGGTTCGCCAGAAGCGGCTTAGTCATGCTGGCCACATGACCCAGAAGCTGTACGCCGGCACCCTCGACCAATAAAGCGAGATGAGTGCCACAACCCCAGAGCCGGCCACGATGGTCAGGGTCCCCTTTACCTTTACCACTTTGAACAGTCATGGCTTCACCCAAATAATTCTGAGAGCTGTAGCTTTGGTTAAAGGTGCCGAGAGTTGCTAGCAGGCCCCATCCTACTCAGAGCTAAAATTCCCAGAGTTCCCCATGAAGAGCGACTGAGAATTGTAGCTCTGTGAAAGGAACCAGGAAGGGGGGGGGGGTCTTCCCTAGCAACTCTTAGGGTGCTTAAACTACAGCTCCCAGAATTCTTTGCGGGTTGCCATGACTGTTTAAAGTGGAATCATAGCGCTTTAAAAGAACGTTGCGCATGTGGTCGTTCAGTGACTGGTGGTGGATGCATGGAATTAAGCACTACTGCACCATCTGTTTCTGGTCCTGGGCAATAACTAGATTTTCTGCAAAACACCAATTGCTCCCAGGCCCACGGAAGGCCTTCGGGGTAGTTTCTGCCGTGCCTAAGAATGGAAGAAAGTCATTTTGCAGAACCCCCCCGGCCCAAGCAAGCACCGCTGGGAGCTGACGCAGAAAATTCTTTCCTTTCTCTTGGGGAGCATTTGTAGAACAACCAGATTATCAGGCAAATCAGGCTAGAAAGCAAAGCTTTAGCTTAATCACTCCTTCAGGACGGAAGTCTTTGTTATATTTCGGCTTTGACCGACCCAATTCTTCCCTTCCCCCCCTTAAAAAAAAAAGTTAATCTGCAATGTGGCCATTTGCAGCAACTTAGCCATTAATTAATAATGTCAATGGCTCTGCCTGGCTCTTTGCCTGGGACCACATTAGGCTTAATACCTGGGAAACCAACCTGGAGCAAAAAAACGTGGAACAGGAAGAGAGAAGGAATTCTGAAAGGCCTCTTGACTCTGCAAGTTTTTTTGCTGTCTATTTCTCTTGGACGATTAAAGCCCATGGGTTAGTGAAAAAGGTAAAGGACCCCTGGATGGTTAAGTCCAGTCAAAGGTGACTATGGGGTGCGGCGCTCATCTTGCTTTCAGGCCAAGGGAGCCGGCGTTTGTCCACAGACAGCTTTCCGGGTCATGTGGCCAGCAGGACTAAACTGCTTCTGGTGCAATGGAACACCGTGACAGAAACCAGAGCGCATAGAAACACTGTTTACCTTCCCGTCGCAGTGGTACCTATTTATCTACTTGTACTGGCGTGCTTTCGAACTGCCAGGTTGGCAGGAGCTGGGACAGAGCAACGGGAGCTCACCCCGTCGCGGGGATTCGAACTGCTGACCTTCTGACCGGCAAGCCCTAGAGGCTCAGTGGTTTAGACCACAGCGCCAACCACATGGCTTAGTATTTAACACTGTGGTGGAAACCAGGGGTGAAGTTAGATATTGGATTTGCGGAACTGAGAACCATCATCTCCTTATGTGCCAGAACAGAAGAGATGTGGACAGGATCGGTGAACAATGCAAAGGTTATCACTCTCCTGGAGAGCAGCTGGTCTAGAATCTGCGATCCAGCCTCTTTTGGATGGGGTGGTGCTCTCTTTGAAGAGTCAAGTAAAGGATATAGACAAGGGTTTCCCAAACGTGGGTCTCCATCTGTTTTTTTCAGACTACAATTCCCATCATCCCTGGTCTTGCCAAATAGGGATGATTGGAGTTGTAGTCCAGAAAACAGCTGGGGAGCAGAGTTTGGAAAAGACCAATGTAGACAGACAAAACTTTTTCTCCCTCTTACAACGCCAGAACTCATGGACAAGCAGCAAAGTTGAATGCTAGTGGAATCAAAAGTGCAAAAAATAATGGACATCTTCATTCAGCTCACAGGAGGATGTGATGGCGACCAAACTGGAAGGCTATCGCCTTGCCGTTTTACCGTTGATTCGGAGCAAATGTCAATCTGTGGGGAACCCAATTGCCGTTCACTCCAATACAGCAGTAAAAAGTGGGTTTTCCTGGAGAAAGTGTCAGGACAAAACACACACACAATCACTTGGACCTGGGCTTAGAAACTATTCAGAAAAGACCATCTGGATGAGCCCTTCGTTAGGCTTATTGATTTCAATGGGTTTCCTCTTGAGTCTAATTTTTGTTGAGTGATTGAATTTATATACTGCCGGGGGGTCTCAGGGCTGTTCACAGAATAAAATCATGATATAAAACCACAAAATAACTAATAAAAATAAAAACAACAGCCCAATAGCAACCCCCCCCCCCAAAAAAATCACATTTTAAAAGAGCATAGAATATAAATCAGATCACTCAAAGGCCTGGTTAAAAAGGAATGTTTTTGCCTGGCGCCTAAAGGTGTATAATGAAGGTGCCAGACGAACTCCCCCAGGGAGAGCATTCCACAGATGGGGAGCCACCGCAGAGAGTAAAACTCAGGTGACTACCCCTCATTGCAAATCAAGAAGCAATGGCCTGGTTCTGCCTGAAACGGCGGTTTCTTTCTGGGTTGAACCATTCAGAGACTCATAAGCTGGATTTAAAACATCAAAACTATATAAACTTATGCTGGGGAGGAAAGAACTACCGTATTTTTCGCTCTATAAGACGCACATAGTTTTTGGAGGAGGAAAACAAGAAAAAAAATATATTCTGAAGCCCAGAAGCCAGAACAGCAAGAGGGATCACTGAGCAGTGAAAGCGGCGATCCCTCTTGCTGTTCTGGCTTCTGGATAGCTGCGCAGCCTGCATTCGCTCCATAAGACGCACACACATTTCCCCTTACTTTTTAGGAGGGAAAAACCATCCCTGACACGTTAGTCATCTATAAAGATTAAAAATTCTGAGAGCGCCCACTTTCCATCTAGTGAGGTCCAGCCCAGACACAAGTTTAGGAACTGAGGGCTCATTCAGTTTGCCTCTCTGCTTGGAAAACCAGCACCGTACCGCTGAATCGGACCAAATGCCAACTGGGTTTTCCTGGGGAAAGTGGCGGGCGGCAAATGGAAAACCGCCTCGACCTCTGCTTTTAGGCATGGGGAAAGCAGAGGTGCGGACAGCGCCGACATACGTGCCGGGTCGACATACATGCCGGGTTCCGCCCAATGCTGGGGGCTCCCCCGACACACGTGCGTGATGTCACATGGTGGAGGGAGGCCCAAGGCCCATCACGGTGGCAGGTAGACCCGGCGGGGCACGTTGTGGCCACAAAATACTGAAGGACCCCAGCACCCTCCTTGAAAATGGGGGGGGGGTCTTGTCCCCCATTCAGCGCCCCTGAATCCCTAAGCCTATACTAATAACCAATTAGACTGTCTGTTTCCTCATTTCTTAGGATGTGGGTGGTGCTGTGGGTTAAACCACAGAGCCTAGGACTTGCCGATCAGAAGGTCGGCGGTTTGAATCCCCGCGACGGGGTGAGCTCCCGTTGCTCGGTCCCTGCTCCTGCCAACCTAGCAGTTCGAAAGCACGTCAAAGTGCAAGTAGATAAACAGGTACCGCTCCAGCGGGAAGGTAAACAGCATTTCTGTGCGCTGCTCTGGTTCGCCAGAAGCGGCTTAGTCATGCTGGCCACATGACCCGGAAGCTGTACACCGGCTCCCTTGGCCAGTAGAGTGAGATGAGCGCCACAACCCCAGAGTCGGCCACGACTGGACCTAATGGTCAGGGGTCCCTTTACCTTTACCTTCCTCATTTCTTAAATGCAGAAAGTGTTTGGCTGCGCCAGGTTTGGGTCTGGTGTTATTATTTTTTAATCACATTATCGTTGCTATTGCTCCACCCCTAGTTACCAACCTGTCTTGCTGTGGCGTAGTAAAGATACTGGTTCGATCTACTTCGCCATACATCTGCTTAGTGTTCTGGTCCCATTTCCTCAATCTTTATCAACAGAAATAAATGGGCTTTTTTGGTTTGCCCCAGTGTTAAGCAGCAACAACTATCGTAAATTGCACTGTCTGTAAAATAACTCATGCATTCTTACTTGGAAGTAATCTCCCTTTAGTTTAGTGCCACTTGCTTCTGAGTAAACACGCAAAGCAAGACCTGGAATGTGTTCCATTACTGTCTTGAGGAGTCTGTTCTTCCTAATTCAGTTCATTAATACATCCAGCTAATTTTGTGTAATTTCGAACAATAAAAATTTTGTGGGTTCTGTTTTTAATAAATATTTTATTTTTAAGCTTTGATTGTTGTGGGTGTTTCCCTCACACACACACAAACACTCATGTATTTCAAATGTTTCTAGTAAAATATTGTGCAACTTTTCCAGTATGTCCGTGTTTTTAAAGTCAAGTACGTCAATAAAAGCCAGTGCTTTGCACCAAAGCGCAGGCCAGCTCCGTTTTAAAATTTGTTGTCAGGAGTGCACATATTGTAAAAACAAAACACTGCACTGTTTTGCTCCCCCTTTCTTTCTCCACTTTATTTCCTTTAACTGAAATTCTCTTAATAAAATATTAACAATCATTTTTAAAAGTGCACATATGTTCGCTAATGTTAATTTTTAAAAAGAGGATATTTGAAACTTCACAGAAGCCTTGCACTCAGGTGACATCCCACACTGACAGCCTGCATACTTTTCATTAAGTTAAGTGTCCTAAAAGACCTTCAATGGCTCCCAGTACGCTTCCGAGCACAATTCAAAGTGTTGGTGCTGACCTTTAAAGCCCTAAACGGCCTCGGTCCTGTATACCTGAAGGAGCGTCTCCACCCCCATCGTTCAGCCCGGATGCTGAGGTCCAGCGCTGAGGGAATGCCCTCCTCCCAGATGTCAAACAGATAAAAAACTACACAACTTTTCAAAGACATCTGAAGGCAGCCCTGGATAGAGAAGTTTTTAATGTTTGATGTTACCATGGTACCTTGGTTCTCAAATGCCTTGGAACCAAAAGCACTGCAAACCCGGAAGTGTTTCGGTTTGCGAACTGTTTCCGGAAGCCAAACATGCTCTGTTTTGAGTGCTACACTTCTGATTTGAGTGCCACACTTCCGTTTTGAGTATTATGCTTCCGTTTCGAGTGTTACAGTGACGATTTGAGCGTTACCCTTCCAATTTGAGAGCCACACTTCCGTTTTGAGTGTTAAGCTGAGGTCGGTCTGTTTTTGCTATTTATTTTGCCTTTTTTTGTTTTTGCGGCTCTTTTTGTTTTGTTTTTGTGACCTTGTGGAACCCGGTTCAGCGACTGATTGTGTGACTGCAGTACATTGTTTTATTGCTTTCGTTTTATTGGTCTCGTTAGATCGTAAAATTCATGTTAAATTGCCGCTTTAGGGTTTGTTTTTAAAAGTCTGGAACGGATTAATCCATTTTGCGTTACTTTCTATGGGAAAGCGCGCCCTGGTTTTGGAACGCTTTGGTTTTGGAACAGACTTCTGGAACAGATTAAGTTTCAGAACCAAGGTACCACTGTATATTGTTTTTATGTGCTGGATCTGCCCAGAGTGGCTGGGGCGTTACTATTATTCAGCTTGGGAGAAGCTCCAGGTTTGGGGAGGTCTGGAGCAGGCTGCCCCAAGCGCCCTAGTAACAGCATCTCAACGAGGATGCAGGTCTCTCTATCATTAAGGTGGCACCACCAGCAAGGTCTACAGCTGTCCCATCCTAGGCAGGGAACTGGCTCGCCTGGCAGCAGTGGCATCCAGGGCACCAAGCTTGCTGACACACAAGATCTCAACTCCCGACAGCTCCACTCCTAAAGCAGAATGTCCCAAACCCATGTTTGCAATATAAGACATAGGACCACAGAAAGCTGTCTTGATCTATCTGGCTCAGTAACACTGGCACGGACTGGCAGCAGATCTCTGGGATATTTTACACAGGAGTTTGCCAGCCTCGCCTGGGAATCGAACTCAAGACCTTCTGACCACGCAAAGCAGATGCCCTACAGGACGGGGGCATTTGTACAGGAGAATCCCTGGGCAAGTGAGTGGGGCGGGGGATATAAACCTTTCCCCTTGACTGTTGCACTCCTCCAACCATCCCTCCGTCTGAGTTGTTGCACAAACCCCACCAGATTTATTTGCAGACTTGCAATGCTGTTTGGGGAGAAATGGCTTGGAAGGAACGTGTTGCAGGGGAGAAAATGACAGCGAGGAAAGGGTTAAAAACACACACACACACACACACACACACACACACACGGGTTACTAGGCAAAGCACAGTTTAGGAAGTTGTTTGCTGCAGTAAACGTAGGTCTGTGCGACAGGAGAATGATTTCCTAGCCACCTACTGATTTCTACAATTCCCTTCCCTTTCATTTTATGCAAGATATGTAGAGTTTTTTTGTTGGTGTGGCGTTTGTGTGTGTGTGTGTGAGTTTCTTACAACAAAAGTTCTTGGACACGAACAGCTCTATTCCTCCGCCCACCCGCCAAAGACTGGATTAAATTAAAAACGGACTCTTTTCCTTTTCCTCGCTTCCGCAGACCTTGCATTTAAAATGGGGGTAGGAACAAAAAGGAAAGAACCTGTTTTGAATGGAACAGATTCCGTGCACAGCACTTTTAAACGGATAAGCTTTAAAACGGGTATAATTCCCCTCCATCAGTTGAACGGGAAATCTGTGCGCGCATCCCATGATTTCAAGGTTCCTTTCTCAGAGGATTAACGATCGCCTTCCACGCTGCGCTGCCAGCCGGCGTAAAAAGGCAAATGTGAAAACACCGTAATGATAATTTTAAAGGATGTTAAATGCCGCCGATCAATCATTTCTGAAAGGAACCAAAGGAGGAACAAATGCCCAGGAATTCCAAGACTCTCTATCCGACTTATCCTTTTCTAAAAAAAACTTTCTGAGCAAATAATCAGTAGAACCCAGCGAATAATTTGCCCGGGGATTGGAGCTCACTCTTAGGTCCACCTGCAAATTTGTCAGCCTCAGTTTTTCTCCCTGTGAAATGGGAAATAATAGTGACCTACCCTCCAAGACTCTTAGAGTGGTACAGGAGTACCTTAGGAGTCAAATGGAATCTGTTCCAGAAGTTCCTTTGACTCCCAAAACACCTGGAAACCAAAGCGCAGCTTCTGATTGGCTGACTGGAAGCTCCTACAGCCAATCGGAAGCCGCGCCGGATATTCGGCTTCCAAAAATAGTTCGAAAACCGGAACACTCACATCCAGGTTTCGATCGTTCAGGAGCCGATTTGTTTGGGAGCCAAGGTATGACTGTATTCAACTAAGTTTTACTCAGCGCATGATCCTCTGTGAGGAATGAACATGGCTGAATTTGGTCCATTAATTTCAATGGGTCTATTCGGAGTAAAACTTTGTTGACTACCACCCTGAGACGGGCAAAGGCAGCTGTGCCCTTAACAAATCGAACCATCATTAAGCTACAGCATCCTCATAGGATTCCAGGCCTTGCTTCTGCAAGACATGCAAAATATTCCACTACAGACATCAAGTTTAGACGGCAAGCTTTGTTCCAGATGGATAATACCCCTGAAAACTTGCCTTCTCCGATAATGCAGCCCGATTACATAGATGGCATTCTGCCATTAATCCATGTGGCATGTTACAGTTAATATGAGCAGAAGGGAAGAGGGAATCCCTGCCCCAAGGAGCTTACAAAGAGATAGAAGGATACCAAAAGGAGAAGAAAGAAAATGCAATTAACACACGAGCTCAAACCAAAAAGTCTACCTAACTAAGCATCCCGTTTCCTACACAGGCCTATCAGGTGCCCCCAGGGAAACCATAAGAATGCAAAAGCAAAATGCGCCCCCCCCTGCAACTAATATTGAAAGATAGACTGCCTTTGAATGTGGAGGTTCGACTTAGCTATTGTGACCCGCAGCTGCTGATGGTCCCATCTTGTATAGAAAATTTCCAGGATGCTTAGGTTTTGAGGAAGAAGTAGCAGGAGGTGTGTACTGCAGGGATCAAAACCGAAAGCAGAAATGTTTCGTTAGCACCCACACCCTGCCAAATAAATGGGGCGATTGGGTCAGGCGGGGCTTATAATCTCGCAGCCTCTTCCAAGATCTCTATTTCCTTTTTCAGGGCCTCCAGCCCCCATAATCCTTAAGAAGGTGGAGGACACAGGAACATCAGAATCTGCCTTGCAGAGAACTGGCTCACATAGCCCAGCACTGACTGGCAGCATCCCTCAAGGGGTTCTGGCAGGAGGCATTCCCACCCCTACCTGGAGTTGACCAGGATACCTTCTGTGCTTCAGCTCTGTGGCTAAAACTGCCCCAGTTCTCACGTTTCCGAATTAAGCAACTTGCCTTGCACTGAGTCGCACCATTGATCCACCCAGCTCAATACTGCCTACACTGACTGGCAGCGTCTCCCCAGGGGGTTTCAGGCAGGGAGCCTTTCCTGGCCCTATCTAGGGGTTGGACCGGGGTGAGCCTGCGCTGGTCTTCCTACCAGCTCACCAAGAAGACGGCAATGATCCCTGCGCACTCTCTATCTCTCCAGTTGCCTCGCTGCTGCATGTTGCCCAAAAGCGCCTCGGGGCAAAGGCATGGCCCAGCGGGCAGGCATCTGAGACGCACCAGGCGGGTCGCCAGCGTTTGGCCCAGCCCCGAAAGCAGGTGCGCTGCGACGGGGAGCTGCAGCGCTGCAGCATCACTGCCAGGGATCCAGGGCTCAGGCTCCACACCTCTTCCCCCAAAAAACGCCAGTTTCTCAATCTAGGCGCTTGTGTGTCCGTGCGCTCAAGCCAGGATCACATGGATTAAGGAGAGGAGTCGTTCAGGTCCTCGATTTCGGACACCGTTGACCTTGACCTCTGGGCAGGGCAGGGCAGGCGGCCTCCAAGAGCTGGTTGCCCTCGTGACCTCCAAGTGACCTGACCAGGTAGGTCAAGCATCTTTACCTGGGCTCCACCCACCTCTCCGCTCTGCACCACTTTCGGCAAGTGTGCCTAACACCAAGTGCACGATATGTGTGTTGGAGAAGGGGGGGGGTCGCACCACCTGTCGCTGCCCAGGGGCGAGGCCGCTTAGTTTGCAATGGGGGGGGGGGAGAGAAAAAACAGGCTCACCCAACTCTAATCCACTTCCAAGGGGAGCTTTCCAAAGCACTCGAAAGCTTTGCTATTCCTCTCTCCTTTTCCACATTTCCAGAACTCGGTTGCTCCCCCCCCCCCGCTTCTTTCCCTTCCCCAATTCCCCAAAAAATAAGCTCGAATAATCAAGCAAAATGCAGCGCTGGCGGAGAATGCAAAAGAGAGAGATGGGTGTTTCGCTTGCTTAAAAATAAAAATAAAATCTTGCAGGGGGCAAGAAGAAGCAGGAGGGTTTGGGAAGGGAGAGGGTTGCAAAGGGGGGGGGGAATCCGAGAAATTAAAAAAACCCAAACACATATATACACATAAATAAACCCCCTACCACCAACAGCGACAGCCGCTCTCCACCCGCGATCGTTTGATCTCCGCGCATGCAAAATAAGGTGCGGAGGGGGTGGAGGAAAAAGAAGAAAAAGACATATAAATAGACCGAAAGGAAGAAAAGGAAATCTGCCTCCCACCCCCACCCCTCTTTGGGGCGAGCGCGCGGGGCGGTGTTGAAGGGGGGGGGCGGAAGGCATACAAAATAATTAATTAAAAAGCCCAGGAAAAGCAATGAAGCAAAATGGCGACTTTTTATGTAGAAGGAGGAGAAAGAGAGAGGAAGGAAGGAAGGGAGAGAGAGAGAGAGAGAAAGAGAGAGGGATGGGAGGAAAGGAAAAGGAGGGAGGGGTGGGGGAAGGAGAGAGGGGTTTGGGGAAGGCGCTGCTGGCCCCCTCGCCCTCCTCCTCCTCGCCCGGGGTCTCTCCAGCTCCGCGGGGCGCAAGGAAGCGGGCGAGCCGTGGGGAGGCGGCCGGCGAGGCCGGGCCGGGGCCACCGGGCGGAGTAAAAGCCCCTCTCCGGGTTGGGGAAGGGCCGGAGGGAGGCGAGGCGAGGGCCGGGCATCGGCGGGGGGCTCCGGGCTTACCTCGGCGCGGGCGGGCAGCGCGCTCCTCTCGCTCGCTCGGCCGGCGGGGCCCGGGCGCGCACAGCGATGCGCACGGCCAAAGCGCCCTCGCCGCCGCTGGCTCATGCGCGGAGACCCCCCCTCGTCGCCGCCACCACGTCGCCCGCACACTTGCACACACACACAGACACACAACCACAACCATGCGCCCACCCCCCGCGCGCGCTTCCCCCCTCTCCCTACCTTCGCAGCCGGGCCGAGGGAAGCCGCTTGCAACTCTCGCGGTATTCCTCCCCCGGCTGCAGCCGGGGATCGGCGCCCGACGGGAGGAGGACGGAGCTGGCTTGGGTGGTGGTGGTGTGTTGTTTTTTTTAGGGGGGGCGCGCACTGGGAGTTGGGTGGGTGGGGGATCCCCCAGCAGGTGCGTCGCGATCCAAGGCGGACGGCGCAAGCAAGGGCGCTGCAGAAGTGGCCAGGCGCAGAACTGGAGTTGGGGTGTCGGGGCGACGGAGTTCAAGCTGCCCCTCTTAGGGTTGATCTGATTTTCATTTTTTAAATAATAATTCTTGTTTTCTGCATCTCCGCTGCGGTTGCCACCCACCGACTTTGCTCTTTGTTTCGCCACAGCGCAGATCATCGTCTCCTCATCGCGCAGGGAACTCTCTCTTAAAATATAATGGGGATGGGAGCATGCATCGGGGTGCGGGGGGGGGGGGGATAAAACGCCCTCCCGTTTTTTAAAAATGTAAGGAGAAACCACAGAGGAACCTGCCTTTAGTTACCTTGTTTTTTGCCCATGGAGTGCAAAAATTGTCTACTTTGGCATCAGTTCTCCAGCATGTTCTCCAGGGCCCGCTGCATGCAGGATTCAATCCAGAAGGTGCAATCCTGGCCTAAGAAAAGCCTGCTGGATCAGTCCAGTGGTCCATCTAGCCCAGCATCCTGTTCTCATAGTGACCGACCATCAAGCAGAACCCAAGCACAAGAATAGCCATCGTGGCCAGTAGCCACCGATAGCCCCTTCCTCCCATGAATGTGTCTAACTCTCTGTTAAACCTTAAAGCCATCCAGGTTAGTGGCCACCATTGCTTCCAGCTGGAAGGAGTTCCACAGTTTAACAGTGCTCTTTGTCAAGAAGGGCTTTTTGTTGTTGTTGTTTAGTCATTTAGTCATGTCTGATGCTTTGTGACCCCATGGGCAAGAGCATGCCAGGCACTCCTGTCTTCCACTGCCTCCTGCAGTTTGGTCAAACTCATGCTGGTAGCTTCGAGAACACTGTCCAACCATCTCGTCCTGTCATCCCCTTCTCCTTGTACCCTCCATCTTCCCCAACATCAGGGTCTTTTCCAGGGAGTCTTCTCTTCTCATGAGGTGGCCAAAGTATTGGAGCCTCAGCTTCACGATCTGTCCTTCCAGTGAGCACTCAGGGCTGATTTCCTTGAGAATGGAGAGGTTTCATCTTCTTGCAGTCCATGGGACTCTCAAGAGTCTCCTCCAGCACCAGAATTCAAAAGCATCAATTCTTCAGTGATCAGCCTTCTTTATGGTCCAGCTCTCACTTCCATACATCACTACTGCGAAAACCATCGCTTTAGCTATACGGACCTTTGTCGGCAAGGTGATGTCTCTGCTTTTTAAGATGCTGTCTGGGTTTGTCACTGCTACCTGTCCTCAATCTCCCAACATTTACTGGATGTCTACAAGTTTTAGTGTTGTGTGAGAGAGAAAGAAAACTTTTCTCCATCTGCTTGGAATCGTAGAATTGGAAGGGACCAGGAGGGTCGTGTATAGTCCACCTCCCTGCAATGCAGGAATCTTTTCCCCAATATGGGGCTCGAACCCTCAACCCCTGAGATTAACAGTGTCATGCGCTACCAAACTGAGCTATCCCAAGCCATGCATCATTTCCCAAACTTCTAAAATTACTCAGCTTTTCTCTTAACTGGAAAGTCCCGAACGCCACAGCCTTTCTTCGTAATTCATTCTGGCATCTCCAAGTAGCCTGAACCCTGGGGAGGCTATGCTGAGCTACGTAGAATAATGGAGCCAGCTCAGTATTGGGCAGCTTCCTACATTCCTTCCCAGTGGCGTAGCGTGGGTTGTCAGCACCCGGGGCAAGGCAAGTAATTCCCCCCCCCCCCGCTGCACTGTCCCTCCCCCAGATAGCCCCTCGCTCTCTCTCCGCACCGCACGCCTGGCACCCTCCCCTCCACAGTGGGCGGCGGCTCGGATCAGATTCGCACAGCCAGCACTGCAGTGAGAGAGAGAGAGTGAGCCAGGTAGGGGCAGAGAGCTGCGAGTGCGAGCGCCCCCCCCCGATGTTGCGCCCGGTGCGGCCGGGCCCCCCTGCATCCCTCACGCTACACCACTGTTCCTTCCTGATCCTCAGAGGTGCCTGGATGAAGCCAGAGGACTTCTGCACTGCCATGCAGATCTCTTACCGCTCTACTGGGGGAGGTCTTGCAGCACCTTATGAAGTAGTGATGGGGGCAGTTGGATCCCTCTGTCACCGGACTTCAACTCCCATTATCCCTGACTATTGGCCCTCTGGCAGGGGCTGATGGGACTTGGAGCCCAACAACTACCTAGAGCCACAGGTTCTCCATCCCATATATATATATATATATATATATATATATATATATATATACCGTATTTTTTGCACCATAACACTCACTTTTTTCCTCCTAGAAAGTAAGGGGAAATGTCTGTGCGTGTTATGGAGGGAATGCCTACGGGTGGCATGCCTACGGATTTTCCTCCTCTAATAACTACGTGCGTGTTATGGTCGGGTGCGTGTTATAGAGCGAAAAATACGGTGTGTGTGTGTGTGTGTGTGTGTGTGTGTGTATATATATACAGTGGTGCCTCGCAAGACGAAATTAATTCGTTCCGCGAATACTTTCGTTGAGCGAGTTTTTTCGTCTTGTGAAGCACCACTGCAGTTAACAACTAACAACGGCGGGGAGGGGCGGGGAGAAGCAGGGCAGCTGCCGCAGCCGGTAGCTCGAACTCACTCGCGCCTTGTGGCCACCGCGCGACACGGCTGCTGGAGGGCAGCGGGGCTCAGGAGCGCGACTCCGGCTGCAATGCTGGCTGCTGGCAGCAGCGGCTCTCAGAGGAGCGCGCAAGGGCGGTGGGCAGTGGCGCAAGGCAGCCAGAAGGTGGGAGGGAGCCGGAGGAGCAGGGAAGCGAGCGTGCGACCGTCACCATGACAGGAGAGGCAGCGCTGTTTCGTCTAGCGAAGCAAGCCCTTTGGAAAATCCGACTTACAAATCACCTCAGAAAATGAAAAACCCTTTCGTCTAGCGAGTTTTTCGTCTTCCGAGGCATTCGTCTTGCGGGGTACCACTGTGTGTGTGTGTGTGTGTGTGTGTGTGTATATATATATATATGCAGCACACACACACACACACCACTGCTGAGCTGTGGCCCGGAACCACAGAAAAGTTTTGTGGCACCTTGAAGATTAAGATAAATTAAGAGGGGGCTTTTGCCCCTTTGTTGTGCATAATGGGGGTATCCCATCCGATTCTGCTCCTATACTCCCATTGGGGTGCACAGGATGTTATGGGAGGGGTAGTACCTCTGGTGGGGGACACATTGTGCTCCTTCTGGGGTAGTTTGTCCCTGCTTTTGGTCTCCACTCTCCACTTAGCTCTCACCTGTGGCTCCAAGAAGCTGTCAGCATGCGACAGCGGCCACAATCCTGGGAAACGGCATGGACTAGGTGAGGGCAGCCGATGGCTCTCAAACCCTCGGTGAGTTAGAGACTTCCTCTGCATGCGGAGACAGGCTGTGACGGACTGAGCAGGTGAGACCAAAAGTGGGTCCTGCAGTCAAGAAGGCGGTTTCTGCCCGTTCTGTGGAAGGAAGTGAGGGGCAGGTGAGGCTCATCCACCTGGGAAGGGAGCCCATCTAAGAGAAGGAAAACTCTGATCGTGAACGTTTGCTGCCTTGCAATATTCAGGAGAAGAAAAAAGGCTAAGGAATAAGTGGTTGGATGGTGCCTTCTCAGGGCCTTGCAGAGGCCCAGGCCAGGTATATAATGTGCCCCCCCCCCTTTTAACCTGGGGATAACTGAAGTCTTCTAAATAAGTAAGTACACTATATAAATAATTATCACAAAAATTATGCTGACAAATAATTTCATTTCAAGGCTTGAACAGTATCTGCACCTAAAGACAAAATGGAAAATATAGATATACAATAGTGCTTTTTAAAAATACATAGGGGAAAGGATTATTTTAAGTATTTACATTTACTTTCTTTTCTGTGAATTCTTGAATTACGCAGGAAAAATCAAGCAACTTCGCCTTATCATGGTTTATATTTATCATTGCTAAACCGTTTAGGCGTTCTTGAGCCATGGTTGATTGAAAGAAGTTTTAATACAGTGGTGCCTCGCAAGACGAAAAGAATCCGTTCCGCGAGTCTCTTCGTCTAGCGTTTTTTTTGTCTTGCGAAGCAACCCTATTAGCGGATTAGCGCTATTAGCGGTTTAGCGGCTATTAGCAGCTATTAAAGGCTTAAGGGATTAGCGGATTAGCTGCTAAAAGGCTATTAGCAGCTTAGTGCCTTAGAAAAAGGGGGTGGGGAGCGGAAAAAAAATTGCAGGAACTCACAAGACATTTTCGTCTTGCGAAGCAAGACCATAGGAAATTCGTTTTGCGAAGCACCTCCAAAACGGAAAACCCTTTCGTCTAGCGGGTTTTCCGTCTTGTGAGGCATTCGTCTTGCGGGGCACCACTGTATATTGAAACTTCTCTCATTGGAGGCCACTGTAGCTGGTAATGATAACAAGGCAGGATTCTACACCTTCTGGCAACTCCTTCAGCCAAGCTGGTGCCAAAGTATTGCTCTGCTTTCTTTTGGACCACACCAGTGAGGCTGAGAGCGAGGCCCTTGTTCCAGCAGCCCAGGACCTCCATACACACTGCCCAGGCTTGCACACTAGGGAGGTTTCAGCGCTGCTCATGAAGCAGTTTGGTTTCACTCCTGGAGGTGCAATCTGTTCTCCCTCTGGACAGACTGCTGCCAACAACAAAGCAAAGGTTTTGTGGTACCTTGCAGACTAAGATGCAATGCTATTTTTTTTCTAGAAAAAGAGGTGCCTGGACTCACCATGAGCGCCTCCCTTGTTCTCTTATCAGTGGCGTAGCGTGGGTTGTCAGCACCCGGGGCAAGGCAAGTAATTTGCACCCCCTAACCCTACCCTCCAGATGTTGCGCCCGGTGCGGCCGGCCCCCCTTGCACCCCCCACACTACACCACTGTCTCTTATAAAGTCAATGGCACCCACCTGAGAGGTGCCAGAACTTCGGCTGCTACAGCAGCAAGAATGTTACTTGCCCAAAAACGGAAAAGAAGCTGAAGTCCCAGGAAAGGAAGAATGGATACAAAAATGTGTGGAATATGCAGAAATGGCAAAACTTACCGGAAGAATAAGAAATCAAGATAACAAACTTTTTTAAAATAAAAGAATGGAAATGGTTTATTGAATATTGACAGATAAATTGCAAACAGATAAGAACATTGGCAGGATTATTGTAACAGCCTGCAGTTTCATAAGAGTATATATTTAAAGAAGAGCAAATTAAGTTAATCTGGATATGCAGATGATATTAAGAATAAATTCAAGGACCCGCAGAAAGAGGGGGAAATTGAAGTTAAGTGGGATTTTTTAGCAGCAATGTTAAGGAATATGAAAAAAAGGGATTGTTAACAGGTGATAATTCAAAGTTATAAGATATTAAGATAAAAGATAAGATAAAATTAAAGAGGGAAAGGATTTGCTGAAATAATCAATTGAACTGGAATGCAAGAAAGGGAGGTGTGGGGAGTTCAGGGAAACAAGTAAATGAAAGATAAGACATGGAAAGACTGATTTGTTTTTAACTGTTTGTATTTTGTACTTTCTTTTTCTTTTTTTTTACTTTTTCTAATTATTGTGATATATTGAAAACCTTAATAAATATCTTATTAAAAAAAAACAGAAAGAGGGGGAAGGAAGTCAAGTTTTGAAATGTCAAAATGATTGTAAAATTTGTGAAACGTATAAATCTGAAAAGTATATATATATATATATATATATATATATATATATATATGAGAGGTGTGGTGCCAGAACTGACTTCTTGTGAGTTTGGCTGAAAAAAGCAGTGCTAAGAAGTTTATTGAGGCATAAGCCACACCACACCATAAAATTGAGACCCCCCATTGCCTCTTTGGTGCACATAATGGGTGACTCACATGTACCCCACTAGATCCTACTAAACTACAACTCCCATCATCACTGACCACTGGCCATGCTCCCTGGGGCTGATGCAAATTGGTGTCCCAACGTTTGGCTAGGCATGGATTTTATATTTTGACACAATATTTCCCCCCTACGTGAGAAGGTGGCTTGCCCACTTCCACCTAGCTCTGAAGGAGGACAGTGCCTGTCTACTAAGGTTAAAAAAAAGGCAAAGGACCCCTGGACAGTTAAGTCCAGTCAAAGGCAACTATGGGGTTGCGGTGCTCATCTTGCTTTTCAGGCTAAGGGAGCCGGAGTTTTTCTGCAGACAGTTTTCCGGGTCATGTGGCCAGCATGGCTAAACCACTTCTGGCACAATGGAACACCATGACGGAAACCAGAGCACACGGAAACGCTGTTTACCTTCCCGCCACAGCGGTACCTATTTATCTACTTGCACTGGTGTGCTTTCAAACTGCTAGGTTGGCAGAAGCTGGGACAGAGCAATGGGAGCTCACTCCGTTGCAGGGATTCAAACCGCCGACCTGACTGGCAAGCCCAAGAGGCTCTGGTTTAGACCACAGCGCCAACCGCGTCCCTTAACGTAGTCAGAGTGCGCAAGCCATCTCTGGCTTTTTCATTTACAGCAATGGCAAAGATTGCAGCATCCCTTCCATTAACTCAGCCTGTAGGAGTTTGTTCCATCCAGAGGATGCAAATAGGTTCATTTAGGTTTGTTCATCAGGCTTAATCCTCCGCCTGATCCCCTCCCCCCTTCTGGCAGCTGTCTCCTCCCTAAGGCACATTGATGTTTTTATCCCCAAGGGAACCCTCTGGAGAATGGTGTGTGTGTGTGTGTGGTGTGTGTGTGTGTGTGTGTGTAAGTTCAATGGGAGTTTCTGAGGCAGTGGAAAAATCCCCCATATTGAATGAACAGAAAATGGGGAACTATGGTGACTGCATCCAATTAGATAGCTAAACATCTTAATTCAGATTATTTTTTGTTTATGCACCACATAATCATCAATACCTCTAAGCAGTTTACATAAAATATACATTAAAATTACTGCTAAAATCAGACATTAAAAATACGGAAGGCTTTTTTTTCTTTTCAAAATAGGATCAATTTATTGTAGTGTGAGGCTGCCGTTGCACAATCACATCACTATAAGAACAGAAGAAGAGGAAGAAAAACAGGTGTTAAAAAAAGGTTATTTATGTATGCTACTACTGCGGTCCATGTTTTGTTAGCCCCAAAATGGAAAACGAGCGAGGTCCCAACCAAAGAAGAATGGCAACTTAAGTTGACAAAATATGCACAACTCGCAGACTTAACATATAGAATAAGAGAACAAGAAGAACATACGTTTAGAGAAGATTGGAAAACGTTTATTGAATATATAGGGGGAAATTGTGTACAGCTGAAAACGTTGGCAGCATTAAGATAAATTCAGCAGCATAAATAAGTTTTGATGGATGCAATAATGGAATACTGAATGGTTTAGTTTTTGTAAAATATGCAGGGATTTATGATGTGCAAAATGAACCATGGAAAGAAGAAGGGAAGTCATTGATATCTCAAGGATGTTGAAATGAGCATTTTAATTGTAAAACAGAAAATCTAATTAAAAAATTATATATATAGAAGATGGGTCGGGCCAATGGCTCATCTCACAGTGTATGCATTTAATAGATTACATATAAAAAGATAGATGGTTTTAATGCTACCAATTTTAAATGATTTTTTTCTATGTTTTTAGCTGTTCTTATTTTCATCTGCAAGTCGGGGGAAAGCGGGATATACATATATGATGATTATGATGATGATTGGTTGGACCAATTATGGTTGGACTGATTATGTCTATGCCTGCTAAGCCGTCTTTCTTAATGTGTTCCTAATTTATAAGCTCCCTGATTCAGCAAGGATGATCCAAAGGTTGAAACAAGTTTGCATGTCCAGATTGTTCTTAATAGTTTGCATTCTTCCTCCCCCCCCCCAAAAAAAAGGTACCAGGGAGAGAAGGGGAGACTCTGTCCAGATTGTGCCATGTGCATGTGTGGAAATGCTTAACTTAGTATTTATTTGACAGATTTATAGCCAGCTTTACAACGTTTGTTTTCGGATGGGTTAACAGCTGAGTGAAATCACCAATAAAATTGCAGCAATCCTAGCAGA
This sequence comes from Podarcis tiliguerta, assembly GCF_965153285.1. NCBI lineage: Eukaryota > Metazoa > Chordata > Lepidosauria > Squamata > Lacertidae > Podarcis > Podarcis tiliguerta. The sequence goes on from NC_139539.1 coordinate 6,310,057, forward strand.
TTACTGAGGTTAACGTCCAATACCCGAGATGAAGGTCGACTGGACCAAGCCTGGGTGTTGGAACATGCTGCTTTATGGAAGTGAAGAAGAGTTTGGATTTGATATCCTGCTTTATCACTACCCTCAGGCGTCTCAAAGTGGCTAACATTCTCCTTTTCCTTTCCCTTCCTCCCCCACAACAAACACTCTGTGAGGTGAGTGGGGCTGAGAGACTTCAGAGAAGTGTGACTGGCCCAAGGTCACCCAGCAGCTGCATGTGGAGGAGCGGAGAGGCGAACCCGGTTCACCAGATTACGAGTCCACCGTTCTTAACCACTACGCCACACTGAGTCGTGGGCAACTTACAACGGCCAGAAGCAAAGCCTCAACGCCTTCCCATGCACTGTGGCAGGAAGATTCTGGACATCCTCCCGTGGCAGGACAGAGTCTCGAACAAAGAAGTTCTCTTCCAGGCCTATACTCCCAGCACGTTTGCACTCCTGTCTTAGCGACATCTATGCTGGCTTGGTCCTGTCCACAGAGTGGAAGATGGCAGGATGCCCAAGGATGTGCTCTATGGGGACCTGGCTTCTGGCACCAGGCCAGTTGGCAGACCAACCCTGCAAACATAATAATAATAATAATAATAATAATTTTTTCTTTATATCCCGCCCTCCCCTGCTAGGGCCGGGCTCAGGGCGGCTAACACCGAATATAAATTACAATAAAACATAATAGGGACAAAACCAGTTAATTAAAATACAGTGGTGCCCCGCAAGACGAATGCCTCGCAAGACGGAAAACCTGCTAGACGAAAGGGTTTTCCGTTTTTCAATGCGCTTCGCAGGACGAATTTCTCTATGCCTTGCTTCGCAAGACGAAAATGTCTTGCGATTTTTGTGATTTTTTTCGCTCCCCACCCCCTTTTTCTAAGGCACTAAGCTGCTAATAGCCTTTTAGCAGCTAATCCGCTAATCCCTTAAGCCTTTAATAGCCGCTAATAGCCGCTAAACCGCTAATAGCGCTAATCCGCTAATAGGGTTGCTTCGCAAGACGAAAAAACCGCAAGACGAAGAGACTCGCAGAACGGATTCTTTTCGTCTTGCGAGGCACCACTGTACGGCTTAAAATACAACTTAAAATTCTGCTTAAAATGCAGCCTCATTTTAGTAGTAGACCATAAATCAAGACCATAAAGGGAGGAAACATCAGATATTCACCTGAGCCAGCTATCCATGCTGGTTCTACATGGGCCAGCAAAAACGCCAAGGGTAAATTTATACAGTGGTACCTTGGGATACGAACGGGATCCATTCCGGAGCCCTGTTCGCATCCTGAATAGAGCGTAAGATGCGACTCTGCACCTGCGCAGGTCACATTTTGCCACTTCCACGCATGCGCGTGACGTCATTTTGACCATCTGCACATGTGCAAGCGGCGAAACCCAGAAGTAACGCGCTCCATTACTTCCGGGTCACCGCAGAGCGCAACCCGAAAATACTTATCCTGAAGCATATTTATTCCGAGGTATGACGGTATACCAAATCCCATATAAGGGGTCAGAGTGAGTCCAAGCGAAAGGCCAGGTGGAACAGCTCCATCTTGCAGGCCCTGAGGAAAGATGTCAAATCCCGCAGGGCCCTGGTCTACCAAGTCGGGGCCAGTACCAAAAAGGTTGCCAACGTTAAGCCTGCTGTGTGGGAATCCCATGCGGGCAACCGCAGTGCCTGGAGACAGACACTCAGGTTGTGCATCCATAGCAGTGACCAGAGGAAAAATGGCCGCTGGGAGGAGCACAGAGAGAAGAAAAGCCGCAGTGCGCCTGCAGCAGCACAACAGGGCGCCTTCATCTGCCCCAGCTGCAACAAAACATGTCTCTTCTGCATCAGTTTCTACAGCCACAGCAGGCGCTGTAAGTCTCCAACAGTTTGACCTCACCTGCAAAGGTGCACTCCTCCATTGTCTCCTGAGATAGAACGGATGCCAACAACCGATTCAGACAGAGGATGAAAAACTAGGCTGGAAACTTAAGATGGAGGGAGTGCATCAGTATTGTAGCCGTCCATGCCTCTGAGGGGAAAGTGTTCCACAACTGGGTGCCATTACAGGGAAAGCCTTGCTCCAGGTTTGCAATTGACCAGCCATACCCGTTGGTGGGACCGCAAGCAGGATACACACATGCACCCACAACACCGAGATCAGGGCTGGTGGGTGTCAGGAGCTCAGCCTACTCTCGAGTAGGACCCTGGCAGAGACACATGCCCGACTGGCATGTTCTTTCCCTCCTGGTCGATCGTTCGGGAGCTTCATAAACTTTCTTCAGCCCAAACATCACAGCGACCGATGCCAACCGACACCAGCACACTTAGGGATCCGCAGAGTTTGCGCATCATGCGTGACAGACCTCAGCAACTCAGCATTTTGGCTAATCTACTCTACTTACATATAAACACACATGGAGCACTGCAACATGGCTCCCTCTCTCTCTAGCATCAGACAGCAAAGAGAAAGAACAAAGGACAATAATCCCACTTCACGGAACACAGGAACACAAACATCCTGTCTCCGTCACTTCCCACTCTGTGGAATGAAAACATACACCGTCATGTTTAACAGGGAGAAATGTAAAGTATTTCACTTGGGCAAAAAAAATGAGAGGCTCTGGTCAGACCTCACCTGGAGTACTGTGTCCAGTTCTGGGCACCACAGTTCAAGAAGGACACTGACAAACTGGAACGTGTCCAGAGGAGGGCAACCAAAATGGTCAAAGGCCTGGAAACGATGCCTTATGAGGAACGGCTAAGGGAGCTGGGCATGTTTAGCCTGGAGAAGAGGAGGTTAAGGGGTGATATGATAGCCATGCTCAATTATATAAAAGGATGTCACATAGAGGAGGGAGAAAGGTTGTTTTCTGCTGCTCCAGAGAAGCGGACACGGAGCAATGGATCCAAACTACAAGAAAGAAGATTCCACCTAAACATTAGGAAGAACTTCCTGACAGTAAGAGCTGTTCGACAGTGGAATTTGCTGCCAAGGAGTGTGGTGGAGTCTCCTTCTTTGGAGGTCTTTAAGCAGAGGCTTGACAACCATATGTCAGGAGTGCTCTGATGGTGTTTCCTGCTTGGCAGGGGGTTGGACTCGATGGCCCTTGTGGTCTCTTCCAACTCTATGATTCTATGAGATAGACAACAAAACCATGACTGCAGACACAGCGAATGGATCTCCTAACCCTCCAACTCTCACTGGTGCTCCCAAGGCGCTGCTACTTGCCACACGCGTGCAAAGTGGCAAACAAATCCTTGAGGTCACATAGCAGGCGTACTAACTGTCCGTCCGTGAGAGAGGAGGCAGGGACGGAGGAGGTCTGCATCTCTGCCTGTGCAAATCCGGTGAGGACAGGAGCCAGGCACAAGCCCGCTAGTAGGGAGACTGCAAATATATCCTGCCAAATTCCGTTGCTCTTTTCTCAGGCCGCAATGGGAATGGCACTGGGGTGGGGGGAGGGGGCGGAGGAAGGAGGAGGGGTCGTCTTTGAAGAAGCAAACTTTTCTCTAGTTGGAACAGCTGTTGCTGCTAAGAATCGCAGAGGCAGGACACTGGAACGTGGGAGGGAGGGAAGGAGTCTGCTAGAAGGAGAAGTGGAGAAACCTAAAAGGAAAGAGGGATATAGAGCTGATCTTGTGCAGCAACAGTTTTGGAAACCGACAGAATATGCAGAGAACACAATGCACCTCTACTCAACAGTCACCCCCATGAGTGTTTCCTCTGCCTTCCCCCAAAGGCTGCTGGTGTTTATTATAACTACAGTGGTACCTCGGGTTACATACGCTTCAGGTTACATATGCTTCAGGTTACAGACTCTGCTAACCCAGAAATAGTACCCCGGGTTAAGAACTTTGCTTCAGGATGAGAACAGAAATCGTGCGGTGGCGGCATGGTGGCCCCATTAGCTAAAGTGGTGCTTCAGGTTAAGAACAGTTTCAGGTTAAGAACTGACCTCCGGAACGAATTAAGTACAGTGGTGCCTCGCAAGACGAAATTAATTCGTTCTGCGAGTTTTTTCGTTCTGCGAGTTTTTTCGTCTTGCGAAGCACCAATGTATATTGTCGGTTTCCCATAGGAATGCATTGGCGGTTTAAAAAAAAAAGGCACAAGACGTTTCGTCTTGCGAAGCAAGCCCATAGGGAAATCCGTCTTGCGAAGCAACTCAGAAAACGAAAAACACTTTCGTCTTGCGAGTTTTCCATCTTCCGAGGCATTCGTCTTGCGGGGCACCACTGTACTTAGCCCGAGGTACCACTGTACTTACATTTCAATCATGGTCTTCTTCCAGATATTATCTGATGGATGTGCCCATTCCCCTCCTTTATTCTCACAACAACCCTGCAAGGTGGGCTGAGGAATGTTCTCGGGCGCAAGGCTGCTAGAAGCACACTCTCCAAGAGTCACAATTTTCCAGGGACAGTCCTGGGACTATAAAAGCCATCCCTGCTTCTGTTTTGATCCTGGAAGGTCCCTATTCCCTCACCAGTGCTGCTGCTGCCAAGCTCAGGGATGAACCGGCGCTTGTCCCAACTGGCAGCGGCTGCGAGGGAGCATCTTGTTGCCTCTCCAAGCCCTCTCCATGGCTGCCTCTGCCGGCCTCCTCCCTTGGGCAGCTCCTAGGAGCTACTAGAGAGCAGGTGAGGAGGAGGAGAGGCTTCAACCGCTGAGCCTAGCCCTGGCTGATGTGATAGCTCTGGGGGGCAGGCAGAGGAATGGGCCTCCCTGGGTGGGAAGAAAGAGGGAGCTCTAGAGTGCAAGGAGCCTCGATTAAAACAAATATATGTTTTGTGCGGGATGTGGGTGGCGCTGTGGGTTAAAGCACAGAGCCTAGGACTTGCCGATCAGAAGGTCGGTGGTTTGAATCCCCGTGACGGGGTGAGCTCTCGTTGCTCGATCCCTGCTCCTCCCAACCTAGCAGTTCAAAAGCACATCAAAGTGCAAGTAGATAAATAGGTACCGCTCCGGCGGGAAGGTAAACGGCATTTCCGTGCGCTGCTCTGGTTTCACCAGAAGCGGCTTAGTTCTGCTGGCCACATGACCCGGAAGCTGTATGCCGGCTCCCTCGGCCAATAAAGCGAGATGAGCACCGCAACCCCAGAGTCGGCCACGACTGGATCTAATGGACAAGGGTCCCTTTACCTTTTATGTTTTGTGCATCCATGCCTAACATTGCCTCTCTCTGAATTTTTTTTATTTGTCTGTGCTTTTCTTTTTGTAAATCCACCAAAGAATAAAATAAAATTGGGATTAAGGTAAAAATAGTAATTTATAATAAATAATATATTATTATTATTATTATTATTATTATTATTAAAAGGTAAAGGACCCCTGAACAGTTAAGTCCACTCAAAGGCGACTCTGGGGTTGCGGCGCTCATCTCGCTTTCAGGCCGAGGGAGCCAGTGTTTGTCCACAGACAGCATTCCAGGTCTTGTGGCCAGCAGGACTAAACCGCTTCTGGCGCAACGGAACACAGTGACGGAAACCAAAGTGCATGGAAACGCCGTTTACCTTCCCACCGGAGCAGTACATATCTATCTACTTGCGCTGGCGTGCTTTCAAACTGCTAGGTTGGCAGGAGCAGGGACAGAGCAATAGGAGCTCACTTCCGTTGCGCATATTCAAACCGCCGACCTTCCAATTGGCAAGCCCAAGAGGCTCCTTGGTTTAGACCACAGCGCCACCCATGTCCTAAAATTGGGATTAAGGGTTTTCTCAGGACAATGGAGGGCATGTGTGCTGAATCCCATTGATGTTGGGATGATGGCATTTCCCCTTTTTCCAATTGGAAATGCTCTGCGGGGGGGGGGGGGCAAAAATGGGGGAATCAATGGGGGTCAGTTGGGGTGGAGTGAGAAATGTCCCTATTTTCATCTGAGGAATGTTGGAGGGTATGTAGAAGCTTCTGACAGCTCTCCTTAAGGAACCTCAGTCATGAAACTTAAATTTGCTGCACGGTGTGTGATTTTAGCCCACCTGAAAATTGCCGGTCTGTCTGTGTGTGTATCTGTTTCAAGTAGGTCTGCATGGGACTGTACCTTCAGGTCTTTATCCCTAACCTCTTCCTCGAATTGATGTATGCTCTGAATTCTCACCCTGTGTTGTGCCAAGGATGAATGGCTCGCCAGCCATCCTAAATGGGTTTCTTTCAACCACTCCTGAAACATCAGTACCTTAGCAGGTGACCCAAATTACTCAAGAGACTTTGAAACTGGCTCATGCAAAACAGGTAACTAGGCTAAAGCTCTTAACATGCTCACGGAGCTTCTAGATTAGCATTTTTAATGCATGGGTGTCAGGCTGAGCTCAGAAGAGCTTTTATTCAGCTATGCAAAAAAATTCCATTGAGATCTGTCTCGCATCCCCCATCTCTGTTGCAGGAGTGGATAAGATGGAGGGAATATTTCTCGAAGATGTATGCATTGCTAGCTAATAAAGTAACTTTTCGCTTGCCTCTCAGCAATTCAGATTTAAATTCAAACTAGAACGTATACACATGCACACAGAGCAAAACACCCAACGACATGTAATTCTTCTTTGGAGCATTCCTAGCAGCCTCAAACAGACTGAGTCCAGGATACCCAGCGCAGAGATTTCAAATTCAGGTGGGTTGCAAGACTAAGCTCACCGTTTAAGAGATACACTGTGGATGCTCTCCAATATTTTCACCAAAATCCCCCCTCTTTGGATGGGAGGGAGGTCAGTGCTTGGTTGGCTAGTCCCATACCATTCAACATTTCTCTGAAGAAAAAAAGGGACGTCCTATTCAATAATAATAATAATAATAATAATAATAATAATAATAATAATAATTATACCCTACCCATCTGACTGGATTGCCCTAGCCACCCTGGGTTGCTTCCAACATATATAAATACAGTGGTGCCTCGGGTTACAGATGCTACAGGTTACAGACGCTTCAGGTTACAGACTCCGCTAACCCAGAAATAGTACCTTGGGTTAAGAACTTTACTTCAGGATGAGAACAGAAATTGTGCGGTGGCAGCAGGAGGCCCCATTAGCTAAAGTGTACCTCAGGTTAAGAAAAGTTTCAGGTTAAGAACGGACCTCCAGAACGAATTATGTTCTTAACCCGAAGTACCACTGTACATAAAAAGGTAAAGGTAAAGGACCCCTGACAGTTAAATCCAGTCGCAGACGACTCTGGGGTTGGAGCGCTCATCTCGCTTTACAGGCTGAGTGAACCAGCATTTGTCCGCAGACAGCTTTTCCAGGTCATGTGGCCAGCATGACTAAGCCGCTTCTGGCGCAACGGAACACCAGAACCAGAGCAGCGCATGGAAACACCATTTACCTTCCCGCCGGAGTGGTACCTATTTATCTACTTGCACTTTTTGGTATGCTTTTGAACTGCTAGGTTGGCAGGAGCTGGGACCAAGCAATGGGAGTTCACCCCGTCGTGGGGATTTGAACCGCCAACCTTCTGGTCGGCAAGCCCTAGGCTCTGTGGTTTAGACCACAGTGCCATCCGTGTCCACATAAATACATAGTAAAACATTAAACATTACAGGGCTGCCTTCAGATGTCTTCTGAAGATTGTATAGTTACTTATCTCCTTGGCTCGGGGTGTGTGTGTGTACCAAATAACTCCATACCCTCCAATATTTCTCTGATGGAATATAGGGACGTCCGAAGGAAAAGCAGGACATTCCGCGATCAAATCAGAAACAGCTGTATTTCCAGGATGTGCTTGGATGAAATACATTGAATAAAAACAGTTATTTTTAACTTTGGAAGTTTTGGCCTACTTAGAAAGCTTCTTTTAATACCTCAAGTCCTTACCTCCTTTAAGCTTCTTGAACAGCCCTCAAAGTTTGGCGATCTAGCATGCCTCTCCATGCCAGTTGCTAGAAATCACAAGTACATAGCTGTCAACGTTTCCCTTTTTTAAAGGGAAATTCCCTTATTCCGAATAGGATTCCTCGCAAGAAAAGGGAAAAGTTGACAGCTGTGCACAAGTAGAGAGAGTGCTGTTGAGCTCGGGTCTTGCTTTTGGGCTTCCCCTAGGCATCTGGAGAACAGGATGCTAGATTAGGTGGACTTTTGACCCAGTGGTGTAGCGTGGGTTGCTAGTGCCCGGGGCCGTGTGGAGGGAGGGAAATGGATAGAGTACATATATGCATTCAACTGGTTAATGGCATCCACATCATCCAGGAGATTGCAGATGCAGAGATGTGATGAGAAGAGTTGTTCCGTTCTCTGGAGAGGTCTCTTTCTGGTTCGCATGGAGAAGCCGTTTTCTTTTCTTTTTTAAAATAATATTTATTGCTTTTTGAACAATTTAAACATTGCAAAACCGAACAAACACATAAAAATAAAAACCAATACAATACAATATAAAGACACTACATAACACTAAACACATTAAACTAAACAAAACCAAACAAAACAATTTAAAACACTCAAACAATTTCAATATCATATCTTTCATTCACTTGTTTCACCGACCTCCTCACACCTCCCTTTTTGTATTCCACTTCTGTCAAATGTTTCAGCAATTCCTTTCCATCTTCCTCTGTTATCTGTCAAATAATTATCTTAACACATTCTAACCTTATTTTACTTTTAAAATTCCATCAATCTATTTGTACTTAAATCCTTATAACATTTCTACTAAAGCCATATAACTTCATTCCAACATTTTAACATTCATTAATTTTGCAGTATTTCTGTAAATAATCTTTAAACTTTTTCCAGTCTTCTTCCACCGACTCTTCTCCCTGGTCTCGGATTCTGCCAGTCATTTCCGCCAGTTCCATGTAGTCCATCAACTTCATCTGCCATTCTTCCCGGGTGGGTAGATCTTGTGTCTTCCAATATGCATGGAGAAGCCGTTTTCAACAGAGCCCAGCAATGGAAGCATGTATTTCTATTGAGGCAGCACCGGGTGCTGAAGCTTTGTGCCCCCTAACAATTTTGTGCCCGGGGCAACCATCCCCGTGTTACGCCACTGCTTTGACCTCACCCAGTAGGCTCCATTAAGGAGTCTTAGCATGGAAATGGTAATAATGACCGTAAAAAATCGATTTGGACAAGGAAGATTCTTAATTCTGGCAGGTTAAATTAGAATCTTCACTACTTTAGGAGACCATTAGCTATTACTGGTTACTTTATTTTTAAGCAACAAGGAATTTGAAAGTGGGGCAGTACACTCAATGCTCCTTCCGTGACTGCAGCTCTGGAGATCAGGCCAGTTAGCAGTGGGCAGTTAGGGTTGCTCAAGGCCTTCTAGAACTCCTTGCAATGGATCTGTTCATTTCATGTATTTATTTATTAAATCTACATCCTTCCCCTCCTCCCAAAGTGACCAGGGTGGCAAATGACCAATCGATAAAACAGTTTAGACATCTAGGGAAAGATGTTCAAACCACTTTACATCTGCCATGTGGCTACCCTCCAAGAGCTAAGTTTAAAAACATATCCTAACGAAATTATGGGGCCATATAATTGTGTCTTGCTCCAAGGCCCACAAAAGAATTATTTCATAGTAGGCAAAGACATATCTGTTGAGATGGAGGATCTGTTTACATTCACAATAGGTGTGAAACCCAATTTTGGAGTGTGTGTGTATTTTTTAAAAGCAGAGTGGAGACTCTTCTGTTTCCTTATTTGGTAAGAAGGTAGTTAGTTATACAGTGAATAATTCTCAAACGCTTGTTAATACCCAACAGGCTGTGAACAGGCCCTTTCTGAACCATTAACTCTGCTGGAATAGAATGGATTTTGGATTTGTAGAGTAGCTTTTCTCCTTGAAATTAGCCTCCATACTTAAGGAATGGAAACTAACCAACGTAACTCCAATTATTTAAAAAAAAAAAATCTGGGGTGATGATCCTGGAAATTACAGGCTGGTTGGCTTAGTGTCCCAGAAAAACTGATGGAAAGTATTGTTAGAGATAAAATAACTAAACATGCAGAGGAACAAGCCTTGCTGTCGCAGTCAGCATGGCTTCTGTAAGGACTGTGTGTGTGTGTGTGTGTGTGTGTGTGTTTGGGAGAGCACTCAGTATCCACTGATTCTAGAATGAAATGTCATGTGTCCACAGCGCATGAGTCTGCAACTCTTTCATTATGCAGAAATTGCCTTTGCAAAGCTACCCTGGACCTTTGTAGGTGACCTGGAAACTACAGCTAACCCGGAATGTGGCAGCCAGACTGGTGACTGGGAGTGGCCGCTGGGACCACATAACACCAGTTCTGAAAGACCTACATTGGCTCCCAGTACGTTTCTGAGCACAATTCAAAGTGTTGGTGCTGACCTTTAAAGCCCTAAACGGCCTCGGTCCAGTATACCTGAAGGAGCATCTCCACCCCCATCGTTCTGCCCGGACACTGAGATCCAGCTCTGAAGGCCTTCTGGCGGTTCCCTCACTGTGAGAAGCAAAGCTACAGGGAATCAGGTAGAGGGCCTTCTCGGTTGTGGCGCCTGCCCTGTGGAACGCCCTCCCATCAGATGTCAAAGAAATAAATAACTATCTGATGTTTAGAAGACATCTGAAGGCAGCGCTGTTTAGGGAAGTTTTTAATGACTGATGTTTTAATGTATTTTAAATCTTTTGTTAGAAGCTGTCCAGAGTGGCTGGGGAAACCCAGCCAGATGGGCGGGGTATAAATAAATTATTATTATTATTATTATTATTATTATTATTATTATTATTATTAAGGTCTCCTTTGCATAACGGGGGGGGGGGGGGGTCCATGGGACACTACAAAGGGATGTTCCCAAATACCAACAAGCAGTTTTCTGCACACTCTGTGTTATGTACTGAGTTGAATAGGATCCAAAAGGCAGCAGTCTGATTGGTCCTAGAACAATCGGGTCCAGAACGCAGCCGTCTGATTGGTCCACAGGAGCCACCCAATCCAGCTCCAGGTGGAAGTGAATCCGCAACCTGATTGGCCTACAGGTGAATTCCGGAACTAGCCAATCACATGGGGCCCATTGTGTAAATAATGTATGGTATATAAAGCAGATACTTTGGGGGAACTTCCATTCCTCCTCACCACTATGAGCTGAATAAAGAGCATGAAATCCACTCTCAACTCCGAGTATATGTCACCCTGGGAGCTTGCTTGGCCAGCCATTGACCACCCTGAGCGTTGGCACGCTTGCGCTGCCTCTGGAGAGGGGAGGGATGACTTATGGGAGGCGGGTGGGAGGTTAGCCTATCCTGCCCTCTCCATGGATAATTGTTGGGAAACGAACGACCTGTCTCCCTCCTGTAAATGAATCACCCCCAAGCTGTTAGGATAAATTGTGTTTGGGTCCCCCTTCAACAGCCGCTCAGCTGCCGCCGTAAATCAACCCCTGGCCGGTCTAAAGTGGGGGGGAGGAAAACGCCAGCGTCTAATCGAGATTTATGGGGCAGTAAACTTGGCCTGCTGCTTTCAAATGCACAGTGGTCTTCCCCCTTGTGAGAGGCGTTTGGCTGCTCCTCTCAGCCAACTTGGACTTCCTCAAAATCTAAAGTATGCAAGAAGATCTGATCTGCTTCCTTATCCAGCTCTGTCCCGCCCACATGGCGCTATCATGGGCCCCAACAGCATCCTCGCCATTGGCTTATTCACGCGCCACTCTCCCCCGGCTAGTCCTGTTCAACGCAGCTCATGGCAACACCAGTAAAATTGAAATCAGATTTTTTCCAATGAATCCAGGGACACTTTTCAACTTGAATTGATTTTGTATGGGGACTGATTGGTAAATCTGGGAACTGTCCCTGGGAAACGGGGACATATGGTAACCTTAGCCCAGTTCCCAATTTTGGGAATTATAAGGACAGAACTACCTAAACTGTATAGAAACTTATTCATGTGTGCTACTACAGCAGCAAGAATGTTACTCGTCCAAAAATGGAAAGAAGCAGAAGTCCCAGCAAAGGAAGGGTGGATGTAGAAATTTATGGAATATGTAGAAATGGCGAAACTTACTGAAAGAATAAGAAATCAAGTGTCAGGGAACTGCCATTGGAGCCAGAAGGAGAGGGAGGGCTCCAGAGGGATTCCGGAGAGCGTCCCGGGAGGGAGAGAAGCAGCACATCTTCTGGGGAAGGAAATCAGCGTAGCACCAGTGGAGGAGGGGGGCAGATGGGGGAATCGGCGAGGTGGCTCCAAGACTCCTCGCTGGGGACCAGCGGGGAGAGCACGGGTCCTCTGATGCCCACACCCTCCCTGCGCAGAAGGCTTCCGCACAGGGAGAGTAGGCGGCGTCTAGGCGTCAAAGAACTTTTATGCTGGAAGAAGTTCAAGAAACGCCCACTGACTGATTCTGCCAGCGATTGAGACAGCCACGGGCGAGTGGCTGTCCAGACAGAAAGGGTTCACTCAGGCAACCCACCCAGGTGTGGCGCCGGTTTACGCACGAGCAACCCCTAGAACCATTACATCAAGATAACAAACTTTTAAAAAAATAAAATAAAAGAAGGGAAATGGTTTATTGAAGATTTACAGATAAATTGTAAACAGATAAGAACATTGGCAGGATTATTGTAATTTTATAAGAGTATATACTTAAAGTAGATGAATAAATGAGCAAATTAAGTTAATTTGGATATGCAGAAGAGATTAAAAATACATTTAAGGAACTGCAGAAAGAGGGAGAAGGAAGTCAAGTTTTGAAATGTTAAAATGATTGTAAAATTAGCGGAATGTTTAATCCTGAAAGCATAAATATATTTCTTTAAAAGAGCACAGCAAAAAACACACACCAAAAAACCTTCCCACTAGAGTGGTACCTATTTATCTACTTGCACTTTGACGTGCTTTCGAACTGCTAGGTTGGCAGGAGCAGGGATCGAGCAATGGGAGCTCACCCCGTCCGCACGGGGATTTGAACTGCCGACCTTCCAATCGGCAAGCCCAAGAGGCTCAGTGGTTTAGACCACAGCGCCACCCGCATCCCTTGCCCACTGACCTGGGAGTAAACCCCCTTGAGCTGAACAGGACTTGCTTCTGAGCACAAGCGGTCAGGATTAGACTCTGCATTGTTGACAACCTGCTATCTTTCAGTGGCACCTGCCACCCGCAGACTCAAGGATCTAGAAGGTTGCGCAGTGTGCTTGGGAGCAGCGACTGGAGGGCTCACACTTCGCTTTCTGAGCTTGCTCAGCATTTGCGAAGGTTGTCAGAGCAGGTCAAAGATCGAAGCGCTCTGTGAACAGTGTGGGCGTGCGGAAGCCTTTAAAACCAGGGAGTCAAATGGGATGCAGTCTTTGTGATGAAGGAATTAGCCTTGCCTCAGTACATTTCAATTAAGGAAGCTCGCTTATATTAGATGCCAATTAACTAACCCTCCACCCCTAGCAGATACGGCATTAGAAAACTGTCACGTTGAAGCTCATCCCCACACCCTTTCCTAGTCCTTGTCTTGAAATTTACCTGTAGTTCAATCCTTTTCTAATAAGTCACAAACCTGTTGTCTGGGCTCTGCTGTGTTGGCATGTTGTGGTTTAGTCGTTCAGTCGTGTCCGACTCTTCGTGACCCCATGGACCAGAGCACGCCAGGCAATCCTGCCTTCCACTGCCTCCCGCAATTTGGTCAAACTCATGCTGGTAGCTTCGAGAACACTGTCCAACCATCTCATCCTCTGTTATCCCCTTCTTCTTGTGCCCTCCATCTTTCCCAACACCAGGGTCTTTTCCAGGGAGTCTTCTCTTCTCATGAGGTGGCCAAAGTATTGGAGCCTCAGCTTCAGGATCTGTCCTTCCAGTGAGCACTCAGGGCTGATTTCCTTCAGAATGGATAGGTTTGATCTTCTTGCAGTCCATGGGACTCTCAAGAGTCTCCTCCAGCACCATAATTCAAAATTTATATGCCTGTTGTCTTTGTCCATGGAGTTTTCCTGGCAGGGATACTGGAGTGGCTTGCCGGTTCCTGCTCCAGGTGGATCACATTTGGTCAAAACTCTCCACTATGACTTGTCCGACTTGGGTGGCCCTGCATGGCATAGCTCATAGCTTCTCTGAGTTATTCAAGCCCCATTGCCATGGCAAGGCAGTGATCCATGAAGGGGCTGTGTTGGCATAGTAGCTAAATTGCAGCCAGGAATCCAAATCATGTGCAATGCCGACACTTTTATTGAAATTCAAACAATGTCCAAATACTTGTTAAAATATCCAAAAGTTTTTATTTGCAGAACATATAGCTAAAGAAGAATATATGCAAAGTATTTACATGCTTATCCAAGCATGGGCTTAGTTTTTCTTAGTTGAAGATGACAGCTTCTTCCTTAAACATTCAAACAAATGGTGTCTTTCTTTTTCCAGTACTTCCACTCAGTCTTTTGCATATTACCCAGTTAGGGCATGCAGTTCCTTCTAAGAGGTTTCCACTTTCTCATTCCAGCAGACTTCTTCCAGCACAACCAGACTCCTTCCTCTGCCCCAGCTGCAACAAAACTTGTCTCTCCCCTATCGGTCTCTACAGCCGCAGCAGGCGCTGTAACTCTCCAACAGTTTGACTTTACTCCCGAAGGCGCACTCCCCCATTGTCTCCCAAGTCAGATGGATGCCGAGAACAACAACTGAATTCCTATCCTGCTTTTCAGCCAATTATTGTCTCCTAAAGCAGCCATTGTCAACGTCAATAAGGAAAGAGAGACTACCTCTGTTTGGAGGTTTTAAGTGGCTTTCATTTTTGCATCTTTCAGGGTGTTGTTATCGTGAAACCTTTTATGTTGCAAAGCACACTGAGAACAATTGAAAGGCAGTCTATAAATAGCCCCAAGAAATAAAGCAGAAAGGCAATTATGGTTTTCCCAGGGCAGCAGCTTTATGGAGAAACTTGGACGTAAACATCCGTCTGTTTCCACCCACCAACCCATCGTGTCTGTGAATGAAGCCCACAAAGTGATAAGTGAGCTGGGGAGCAAATCATGATCCTTTTAATCTGCCAGGAGGTGGCATGAGCTGTATTCTGCTTCGATCTCTCTCTCCCCCCTCCCTTTCCCCCCAGCATCAGCTTAATTAACAAGGCGAAAACAAAGGGCCTTTGAGGGAATCTTAATTATATTATCCATCTAGCTCCAAATGACAACTGGTCCATTCAAGGCACTGTTTTTAGTTCATTAGCAATGAGCTGAGATTGATCGGACCAGAAATGTTAGTAAAATGGATCTGAACTTCAGGTCTGTTTACCTGCTGTTGGACAGAAAGGCTGCTTGACCCACAATATGGGTTGTGTTGTGAGTTTGGCAGTCATGATCGCTGGATCTAGGCAGCTGAGGAGTGGCCAGGGATTTGGACAAAAGGGGGCTTAATGCGCCTTAATGATGTGGGAATGTTTTCACGATGGCCTAGAAATCTCTCTTTGGAATGTGACAGGGCTAAGGGGGTAAGGAGAGAACAGTTTGAATCAGAAAAGCTTCCCGAAATCTGGCTAACAATATTCGCTGCCTGCTATAAGAACCTCTCTTTGCTTTCAATGTGCTCTGCTTGGAAATGGGTAAATAAACAGAAATGTTGCAAAGGTTTTCATTAAGTCTATGGTTTCTCTGTGCAAAAACAAACTCAGTCATGCAGCACTGATGCTTGAACGTCTTACTGATGGGGAAGTGAGGAACATCAAACTGTTGAATTGTTTCTTTAAATGTAAAGGTTCATCATTGTTTCACCCGATGTGTATATCTTTAAGGGGCCAGAGCAAGGGCCAGAGCAAAATAACGAGATCCAGCTTTACAGCTGTGAAACATAGCAGGTGCTGCTGAGTTGCATTGATTAAGCTGTGTCAGGAATTGGGTGTAGTATATAAGGAGCAGCACCTAGCTCTGCCAATACCCTGGGGGATGGGTTGGTGGTTGGGTCGTGTTTGTTTGTAGATGTATTTAGTGTAAAAGGAGTTTTTGTTTTTGTTAATAAAACCTTGTTTAAGTACTTTTTGAGTCCCTTTTTAATGCATGGTCTCCCCAGCAAGCTCTCTGCAGCGTTACTATACTGCAAAAAGCCAACACACACAAGGGTGCATGACAAATTTATAGAGAAAAAGGCTATTCACAGCTACTAGTCATGATGAATGTATATAATCTGTGGGAGAACAACCGTCCTGCATTGGCTGGATGCTTCTTCTTCTTCGGCGATCCCTCGTAGCCGAGTAAGATTGTCTTCCATAAACACGATTTTAACAATGAGTCCATAAGTGACTGTGGAGGCCAATTCTGGATCCACACATCCTTCCACAGTGGGGACGTAGGTTTCCGGGCAGGAAATAATAACTTGTTTATCTATGCCTCACCCATCTGGCTGGGTTTCCCCAATCACTCTGGGGGGCTCCCAACAGAATATTAAAAACACGATAAAACATCAAACATTAAAAACTTCCCTAAACAGGGCTGCCTTCAGATGTCTTCTAAAAGTTGGATTGTTGTTTATTTCCTTGACATCTGATGAGAGGGTGTTCCACAGGGCAGGCGCCACCAACCAGAAGGCCCTCGGAGCTGGACCTCAGTGTCCGGGATGAACAATGGGAGAGGAGATGCTCCTTCAGGTATACTGGACCGAGGCCGTTTAAGGCTTTAAAGGTCAGCACCAACACTTTGAATTGTGCTTGGAAACGCACTGAGAGCCAATATAGGTCTTTCAGGATTGATGTTATATGGTCCCGGCGGCCGCTCCCAGTCACCAGTCTATCTGCTGCATTCTGGATTAGTTGTAGGTCACCTCCAAAGGTAGCCCCACGTGGAGCATATTGCAGTAGTCCAAGTGGGAGATAACCAGAGCATGCACCACTCTGGCCAGACAGTCTGTGGGCAGGTAGGGTCTCAGCCTGTGTACCAGATGGAACTGGTAGACAGCCACCCTAGTCACAGATTTGACCTGCGCCCCATGGACAGCTTTGAGTCCAAAATGACTCCCAGGCTGCACATCTGGTCCTTCAGGGGCACAGTTACCCCATTCAGGACCAGGGAGTCCCCCAGAAAGAATACAGTGGTACCTCAGGTTAAGAACTTAATTCGTTCTGGAGGTCCATTCTTAACCTGAAACTTTTCTTAACCTGAAGCACTACTTTAGCTAATGGGGCCTCCCGCTGCCGCTGCGCAGCCGCTGTACGATTTCTGTTCTCATCCTGAAGCAAAGTTCTTAACCCGAGGTACTATTTCTGGGTTAGCGGAGTCTGTAACCTGAAGCGTCTGTAACCCGAGGTACCACTGTACTTCTGTCTTGTCAGGATTCAGCCTCAATCCGTTAGCTGCCATCCACCCTCCAACATTTTACTCATATCCTGCTTGTGGTCTTCTCAGAGGTGTTTGGTTCATCACCGTGAGAGCAGAGAGTTGGATTCCAACAGCATCATTCAGCTTTGTACAATGGACTGCTGTTTGTGCAATGAAATATGCCCCTCCTCTCCTCTCCCCGGAAGCCCCCTATGCATACATGATACACAACACCGCCCAGGCATTATTTCATTCACACATGTATACTCCCATTCAGCTCCTTTTTCCTCTCTCTTACACCCACACATACATGTGCATACGTTCATACACACAAATGCGCGCGCACACACACACACACACCCTCCTTAGCAATTAGGCTTGGGGGAAATGGAGCTCACTTCCCTCCCACCCCAAAGGGGGGGAGATCTTCATGGAGATTGCAGTGGCAGGGATGAAGTTTAACCCCTTCCCTCCCCAGCTGCTGCCTTCACAAAGAGCACCGGCGCCACACAATTAAGCTAAGCATTTCCAATTCCACAAATCCCAGGCAACACATTTTGAGGCCTCTTCTAGCATCGCCGTAGCCGCTATGGTAGTCATTAAGTCTATCATTACCTTAGCAGCGAAGGAATTGTGAGATCAAATGACTCCCTAAATGACTAAGGTGACGTTAGCAGGAGAAACTTCAGAACACGTTGCCTAGGATTTGGGGGATTTGAATTGTGTGCTTCCGGAGTGTGCGCACACGCTTTAATTCATTGGTGGGTTCAAGCCACCAGTCCTCATGGAATAGACTTGTGTTTCTGGCTTGCTCAGCCCAGTGCAGTGGTACCTGAGGTTAAGAACTTAATTCGTTCTGGAGGTCCGTTCTTAATCTGAAACTGTTCTTAACCTGAGGTACCACTTTAGCTAATGGGGCCTCCCGCTGCATCCGCACGATTTCTGTTCTCATCCTGAAGCAAAGTTCTTAACCCGAGGTACTATTTCTGGGTTTGCGGAGTCTGAAACCTGAAGCGTCTGTAACCTGAAGTGTCTGTAACCCAAGGTACCACTGGGTACACTCTGCACTAAACAGTGTTGTGTGTTTGAGGGCTTAGCCTGCAGGACTCCTGAGTCCCTTGCAGTTCCTGGGGTCCTGGATCCAGCAAGGGTTAAAATCAAATGGATCCCATTGCTGAACTAGCCAGGCAAGAGTCGTAGTTACCCCCTAAGGGGGTTGCTGTGTAGCAGAGGGAAAATGGGGGGGGGGCCCTCCTCCCTCACCTGTCTGGTAGTGGCAAAGACAAAAGCTAGAGTTGTGTGAATGCAGGTAGAAGCCAGAGAGAGAGAAAGAGAGCCATGCTTGATTTCTACTTGATTCCAAGCTTGCAACTATGGGAGACCTTCTGGGGTGTTAGTGCTGTGAGCCCCTCCATCGTAGGCTCAGGCTGTATATATGTGCAAATAAACCATATATCCTAAAGGCACCACAGTCCCCACTGTCCTTCATCACAAGAAAACCGAATCGTGGGTAAGTGCCTGGAATCTTGCACTGCTCGGAGATTGAGGGGTGGTGTTCAACACGGCTAAAGACAGGACGCTTCTGCCATTAAACACTGGATGGTAGACGCATTGTTTGCCTGTTGAACCTTTCCCTGCAACACACTGCCTTGGAGAAAAGAAATCTGGGTTTTTTTAATAATATTTTTATTAGGGTTTTTACATAGAGAAAAAAACAAAAACAAAACAAAAAGAAAAATACAAAAATACCAAAATACCAAAAAACAGAAACAACAACAGAGAAAAGACAAATAAAAAGGATTCCATTTTCATAATATTCCTTACAATTACTTATTTCCCAGACTTCCCCACACCTCCCTTCACTGTATCCCAATTCAAATATTTAGTCAGCAAATCCCTTCCCTCTGTCTTAACTTAGACTTTATTTTAATATCTTAATGTATCTTAATCTTTTCTTAGCATCTTAATATATTGAACCTCTAATTTTGCACCTTTTAAAGGAGAAAAGAAATCTGTAGGGTTCTATCTTTGGAGGAGACAATATTTCATAAGTGTTTTGCTCCCAACAATTACCTGTCTGCTAGGGGCAGGTGCTTGCTTAAGAGGCCTACAGAGTTCCATTATTTGATATAGTGATGCTGTCGATATTCAGAAAGTATTCATTTCCCCCTCGCCTTCCCATTCTCTTCTTACATTATTTCTTGGTGTTTTCAGTTTATGCATTGGGAGTGGGGTGAAGTGGGGGGGGGGAGCCTATTATTATTATTATTATTATTATTATTATTATTATTATTATTATTATCAAAATTTGTATAAGGATGGAGAGCTCCGAAAAGCAGAAGGGGGTTTGCTTTCTCCTCCCCATGCAGATGGTAGATCTTCAATCTCTGGCAGATGGGTCTTGTATATTTGAGAGTTCATGGGGGAAAACACAAAACTTCAAAACTTTATTTGCTGGGAAATGGTTACAAGGTGCCAGGAAACATCTTCCACATTTTAACAGCACATATGCTTGCCCTACAGCCAGCTGGCAAAAGCTACGTGTCAGGGAACTGCCATCGGAGCTGGAGGTGGAGAGAAGGCTCCAGAGGGATGGCGGAGAGGGTCCCAGCAGGGAGAGAGGCAGCCCATCCGCTGGGGAAGGAAATCAGCGTAACACCAGTGGAGAAGGGGGGCAGATGGGGGAATCGGAGAGGTGGCTCCAGGACTCCTCGCCGGAGACCAGCGGAGAGGGCACGGGTACTCCGCTGCCCACACCCTCTCTGCGCAGAAGGCTTCCGCGCAGGGAGACTAGGAGGAGACTGGGCGTCAAACAGCTTTTATGCTGGAAGAGGTTCAAGAAACGCCCACTGACGGATTCTGCCAGCGACTGAGGCAGCCACGGAACTTGAGGCTGTCCAGACACAAAGGGTTCAACCAGGTAACCTAGCCAGGAGTGGCAGCAACGTACGCACGAGCAACCCCTAGAACCATTACACTACGGTTCTTTAAGTTTGAATTTCTTGCTGATCTGAACTTAGAATAAGGTGCATTATACATTCATGATTAAGAAGAAGACGGTTAATTGACTGTGGTGAATTGGTTAATTTTAGGATGCAATCCTACATCCTTTTACATGGGAGTAAATCCCACTGAGAGGGATGCGGGTGGCGCCGTGGGTTAAACCATAGAGCCTAGGACTTGCCGATCAGAAGGTCGGCGGTTTGAATCGCCGCCGTTGCTCAGTCCCTGCTCCTGCCAACCTAGCAGTTCAAAAGCACGTCAAGTACAAGTAGATAAATAGGTTCTGCTCCGGCAGGAAGGTAAATGGCATTTCCGTGCGCTGCTCTGGTTCACCAGAAGCAGCTTAGTCATGCTGGCCACATGACCCGGAAGCTGTACTCCAGCTCCCTCAGCCAGTAAAGCGAGATGAGCGCCGCAACCCCAGAGTCATCCGCGACTGGACTCAACAGTCCCTTTACCTTAAATCCCACTGAACTCAATAGGTTAACTTCTGAGAACGTATGTGTAGGACTGCACAGTTAGTCCACTTAAAAGGAGTCTTCAGATTAATCAGACAGCTGAGAGAGATGCTTAAACAAGAGTTTCTAAAAACCACAGATAACATGCAGCCCCTTTGCAAAACAGCCATTTCTCCACACAGGAGCAGGTGCATCTTCTGAGACGATGTTCTTCAGTCTGACAACAAAGGAGGTCATGCTTATTGCTTCAGGACAATTACTTTTACCTGTGGGCCAATTCATGCAAATTGCATCAATAGTTTAATTGAATCATCAGCTTAGATTTCTTTAACTGAGTGCCAGCCACTATAAAAAACAGGAGCACTGATAATATCAAGCGGGGACTGCAACAAAATGTTGCAGAGCGGAGTGCTCCTGTTCCAGCCAACTAGGCGCTCTTTCAGGTTAGAATCATAGAATTGTAGAGTCGGAAGGGAACCAGAGGGTCATCTAGTCCAACCCCCTGCAATGCAGGAATGATGGCTAAAGCATCCATGACAGCTGGATGCTATCATCTGCTTCTTCCACCTCGTAAACAGATGCTCAGATTCTGTGTCTATTGAGTTCTCTCAGTTGCCTGGTTCTCTGAGATTCTTTTATTTTTATATATATATATACACACACAGTGGTATCCCGCAAGACGAATGCCTCGCAAGACGGAAAACCTGCTAGACAAAAGGGTTTTCCGTTTTTCGATGCGCTTCGCAGGACGAATTTCCCTATGGGCTTGCTTTGCAAGACGAAAATGTCTTACGAGTCTTGAGATTTTTTTTTGCTCCCCACCCCCTTTTTCTAAGCTGCTAAACCGCTAATAGCCTTTTAGCAGCTAATCCGATAATCCCTTAAGCCTTTAATAGCGCTAATCTGCTAAGCCACTAATAGGGTTGCTTCGCAAGACGAAAAAACTGCTAGACGAAGAGACTCGCAGAACGAATTAATTTTGTCTTGCGAGGCACCACTGTATATATATTAATAACAATTTCAGCATAACAACATATCATATTCATCATTTCCCCCCTTTTTCCCCATTCCCCATCAAACCTTCCCTGCCCCCCAAGACTTCCCTCGGCTCCCCTCTCTGATTTCTCAACACATGTTATTCTCTGCATATTATAAAATTATTTCAATCCTTCTATTATCTATCTACCATGTTAAAGGTAAAGGTAAAGGTACCCCTGCCCGTACGGGCCAGTCTTGACAGACTCTAGGGTTGTGCACCCATCTCACTCAAAGAGGCCGGGGGCCAGCGCTGTCCAGAGACACTTCCGGGTCACGTGGCCAGCGTGACGAAGCTGCTCTGGCGAGCCAGAGCCGCACACGGAAACGCCGTTTACCTTCCCGCCAGTAAGCGGTCCCTATTTATCTACTTGCACCTGGAGGTGCTTTCGAACTGCTAGGTTGGCAGGCGCTGGGACCGAGCAACGGGAGCGCACCCCGCCACGGGGATTCGAACCGCCGACCTTTCGATCGGCAAGCCCTAGGCGCTGAGGCTTTTACCCACAGCGCCACCCGCGTCCCATATCTACCATGTTATCCATCACTAAATTTGTGTATTTTTATTCAAAACCTGCCAAGGAGTCCAATTCATTTTGTTGTCTTTTTAAATACTTTGTAAAAAGTTCCCATTCTTCTTTGAAGTCACAGTTGTCCTTTTCTCGCAGTTTGTATGTCAGTTTAGCCAATTCTGCATAGTTCATCAATTTCTCTTGCCACTGTTCCTTTGTCGGGGTTTCCTCATTCTTCCATCCTTGTGCTATTAAGACTCTTGCCGCTGTTGTAGCATACATCAGTAAGTTCTTTGTTTTCCTTGGCAGGTCTTGTCCTACAGTCCCTAACAAAAATGCTTTTGGTTCTTTTACAAATGTCATTTTAAACATTTTCTTCAATTCCTTATATATCATTTCCCATTTTTAAAAAAATTCTCTACATTCCCACCACATATGATAAAAGGTCCCTTCCTTTTCTTTACATTTCCAACATATATTTGACCCGGTTGGTTCTCTCAGATTCTCATGGTTCCAATCATAAATTCAGTTCTCCACATTTTGTGGCAATTTGCATTTTTTTTTTTAATCCAAATGAAAATTCATGAGCATTTTCGTTTGAGTTTCTGCTAATAAATC